>NC_143028.1:32037708-32651250 GCF_057628025.1 Oncorhynchus mykiss | reverse complement strand
TTATTTTCTGGCTAGCTTCTATTGTGGATTTCAGATTTGATGTAAATAATACTTAAAAAAAAAAATTGGTGATGCGGGTTGTAGGAGTGTGTTTTAACCTTTCTGATCTCCCCATCCCAGATCCGGGTTCGTGAATACAGACTCAAGCTCATTACCATAACGCAACGTTAACTATTCATGAAAATCGCAAATGAAATGAAATAAATATGCTAGCTCTCAAGCTTAGCCTTTTGTTAACAACACTGTCATCTCAGATTTTCTAAATATGCTTCTCAACCATTGCAAAACAAGCATTTGTGTAACAGTATTGATGGCTAACGTAGCATTTAGCATTAGCATTCAGCTGGCAACATTTACACAAAAAAACAGAAAAGCATTCAAAAAATAATTTACCTTTGAAGAACTTCAGATGTTTTCAATGAGGAGACTCTCAGATAGCAAATGTTCAGTTTTTCCTGAAAGATTATTTGTTTAGGACAAATCGCTCCGTTTTCTGCGTCACGTTTAGCTATGAAAAAACCCCTGTATCCAGGATTGTGTAAATCTATCAGCAAGCTCATTAGCATAACACAACGTTAACTATTTATGAAAATCGCAAATGAAATGAAATAAATATGCCATCTCTCAAGCTTAGCCTTTTGTAAACAACACTGTCATCTCAGATTTTCAAAATATGCTTCTCAACCATAGGAAAACAATAATTTGTGTAAAAGTAGCTAGCTAGAGTTAGCATTTCGCGTTAGCATTTAGCGTTAGCATTAGCGTTAGCACAGGTTTTAAAGTCGAGTTTTTGAAAATATATAAAAGATATGCGAAGAAAGATGTAAATACTGTATAAATACACGGGACACAACAAGACAAGGACAAAGAACGTCTGACTGCTATGCTATTATGTTAAGAAGCAATACATTTGGGCAAGATAACTCACACCAGAATCTGCCCGAGCCCCAAGTAATATATACACTTGGGCCAGATAACTCTCACTGGAATCGGCCCGAACTCACACCAGAATCGGCCCGAGCATCCTAGGCATAATTAATACTGCCAACATGACTTCGGCCAAGTCTGACTCTCAGCCAAATGCCCTGACTCTCAGCCGGAATCCGGCCCAGATCCACTGTGTTAGCTGGGTCTGCTTTTGTGAGGCTGCTCAGCAATGGAAACTCGTTTCATGAAGCTGCCTACTACAAGTTGTTGTGCTGACGTGGCTTCCAGAGGCAGTTTGGAACTCGGTAGTGAGTGTTAAAGCCAAGGACAGATGATTTTTACAAGCTACATGCTTCAGCACTCGGCGGTCCCGTTCTGTGAGCTTGTGTGGCCTAACACTACGCGGCTGAGCCGTTGTTGCTCCAAGATTTCTCCATTTCACAATAACAGCACTTACAGTTGACCGGTGCAGCTCTAGCAGGCCAGACATTTCATGAACTGACTTGTTGGAAAGGTGGCATCCCATGACGGTGCCATGTTGAAAGTCATTGAGCTGTTCAGTAAGGCCATTCTACTGCCAATGTTTGTTTGTGGTTGAATGGCTGTTAGCTCGATTTTACACAACTGTCAGCAAAGGGTGTGGCTCAAATGGACGAATCCACACAAGGTAGGTCCACATACATATGTATATATACTGTATATATCATTACCTGCTCACTGTCTCTGACCACTTTACCTACAAAGAGGGGGTAGATTTCATCTTTCTCTTTAGTGATAGCCTTTAGTTCCTGTCTCATGATGAGTAGGTCCGCTGCATTCTGATGGGCTAGATCTCTTTCCTGCGCTGATTTCTTCTTGGTGGTTGGTGGAATGGGGAACAAACAAAAAGCTAAACACGCATATAAACTTCGGACAGACTCCGGGATTGAAGATTATGAAAGGTTGAATCAGGTGTGGTAGAGCAGGGCTGGATCGAAAGCAGGCACCCATTAGCTTGAGGAAGGTGTCGAAGTTCTTTGAGGTATTCCTTCATCTGGACCTCCCTCTCCTTCAGTTCTTTATCTCTGACACGCTGGGCCATCAGGGTCACGTTAAAGTCCTGGCAGAGACGGACAGACAGAGACAGACAGTAGAAGAGGGCAGAAGTCAGAGGTTACAGGCCAGAGATTCAGACGTTATGGGGTAAGAACTATTATGTGTGTGCCTGCGTGCGTGTGTGTGTCACCTCTTGAAGGGCCTCCATGACCTTGTGTATGTTCAGCTCCTGTCTTTCTAATAAGGCGAGGGAGCCAAGACATCAGTGGACGGGGCACGGGGCCGCCTTCCTGGTGGACAACAATAACAGTGTGATTTATTTTTGACATTTACAACCTTGTTCAGTTTTTATGGGTAAGGAGCCCATCCCAAAGTAAAATGATCATCATGGAAGTCATGAGGTTATTTGTGACCTTACAGCAGTTTTATTTGAAGTTTGTTCCCAAAGTATGTTTTAAAGTCATCTGTCAGCTCTTCTGCTGCCTTCTTATCGTCCATGTCTGACAGTCAGTTTGGCTGTGTCAGCTACTGGTAGCAACAAGACACCTACTGAGGACTACTCCTGTCACATCACTACATGCAATATCTAATGGGTGGTTTTGGCCATACCTGGTCAGGAAATACTTAGCAGTGGTGTCCTAGCAACCAACTAAAAGGGGCTATTCCTTTACCATAGAGACAGAGCGGGAGTAGAAATTCTCTGTGGTTTCTTACCCACAAAACTAGTAAAGAACCAGAACAGAGTTGGGGGAGTTCTATAGAAATAGAATGAACAAAAAGGTTGTCTGCATTCAAGTCAATGGTGGCATATTGGATGGACTGGCAGCCATTGTCGCTGAAGTTGGAGACTTTTATCTCCCTCACCAACTTTAAACATCTACTATCTGAGCAGCCAACCGATCGCTGCAGCTGTACATAGTCCATCGGTAAATAGCCCACCCAATTTACCTACCTCATCCCCATACTGTTTTTATTTGTTTACTTTTCTGCTCTTTTGCACACCAGTATCTCTACCTGCACATGACCATTAGATCATTTCACTCCAGTGTTAATCTGCTAAATTGTAATTATTCGCCTACCTCCTCATGCCTTTTGCACACAATGTATATAGACTATTTTTTTCTATTTCTACTGTGTTATTAACTTGTTTATTGTTTACTCCATGTGTAACTCTGTGTTGTTGTCTGTTCACACTGCTATGCTTTATCTTGGCAAGGTCGCAGTTGTAAATGAGAACTTGTTCTCAACTAGCCTACCTGGTTAAATAAAATAAATAAAAGTAAATAAAAATTGAGGGTGCCCATCCCAGGAAGTAAAAGCAGGAAGTGTACACTTCAATCTGTGCTGTGATTTGTTGAATCAACTCAACTGACATTACAAAGAAAATACATTCCATTGCATGAGCCACATTAGATAGCAACATTTGAACAAACATTCTACGTTACCGTGGCAATCCAGCATCAGTTGATACAACATTCCAAAATACAGATGGAAAGGATTGCGTCACAATACCAGGCAGCCATTGTGAGTGTACCAGTCATGTTTCCAGGGTTAGAGCTTCCAAGACCGTTCTATTCATTCTATTTCTATGATTCCACATTCTATTCCCACTCAGTACATTCCATAGAATTTAGAATCATTGCTGTAGCTTTAGCTTAGTTGTAATTATACGCTCATTCTAATTCTATCCACTGGGTGGCACCAAATGTGTCTCCCCAGTGCCTGCATCATCACATACTGTCTTTGTCTTCTCTTTATTGCCCTTCTGAAGTACTATCTCTCAGCATTTTAAACAACATTGATTTCTATATTTGGAAAATAAGTCTAACAAAAATATATAAGTTAGTAGATGATACAACTAAATCACAAGGATCACTATTGCTCTTAAGACAAAATCATCCTCTTCAGCTTCGGGTCTTGAACCATATCTCAATGTCTCTCCAAGATGAAAGAAAACAACATCCGTCTTGAATAACTTGCTACAGAGTGACGTCTATTATTGAAAGGGTTTTATCTTCCAAAGCAGAAGGTCTGTCGCGTTGTCTACCCTGCTCTATCCTCATTTGTAGCAGATACAACCAGCAAGGATGTCAAAACTAGATTTTATGGAAAAATAAACAACATTAATCTGTAATATCAAACAAAAAGAGCTGATTGTGGACTTGACGTGTTAGATTTAATTTATATCAACACCTTTAAAATAAACAGGATAAAAAGATGCATGCTTTGCTCTTAATCTACATGGTACTTCATTTCTTGACATATTTTTAAGAAATTGTGTAGTCTTCAATTTTTGTGGAAGTGCAACTATTCTCCAGTAAAATATATCTAACGAGCCCTTTCAGCCTCTCCACAACTTCTCCCCCAGCAAAACACTTCTGCGGAACAAAGATATTCTCTAAATGGTTTGAAAAAATACGTTTGTGCTTGATTTACTAATTTATAAAGGGAATATACGCTTATAGAAAGTTCTTAGAAACATAACTTCCTAATACATTAGATAATGTAATTATATATGCAAAGCAACATTTACTTAATTAATTAAATCTCATATGTGTATCGGAGAACATTTCAAGAGATGTACAACTTGTTAGAAGGTTGTCCCCTGCTACATAAAAAAATATAATACTAAATTAATAAGGGAACTTTTTCATTTCAAGAACAAGATCTCTCCCAGAAGGAAATTCATCTGGAATTAATGTATTAATTCTTACAAAATATAATCTTACAAAATATACCTATTCTATGGTATCTTTCCTTTGTCTAAATTCATGGACTTAGAGGATAAATGCGTATTTTGTGATAAAGAGGAAACTATTATTCACATTTATGAGTGCGACTGAAGTTATTTTGGAGGGAGATACGCTATACAAAAAAATTAATGCAACATGTCAAGTTTTAGTCCCATGTTTCATAAGCTGAAATAAAAGATCCCAGAAACGGTCCACACGCACAAAAAACATATTTAAAATGTTGTGCGCACACATCCCTGTCAGTGAGCATGCTTGGCTCATGTATGTTATATTTCCATGTAGGCTATGTAACTATTTGTAGAAATCTTCCCATTATTGAAATTGGTGAAATTAAGCATTTCATTGCAGTGTACTCCATGCATATCATGTGTACACTGAGTATACACAAAATACAGAACACCTGCTTTTTCCATGACATAGATAGACCAGGTGAATCCAGGTGAAAGCTATGATCCCTTATTGATGTCACTTGTTAAATCCACTTCAATAAGTGTAGATGAAGGGGAGGAGACAGGTGAAAGAAGGATTTTTAAACCTTGAGACAATTGACACATGGATTGTATATCTGTACCATTCAGAGGTTGAATGGGCAAGACAAAACATGTAAGTGCCTTTGAACGGGGTAGGATAGTAGGTGCAAGGCACACCGGATTGTGTCAAGAACTGCAACGCAGCTGGGTTTTTCACACTCAACAGTTTCTCGTGTGCATCAAGAATGGTCAGACACCCAATGGACATCCAGCCAACTTGACACAACTGTGGGAAGCATTGTAGTGAACATGGGTCAGCATCCCTGTGGAGTCCAATGTTAGGAAGGTGTTACTAATGTTTGGTATACTCTGTGTATATGACAAGTAAACAAACTTGAACTTAAAAGGGAAGGAGGAGGGAAGCCAGAAAGAGAGGGGAAAAGATGGTGAGCTTTGTGGTTAGATTGTAGGTGAACAAAACATGGAAAATACATGGGCCCTTAAGTTATGTGTCCTCAAAATGTAAAAATCACACATTAGCTGATAGAACTGACAAAATTAATAATAGAGGTCTTATAACTGATTTCATTCATACACAACCAGGCCAACCAAGCTGCACTGCACGCATCCAACCCGGAAGCCAGCCACACCAATGCGCTGGAGGAAACACCGTGCACCCGGCCACCTTGGTTAGCGCACACTGCGCCCAGCCTGCCACAGGAGTCGCTGGTGCGTGACCACAGACCTCCCGGTCGCGGGCCGGGCGGGAACCCAGGGACTCTGATGGCACAGCCCTTAACCACTGCGCCACCCGGGAGGCCCTACTATTTATATTTTTGACTACTTTTACTTTTACTTCACTACATTCATAAAGAAAAGTATGTACTTTTTACTCCATCCATTTTCCCTGACACCCAAATGTACTATGCTTTTCACTACAGGAAAAAGTTACAATTCACACACTTATCAAGAGAATGTCCCCGGTCATCCCTACTGCCTCTGATCTGGTGGACTCACTAAACATAAATGCTTCCTTTGTAAACTATGTCTGCGTGTTGGAGTTAGCCCTAGCTGTCAAAAAAAGTAATAAAAAATGAATTTGTGCCGTCTGGTTTGCTAAATATAAGGAATTTGATGTATAGCATTTACTTTTAATTTGTACTTTTACTCAAGTTTTACAATTGAGCACTTTTTCCACCACTCTACTTAAGTACATTTAAAATCTGATACTTTTAGACTTTTACTCAATTAGTATTTGACTGGGTTACTTTCACTTTTACTTAAGTCATTTTATATTAAGGTATCTTTACTTTTACACAAGTATGACAATTGAGTTATTTTTCCACCTCCAGGACACCTACACCACCCGATGTCACAGGAAGGCCAAAAGATCATCAAGGACAACAACCACCCGAGCCACTGCCTGTTCACCCTGCTATTATCCAGAAGGCGAGGTCAGTACAGGTGCATCAAAGCTGGGACCGAGAGACTGAAAAACAGCTTCTATCTCAAGGTATTGAGATAAACTTTTGTTATTGACCAAATACTTATTTTCCACTATAATTTGCAAATAAATTCATTAAAAATCCTACAATGTGATTTTCTGGATTTTTTTTCTCATTTTGTCTGTCATAGTTTAAGTGTACCTATGATGAAAATTACAGGCCTCTCTCATCTTTTTAAGTGGGAGAACTTGCACAATTAGTGGCTGACTAAATACTTTTTTGCCCCACTGTATATTCTATACTATTCTACTGTATCTTAGTCTGGTCCGCTCTGACATCGCTCATCCATATATGTATATAGTCTTAATTCATTCATTCTTTCTTAGATTTGTGTGTATTGTGTATATGTTGTGTAATTTGTTAGATATTACTGCACTGTTGGAGCTAGAAGCACAAGCATTTCGCTACACCTGCAAAAACAACTGCTAATCACGTGTATGTGACCAATAACATTTGATTCGAGAAGAGAAGAGTAGGATATGCTAGAGAGAGACACACCAGACAAGACACAGACAGCAATAGAAGAGTAGGATATGATAGCGAGAGACACACTAGACAAGACACAGAGACCACAACAGAAGAATAGGTTATGATGGGAGTAGACAACAGAAGAACAGAATAGGCCATAACAGAAGAGGATAGACAAAAAAGACTGTAAAAAAAACAACCTGAGACCACAACCAATAAGAGACACCAACAGACAAGACACAAAGTGACAGAAGAGGGCAGATGGAGAGAGAACATACAGTGCCTTGCGAAAGTATTCGGCCCCCTTGAACTTTGCGACCTTTTGCCACATTTCAGGCTTCAAACATAAAGATATAAAACTGTATTTTTTTGTGAAGAATCAACAACAAGTGGGACACAATCATGAAGTGGAACGACATTTATTGGATATTTCAAACTTTTTTAACAAATCAAAAACTGAAAAATGGGGCGTGCAAAATTATTAAGCCCCCTTAAGTTAATACTTTGTAGCGCCACCTTTTGCTGCGATTACAGCTGTAAGTCGCTTGGGGTATGTCTATCAGTTTTGCACATCGAGAGACTGACATTTTTTCCCATTCCTCCTTGCAAAACAGCTCGAGCTCAGTGAGGTTGGATGGAGAGCACTTGTGAACAGCAGTTTTCAGTTCTTTCCACAGATTCTCGATTGGATTCAGGTCTGGACTTTGACTTGGCCATTCTAACAACTGGATATGTTTATTTTTGAACCATTCCATTGTAGATTTTGCTTTATGTTTTGGATCATTGTCTTGTTGGAAGACAAATCTCCGTCCCAGTCTCAGGTCTTTTGCAGACTCCATCAGGTTTTCTTCCAGAATGGTCCTGTATTTGGCTCCATCCATCTTCCCATCAACTTTAACTATCTTCCCTGTCCCTGCTGAAGAAAAGCAGGCCCAAACTATGATGCTGCCACCACCATGTTTGACAGTGGGGATGGTGTGTTCAGGCTGATGAGCTGTGTTGCTTTTACGCCAAACATAAGATTTTGCATTGTTGCCAAAATGTTCAATTTTGGTTTCATCTGACCAGAGCACCTTCTTCCACATGTTTGGTGTGTCTCCCAAGTGGCGTGTGGCAAACTTTAAACAACACTTTTTATGGATATCTTTAAGCAATGGCTTTCTTCTTGCCACTCTTCCATAAAGGCCAGATTTGTGCAATATACGACTGATTGTTGTCCTATGGACAGAGTCTCCCACCTCAGCTGTAGATCTCTGCAGTTCATCCAGAGTGATCATGGGCCTCTTGGCTGCATCTCTGATCAGTCTTCTCCTTGTATGAGCTGAAAGTTTAGAGGGACGGCCAGGTCTTGGTAGATTTGCAGTGGTCTGATATTCCTTCCATTTCAATATTATCGCTTGCACAGTGCTCCTTGGGATGTTTAAAGCTTGGGAAATCTTTTTGTATCCAAATCCGGCTTTAAACTTCTTCACAACAGTATCTCGGACCTGCCTGGTGTGTTCCTTGTTCTTCATGATGCTCTCTGCGCTTTTAACGGACCTCTGAGACTATCACAGTGCAGGTGCATTTATACGGAGACTTGATTACACACAGGTGGATTGTATTTATCATCATTAGTCATTTAGGTCAACATTGGATCATTCAGATATCCTCACTGAACTTCTGGAGAGAGTTTGCTGCACTGAAAGTAAAGGGGCTGAATAATTTTGCACGCCCAATTTTTCAATTTTTTATTTGTTAAAAAAGTTTGAAATATCCAATAAATGTCGTTCCACTTCATGATTGTGTCCCACTTGTTGTTGATTCTTCACAAAAAAAATACAGTTTTATATCTTTATGTTTGAAGCCTGAAATGTGGCAAAAGGTCGCAAAGTTCAAGGGGGCCGAATACTTTCGCAAGGTGTGGGTTGAGCACACAGTAGACTGTATCACTTCAATCTGCTTTATAGATTCTAATTAGTTGAATTTATTTTCATAAATTATAACAGGTGAAATACAGACAGTGAAAGAGTAAAACATGGTTTACAAATAATTTGCTGGGGAGGCGAAAAAGTCTGTGCAATTATTAATAAAACAATTGTTCACTTTTGCACGTTTTACTACCAGGACAGGATGAGAGAGGAGGGTAGACAACAGAGCAACATAGAACACTAAGAGACAGCAACAGAAGAGGGCAGACAAGCGAGACAGCAACAGACGACACAGAGAATGCGATGGAGAGAGGCAGAGGGATGAGCACACAGTAGATTGTACCACTTAAAGCTGATCTATGGATTCTAATTAATACACTGTGTGTGTGTGTGTGTGTGTGTGTGTGTGTGTGTGTGTGTGTGTGTGTGTGTGTGTGTGTGTGGGTGTGTGTGTGTGAGTGCTGAGGGAGCTTCAGAGCCTCCTGAAAAATCAGAATGAAAATAATATATGAATTTTAAAAAATAAGTTTCACTAAAGTAGTGCACGGGGCCTAAAATAGTAATAGTGGACCGATATAGACGTATGTAGGTTTTTAGAATTTTTTGCAATTTTAGTCTATGGGGGCGCTATTTCATTATTGGATTAAAAAAACGTGCCCGTTTTAAGCGCAATATTTTGTCACGAAAAGATGCTCGACTATGCATATAATTGACAGCTTTGGAAAGAAAACAGTCTCACGTTTCCAAAACTGCAAAGATATTATCTGTGAGTGCCACAGAACTCATGCTACAGGCGAAACCAAGATGAAACTTCAAACAGGAAATTTGCAGAATTTCTGAGGCTCTGTTTTCCATTGTCTCCTTATATGGCTGTGAATGCACCAGGAACGAGCCTGCCCTTTCTGTCGTTTCTTCAAGATGTCTGCAGCATTGTGACGTATTTGTAGGCATATCATTGGAAGATTGGCCATAAGAGACTACATTTTTCAGGGGTCCGCCCGGTGTCCTTTGTCTAAATTGGTGCGTAATCTTCAGCTGCGGGCATTTTCTCCTGGGATTCAGAACAGAAAGCACACTTCCACGAACGATATATCATCGAAGAGATATGTGAAAAACACCTTGAGGATTGGTTCTAAACAACGTTTACCATGTTTCAGTCGATATTATGGAGTTAATTTGGAAAAAAGTTTGGCGTTTTGATGACTGGATTTTCGGTTTTTTTTGGTAGCCAAACGGAGCGATTTCTCCTAAACAAATAATCTTTCAGGAAAAACTGAACATTTGCTATCTAACAGAGTCTCCTCATTGAAAACATCTGAAGTTCTTCAAAGGTAAATTATTTTATTTGAATGCTTTTCTGGTTTTTGTGAAAATGTTGCCTGCTGAATGCTAATGCTAATGCTAACGCTAAATGCTACGCTAGCTAGCTACTGTTACACAAATGATTGTTTTCCTATGGTTGAGAAGCATATTTTGAAAATCTGAGATGACAGTGTTGTTAACAAAAGGCTAAGCTTGAGAGCGAGCATATTTATTTCATTTCATTTGCGATTTTCATGAATAGTTAACGTTGCGTTATGGTAATGAGCCTGAGGCTGTATTCACGATCCCGGATCCGGGATGGCTAAGTGCTAGAGGTTAAAACTATCAGGAATCAAGGTAAGACCCAAGTTCAGACTGTGACGTAACAATGTTTATTGTTTATTGTAACCAGAGGGGTCGACAATCCAGAGAAGAGTCCAAGGTACAGGATGGCATGCAGGCTCAGGGTCAGGTCAGGCAGAGGTCGACAATCCAGAGGTGGAGCAACGGTACAGGATGGCAGGCAGGCTCAGAGACAGGCAGTGGTCAGGTGGGCGGGTACAGGGTCAGGACAGGCAAAGGTCAAAAACCAGGAGGACGAGAAAGCGAGACTAGGGCAAACCAGGAGCTGAGCCAATCTGCTGGTAGGCTTGAACAAACAAGACAAACTGGCAACAGACAGAAAACACAGGTATAAATACACAGGGGATAATGGGAAAGATGGGCGACACCTGGAGGGGGGTAGAGACAAGCACAAGGACATGGGAAACAGATCAGGGCGTGACAAAAACTATAAAACTGAAATACCTTATTTACTTAAGCATTTAGACCGTTTGCTATGAGACACAAAATTGAGCTCAGGTGCATCCTGTTTCCATTGATCATCCTTGAGACGTTTCTACAACTTGATTTGAGTCCACCTGTGGTAAATTATATTGATTGTACAGTACATGATTTGGAAAGGCAACAGACGACAGACCTGTCTATATAAGTTCCCACATTTGACAATGCATGTCAGAGCAAAAACCAAGCCAAGGTCGAAGGAATTGTCCGTAGAGCTCCGAGACAGGAATGTTTCGAGGCACAGATCTGGGGAAGGGTACCAACAAATGTCCGTAGCATTGAAGGTCCCCAAGAAAACAGTAGCCTCCATCATTCTTCAATGGAAGAAGATTGGAACCACCAAAACTCTTTCTAGAGCTGCAGCCCGGCCACACTGAACAATCGGGGGAGAAGGGCCTTGGTCAGGGAGGTGACCAAGAACCTCCAGAGTTCCTCTGTTGAGATGGGAGAATCTTCCAGAAGGACAACCATCTCTGCAGCACTCCACCAATCAGGCCTTTATGGTAGAGTGGCCAGACGGAATGCTCTCCTCAGCATAAGCACATGACACTCCACTTGGAATTTGCCAAAAGGCACCTAAGGACTCTCAGACTATGAGAAGCAAGATTTTCTGGTCTGATGAAACCAAGATTGAACTGTCTGGCCTGAATGTCAAGCATCACATCTGGAGGAGCCCTGGCACCATCCCTACGGGTATGTTTTTTCAGCGGCAGGGACTGGGAGACTAGTCAACATCGAGGGAAAGATGAACAGAGCAAAGTACAGAGATCCTTGATAAACTTGCTTCAGAGCGCTCAGAACCTCAGACCGAGGTGAAGGTTCACCTTCCAACAGGACAATTACCCTAAGCACACAGCCAAGACCACGCAGGAGTGGCTTCGGGACAAGTCTCTGAATGCTCGAGTGGCCCAGCCAGAGCCCGGACTTGAACCCGATCAAACATCTCTGGAGGGACCTGAAAATAGCTGTGAAGCAACGCTCTCGATGCAACCTGACAGAGCTTGAGAGGATCTTCAGAGAAGAATGTGAAAGATTCTCCCCAAATACATGTGTGCCAAGCTTGTAGCATCATACTCAAGAAGAATCAGGGCTGTATTCGCTGCCAAAGGTCGTTCAACAAAGTACTGAGTAAAGGGTTTGAATACTTATGTAAATGTGATATTTCAGTTTTGTATTTTTAATAAATATGCAAACATTTCAAAAAAACTGTTTTTGCTTTGTCATCATTGGGTATACCAGTGTAGATTGATGAGGAATTTTTTAAATCAATTTTAGAATAAGGCTGTATCGTAACAAAATCTGGAAAAAGTCGAAGGGTCTGAATACATTCCAAATCCACTGTAAATGTAACTGTCTCTCTGGGTCTATCTGCCCTTTCCTTGCTGTGATCAAACCTCTCCTTTCTGCCACCATCTGTCTGGTGCTAGCTGCAGCTACCTTATGCCGAACCTCTCCATCTGTAGCCTTGGATGTTAAAGTGTTTCTCCTGACAGCACCTTTGAATAACATAAAAAGAGCAACATAAGTAGTTACGTTTAATCCGATTTTGACACCACACAAATCCTAGGATGGAGACCTCAAATGGGAAACACATCAACACAACCAGAGTTTTTCAATTTCAATACTGAGTCAAACCGAAGAAGAGAAATATGTGGCCGTTGTAGCACCACCGTGCTACAAGTTTGGTTACAATACAAATATCCTTGTGATTTGTGCCAGACCATGCCCACATTATTTATTGGTAAATTGTTTGACATACTAGTCTGGAAAATATGGCGTTGAAAGACCTTGCTCCATAGATGCCATATCAAGTTTCATCCAGATCAGCCCTGTGGTTCTGGAGGAGATGTAATTTAATTGTTTTTCAAAAATTCTAAATGGCGGAATATCTATCATGGCAGACCTTATGTGTCCTTGAGGCAAATTACTTCCTTTTCAGAAGAAGGAACTAAGCACAGAATTTACGGACTCTAGGTCAGGGATGGGCAACTTGCGGATTGGATGGATGGATGCCGATACCCCATTTGAAGTTACATTTTTTAAATATATATATATTTTTAAATAATAATTAAGGTCAGGTAGGCGGATTTGGTTAAGCTTAAGGAAGGGACATCCCAAGGATTCCAGATAGCAATGACCATAAACATATATGAGCAATGGATGCAAGGACTAACGATCCATTAAATAAAAATGAAAGTTTTAACCATGTTTTGAGGGTATACAGTGTTTGTTTTCAGTTAACCTTTCGGCGCAGGCGTTCTGCTAGCGACCCCCGCGACAACATTCGGTGAAATTGCAGAGCGCCAAATTCAAAATACAGAAATAGTCATAATAAACATTCATAAAAAATACAAGTGTTATACATCAGTTTAAAGATTAACTTCTTGTTAATCCAGACGCTCTGTCAGATTTCAATAAGGCTTTACGGCGAAAGCGTACCATGTGATTATCTGAGGACAGCGCCCAGCATACAAAAGCATGAAAAACATTTTCCAACCAACAGATGCATCACGAAAGTCAGAAATAGCGATAAAACAAATCGCTTACCTTTGAAGATCTTCATCTTTTTGCAATCCCAAAGGTCTCAGTTACACAATGAATGGTTGTTTTGTTCGATAAAGTCCTTCTTTATATCCCAAAAATGTCTGTTTATTTGGTACGTTTGATTCAGAAATACACCGGTTCCAACTCACCCAACATGCCTACAAAGGATCAAATAAATTACCTGTCAACTTGGTCCAAACATTTCAAACAACATTTCTAATCCAACCTCAGGTACCCTAAAATGTAAATAATCGATAAAATTTAAGACGGAATAAACTGTTTCCAATACAGGAGAAAAACAACGAGGAGCGCGCACCAAAAGACTAGAATACGACTACTTCTTCATGTAAAAAAAAAACATAGAACAATTTCTATAGACTGTTGACATATAGTGGTTGCCATAGGAACTGCAATCTGGGTCCTACTAATTTGGTTTCCCCATAGAAAAGAATTTGAAAATCCAATGACCTCAAAAAAAAAATTCTGGATGGATTGTTCTCGGGGTTTCGTCTGCCAAATCAGTTCTGTTATACTCACAGACAGTATTTTAACATTTTTTTTTTTAGAAAACTCTAAAGTTTCTATCTAATACTACCTTGCATATCCTAGCTTCTGGACCTGAGTGACAGGCAGTTTACTTTGGGAACCTCAGTCATCCAAACTTCAGAATACTGCTCCCTATTCCTAACAAGTGTAAACAGGCCTATGTTTGGTTCTGATGGGGCAGAACAGTTCAACTAAGCTCAACAAGCATTTATAACTTATTTGATTCAAGAATCAGAAGCGTTTGGACAAGAAAATGTTGAGTAATAACTGCTGTGTCACATACATTTCTGGCTGTGAACAGTGAGTTTTTGGCCGCGTGGTGGAAGGTAGAGACAGGAGAGGCTGACGGGAAGACAAAAAAGAGAAATTGTAAAGCGAACACATCGCTTTATATGGGGTTTAAGTGACGAATGGGAGAAGCTGGAAACACTAATCATTCAACCTGTAGAATTTTTATTTTTCTCCATTATACTTAGTATTTTTGTTTTATATAGATTTGCCTTCAATGATAGACAGCAGCTGATTCATTCACCCATTTACTGTATAGGTTTCAAGTCTACACCCGCTCTGGTGCTCGATGTCGCCGGTTTACTAACCACCGGTCCTGGCAACCCATCATTACACACACCTGGCAACCATCATTAGGCACAAATGGACTTCATCACTACCCTGATTTAGTTCCCCTTTATCTGGCACTCTGTAGCATTACTCTTCAGGCAGTATTGGTTCTGTTATCTTGTCCAGACGTGTCTCTTGTTTTGCATCTCTCCATGTTCGTTATTATTAAACTCACTAACTGCACCTGCTTCCTGACTCCCTGCGTTACAGAATACTGCCTCAACAAACGGAAGCCCAGGTCAACGATGCCCATTTATCCCTCCCAGACAAATATGACGAGACTCCATCTAAATGCCGTGACTTCCTACTCCAGTGCTCCCTCTATTTCACTCATCAGATGGGAGGTCCAAGGTTGCCACCGTTATTTCCCTGCTGATCGGACGGGCATTGGAGTGAGCTAGAGGAGAGTAGGAGCTGGGTTCCTATGAAAAGTTCATGGCTCTGTTCAGGGAGGTCTTTGATCATCCACCGGAGGGCCGAGAAGAGGGTGAGCACCTATGGCAGGATGGCCAGTACGCCCTCACGCTCTGGACAGTGGCAGTATCCAGTGGATGGAATGAGCCGGCGCTCCGCACCCTACTCAGAAGAGGACTGCGCAAAGATGTCCAGACAGAGTTGGCATGCCGAGACGACACGCTCTCCTTGGACGCACTCATCACGATGGCCATCCATCTGGATAACCTTATTCGGGAGCATCGGCACCTCCATCAACTCTTTCCCTCATTCGTTGACTGTTCTGAGTCAGAGCCTGAATCCATGGAGATAGGGGCCACATGTCTTCCCGCGGCTGAGCGACGCCGTCACTCTCTGTCCCTATTGTTGAAGCTGGTGCCCCTGCTGACCGCAATGTCAGACAAGTTCCAACCCGGGGTCCGCGAGAGCAGAGGGATGGCCCCGTGATCATCTGTCTCCTGGATTAGGCAGAAGTATTCCATCATCACTTTCAGCCAAACCTTTTTAAGTATTGATTTCACTAGCTTGGCTGTCCCTCGTGTTGTTTCTACAACTCTAGTGGACTCTGGTGCAGGGAATTTTATTGACCAGGCCCTTGTCTCCTCCCTGAACATCACCTCATACCTGCTCTCCTCTCCATTTCTGGTTCAGGCGCTAGATAATCGGCCACTGGGATCCGGGACTATCACACACATCACAGCACCTTCTCCTTTTTGGGTTACCAGATCGGCCCGCAAGGAGTGATGATGGATGGTAAGGTCGATGGCCAGTCCTAACTACCATAAATGGTTTACAATGGTTTTTGTGGTTTGCCAACTTCTACCGCCACTTCATCAAGAACTTTAGCTCTATCGCCTCTCCTCAAGGGAGTAAGTTGGGAAGGAGTCCTGCAGCCAACGAAGACTTCTGCATACTGAAAGGGTGTTTCACCTCCGCCCCGTAGCTCAAACACCCAGATCCAACTCTGCACTTCTTGGTAGAGGTGGATGCTTCAAAAGAGGGTGTGAGGGCTGTCCTGTCCCAATGACAAGGTAATCCACAGAAATTGTACCCATGTGCATATTACTCAAAGAAACTGTCTCCTGCAAAGAGTAATTATGATGTCAGCAATTGGGAGCTGATGGCGGTGAAGTTGGCATTAAAGGAGTGGACACACTGACTAGAGGGCGCCAAGGACCCATTTCTCATCCTCAACACCCATCGGAACCTGCCGTAAATATGGACAGCAAGGCGGCTGAACCCTCGGCAAGATGGGCTCTTTTTTTTTCACTAGATTCGACTTCACTCTGAAATATCGCCCAGGTTCAAAGAACACCAAAGCCCTGTCCCATCTCTACGATTCGGGGGATTTTGGCATCCGAGTGGTACAGCAGACTAAGGCACTGCATCTCAGAGCTAGAGGCGTCACTACAGAACCTGGTTTGATCCCGGCCTGCATCACAACCGGCCATAATCGGGAGTCCCATAGGGAGGCGCACAATTGGCCCAACATCGTCCGGGTTATGGGAGGGTTTGGCCGGTGTAGGCCGTCATTGTAAAATAAGAATTTGTTCTTAACTGACTTGCCTAGTTAAATAAATAAAATACCTGTCCCCTGAGCGCACCTACGTTCCCACGGGCATAAGGGATCGGCTGCTGACCAGGGTGCTGTCCCGCACTATTCAGTCAATCTCTGGAAAGTACTGGTGGCTCACCCTGCTACAGGACTTTACTCGCTATATAAACTCATGTTCTGTAAGCACCCAAGCTAAATCTCCCTGGCATGCTCCAGCAGGGAAACACCTTCACCTTCCCGTACCTCAGTGTCCTTGGTCTCATATGTCCATTGATTTTTGTCACTGATGTCCCCTTCTCTGATGGTTTAACCACATTTTGTGTGGTTTGGACAGATTCTTGATATCGTTCCATTTTATCCCACTCTCTGGTCTCTCTACCGCTCTTCAGGTCGCTGAACTGTTCCAACAGGTCTTCCGGCACTATGGCCTTCAGGTGGACATCGTCTCTGACCGTGGCCCCCAATTCACGCCACGGGTATAGAAAGCCTTCATGGAGAAGCTGGTGGTCACCAGCCTCAGTCTAACGGGCAGCTGGAGAGGATGAACCAGGAGCTGAGGAAGTTTCTGAGGAGTCACTGCCAGGACCGGCAGGGGAAGTGGGCCTGATTCTTTCCCTGGGCGGAGTGCGCCCAGAATTCATTGCGTCACTCCTCCACCGGGCTGACTCTCTTCCAGTGTGTTCTGGGTTATCAGCCAGCTCTGGCTCCGTGTTCCCCGAGCCAGACCGATTCCCCTGCAGTGGACGAGAGGTTCAGGCTCGCAGAAGAGTTTTGGAACAATGCCGACTTGAGGCTCCAGCACGCCGTCACCAACCAGAAGGAGCAGGCGGCTCGCCATCACTGTGAGGCTCACGTTTCCACCCTTTTGTATCGCTCCATTATTATTAAACTCACCAACTGCACCTGCTTCCTGACTTTGCAAAACTATTTATTGTTTTGTGGTCGCCCACTGGATTCAAGTAATTCAGGTAGATAAAGTTACAGAACCACGAGACCATATGTACAAAAATAATTTTAGGCGTTACAGTAATTGAGATTTTAGCTGCCATAGTACACATGAAACTAAATGTATCATTGACGCTTGGAGCGCTCTTTGTTATCTCCGCTCGAGACCGGTTGAGGTTGCACAAGTTCTTTTGCGATTCACTGGGCATAAATTGTGTAGCTAACTGCTGTGACTATTAGCTACCTACAGTGGGGAGAACAAGTATTTGATACACTGAAGATTTTACAGGTTTTCCTACTTACAAAGCATGTAGAGGTCTGTAATTTTTATTACTTCAACTGTGAGAGACGGAATCAAAAAAAAAAAATCCAGAAAATGACATTGTAAGTAATGAATTAGCATTTTATTGCATGACATAAGTATTTGATCACCTACCAACCAGTAAGAATTCCGGCTCCCACAGACCTGTTAGTTTTTCTTTATGAAGCAATCCTGTTCTCCACTCATTACCTGTATTAACTGCACCTGTTTGAACTTGTTACCTGTATAAAAGACACCTGTCCACACACTCAATCAAACAGACTCCAACCTCTCCACAATGGCCAGAGACCAGAGAGCTGTGTAAGGACATCAGGGATAAAATTGTAAACCTGCACAAGGCTGGGATGGGCTACAGGACAATAGGCAAGCAGCTTGGTGAGAAGGCAACAACTGTTGGCGCAATTATTAGAAAATGGAAGAAGTTCAAGATGACGGTCAATCACCCTTGGTCTGGGGCTCCATGCAAGATCTCACCTCGTGGGGCATCAATGATCATGAGGAAGGTGAGGGGTCAGCCTAGAACTACACGACAGGACCTGGTCAATGACCTGAAGAGAGCTGGGACCACAGTCTCAAAGAAAACCATTAGTAACACACTACGCCGTCATGGATTAAAATCCTACAGCGCACGCAAGGTCCCCCTGCTCAAGCCAGCGCATGTCCAGGCCCGTCTGAAGTTTGCCAATGACCATCTGGATTATCCAGAAGAGGAATGGGAGAAGGCCATGTGGTCTGATGAGACAAAAATAGAGCTTTTTGGTCTAAACTCCACTCGCCGTGTTTGGAGGAAGAAGAAGGATGAGTACAACCCCAAGAACACCATCCCAACCGTGAAGCATGGAGGGGGAAACATCATTCTTTGGGGATGCTTTTCTGCAAAGGGGACAGGACGACTGCACCGTATTGAGGGGAGGATGGATGGGGCCATGTATCGCGAGATCTTGGCAAGCAACCTCCTTCCCTCAGTAAGAGCATTGAAGATGACAACGACCTGAAACACACAGCCAGGGCAACTAAGGAGTGACTCAGTAAGAAGCATCTCAAGGTCCTGGAGTGGCCTAGCCAGTCTCCAGACCTGAACCCAATAGAAAATCTTTGGAGGGAGCTGAAAGTCCGTATTGCCCAGCGACAGCCCCGAAACCTGAAGGATCTGGAGAAGGTCTGTATGGAGGAGTGGGCCAAAATCCCTGCTGCAGTGTGTGCAAACCTGGTCAAGAACTACAGGAAACGTATGATCTCTGTAATTGCAAACAAAATTTCTGTACCAAATATTAAGTTCTGCTTTTCTGATGTATCAAATACTTATGTCATGCAATAAAATGCAAATTAATTACTTAACAATCATACAATGTGATTTTCTGGATTTTTGTTTTAGATTCCGTCTCTCACAGTTGAAGTGTACCTATGAAAAAAATGACAGACCTCTACATGCTTTGTAAGTAAGAAAACCTGCAAAATCGGCAGTGAATCAAATACTTGTTCTCCCCACTGTATGTTAACCGGGTGCTTTCTTGCCTAGTCTTAGCTACAGTAGACTACTGATGTTTTACAAACAAAAATACTAGCTAGCTCAATTAGCTACCAAATATCACATAGCTAGCTACCTCTACCCTAAGAGTTAGCTGACTGTAACAGAGAAACTGACGGTAACGTTGAAACAACTATGACCAGTCCAAAAATGAAGGTAGCTACAATGTCACAAACTAATTAACGACTGCTACAAAATACACTACAAATACAATAGCTACAATTACCTAGTTCAAACTTTTTGGTATCTTCTACGGCTGGCCTCGACTGTTAACCAACGACCGTTGGAAAGTCAAGCGGCGAGGCCGGCTTGAGCTACAAGGCAGACGGCTCGAGCAGCACAGACCACCGCTGCTGAATCGTGTGTTTTTGGTTCCTTTATAGATAATGCTAGCTCCCTATTAAGGATACTTCAAGCATTGATGTTGGCAATAGAAAATTTAGAAAATTACAATCACAGATTTGTAAAACAATGAGGTCTCAATCTTGAATTAAACTTAGTCAATGTTCCGGTTCAGCAAAAATGTGGCATGCAACCTTGGGTTATGACAAACACTATGACAATGTTACACAGTTGGTGATACAATTCATAACTTACCTAGTTAAGATGCTCTGTTTTATTTTCCTTCCATCTTATCAGAATGTGCAGGCAGCCCTGCTACTGTCAAAAGTTCCATGCAGAAATGTTTTCGATGTCTCATAAATATGAGGTGTGCAAAAATAAAAAATGTGACATTAAGCAGACACCTTTATCCATGCATTAATATTATTTTCGTGGCCCCAGGGATTGAACCCACAATCATTATTTAGTTGATATATTCTTGTATTTAACTAGGAAAGTCAGTTAAGAACAAAGTCTTATTTACAATGACAGCCTACCCCGGCCAAACGTGGATGACAGTGGGCCAATTGCGCACCGCCCTATGGGACTCCCAATCATGGCCGGATGTGATGCAGCCTGAATTTGAACCAGGGGCTTAATGACGCATCTTGCACTGAGATGCAGTGCCTTAGACCACTGCGCCACTCAGGAGCACAATAGGCTATAGACTAAATATGTAACAGTTTAATAGGCTATTGCAATAATTCAACATGCATGGTTGTAGGCTGCATCACTCCTTCAGCCTAGGTAGCAGATTATCTAATGGAAAATATAGGCCTATGCGTTCTTCCAGGCTGTGCTCTGTGGTCCCAGGCATGTTCCACTATTGATATCATTAGGCCTACGGTTTTAGAAAATACAATTATTCTACCTTCTAGGCTACAACAACACAGTGCAATGAGGAATGTATTATTGTTAGTACACAATTATTATCTTGGGTAAACTGCAGTGATGTAGACTAATTTGGATAAGAGCTCAAATGTCCTTTTGAATTTAATGCCGAAATAAAGGCCTGATTATACAACCATTTGGATCAGATACAATTTTGTGGTGTTCCCCCAAAAAATCTGGAGTAAAATCTCATTAATTTATATCATAGATTCTCTAGTGTCCTTCTCCATCTAATAGACTAATGGACTGCATTTTAGCTTACAAATTACCTTGCAAATTCGAGGTGAAATTATTACATTAATTTGTTTTTTATTCTTCCATCACCTTCTGAATAAAAACCTCAGATGTCCCTACTTCTGAAAAAGTTAATCGGGCCAGATATGCTGAAGTTGACTCGAGTACCATTAGCCGGAACCCGAGAGTAATATGATTCTGCCGGACTCGGGAAGAGTATGAAGCCCCCTGTGTACGAGTCGATGTCGAGTTCCCCGACTCGCAAATAGAATAGGCCCTAACCCACCATGTTGACTGGAAAATGTTCTAATTTCTCAATGTTCATTTCTGTTGAAATTCTGCTCTTTTTTTCCCCGTGGGAGGATGCCCCCGGACCCCCCTACTGGCTTTGGCCCTATATTTGCTTCTAATCCTAGAATTAGCCATGCTGGCAATTCATGTCTAGTGATTTTTATATTTATTTTTATTTTTATTATGTTTCATAAGAAGAAAGGATATTTGTAGTGATATCCTATGCTTATTTGCTATTGTATTGTTATTTGATATTTAAAAAAAAAAAAGATAATTTGACTGCGTGTGAACAGGGGCGAAATGAACGTAAAGGCTACACACAAAGATTTGTTCGTTTGTTTCAGTTAACGATTTTATTCATTTCCACCGACCAAAGAGCTCCAGGAGTTATACTGAACCAAATGGCTCGCGTTGTTTGTTAGCAAGCGAATTGTGAGCAGCAAATCATTGTTCCTCGATAGCTGTTGAGCTAGCCAGTCTGCTAACGTTTCGCATTTGTGTTAGCTACAGACAGAAGCAATGCCGAGGTAATTGTCATCAATGCATTCGACGCCTAGCGTTTTGTGACACTGTCAGGTACTGTAGCCCATATTCCCTCCTTTGTTTTGGCCCTTGTTTTGATTTTGATTGAATAAGCATGCTTTCTCTCGGGCGCTTGGAATTAGATTGGTCAGGTAATGTTAGCCAGGTTGCAAGCTGTTGGTGGTCTGGTTAGCACAGATTAATAGCTAGCTGTTCAATACAGTTGATCAACTCTAGAATGTCTACTTCTTTAGGTACTTTCTCTGGGAGACATTCATTGACTGCTGTTGTTCACAGACATGTTGTTTACAGATCTCTCTCTCCCCTTCTCAGTCTCCCCACCATGAAACTGGTTCGCCTCCTGTGTCGTCACAAGACGGCTCTGGCAATTGCAGGAGTCTGCCTATTTGCTGTAGTCGTCCTCTTCCTCGCCAAGTGTACCTCCGAGACCCTGAAACAGGGCCAGGTTGACCCTCCAGGCCTAGCACCCCACGCTGCCCACTCCCGGGCCAGAGCAGAGCACCCCAAGCCCCCCTCACGCCCCAAAGACCTCTCAGCCTTCCTTGTGGTCCTCATCACCACAGGACCCAAGTACACAGAGCGGCGGAGCATTATCCGCAGCACATGGCTGACTAAGAAGGACCCGGAGGTTCTAGCTATGTTTGTGGTGGGAACAGAGGGTCTACCGGCCGAGGATATGGAGAACCTCAACACAGAGCAGGGCCGACACAAAGACCTGCTCTTACTCCCCGAGCTGCGGGACTCGTATGAGAACCTGACCCTGAAGCTGCTGCACATGTACTCCTGGCTGGATCACAATGTAGACTTTAAGTTTGTTTTAAAAGCAGATGACGACACCTTCGCTCGCCTGGACCTGCTGAAGGTGTGTATTTTGATATGGGATGCGTCCCTGGTGTTGGTACGCAGCCCTGATGTTATGTGATTTTCTTCACAGTTTTGCCTTTTTAAAATGTTTCTATATTGTGTGATGGATAGAAACACATTTCTGTGCAAACACACAATAACATCATCTCTTCTCATCTAAAGGAGGAGCTGAAGACTAAAGAACCCAGCCGGCTGTACTGGGGGTTCTTCTCAGGCTGCGGTCGTGTCAAAACTGCAGAGAAGTGGAGGGAGTCGGCTTGGGAGCTGTGTGACTACTACCTACCCTACGCCCTGGGTGGAGGCTATCTGCTCTCCTGCGACCTAATCCACTACGTGCGCATCAACGCTGCCTTCCTCAAGGTGTGGCAGAGCGAGGACGTGTCACTCGGGGCTTGGCTGGCCCCCGTGGACGTCAAACGGACGCACGACCCACGCTTCGACACAGAGTTCAAGTCAAGGGGCTGTAGTAATAAGTACCTGGTGACCCACAAGCAGAGCCTGGAGGATATGTTAGAGAAACAGCAGACACTGCAGAGAGATGGGAGGTTGTGTAAAGAAGAGGTTAAACTCAGACTGAGTTATGTATACGACTGGAGCGTCCCGCCATCCCAGTGCTGCCAGAGGAAGGATGGAGTACCCTGATAACCCCTGACCCTGTCCATCCTCACCAATATTTCCCCAGGCAGTATGGTGTTCTCCCTCAGCCTTGCTCTGCCGTCGTCCCCCACCTCCCCTCTTGTTCTGTTGCCCGTCCTCAACTAAAACATTTGTTGCCTTCAGTTTACATCCATAGAAGGTGTCTGTTATGGCAGCCCGCCTATGAAAAGACCTGAGGAAAACAATGTTCCCTTTTTATATGTTTACTTGTTTATTTATTCTGGAGCCCTCACGGACTAAAATGAAGCAAACTGGTACCACAGAATAGGACAGGAGTCAATGTATTTATTATTAACAGCATGTTGGGAGTGAGTGTACTTAAAGGAACTGGTATTCACCTTACTGGTAGGACAATAAAGAGACCCAAGTTTGTTTATTTTTACATATCCATAATCAACGTTTCAGTGAAAGTGCCGATTTTAGCCATTTTTAGCTCATTTTCCACCGCAGTCCCTGGGCAGGTTATTCAAAACAATAACAATACAGACAATCATTGAGCAGTAAACACACGCAGAGCAACATAGGA
This sequence comes from Oncorhynchus mykiss, assembly GCF_057628025.1. Lineage (NCBI taxonomy): Eukaryota > Metazoa > Chordata > Actinopteri > Salmoniformes > Salmonidae > Oncorhynchus > Oncorhynchus mykiss. The sequence goes on along the minus strand of NC_143028.1, from coordinate 32,627,139 downwards.
CAAGCAACACGTAGCATGCAGAGAGAGCAATAGCACAAAAAGCAACAAAATACATAATAGCAACAAAGTGTTTTCACACCTCAAAAGCTACAAATAACATGGAAAGCAGCCATACACAGCTAGTGATTATGTTCACAAGTGTGATTGGCCTTGAGCAATGTCTTCATGTTTTTTGTGAAGTTGCGATAGGTGCAGTTGTGTGTGTCTGATGACACACACAACTGCACCTATCGCAACTTCACAAAAAACATGAAGACATTGCTCAAGGTGTATTCCAGACATGGGAAGCTCTCACAGAAAAAGCAGATTGACGAAAGGTGTTTTTCCTTCAACTGTAGTCACCTCTCATGGCAGACCTTGTGGATTTGCTGCCATGGGTTTGGGTTTTTTGAATTAACAGAAGTCCTGAGTGGAGGGGGAGCCAGGCCATTTAGGATCTTGCACAAGATTTTTCCAACTCAGGAGCTCATGCTTTCTGAGGATGTGACAGTGATGATGGCTATTGTGCTTCCTATGAAGCACTTTGAGAGGCTGTTTGTAGATAGACAATGGGTTTTAATGTTGTACAGCAAGCTTGGGCCCAACTAGTCAAGCAGTATGTTAAGTGGGGGAGTATCATAGTACAGTTTTGCTACCTCAGTAGTCACAATTTTATATGAATCGGAAAATAGCTAGGTTGAGTTACCTTTTTCACTTGCTTTTTAAAAGAGTTTGGAATCAAGTATGATGCCAATGTACTTAAAATCAGACACCACTTGGAGCTTCTCCCCTGACACATAGACATCTGGTTCAGTAGCATCAGTTGCCCTCTTTGTGAAGAACATGCAGACTGTTTTTTTTCTTCACATTGAGATGCAAACATGAGTCACTGAGCCACTTTGTAACCTGGACCATTACAATAGTGAGTTCTTGTGCAGCTTGGTTGCTCTTTGCAGGCACATATCACTATATCATCTGCATACATTTGAACTTCAGATCAAGTACAGACAGAAGGCAGATAATTAATGTACAGGCTGAATTAGAAGGAGCCCCAGTATTGAACCTTGGGGCACGCCCACATCATAGTGGGCGACAGCTCATTGCTAACTGACACACTTCATTCTGTCTTCAAGGTATAATTTCATCCACCTCATTCTTGTCTATATTTAAGAATTCCTGGGTCTGTCTTTGAGTGAAAGTGGACCTATTGGTGAATGTGATGAAAGTGATTATATTGATATGAATATGGTGCTTATTACCTATTGATGAGGAACAATGGCCCAGAATTATACATTCAGAGCTTGATGGTGTTTGGAGTTGTATTGAGGTTAAAAATGTATAATGTTGGCCTCTCTCTTCTCCCCTGATTATTGAGAGCCTGTTCTGTTCTGCTGGGAGATTTAACCCACCTGCTGTCTGTGTTTGGTAGACGTATTTGCAAAGCCCAGTGATGCCCAACAGAGCTGTGTGTGTTTTCAGCTGAGCTTCTGTATTGGCAATTTTCCAGCTGGCATTACTTTTCAACAAACGAAAAAAATAACTGCTTCCATTAAAGATGTTGAAAGACATTCTATGACTGTCCTCTCCTCATTGTTTGTTTAAAACATTTTGACCTATTGAGCATTTCATTGAAATGCTTTTGAAAAGTGTATTTTTGTAATAAAATCTTTATTAAGCAGTTATTTGTTGGAATAAAATGCCATCTACCTTTGTTACTAAGACAAAAGCCAGCAGACTTAGAGCTGTTTTGGCACAGTTTTCCAGAACTGAGATGGTACTCATATCAATATGTATACACCTATACTTATTGGTACTGTATAACTGTAATTTAGGAATAAATAGTATTATTCCACTACTGTAAGCTATATAACAACATTGTCTCAGCGGGCCTAATATGACAGTTAAATCTGGTCTCCCATTACAACCTGGTCGTGTTGACTGTTAACTGTTTCCACCATCTGTGACTGAGCATCAACTCGCACTGGTGGTCACGGTGTAGAGGAGATTCCAGGACGGGATTGGTCGGATTCCAGGATGGATGAGGTCATGGATAATGTCATCGTGGCCCTTGACAGACAGAGACGAACAAATGGGCCTTTCGACAGACGTAGCTCCCTGACAGAGGAAGAGGAGATTGTTACATTTTTAATAGGGCTGTCAAACGATAAATGCAATCGGATTAATCGCAGGATTTGCTGTTATTAATCCCGATTTATTGCAAATTCAGAATTTGCTTAAAAGTAAGCTGTAATTTAAGATTGAACATCATTACAATCATTTTCGTCTTGATTTGGTCCAAAATCAGGTACATTGATAAAGCACACTTTATTTAACCTCAACTGTTTTTAGCTCTAAATGATGTTTAGTGTATTTAAAATGCTTTCAGACAATACGATTATTCACGGCAAAACAATATGTTGCACTACAATTACATAAAAGGTTAACTCAAGTTGACTGGTTAACTCTGACAGCCCTATTTTTTGTTAACCATAATTGCCTTAGTATTTACTGAAGATTACAAAGTAAATGGTTATTATGTAGTAATTGCTGGGGAAAGGAATAGGACACTTCATTGAGGTATTGTATGAGTCATCTTTAAGGTAATAAATTATTGTTTCCCATTACTATTCATGCTCTTTGGCAAGATGAAATGTTATTGCCAACAAAATGCACAATAAAGAACTCACCTCTCCTGTGGCTTCTGATATCCATTTCCTGTAAACACCTGTTGAGAGTGGAAGATAAGCAATATATAGGAATTCACACAACAGTAGGGAAATCACAATATCTCTCGCAGTGATGTCAAAACATTTATCTTATAGTGAAGTCAACTTTATAACTCTCTTTGAAACACACTCACTGTATCATGATAAACCCCCACTTCACAAAAACAAAAAAAAACCTTACCTGTGTGCAGGGATAGTCACATAACAGCTGAACTGCTGCTCTGAAGAAAGAGGGAAGCTTGTGCTCTCTCGGGATGAATCTTGATTGAGGGAGAAGCTCTCGCACACACACAGACATGCACGCCAAAGTAAAATCTTGGTCTTGTTTCCAGGTCAAGCTATGCCATCACTCAGAGTTGAATCAGCAGCGGTGTAAGTGAATGTGGTGTTATGTTGAACAGGTACATCTTACAGCTCTATGCAGGTCAAATCTGATTCCCTGTCTAATTGTCGCTCCCTCCCACTCTCCCTCCAGCAGGAGAAACTGGTGTCACAGCTGCTCAGCTCAAGAGAGAGCAGGGGGGGGGGGGGGAGCAGATGGGGAATTATCCACCTGAGAACGCAGACAGCAGTTAACATCTATTTCAAGAGAGTTAACCAAATATGGATATTGAGATTCTTGGAGAAACCCTGGCCTATATAAGGTAATATTCCCGCGTTTGCGGAGACTGCATATGTCAGCTCAATCGGAAATTACCTTTAAATTGCAAACCCACAATAACGCGCAATTTCGGCGATACGGATTGAATCAAGCCCTAGGTTTGTTTCGTTTGAGGAGTGTGAACATAATTCTGTAAAACAATCAGAAAGAAACAAAGGAGATCTTTCATTGGACCTTTTTTTGAAATCCCAGTCATCAACACCAGTTAACATAATAATTTCTAAAGTATACAAAACATAATGGTGAAAGCAATGAAAAGGGATATTGTCAGTCTATTCTACCCTCATCCACAATTTAACCCACCATTATCATACAAGAGTGCTTTAAGGGTTGCTATCTCTCCAACAATGGGCTCCCGAGTGAGGCAGCGGTCTAAGGCACTGCATCTGAGTACTAGAGGCGTCACCCTAGTTTGAATCCAGGCTGTATCACAAACAGCCGTGATTGGGAGTCCCATAGGGCGGCGCAAAATTGGCCCAGCGTCGTCCGGGTTTGGCCGGTGTAGACCGTCATTGTAAATAAGAATTTGTTCTTAACTGACTTGCTTAGTTAAATAAAGGTTTTAAATATATAACTTACTGTAGATTAAGACAACGCCACAATGTACATGTTATTGAGCTGTGGTCATGAGTTGCACACTTTCATTGACAGAGGTTCTCATTGCATCTTTCACTAAAATGTAACATACAGCACTGTTAAGGTGTTTTAAGTAATTTTTTAAAATTTATTTTCCCCAAAGATGATGAGCGCTATTGTCACACAACATACAGCGGGCCAGTCACAAAGCACTGGTGCAGAAATCTGTAGTGGTTTTTCCAAACAGGGAAATCATACATAAATTACAGAGCAAAAAAAAGAAGAACAGAGGTTGAAAGAAAATAAGAGGTTAAGCTGGACACCAAGACATTTCTCCTATATTAGTTTTGTTTGTGAAAATTTGGCAAGGAACCAAGAGTTTACCTGAACATGTGACCTTATAGCTTTTAACTATGGCCCAGGGTTATTCCAGGTTGTTGAAAAATGATAGTGACGATAATCATGACAACGTACAACCACTTTAACGTTAAAAAATACCTTTGAATAAACAAAGAGATATTTAGACTTAACAACAATGCATGTGATGCTCTTCTCTATGGTGCTCTACAGAAAACAGCTTTTTAAAATCTATTATACTGACTTTCCCCCCTAAATATATACAACCGAAGTCTGACTTTAAACAGGAATTAATATTTTCCACATTATTTTAGGCTATTCCTTAATACCAGTCCTTTCCCCAGAATAAACCGTTGAGAATGGTAATTAGATGATAATAAAAATTATTAAACAACAATTTCTGCTAACAACAGTATTAAATAAAGATACTACTCAACACATGAGCGTGCTGAGTACATCAGCATGCTGACACTACTTAGCCTGCTGACATCTCTATCACTGTGATCCCTAATCCATTCCAGGTGGACCACGGTTTTGTTTCAGCCCAGAGCTAACACACCCGATTCAACTATTCAATGGCTTGGTGACTGGTTGAGCAATTAAACAGTAGAATCAGATGTGTTAGTGTTGAGCCAGAACAAAGAATGTGCACCTCAAGAATAGAAACACTGTTCTATAAGATCTGTACAGGAAACTCAGGGTAAACTGGATGACAGTTGTGTCATGCAGGGATGGATGATGTCAGGTTTAGAAGAGTGCAGTGAGCTACAGGGATCTTATTTACCTAATGTGGGGCACTATTGGCTTATCCTTATCCTTTACAGGTCCTGGGTGAATAAATTGGGAGTGTTGGGCACACATTGTCCAAACAGTGTCCATGGGTGGCAAACCAGCACAGGCCAATCCAGCCCAGCCAAGCCTGGCCATGTCCGGTCCACTCCAGTCCATCCTAGTCCAGTCTGGTCCATCCCAGCCTGACACTGTCACTTTAAGGAGACCAGGTACAATGCCATCGTCAGACAGGTTATCGCCACAGCATGGTGGAGTCTAGTCCCAATCACTGCAGCTGAGAGATGAAAGAGAGAGAGAGAGAGAGAGAGAGAGAGAGAGAGAGAGCAAATGAGACCAAGGAAGACAGAAGGGAGACAGAGAATGGGGGTGCAAGACAGAGAGATGGAGGGATACAGAGAGGGGAGGGATACACAGGGGAGAGAGATACAGAGAGGGGAGGGATGGACAGATAGGGGAGGAAATAGAATGGGGGAATGAGGGAGAAAAAACAGTACCTCTCTGCTTCAGACTATGATGAAACTGTAGCATAGCTTTTTGGCTGTAGTTAGAAACACAAACCCAGTATTTATATCCCATTCTTCTATTACATAGATGGAAATTACTACTTGATTGATTGCTTACCTTTATAGAACACCCCCCACACACCTTTCTTTTCTGAGAGTAGCCAGCTGTTGAGGCGAGGCACCTTCTTGAGGTATGCACATGTACAGATGAACAGAATTCCAAATACCACAATCCCATCCAACGAGTACACTGAGGAGAGGAGAAAAAAAACATCATTTGGTCTGAAGATGACATCTGGAGATATGGATGGTGGTTCAATTTTCAATGATGAACTACCATTGCCTTGGATATTTTAATATTTTATTGACAACAATAGATTGACGGATTGTATCTTGTTGAAGCTAGCACACAATCACTTCTTGATGTCTACAGCAATGGTAAAATACCATTGCCAGTGAAACCAGTTTGACAGCTAGGCTACACTTGATACCTGTGTGATTAGCGTGCTAGATACCTAGCTATGTCAACATCAATTACAAAAGCAGGGTTGATGCCAGTAATAGCTAGGTAATTTATAAACGTCCCACCAAACATGTCACAACATAGATAGCTAGCTACCAGATGGTCGTATTAGAATGCAAATTGACGATGCACTTTTCAGTTCATAAATCAAAATGTTAGAAAATGTATGTTGGCTAGCTACAGTACGGTCTGTAGCCACGTCTACAGAACCATATGGTAGCTAGCTAGCAAAGTAGCTGGCACAATGATAATTAATCGAATCACAAAGGGAGAGCTAGCTAACTAAAGCTACAGTATATCGCTAACGTCTGCTTCTTTACTTTGAAAACAGTGCATCCCCTGTAAGATGACTTAAAAAACGTCACATCAAACTTACCATTTGTCATGTTTGCAGTTTGCTGTTGTCCAAGACTGTGTTGAAGTCTCAGTTATTTTCAAAGGTCCATGTTGTTGTCAAATGTTGTCCTCCTTCCCTGTGTTAGTCAGCAGCCAGCATGACCAATCGAGCGACAACTAATGGATGGAAAACAAATGACATATGCGGGTTCATCAGGACAGAGCAATGGAACTCAGATATTGTGAGTAACAAAGCCAAACCAAAGATGGTTTAGAAACTCTGTGGACAAACTGGGTTAGTAATGTATTTTTCTTAAATGTTTAAATGTTTGTATTTTTAATCTACGGTCTCCTCCACATGAAAGGGACAATTCACACCAAAATCAAAGTTGGTCAGGTGATCTTTGTCCCAGCCAATTGTGTATCAAGGAGAGATACAGTATATTGAAAAATCTTGGAGGGTTATGGAGCTTCACAGTGGAGTGTCTGTAAGAACACTAGGATCTCAGTTCTCAGTTGACTAACTATTGTTGCACCCATAAAAATCTGTCAGTTTAAGCTAGAGATATCTGTTTTGTTGCATGGGCTGCGTCTCAATCCACTTAATCAGCCTATGTCGGCCTTCCACATATGTGGTGGACGTTTTGGCCTACTAACTAATATGACCCCTCTATGGAAAGATGAGACTCTCACAAAGCCCAGTAGGACTGGTATGAAGGTGACCTGGTAGCGGTTTAAAAAATGAATGGAAGTCCTCATCTTTCTTATATCTCCTAGATATAGGACAGACACTTCCAAACCTTATTCCTTTTGAAAAAAAAATTTTCTCTGTTTTTCCATATCTTAGCTTAGTAGAACCCATAAAGATGGATGGATGATTTTTAAGCAATAATGCATCCAGGTGAAACAGGGGATGAACTTCAGAAGGTAAGGACTATGAACTATATTACACATTCATCATGTTCAAACACTACATGCTTCTAGTCTATGAGGTTGCCAGACTGATTGATTGGAAGTAGTGATGTGCAGTTCGCAAACAAATTGATGCGTTTTTCCTAGTGACTTGTTATTTTTTGTCTGTTAGTTTGACCTTGTGGCTGCAATGAATTCTACAGCAGCATTAATATGCGCTCCTCCGGCTCAGTGGCTCAGGATACAGCACTTGCTCTGACTCACTGTCTATCCGACCAACTATGCGCACAGAAAAATGAATCATGTTTAGAACTGATAATTGATCGCATGGTGCAATAATTAATGCAATGAATTGATTATTATCGATGGACACAGCTTTGTAGAACCAAAACATGGCCTACACAGCTCAACTCGAACTCTAGTACGAATCGTTTGGGGGGCTGCAGTTTGCAAACAATATTGTGCTAATCTCCCTGGTGGCAGTCAAGCAATTGCATTCCGCCAAGAGTCGTTCACATTCTAGTCCGGTTGTGGCCTTAGACCTTGTTTGAAACGTATCAATAAATAGTCTTATTTGTAGGCTATGCCTAGAGATCAGAAATGTACATTGTTTGAAGCACACTTTTATGATTCTCATTCACAAATGACAGCTTCAATAAGCCCCCTATGGCTAACAAGAGGCTTGTAGAATTCGTTCAAGTTTTTTTATTCATCGTTCGCCAGTAGGGGGTCCTGCGTGCTCTGAGCATTACTGAATCAAATTAAAAAAATGAGTCGAACGTTTTGTTCTTTTGACTGAACGAGTTGAAAAGATCTGAGTCAGTAAAAAGAGCAAACTTCCCATCACTAATTGGAAGCACGTGAGCCTAATTAAGGTGTGTTGGGGGAGGACGTTAGCCTCGTACGAACCATCCTTATCTTGCAAGCTCAAATTCTGTTTTGCTCTATCCGTCTAGCGAAACGGAATGTGAGCTAGCGAGATCAGGATAGTTTGTATGAGGCTAGGAGGACATACAGCCCCTGTAGAAACCTGGAAATGGGGGTGATTGGTGGAAATGTCAGTCAGGAAATGTGTGGATTTTCTACATACTGTATATAAAGCTAAACAAATAGGGTGTAATGAATGTCTTTGATATAAATGTATAGCATGTGTATGCTAATCGTTAGCTGCAACTTAATTAAACTAACAGCTAGGCCTATGATTACTGCAAGTAAAAATGTATGCAGCAGGCTCGTCCAGATGGCAATTCAAAATATTGGGGAAACATCAAGATAGTAAGGCCATCATACCACTGTGATTTGTTAAATAAGCCCAACGGGTCAATCACTATTGCATACATAATTTTTTTTCAACATTTCAACAGAGTTTCTAAACCTGTCTTTGATTTCAACATGTAGCCTACAGTAAAAGGCAAAGGATATTAGGAATTACTACATATTTCAGTGGGATTTCCCTATTGGCCAAACTCAAATCACGCAAGATGTGTGAATAGGGATGGGGTAGCACTTCAGGGGCTTATTAAAACCGATTCTGTTGCAAAACGTTTCTTAAACGGAAGCAACCTGAACAAAACGGGTAGGGCCGTACCTGAGTTTGTTCAATAGAAAAACGTATATTTTTTTCAACTGTTTGGACTAATGATTACACCCAGTTCACGGTCCCTCTCAACACAGTCAAGGGGCGCGTTTGAGTGGCTGAAGCAAACGACAGTAGACAAATGTCGAGGAGTAAAGTTGGGGAAGGTGCAGCGGTGACAGCCGCAGTCAGACACTAATGTGGTTTTTCAACATGGCAGTGTTGCAATTGTTTATAATAGTGTTTTACATTGTACAGTCAATTAGTGAGAGAGAAACCCAAATATCACCGTTATTTGTATATATCCACTGTTCGACATGAATGGCAGCAACGTTGGTTAATTAATAATACAGGGGTGGCTTCAGGATGAAGTTGGTGAAGAGCATAGAGATAAGTACTCTATCTTTATATTTGTATACATTTACTTTTTGTATATATACTTTAAAATGGCAGAAGCATGGTGGAAGCCCTCAGTGTAGGCCGTCATTGTAAATACGAATTTGTTCCGACTTGCCTCGTTAAATAAAGGTTAAATAAAACAAAAATGGGGCTGACAATGCCAAAGCGTCTCTTTGGCCACTAGAGGACTCTATTATTCTCTATGGTGAAGAGCAACTGCAAAAACTTGCAGTTGACTGCAGTCAAAACGTCATGACCTTTGATCGCATAATTTTTAACCACTTAATGCGATGATTTTGAAAGTCGATTTGACAAAAGTGATCCGCTGAACATACCCATGAACAGGATCGCAATCTGCAGAGAGGAGAAATCAATCATAGCTCACTGTGTTTCGGGCTCTGCTATTCTCATGTAGTGCACTGGATTAAGTTTGCACGGTCCGGAATGCGCGAGACCAAATTCGTCTATTGGTTGCGTCAACAATAGTTATCGTTGTATTGAGTTTTAGGCACCAACAGCATCACTAGTACCACGCAAACGAGGAAACCGAAGTTACGACGGGCTTGTTTGTCTGCATTCTGCAGGGAATGTTTCACAAGGAGAGACCCACTTTCTACCGACAGGAGCTCAACAAGACGATATGGGAGGTCCCGGAGCGGTACCAGACCCTGTCCCCGGTCGGCTCGGGAGCCTACGGGTCCGTATGGTAGGTGGTACCTTTCCAGTAAATCAACTATCTACGAGAACTAGAGCCTGCTTGGTGAACTCTGCTCCGTCCTACTAAATATATTCCATCCATATTACAAGTATATAAACTAGAGCTACTATAGAGTTACCCCGTTCATAGACGCTAAATGCTTATGCCCATATTGACTGTATACATATTTTGACGAAGGTTTGCTTTCCCTTGCGGTACTGTTTTGGAGAGATAATGAACAATTTTCATATCAGTAAAAAAAAATAAAAAGGTTAAATTACTACACACTCGAGCCTTTTAGGGGCGTAAATGAGATTTTGTTGCGCGCTCCCACCTTGTAGCAAAACATTTTTAGTGACCCCCCCCCCCTTGTCAGCAGAGAGAAATTGAATTTTTTAAGTTAATTTCCTGCAATTCTACACATTTTGCCATGACTTACAGTGCCTTGCAAAAGTATTCATCCCTCTTGGCGTTTTTCCTATTTTGTTGCATTACAACCTCTAATTTAAATTTATTTTTATTTTTATTTGGATTTCATGTAGTGGACATACACAAAAGAGTCCAAATTGGTGAAGTGAAATGAAAAAAATAGAGAGGAGACCAGTTTTATTGCATCTTTAATCAGAACAACAGTTTTCAGCTGTGCTAACATAATTGCAAAAGGGTTTTCTAATGATCAATTAGCCTTTTGAAATGATAAACTTGGATTAGCTAACACAACGTGCGATTGGAACACATGAGTGATGGTTGCTGATAATGGGCCTCTGTATGCCTAAATAGATATTCCATAAAAAAATCTTTCTTTCAAGCAACAATAGTAATTTACAACATTTAGCAATATCTACACTGTATTTCTGATCTATTTGATGTTTTTTTAATGGCCAAAAAAAAATGCTTTTCTTTCAAAAACAAGGACATATCTAAGTGACCCCAAACTTTTGAACAGTAGTGTGTGTACATGCATACATACATAAACTCAGGAAAAAAAAGAAACGCCCCTTTTTCAGGACCCTGTCTTTCAAAGATAATTTGTAAAAAGTGTAAAGGGTTTAAACACTGTTCCCCATACTTGTTCAATGAACCATAAACAACGGTCGTTAAGACACTAAAAGCTTACAGACGGTAGGCAATTAAGGTCACAGTTATGAAAACTTAGAACACTAAAGAGGCCTTTCTACAGATTCTGGAAAAACACCAAAAGAAAGATACCCAGGGTCACTGCTCATCTGCGTGAACGTGCCTTAGGCATGCTGAAGGAGGCATGAGGACTGCAGATGTGGCCAGGGAAATAAATTGCAATGTCCTTATTGTGAGACGCCTAAGACAGCGCTACATGGAGACACGACGGACAGCTGATCGTCCTCGCAGTGGCAGACCACGTGTAACAACACCTGGACAGGATCGGTACATCCGAACATCACACCTGCGGGACAGGTACAGGAAGGCAACAACAACAACTGCCCGAGTTACACCAGGAATGCATAATCCTTCCATCAGTGCTCAGACGGTCCGCAACAGGCTGAGAGAGGCTGGACCTAGGGCTTGTAGGCCTGTTCTAAGGCAGGTCCTCACCAGACATCACCTGCAACAACGTCATCTATGGGCACAAACCCACCGTCGCTGGACCAGACAGGACTGGCAAAAAGTGCTCTTTACTGACGAGTCGCCGTTTTGTTTCACCAGGGGTGATGGTCGGATTTGCGTTTATCGTCAAAGAAATGAGCGTTACACCAAGGCCTGTACTCTGGAGTGGGATCGATTTGGATGTGGAGGGTCCGTCATGGTCTGGGGCGGTGTGTCACAGCATCATCGGACTGAACTTGTTGTCATTGCAGGCAATCTCAACGCTATGCGTTACAGGAAAGACATCCTCCTCCCTCATGTGGTACCCTTCCTGCAGGCTCATCCTGACATGACCCTCCAGCATGACAACGCCACCAGCCATACTGCTCATTCTGCGCGTGATTTCCTGCAAGACCGTGTTCTGCCATGGCCAGCGAAGAGCCCGGATCTCAAACCCATTGAGCACGTCTGGGACCTGTTGGATCGGAGGGTGAGGTCTTGGGCCATTCCCCTCCCCAGAAATGTCCGGGAACTTGCATGTGCCTTGGTGGAAGAGCGGCAAAGGAAGAACTGGCAAATCTGGTGTCGTCCATGAAGAGGAGATGCACTGCCCTTTCTAATGCAGCTGGTGGCCACACCAGATACTGACTGTTACTTTTGATTTGCCCCCCCCCCCCCTTTGTTTAGGGACACATTATTCCATTTCTGTTAGTCACATGTCTGTGGAACTTGTTCAGTTTATGTCTGTTGTTGAATCTTGTTATGTAAATACAAATATTTACACATGTTCAGTTTGGTGAAAAATAAACTCAGTTGACATGGAAAGGACCTTTCTTTTTTTGCTGAGTTTACATGCACAGTACCAGTCAAGTTTGGACACACCTACTCATTCAAGTGTTTTTTGTATTATTTTTTTTACTATTTTCTGCATTGTAGAATGATAGTGAAGACATCAACTATTAAATAACACATGGAATCATGTAGTAACCAAAAAAAGGTTAAACAAGTCAACAAATATATTTTAAACTTGAGATTCTTCAAAGTAGCCACCCTTTGCCTTGATGACAGCTTTGCACACTCTTGTTGGAGCTAGAAACACAAGCATTTCGCTACACCCGCGATACACATGTTTAGCAGATGTTATGTGACAAATAAAATTGTATTACATTTTTTTCATGAACTATTGCAGAGTGTAGCAATCTGCAATGTTTCAAATCACAAAATCAGGCCAGGGGATAATTTGCTTCTCAGCATTTTACGATAGCTGCCTACGAAGTGTCAGTCAGTGTAAAAATGAGGTTACTGTAACCAGATTGCTGTGCTACGAACTCTTCTGAGTGACTTGGGTCTAACTGTCTTTCAAACATCAGATTATCTTTGTTTTTGTGCAGATAGAAAAGAAAATGTGCCTCCCTGGATGGTTTTCCTGGTGAACATCATCCTGTATACAAAAATAGATTAGCTAGCTTTTTCATTTAGGAGAATTTAACAGTCAAGACGAAAGACTTCAGTCGCCTATTCACTACTGCCTCTCAACTAAACAGCACATATACAACAACGTTAATGCATCATCTGTCAGTTGTAGAAACCCGAATGTGTATGGTTATTGTGCCCATCCCAAATCAAAATGTGGCATAATGTGACGTCTTTGGCATGCATGGTCATGATTAGGCTACTGAATGAAAAACATTTTATGTATGATGATAACAATGTAGGCTAGGCATACGGGGTGGGTATTCCAATGGCCCCACATGATGTTGCTTGAACTTTTATGCTTACATCTGAATGTAATCAGAAAGTGACTAAAACTGTACGGAAGTTTCTAGTTACATCACCTTGTGCCCAATAGCCCCTTGCTCCCTTTACATCCCTGCATGTTCTAGTAGCGCACTCTAACCCAGGCCAGCAGGCAGTGTGACAGATAGAAAGTCACGTGGTTGCCGGGCAGAAAGCAGCCCCACCTCCCCAGTCAGAGTAATGAGCGTTCTATTCTATAGGCATCTGCTGCCCTGCCGGTGATGAGCCTGGAATGATGTCATCTTTTCCCATTGTGTGTGTACACTGATGAGTCATAACTGCGAGATTAGGTAGCCTAGTCTCTTCAGCTCTGTTTCGATTGAGTCATCCTGCTGTAGTCTCCTCAAGGTCCCTTTGACAAGAAGACTTCATTATAATGTAATTATAACACAGCCGCTCCTGTCCTGTGAGAATAGTTATTCTTCTGGACATGCTAAGTGTGTGTCTCACTGTTAAGTTGTTTTGTACAGTAGCAGCTGTTGATGCATCATTTTGCTTTCAGTTGGAAAGTGATGAATTGATCCTTTTGTCACTAGATGGCCATGCTAGAAAGGACAAAGGTGACAATGGCAATATCATCAGCAGTGGTGGAAAAAGTACCCAATTGTCCTACTTGAGTAAAAGTAAAGATACCCTTTTAATAGAAAATTACTCAAGTAAAAGTGGAAGTCACCCAGTAAAATACTACTTGAGTAAAAGTCTACAAGTATAAATAATTTCAAATTCCTTATATTAAGCAAACCAGACAGCATCGTTGTTTTTGAGTTTTTTTTTTACGGATAGCAAGGGGCAAACTCCAACACTCAGACATGATTTACAATTGAAGAATTTGTGTTTAGTGAGTCTGCCAGATCAGAGGAAATAGGGATGACCAGGGTTGTTCTCTTGATAAGTGCATGAATTTGACCATTTTCCTTTCCTGCTAGCCATACAAAATGTAATGAGTACTTTTGGGTGTCAGGGGAAATTGTGTAAAAAGTACCTTATTTTTTTTAGTAATGTAGTAAAGTAAAAGTTACCCCAAAAAACTACTTAAGTAAAAAATACTTTAAAGTATTACTTAAGTACTTTATACCACTGATCATCAGAAAGTGAGCAGAAAATATATGAGCTATTTGTACTTTAATTTGCGTTTAGGGTTAGTGGTAAGGGTAGCGGTAAGGGTTAATGTTAAGTTAGTGTCAGCGGTTGAAAGCTCTGAACTTCTGTCTCTGTATTATAGCCAAATCTTGATGAGCTGCTGCGTCTCACTGGTCTCCTGGACAGTGCAGTTGCAGTAAATTGTGGGATACTGCACTAGGCTAAATTAGACTTATAGTGCTGGCAGGCGTGAGCTAAAACGTTGTCATAGGACTACACTGGTCAGTGCTCTCAGAGTATACTCTATAGGTCTAAGTACTGTACCTTCTTGGGCGGTGCAGTGAAACATACTTTGAGAGTGCGTTGACATTGTTGAGAGAAAAGCAACGTTGAGAGAGCGTGGCAGTGCAGTACTGTATAATGGGAGAGTAGTGGGGTATTAATAGACTAGATATGTGCCTGAAATGGCACTATAGATGGTGCACTACTTTTGACCAGAGCCACATGGTCAAGTAGTGCGCTATGTAGGGAATAGGGTGCCATTTGGGACACAGTCCGTCCTTCCAGTTGTCTTGGCTATTCCATGAGTCAGTTCCTGTAGTCCTGTCTGCAGTCAGTCAGTTGGTTGCCCGGCCAGTCAGGCCAGTCAGACCGTTGTTCAGGGAAGTCAGTCAATCAGTGGCTGCGTTTCTTGGTTTTATTTTTTTGCAGTACCGCTACTTGGATGATCAGATCTCACATCGCCTGGAGAAATGTCTAGCATTTAAAGTGGTTCCTGATACGGCGAATGGATCTTATCATATGCCCAGCAGGACTGCAAAGAAAGACAAGCTGAGATGCCAACCTTTCAGCCAGTCGGTTTCGAGTTAACGTATGTATTTGTTCCTGCCACCAGGCGGTCCCTCCCTCCCAGTCCTCAGTGTGAACTCTGCCTAATAAAGGATTGTAAAGCACCATGTTAGGGATTCTAGATTCTACCCCATCTGTCATTCCAAGCCTTTTTGAGAAAACCACTCCCATCACAGACCTCACTCTATTCCTGCTCTGTTCCTAGAATTGGTTCTTAGAATGTGGAAGCCATCCAGGAGTTCCATGCTAAGAGTGTTTATGCAAAGAGTGTTCAGAGTTATTAATAATATATATTGGTAAGACTTTACTTTAAGACATTTTAAGAGGTTTTGTAAATGTTTTATTGAAGGTAGTTCATAGACAGTTAATAATTGGTTAAATATGAAGTTTATAAAAACAAATGTGTAAACAGATATGGCTTCAGCCTCATTAGAGTAGTTTGCTGGTGTTGGTACAGTGGGGAGTGCTATGGTATGCAGTGCCCTCAGAGCCAGCCACTAAGCCAAGCTTACACAAATGCATTTATAATACATAACAAAACAATGGTACTAAGATGACCACGGAAAAGTTTGCCTGCTTTGATAAGACCATATGTAGTTGTGGTAACAAGTTTACTCTGAGGGGAAACCAGCTTCTATACTTATCTGACTTCGTAGGAACTTGCTTCCTTATTCCTTGGTGTTTGGAGGGCAAACTCTACACGTAGTAGTTTAGTTTATCAGGATCCCATTAGCTACTGCACATGCAGCAGCTACTCTTATGGTCCACATAAAATGTACAAATACATTACAAAGTACAGAACAGTAATAGACAAGAACAACATAAGATAATAATACATTAAATAATTATAACATTTTAAAATGTGTGTATATATAGGGAAGACAACAAAAATTATATTTACACACTTCATATATACAGTACCAGTCAAGTTTGGACACACCTACTCATTCAAGGGTTTTGATTTGTTTAACACTTTTTGGTTACTACATGATTCCATATGTGTCATTTCATAGTTTGATATATTCACTATTATTCTACAATGTAGAAAATAAAGAAAAACCCTTGAATGAGTAGGTGTGTCTAAACATTTGACTGGTACTGTACATATTCTTATATACAGTACAGTTAAATTAGGTCTTTAGAAAGAGGAGAGGCACTGTGATGCAATATATTTTTGTTTTTTAAGCTAAACTAGCTGTTTGCTGGTGTCAGAGCATTCCACGATGACATGACTATATATAATGTGACGCATTAAATCTGTTTTTGGTTTGGGTACTGTGAAGAAACCGATAGTGGCGGGTCTAGTGGGGTATGTATGCCTAAAGTGTATGCAAATAGACTATACAACTGGTTAGGCATTTTCAACACACAAATGTTCCTTAAAAAGACTAGAAGGGAAGCAGTCAATTTCTCCTCGACCATGAGACTATCATGCATGTTGTTGATGTTAGTTCTGTGTGTGCGGTTAAGGGCAAGGCGTGTTGCTTTGTTTTGAGCCCGCTGCGGCTTTCTTTGGTCTTACTTTGCTGCACCTGATCATATTACCGGACATTAATCAAGTTGTGATCAAAGCCTGAACAACTAGTACAGGTGTGTTAAAAAAAACAACGCATAACATCATTTTATAACAGGCATGCCTCTACCCATCTTCACAACAACTTTGTCAATATGACTTGACCATATTAACTGAACAGCCAGTGTTACTTCTAGGTGTTCAGATTCTTCAACTTGTTCCATGGTCACACCTTTTATACACAACTCCAGTTGAGGTTTAGGTCTAAGAGTTATGCTTTGAGCCAAATGTAATGCTTTTAGTTTTAGATGTATTTAAGGCCAGTTTATTGTTCATTGCTCATTCTAACACTGACTGTAACTCCTTGCTAAGAGTTTCAGTGAGCTCACTGGCTCTAAGTGCTGATGTGTAGTGTGCAATCATCAGCATATATAGTCATTTTAGCTTGTAAGACAAGTGGCAAATAATTTGTAAAGAAGAGTAATGGCCCAAGGCAATTGCCCTGGGGAATACCGTACTGTACATTTCTGATGTTAGAGAAGCTTCCATTGAAGAATACTCTCTGAGTTCAATTGGATAAATAACTCTCCAACCATGTGATGACGGGTGACGTAAAGCCATAACAAGTATTTTTTTTATCAATAATAAGTGATGATCAATAGTATCAAAAGTTGCACCAAATCTAACAATACAGCTCCAATTATCATCTGATTATCCATTTATTTTAGCCAATCATCAGTCATCTAAGTCAGTGCAGTACAAGTTGAGTGCCCTTCCCTATATGCATGCTGAAAGTCAGTAACTAACTTGTTCTTTAAAAAATGCCCTTGTATTTGTTCAAACACAATTCTCTCCATCAGTTTACTAAGAACAGTCAGCTTTACTGATTGAGCTGCTGTTAGAGCCAGCAAAGGGTGCTTTACTATTTTTAGGTAGTGGAATTACTTTCGCTTCCTTCCGCTCCTGTGGACACACAATCCTTTAGGCTTTGGTTAAATATATGGCAAATGGGGTGGCAATACAGTCCGCTACCATTCTCAATAACTTCCCAACTAGGTTGTCTATACCAGGTATCATTATTGATGGCTTTTCCACCCAAATTCAATACGGCAATCCTTCTCTTTCATTATTAGATCTTAAATAATCAAAAATAATGGTTCATTGGTCAATGTTGTCATTTCACTTCTGTTTGTCCACTTAACCAGTGAAATATTAATTTAAATGATTGGCTCTATCAATAGGTTTTGTTTTAAAAGACGCATCAACTTCAATGAACGATGGAGATTAAATGATTTTCTGCCCATAGTATAAGGTGCTCAAGTTTTTCCCATTTTATATTGTTTTGGTTATTATTATTATAGATTTTTTTTTTTGTCACAATTTTTCAATTGACTATGTCAACCAATCAGCTGAGCAGCCTGATTTTTTTGTTTTGCCACTTTGCACTTTTTTTTCTTCATCCTTTGAACCATGCAATTTTTAAAATCATCATCGATCCAGGGGGCTCTAACAGTTCTCAGTGAGTTTTTTTTTTTAGCAGCTGCATGTTTGTCAACATTTTGTCAAGAATCATTTTACAAATACTTAAAGTGCTGCATTGTTGGTCTGAATAATGTGGGAGGGGCACATCTCCACATGGCAACAGGGTGGACATAGTGATTTTGGTGTTAGGGAATCTCCGTGCTGCTCTCTGGCTGCCACTTGCTGCATTGCAGGAGCTACACACCCTCTCATTGCCATCAAATCAGTAGTACCTGTGTGGATTATAATATGTTTAGTAGGTCTGTTTTAGGCTAGTGCTGTTTATTAATACTGGTATTTTAGTACCGTATTGTACTAAATACCTGTATTTATGCACAGACCGGTTTGGGTTTTTACTTGACCGTGTATAACAGTATTTCAATGTTTGATTTGTTAAATATGTTAAACCACTCCGCCGCATGTAAATGTCAGTTTTTATGCTACTTGACTCGTCTCTCTTCTTCCACACACAAGGAGAGCAGTTTTTCTGCTCGACCAGGAGTCACAACCACTTGCAATCTGCATGGTCAATTCTGAAGATGCAACAAGGTGTTGGTAACACGGATGCTGCTTTCCATTTTGCTTCTTAATATAAATCCACAAGAGGTCTATAATTACACTATTAGTTTTTGTATCTTACTGTCTGCAAACAGCTAGTTTGTCTTTTCTCAGTAAGTTGTGGCTAAAATAAATTGTGTTAGCTGTTAATGCTAACCGCTAGCTAAATGTACTTAGTCAGAGCAAACATACTCAGCAATAAAAAGCAACATCCCTTTATCAGGACCCTGTCTTTCAAAGGTAATTTGTAAAAATCCAATCATAGATCCTTCACAGATCCTCATTGTAAAGGGTTTAAACACTGTTTCCCATGCTTGTTCAATGAGCCATAAACAATTAATGAACATGCACCTGTGGAACGGTCGTTAAGACACTAACAGCTTACAGACGGTAAGCAATTAAGGTCACAGTTATGAAAACTAAGGACACTAAAGAGGCCTTTCTACTGACTCTGAAAAACACCAAAAGAAAGATGCCCAGGGTCACTGCGCATCTGCGTGAACGTGCCTTAGGCTTGCTGCAAGGAGGCATGAGGACTGCAGATGTGGCCAGGGCAATAAATTGCAATGTCTGTACTGAGACGCCTAAGACAGCGCTACAGGGAGACAGGATGGACAGCTGATCGCCCTCGCAGTGGCAGGCCATGTGTAACAACACCTGCACAGGATCGGTACATCCGAACAGCACACCTGCGGGACAGGTACAGGATGGCAACAACAATAACTGCCCGAGTTACACCAGGAACGAACAATCCCTCCATCAGTGCTCAGACTGTCCGCACTAGGCTAAGAGAGGCTGGACTGAGGATTTGTAGGCCTGTTGTAAGGCAGGTCCTCACCAGACATCACCGGCAACAATGTCGCCTATGGGCACAAACCCACCGTCGCTGGACCAGACAGGACTGGCAAAAAGTGCTCTTTACTGACGAGTCACGGTTTTGTCTCACCAGGGGTGATCGTCAGCTTTGCGTTTATCGTCAAAGAAATTAGCGTTACACCGAGGCCTGTACTCTGGAGCGGGATCGATTTGGAGGTGGAGGGTCCGTCATTGTCTGGGGCGGTGTGTCAGAGCATCATCAGACTGAGCTTGCTGTCAGTGCAGGCAATCTCAACGCTATGCATTACAGGGAAGACATCCTCCTCCATGTGGTACCCTTCCTGCAGGCTCATCCTGACATGACCCTCCAGCATGACAATGCCACCAGCCATACTGCTCGTTCTGTACGTGATTTCCTGCAAGACAGGGATGTCAGTGTTCTGCCATGGCCAGTGAAGAGCCCGGATCTCAATCCCATTGAGCACGTCTGGGACCTGTTGAATCGGGGGGGTGAGGGCTAGGGCCATTCCCCCCAGAAATGTCCGGAAACCTGCAGGTGCCTTGGTGGAAGAGTGGGGTAACATCTCACAGCAAGAACTGGCAAATCTGGTGCAGTCCATGAGGATGAGACGCACTGCAGTACTTAATGCAGCTGGTGACAACACCAGATACTGACTGTTACTTTTGATTTTGATCCCCCCTTTTGTTCAGGGACACATTATTCCATTTCTGTTAGTCACATGTCTGTGGAACTTGTTCAGTTTATTTCTCAGTTGTTGAATCTTATGTTCATACAATATTTACACATGTTAAGTTTGCTGAAGATAAACGCAACTGACAGTGAGAGGACATTTCTTTTTTTGCTGAGTTTAGCTAGCTAATACAGCCTGACACCAGTTCTGGTCTAGGCCTAGATCAGCATGTTTGTGCAATGGTATATTCTAAATCGGAGAACAATAGGTGAGCATTAATATTTTAGCTACATCAAAGCTAGCTAAATGAGAGGATAAAAAATTAGAGAAATATTGTGATATGATATTTTGGTCACATTGCTCAGTCCTACTTTAAGCTATGTAATGTATAGGAAAATGTTTGTCGGGAAATGCCATAGCAGTCACTGCAGCAATAGGCTATATCACTGATAAACATCAGGTGTGTGTGTGTGTGTGTGTGTGTGTGTGTGTGTGTGTGTGTGTGTGTGTGTGTGACTCAGATGGGGCTAGGCAGAGAAGGGCAGGGAATGTTCAACACCCACTGCTCTCCATGTTCTTTGTTCTGTATCAGGGTGTGGACATGGCATGTGCTGCTGAGGAATCACTGTAGCATGGATGTGTCACTGCGTGCATGTGGATGTGTCACAGCCAAGCCATTTTACTGTTATACATGTGGACACAGCAGCTCAAGGACTACCACTTGATGAAGCTGACTCACTATCATACACAATCCCCTTAGCTCCATACAGACAGACAGTAACACGAGGTGAGTCCTAAGTCATGCATTGCTGTCAATGGGAGACTAATTATATGACTTGAAGGACAACTCCACCACTTATAACATTTGGGTTGTTATTATGAAGTATTTAGTGTCCTACACAGTTTGTGTAATTTTATGATTTCATGTCTATTGACTGTTTAGTGATTTGCGAAACTGCAAATTGCTTCTCTGTTGCGTTTTCAAGTAGGATCCCTGGGATGACTAATACAAAAAAAATCAGCGGTCTATATAACCTGCCTGTAGATTTTTTTTATCATATTGGAACTCCGTGCTACATACATAGCATTTGTTAAGTATTCAGTCCCCTTGACTTTTTCCTTATTGTGTTACATTACCACATTATTCTCAAATGGATTCCATCGTTTTTTTCCCTCATCAATCTACACACAATTCCCCATAATGCCAAAGCAAAACCAGGTTTTAGAAATGTGTGCAAATGTATAATTTTTTTTTTTTTTTTAAACGGATTTCACATTTGCATAAGTATTCAGACCCTTTACTCAGTACTTTGTTGAAGCACATTTGGCAGCGATTACTGCCTCACCCAAAAAGAGTTATGACACTAAAAGCTTGGCATACCTGTATTTGGGGAGTTTCTCACATTCTTCTCTGCAGATCCTCTCAAGCTCTGTCAGGTTGGATGGGGAGAATCGCTGCACAGCTATTTTCAGGTCTCTCCAGAAATGTTTGATTGGGTTCAAGTTGGGTTGGGCCACTCAAGGACATTCAGAGACTTGTCCCGAAGCCACTCTTGCATTGTCTTGGCTGTGTGCTATGGGTTGTTGTCCTGTTGGAAGGTGAACCTTCGCCCCAGTCTGAGGTTCTGAGCGCTCTGGAGCAGGTTTTCATGAAGGATCTCCCTGTACTTTGCTCTGTTCATCTTTCCCTCAATCCTGACTAGTCTCCCAGTCCATGCTGCTGAAAAACATCCCCACAGCGTGATGCTGCCACCATCGTGCTTCACCATAGGGATGGTGCCAGGTTTCCTCCAGATGTGACGCTTCACATTCAGGCCAAAGAGTTCAATCTTGGTTTCATCAGACCAGAGAATCTTGGTCTGAGAGTCTTCAGGTGCCTTTTAGCAAACTCCAAGCAGTCTTTTACTGATGAGCGGCTTCCGTCTGGCCACTCTACAATAAAGGCCTGATTGGTGGAGTGCTGCAGAAATGGTTGTCCTTCTGGAATGATCTCCCATCTCCACAGAGGAACACTGGAGCTTTATCAGAGAGACCATCAGGTTATTGATCAGCTCCCAAGGCCCTTCTCCCCCGATTGCTCAATTTTGGCCGGGCAGCCAGCTTGAGGAAGAGTCTAGGTGGTTCCAAACTTCTTCCATTTAAGAATGATCAAGGCCACTGTGGTCTTAGGGACCTTCAATGCTGCAGAAATATTTTGTTACCCTTCCCCAGATCTTTGCCTTAACACAATCCTGTCTCGGAGCTCTACAGACAATTCATTTGCCCTCATAGCTTGTTTTTTGCTCTGACATGACCTGTCAACTGTGGGACCTTATATAGACCGGCGTGTGCCTTTCCAAATCATGTCCAATCAATAGAATTTACCACAGGTGGACTCCAATCAAGTTGTAGAAACATCTCAAGGATGATCAATGGAAACAGAGTCTCAAAGCAAAGGGTCTGAATTAGAGGACGACCGATTATGATTTTTCAACACCGATACCGATTATTGGAGGACAAAAAAGGCAGATACCGATTTAATCTGACAATTTTTTTTATTTACATTTTTTATATATACACTTTTGTAATAATGACAATTGCAACAATACTGAATTAACACTTATTTTAACTTAATATAATACATTATGGGCTTTTGGATGTGTCCACAGGTTGGTGGTATTTTTTTATTTAGCCATTGCTAACCCCATGCTTACATCTTTATCACAAATAAGATACCTTGCTTTCCCTGGTGCCAATTCCATGTAACAGTCCCACACTGGTGCTCTGCTTTTCTCTGGCATCTGTAAAACACACACACACAGCTCTGAAGTGACAATGATACTGAAGAGTCTGCTCTGGAGACAAATACTCTCAAGTTACCTGTGTTTAAGTTCCATGTGATGAATGTTGAAAACAAAAACTGTACTTTCTATATGCTGGAAATCCTATTTTAATAATGGACATGGTAAGAATTGACTACCAAAGTGCGAGTCATAATTCCCATGACACCTTCTAGCAAAATCTGAAAAGCGGTTTCTTCATTCATTTATTCCATAGGATGTTTTTAGATTCACTTAAAATAAGGTCTGTGTTTCGTGTAGGCTTACACCACCTTGGCAATTTTATAACTGTGTAGATATCCATAGGACAAGGTAACTCTGATCAATATTTGCTAAATATAAGCGAATATCATTTATTTTGTAGAGTGGATTTATGAAAATATTTTGACAAACGTTACCTTATCCTAGTGAGATTTACATGGGTATCAAAACGCCGAGAAGGTTTAAGCCTGAACGAAACACAGACCTTATTTGAAGTAGATCAAGACATTCTCCATAAACGGTAAAATAACGAAGGAACCCCTTTCAAGTTCAGCCGCAAGTTATTACAGGAATTATAACGCGTCGACTATTTCTCTCTAAACCATATACCTTTGACTATTACGAGCCTGCTGCTGCCTACCACCCCTCAGTCAGACTGCTCTATCAAATCATAGACTTAACTATAATAAACACACAGAAATACGAGCCTTAGGTCAAATCCAGAAACTATCACCTCAAACAAAACGTTTATTCCGTTCCGTATTTCATCTAACGGGTGGCATCCATGAGTCTAAATATTCCTGTTACATTGCACAACCTTCAATGTTATGTCATAATTACGTAAAATTCTGGCAAATTAGTTCGCAATGAGCCAGGCAGCCCAAACTGTTGCATATACCCTGACTCTGCGTGCAATGAACACAAGAAATTACACAATTTCACCTGGTTAATATTGCCTGCTAACCTGGATTTCTTTTAGCTAAATATACAGGTTTAAAAATATATACTTGTGTATTGATTTTAAGAAAGGCATTGATGTTTATGGTTAAGTACACATTGGAGCAACGACAGTCGTTGATTGTTTTTCATAAGATTAATGCTAGCTAGCAACTTACCTTGGCTTACTGCATTCGTGTAACAGGCAGGCTCCTCGTGAGGCAGGTGGTTAGAGCGTCGGACTAGTTAACTGTAAGGTTGCAAGATTGGATCCCCTGAGCTGACAAGCTAAAAATCTGTCATTCTGCCTCGTTCCTAGGCCGTCATTGAAAATAAGAATGTGTTCTTAACTGACTTACCTAGTTAAATAAAAGTGTAAAAAAACAACAATTTCCGATTTGTTATGAAAACTTGAAATCGGCCCTAATTAATCGTCATTCTGATTATTCGGTCGACCTCTAGTCTGAATACTTATGTATGTATTTCTGTTTCCATTGTTTCCATTGAGTGCTGCAGAGATGGTTGTCCTTCTGGAATGATCTCCCATCTCCACAGAGGAACACTGGAGCTTTATCAGAGAGACCATCAGGTTATTGATCAGCTCCCAAGGCCCTTCTCCCCCGATTGCTCAATTTTGGCCGGGCAGCCAGCTTGAGGAAGAGTCTAGGTGGTTCCAAACTTCTTCCATTTAAGAATGATCAAGGCCACTGTGGTCTTAGGGACCTTCAATGCTGCAGAAATATTTTGTTACCCTTCCCCAGATCTTTGCCTTAACACAATCCTGTCTCGGAGCTCTACAGACAATTCATTTGCCCTCATAGCTTGTTTTTTGCTCTGACATGACCTGTCAACTGTGGGACCTTATATAGACCGGCGTGTGCCTTTCCAAATCATGTCCAATCAATAGAATTTACCACAGGTGGACTCCAATCAAGTTGTAGAAACATCTCAAGGATGATCAATGGAAACAGAGTCTCAAAGCAAAGGGTCTGAATTAGAGGACGACCGATTATGATTTTTCAACACCGATACCGATTATTGGAGGACAAAAAAGGCAGATACCGATTTAATCTGACAATTTTTTTTATTTACATTTTTTATATATACACTTTTGTAATAATGACAATTGCAACAATACTGAATTAACACTTATTTTAACTTAATATAATACATTATGGGCTTTTGGATGTGTCCACAGGTTGGTGGTATTTTTTGATTTAGCCATTGCTGACCCCATGCTTACATCTTTATCACAAATAAGATACCTTGCTTTCCCTGGTGCCAATTCCATGTAACAGTCCCACACTGGTGCTCTGCTTTTCTCTGGCATCTGTAAAACACACACACACAGCTCTGAAGTGACAATGATACTGAAGAGTCTGCTCTGGAGACAAATACTCTCAAGTTACCTGTGTTTAAGTTCCATGTGATGAATGTTGAAAACAAAAACTGTACTTTCTATATGCTGGAAATCCTATTTTAATAATGGACATGGTAAGAATTGACTACCAAAGTGCGAGTCATAATTCCCATGACACCTTCTAGCAAAATCTGAAAAGCGGTTTCTTCATTCATTTATTCCATAGGATGTTTTTAGATTCACTTAAAATAAGGTCTGTGTTTCGTGTAGGCTTACACCACCTTGGCAATTTTATAACTGTGTAGATATCCATAGGACAAGGTAACTCTGATCAATATTTGCTAAATATAAGCGAATATCATTTATTTTGTAGAGTGGATTTATGAAAATATTTTGACAAACGTTACCTTATCCTAGTGAGATTTACATGGGTATCAAAACGCCGAGAAGGTTTAAGCCTGAACGAAACACAGACCTTATTTGAAGTAGATCAAGACATTCTCCATAAACGGTAAAATAACGAAGGAACCCCTTTCAAGTTCAGCCGCAAGTTATTACAGGAATTATAACGCGTCGACTATTTCTCTCTAAACCATATACCTTTGACTATTACGAGCCTGCTGCTGCCTACCACCCCTCAGTCAGACTGCTCTATCAAATCATAGACTTAACTATAATAAACACACAGAAATACGAGCCTTAGGTCAAATCCAGAAACTATCACCTCAAACAAAACGTTTATTCCGTTCCGTATTTCATCTAACGGGTGGCATCCATGAGTCTAAATATTCCTGTTACATTGCACAACCTTCAATGTTATGTCATAATTACGTAAAATTCTGGCAAATTAGTTCGCAATGAGCCAGGCAGCCCAAACTGTTGCATATACCCTGACTCTGCGTGCAATGAACACAAGAAATTACACAATTTCACCTGGTTAATATTGCCTGCTAACCTGGATTTCTTTTAGCTAAATATACAGGTTTAAAAATATATACTTGTGTATTGATTTTAAGAAAGGCATTGATGTTTATGGTTAAGTACACATTGGAGCAACGACAGTCGTTGATTGTTTTTCATAAGATTAATGCTAGCTAGCAACTTACCTTGGCTTACTGCATTCGTGTAACAGGCAGGCTCCTCGTGAGGCAGGTGGTTAGAGCGTCGGACTAGTTAACTGTAAGGTTGCAAGATTGGATCCCCTGAGCTGACAAGCTAAAAATCTGTCATTCTGCCTCGTTCCTAGGCCGTCATTGAAAATAAGAATGTGTTCTTAACTGACTTACCTAGTTAAATAAAAGTGTAAAAAAACAACAATTTCCGATTTGTTATGAAAACTTGAAATCGGCCCTAATTAATCGTCATTCTGATTATTCGGTCGACCTCTAGTCTGAATACTTATGTATGTATTTCTGTTTCCATTGTTTCTGCTTCCAAAAATATCTAAACCTGTTTTTGCTTCGTCATTATGGGGTATTGTGTGTAGATTTCCGGGAATTTTTATGTAATCCATTTTAGAATAAGGCTGTAACGTAGCAAAGGGAAAAAGTACACACACAGTGCCTTCAGAAAGTATTCACACCCCTCAACCTATTCCACATTTTGTTGTTACAGCTTGAATTTAAAATGGATTAAAGATTTTTTTGTCATTGGCCTACATAATGTCAGAGTGAAATTTATGTTTTTCAATATTTTTACAAGTTTCCCATAAGGATCTATAAGCTCCGTTCAGTCACAAAAGGTGAACATTTTGAAAGGGTGACTACCTATAAGCAGTGTAATTCCATACAGATACAGTTGACAAAAATGTTGGTTTTCATTTTTCATTTTTTTTGTTTTTCATAATCACTTTTATCGTCCCCGTGGGACTGCGGATCTGTCTCCGTATGTACAATGAAACTTGGGTTTGAAAATGCGTCTTGCCATGGAAATCCGACATTTACAAAATGACTGGTTGTCCCAAGGGGGCGCTGTAGTAATCAACTGAAATTCCAAAACTTTGAACATGCATATCTCCTGTCCCTACAGTCATTACATTTTGTACTCACAGTGCTTTCAGACCACTTGACTTTTCCGTATTTTGTTGTGTTAAAGTCTGAATTTTAAATGGATTAAATTGAGATTTTGTCTCACTGATCTACACACAATACCCTGTAATGTCAAAGGGGAAATCTGTTTTTAGAAATGTTTGCAAATGAATAAAACATTATAAAACTGAAATGTCAAGAGTCAATAAGTATTCAACCCGTTTGTTATGGCAAGCAAATAAGTTTTTATAATACTTATTTTCCACCATAATTTGCAAATAAATTCATTAAAAATCCTACAATGTGATTAAAAAAAAATAAAAAATCTCATTTTGTCTGTCATAGTTGAAGTGTACCTATGATGAAAATTACATCCCTCTCTCATCTTTTTAAGTGGGAGAACTTGCACAATTGGTGGCTGACTAAATACTTTTTTGTCCCACTGTTTAAGGCTTCAGTGATATTTGCAATTCGTTCTTGTCATTGGCAGCAGAGAACTGGAAGGAAAGGCAGCCAAACGGGGTGTTTGCTTTCATAGATGACCAGTGAAATATACCTGCTGGAGCGCATGCTGCAGGTGGGTGTTGCTGTGGTGACCTGTGAGCTGAGATAAGGTGGGGCTTTACCTAGCAAAGACTTGCAGATGACCTGGAGCCAGTGGGTTTGGCGACAAATATGTAGCGAGGGCCAGCCAACGAGAGCATACAGGTCGCAGTGGTGGGTGACAAAACCGATGGCACTGTGATGGACTACATCCAATTTGCTGAGTGTTGGAGGCTATTTTGTAAATGACATCGCTGATGTCAAGGATTGGTAGGATAGTCTGTTTTACGAGGGTATGTTCTGCAGCATGAGTGAAGGAGGCTTTGTTGCGAAATAGGAAGCTGATTCTAGATTTAATTTTGGATTGGAGATGCTTAATGTAAGTCTGGAAGGAGAGTTTACAGTCTAACCAGACAGGTGTGCAAAGTTCTTACCCTTACCCAGAAAGACGCCAGCTCTAATCACTGCCAAAGGTGATTCTGGCATGTATTGACTCAGTGGTGTGAATACTTATGTGAATGAGATATTTTAGTGTTTTTGTTCCAATTCATAAAAAAATATAGAAAAATGTTCTTCCACTTTAACGTTCAAGTATTTTGTGTAGATCGTTGACAAAAAAATGACTTTGTAACACAAGAAAATGTGAAAAGTAAGGGGGTGTGAATACTTTGAAAGCACTATATATACAGCCCCTCATGAGTAAAACATTTCCCATAAGAAAACCAAATGAATAGTGTTGCACGGTATACTGAAACTTTTGTACTCTTTCAATACCAGAACTTGAAACTGTTCGGTAACAGAATTTGTTACTTTCAGTAATTCTATCAAATGTGTCTGACGTCTTCTACTGATTTGAGAGGATCAAGTCTGTCTATCAGCGCAGCGGATGTCCCCTTTATAGAGCGAGCGCACCGTGCCTGCTACACTTACTCAATGCTAGCTCTAGCCTGTCCTGAGGAACCGCTGCACTCACTGGGGTGTGTGTGCTGCAACATGTTAGCTCCCCCCTCATGCTGCACAGAAGTTAACACACTTCGACACATGCGACACATCATGTAGAAATGTTGCAACTGTTAATTACTGTTCTCAAAACAATGTCCATTACAGGCTAGAACACTTTACAATGCAAGAAAATACAGGTAGCTTCCAGCTTTGTAGGATAGCTTTCCTGGCTAGCTCACAGCTGAAGCTAACATCAATTCACTACCCTAGTACTTTGTCATAAAATGCAAACAATAATGCAAAATATCCTTATTTCAAAGCTGAGTGTCACCAAAAACCATAGTCATTGCCAAAACTTGATTAATTCACTTTGTCTCCCTCGCATCAGTCACATCTCTCTGTCCGTGTGTGTGAATGACATCATTAGGGCTGAGACAGCGTGCACTTTTCTAAAAGAGATTTCTTCTTCTATTCAAATGTTGTTGATCAGTACAATAAAATAAGTTTCAAATGGAAGGGAAACAGATTTGTTTTTCATCTGTAGCACCATGAAATCAGCCAAAACAAGCTCCATATACCTCAATGCATGCACACATTCCTATTGAATACGCATTCACCTCTATTGTGAATTGGCCTAGGCTACATCTTGATTTACCCAGTTTATCAATAGAGACTTAACGGTTATAATTTACTTTAAATGTTATGTTTTTATGTAGATTGGTTAGAACAAAGACAGATTGGTTGTATCATTGATTCATTAATGCACACAAGGGTGTCTCAGAAAAATTCACATCAAACATAATGATATATTGATCTCAAAGGATCTGTCTGGATCAAGTGCCATTTTGACTGTGACTTTGGCTAATACGCCTTTTTTTTGCTGTGGTAACCGAGTATCGTGATACTAAGACTGGTATCGGTATCGAAGTCAAATGATGCGCTGCATCATTTGTGGGGGACGACGTGTACTGTTGCCTTGCTGTAGATTTGCTCTAACTGTGCTGTGTTACATGCGGCAGGAAGGGAGGGCTACTGCATTGATACGAAGTACTGCAAAATTACCGAGGCTACAACAATCATGATGTTTAATAAAACACCTTTGTGTACAGTGCCTCTCCAGGTCCCAAGGACCACTTCACACAATATTACATTTAATAATGGTTTATTTAAATGTCTGGTTGAAAGTAGCTTGCAATTGAAATAAGAGGAATGTAGCGTTGAATTATTGATGTAACGTCATTACTGTGATAACAGGAATGTTATGTTATATCAGTAATATTATACATGTGATATGAATGTTATAATTACCAAGGTGTGTGTGTGCTCTTTGACACTGCGCAGCTCGTCGTATGACGTGAAGTCGGGGCTGAAGATAGCGGTGAAGAAGCTGTCGAGGCCGTTCCAGTCCGTCATCCACGCTAAGAGGACCTACAGAGAACTACGACTCCTCAAACACATGAAACACGAGAACGTAAGTTAACCCCGTCCCCACACACACCTCCCGGAGCATGTGAGTTAACCTTTCCTTGACCTTTTTACTGATCGATCAGTCCAACTTTGCAGAAGTAACCAGATTTTTCACGTGTCCCAGTTTGAGCCTAGAGGATTTCCTCGCTGCTTATTCAAGTTCCAATAATCCTCCAACTCAGATTTCTGAAAAATCTTGTGTGTGTGTGTGTGTGTGTGCACGCGCCCATGCATGTGTGTGTTGCCGCCATCTGCATCCACTCTGGGGAAAGCTGACCTGACCTCAAGAGTGAGAGTTACTGACTGTGGTACTGTATCTGTGTGCTATGAAAGGCTATTGGTTGCCATCTCTTAATCTAAAGAGCAGATGGAGTAGACGTGTCTGTTTTTGTGTGTGCGCACGAGTACGTGTGAAGGGAGTCGAGTGGACGAAGTATGTGTTTTTATATGATCCTCCGGCTCCTGTGGTAACAGTGTACTGGAGCTTCTGTCTGAAGGGATCAACAGGTCAGTGTCACATCCATAGAATGATATTCACTTGAACCAACAAAAGACCCCTGGCCCTTTGGACCATGACATTCAATGTCAAGTCAAATTGTATTGGTCACATACACGTATTTATCAGATGTTATTGCGGGTGTAGCAAAATGCTTGTGTTCCTAGCTCCAACAGTGCAGTAGTATCTAACAAGTCACAACAATACACATAAATCTAAAAGTAAAAGAATGGAATTAAGAAATGTATAAATATTAGGACGAGCAATGTCAGCGTGGCATTGACTAAATACAGTAGAATAGATTACAGTAGATACTACTTTACTCATCTCATATGTATGTAAAAAGTATTAAAGTGCCTAGTGTTCCATTATTTAAAATGGCCAGTGATTCCATGTTTATGTATATAGTGCAACAGCCTCTAAGGTGCAGGGTTGTGTAGCCAGGTGGTAGCCGGCTAGTATGGCTATTTAACATTATGGCCCTGAGATAGAAGCTGTTTTTTAGTCTCTCGGTCCCTGCTTTGATGCACCTTTACTGACCTTGCCTTCTGGATGATAGCGGGGTGAACAGGCGGTGGCTCGGGTGGTTGAGGACCTTGATGATCGGCCTTCCTGTGACATCGGGTGCTGGATGACCTGAAGGGCAGGCAGGCAGTGTGTCCACGGTGATGCGTTGGGCAGACCGTACCACCCTCTGGAGAGCCCTGCGGTTGCGGCCCGGTGCAGTTGCCGTACAGGCGGTGATATTGCCCGACAGGATGCTCTCAACTGTGCATTGGTGTAAGTTTCTGAGGGTCATAGGGGCCAAGCTGAATTTCTGCAGCCTTCTGAGGTTGAAGAGGTACTTTTGCGCCACCTTCGCCACATTTTCTGTGTGGGTGCACCATTTCAGATTGTCAGTGATGTGTACGCCGAGGAACTTGAAGCTTTCCACCTTCTCTACTGCGGACCCGTCAATGTGGACAGGAGCGGTCTCCCTCTGCTGTTTCCTGAAGTCCATGATCAGCTCCTTAGTTTTGTTGACGTTGAGCGAGAGTTTATTTTCCTGGCCCCACTCTGCCAGGAACCTCACTCACACCTCCCTGTAGGCTGTCTCGTCATTATTGGTAATCGGGCCTACTACTGTTGTGTCGTCTGCAAACTTGATGATTGAGTTGGAGGCGTGTGTGGCCACGCAGTCATGGATGAACAGGGAGAACAGGAGGGGGCTGAGCACGCACCCTTGTGGGGCCCCTGTGTTAAGGATCAGCGAAGTGGAGGGGTTGTTTCCTACCTTCACCACCTGGGGGAGGCCCGTCAAGAAGTCCAGGACCCAGTTGCACAGGGCGAGGTTCAGACCCAGGGCCCTGAGCTTAATGATGAGCTTGTAGGGTACTATGGTGTTGAATGCTGAGCTTTAGTCAATGACCAGCATTCTGACGTAGGTATTCCTCTTGTCCAGATGGTATAGGGCAATGTGCAGTGCGATAGCTATTGTATCGTCTGTGGATCTATTGGGGCGGAAAGCAAATTGAAGTGGGTGTCGGGTAAGGTAGAGGTGATATGATCTTTAACTAGCCTCTCAAAGCACTTCATGATGACAGCAGTGAGTGCTACGGGGCGATTGTCATTTAGTTCGGTTGGCCACGCACCAGAGTACCTTGACTTAAGTGGAAATGTTAGAATATTCTAGTCGTTCTAATTCTATGGTCACATCCCCTCTCTAAAATTGAGTCACCATAGGAGAGCTAAGTTGTAGGATCTGAAGAGGCCCCTCAGTGCTTATTCAAACATCAGTCCTGCTCACTGATTTCACTCTCACGGTGGTATGATGCCGCAAACCCCAACACTTCACCTTTACAACCCCTGGTTGCATCCAATATTATGCCTGTTATGCTTGTGGTGTGAAGGGAGGTTAACTCTGCATAAACCAGTGGTGTTAACAACACTGGAGCAAATTTCTTCTGTCAGGGGTGTGGGGTTTCACTGAATGATTCAGTGGTTGTGAAGCTGAACACACTAGGTCAACTGCTGTGTTTCATGGTCAAGTTGAAGATGATAGGGGGTTTGACCCAGAGTCCAACTTAAGAGTCACCATGCTGCTGCACCGTAAGCAAATACCACCAAACTGTGGTTGTGTGTGGCAAATGGCAATAAATTCATATTTATCGGACAAGGCTGACTGTGGTGATTGTGCACAAGGTCTTTTTTCGAAAACTAAATGTTATCCCTCTGTGACTTTAGGTAACGCTCAGGCAACAGCAGGATCTACCTGCCACAGGGAGTGTGTGGGTTTGAGTTGTTTAAACTTCTCTTTTGAGTTCAGGTAACAATTAGCGCTTAGCAGCAGGTAAGGGAACAGTAGAGTAGATACATGTGTCAGTTTGATCACAGCTCTTGAGTCTTGACCCACTTATTCTCTGAGTGAATTTCCCCGCTGTTGCCTGGTTACACTGTAGGCTATGTTTTTTTGGAAAGCCTGAGTCAGCCAATCACTTTTTGTTTTGGCTCGAGTCCACCAATCGCAGAGGGCTCTGCCCTGCGTGGACGGTGTCGAGTCGTGTTGTTATGACACCCACCCACATCAGTCAGTTTCTCTAGAGGGGGGCACACTGGGTCTGGCACCGATGTCCGCTTCCTCCCTCTGTCCGCTCTCCTCAACTCCTCTCTAGCCACCCACACAGTGCCTGCATGCTAGCTCTTCTTTCTCTCTCCTTTTCCCTCTCATTCCCTTGTTCTCTCTCCCTTTGGCTCTCTCTTTCTGTTTATTGTATTCTGCATGATTTCCTGTAAGGAGTTCAGTCATCACTTTCTCCTGTGTTAACAGCAACACACACACACACACACACACACTATGAGTGCATTAGCCTGTGTCACAGAGCACCGACTGTCACTGTGTACTGTCTGTCCTGTGTTGAGAGCAGAACAGTGGTTTGGGCTCTGTTCCAAAGCTTTAGAACGACCTGCCATGACTGCATCCAAAACTCCCTAAACTTTGTTTGAAGAAACGTGATGTTTGTTGTCAAAGCGACCTTTATCTGATGGTTATTAAAACAGTGAAAGACCATGTCAAGGATGACGGGCAGTAAGCACAGTCTCACACTAAGAAGGCTCTACTTTTCTTTGCACAAAGACGAATGCATAAACCATTCTCCTCTGTTTGTGCACTCTGCACATTGCCTCAATCCCCCTGAGGGATTTTAGCAGTTGGAAGAAGACCACATGTTGTGGTGTTTGTTATTGTTTTGACTGTAGTGTGAGCTTTTTCTGTAGTATGAGTTATGTTTGCAATGTGAGTTGTGTCTGTTGTATTTAGAATGTTGTCTAACCTTTGACCTCCTCTTTCTGTCAGGTGATCGGCCTGTTGGATGTGTTTACGCCCGCTACCAGCCTAGAGGAGTTCAACGATGTGTGAGTAACATCTTTCTTGTTCTCTCTCTTGCTCGCCATTTCTAAACCCCTCGCTCTGGCATTTAAAATAGCTGTTGTATAGGAGTTTAAGTTGCTTAGCAGAACACATGCAAATGTATATGTTATAGGGATGGGGGGGGATCGATACAGCAGGCTTGGGCGGTTCCAGATTTTAATATTGTTGTACTGTCCTTCTCTCATACCGGAATTTGTGGTATTACCAGCATAGCACACAAGTGGGTACTAAAAACACAGTAAAAGCCCATTGGGCCTCCGTTACCAGATTGCTAACAAACTTGGCACAAATTAATAACGAAATCACATAGACGCTGTTAGCTAAATGCTAACGAGCGAAAACTAACAAACAAATTGCAAAGACGGGCAAACGCTAGTAGGAAACACACAGGGGGAAAATAACTCATCCAGAACTCTTTGTCTTCTGGCAGGAAGCCGTTATAAGATATCTGATGGCAAACATTTAGTTGTGAATTCAGTACAAGTGTAACTTTATCACCTCGTGTGCGCCACACAGAGAGACTTTTCAATATATATAGAACGCTATGGAAGAAGCTCGCTTTCTCCCGTTGTGCTATTTACAAACAAACACAGTGACTGGCACAACTGTTTTGGGGATCTACAGTAAGCTTAATCATTTAATAAAATAATGTGACTGGTGAAATGAAGAACGCAATCTGTTTTTATCTCCCTTAAGGTATTGCACAAGTTGACTGCAAGGTAATAACTTAAGTAGCTACAAATATTCAAATATATTGGAAAACTTTGGACTGTATTGAAAAACCATTCCGTGGCTTTTCCCACATACCCCGGTATACGGTTTATACAGTATACCACCCAAGCTAACAGTAGAGTATTGCGATATTATTTTTGACGATTTTATGTCGATACTGTGGGCTCCATTTTAACAAACTTAACGCAATGGTACATGTAAGCGCGGGTGGTAGTGCCATAGGTTCGGGGGTGTGTCAAATATTTTTGCTATTTTCACAACCGGAATTATGGGCACAGATGCTGGCGGTGTGCAAGTGCTGGGTTTTGATGAATATAAAGTTGTAGATGTGTCGAGGCTTGACACCCCCCCCCCCCCCCCCCCCAATCAGAACGTGATCTGTGGCTAAATATGTGGTTGCTTCAAGTTGTGTATTTACAGTATTTTATGAATTGCGTTGTCAACTCCAATTCGAATGTTAGTCCATTGTAGCCTAATTTGTTAAATAACCTACAGAAGTATGGAAATATATTGTTAAACATAGCATTCGCTGTGATCTAGAGGCTAGGCCTACTGTACAGTGCATTCGGAAAGTATTCAGACCCCTTGACTTTTTCCACATTTTGTTACAGCCTTATTCTAAAATAGATTAAATAAACAATCCTCAGCAATCTACACACAATACCCCATAATGACAAAGCAAAAACAGTTTTTTTGAAATTTTGCAAGTTATTTAAAATATAAAGCTGAAATAGTACATTTACATAAGTATTTAGACCCTTTACTCAGTACTTTTGTTGGAGCACCTTTGGCAGCAAATACAGCTTAGTCTTCTTGGTTATGACTCTACAAGCTTGGCACACCTGTATTTGGGGAGTTTCTCCCATTCTTCTCCGCAGATTCTCTCAATCTCTGTCAGGTTGGATGTGACGCGTCACTGTACAGCTATTTTCAGGTCACTCCAGAGATGTTTGATTGGATTCAATTCCAGGCTCTGGCTGGGCCACTCAAGGACATTCAGAGACTTGTCCCAAAGCCATTCCTGTGTGGTCTTGGCTGTGTGCTTAGGGTCCTTGTCCTGTTGGAAGGTAAACCTTCCCCAGTCTGAGCACTATGGAGCAGGTTTTCGTCAAGGATCTTTGCTCCATCCATTTCCCTCAATCCTGACTAGTCTCCCAATCCCTGCCGCTGAAAAAAATCCCCACAGCACCGTAGGGATGGTGCCAGGTTTCCTCCAGGTGTGACGATTGGCATTCAGGCCAGAGAGTTCAATCTTTGTTTCATCAGACCAGACAATCTTGTTTCTCGTGGTCTGGGAGTCTTTAGGGGCCTTTTGGCAAAGTCCAAGCTGGCTGTCATGTGCCTTTTACCTTTTTTGCTTCCGTCTGGCCACTCTACCATAAAGGCCTGATTTGTGGAGTTCTGCAGAGATGGTTGTCCTTCTGGAATGTTCTCCCATCTCCACGGAAGAACACGGTAGCTCTTTGAGAGAGACCATTGGGATCTTGGTCAGCTCCCTGACACCAAGGCCCTTCTCCCCCGATTGCTCAGTTTTGGCCGGGCGGCTAGCTACAGGAAGAGTCATTGTGGTTCCAAACGTCTTCTGTTTAAGAATGATGGAGTTTCTTGGGAACCTTCGATGCTGTTTTAATGTCCTTCCCCAGATCTATGCCTCGACACAATCATGTCCGAAGAGCTCCGGAAAAATTCCTTCCACCTCATGGCTTGTTTTTTGGACTCCAATCAAGTTGTAGAAACATCTCAAGGATGATCAACTGGAACAGGATCTACCTGAGCTCAAGTTTCATAGCAAAAGGTCTGAATACTAATGTAAATAAGGTATGTTTTTTTATTTTTAATACATTTGCGAGAAAGTCTCAACCTCTTTTCGCTTTGTCATTATGGGTTGTTGTGTGTAGATTGAGGAGGAAAAATATTTATGTAATCCATTTTAGAATAAGGCTGTAACGTAACAAAATGTGGAATAAGTTAAAGGGTCTGAATACTTTCCGAATTCACTTGAAATTGCATTATGTCTTTAATGTCTGAGCCATGGATATGCCAAACATTGTGAATAAGCAAGATTAAATGCACTATTGATGAGGCTTAAAATGAGAGTTAATAATTGAAATTCTAATCAAAATAAAACAACCTTTTTTAAATGGTCTATGTTTAAATGCAGTTACAGGCACAATAATTGCTCCCCGTGGGCGTATAAAATTAAAACTATTGAGGCTTTTACGCACATCAAAAATAAAAAATAATGGGAGCTGACTAAACTAATGATAAAAAGGGGAGGTCCACTCACTGTTTTGCTGCTCCCAAACTTGATCTTTCACTAAAGCTTTGGTGATTGATAGTTATTTCAAAGCACTCTCACGAGCCAAACCCTTTATTGAGCATGACAAAAAAAAACAGCCTTCATTGAGGGGAGGCTATGATTTCTTGTTTTTTGTTTCATTTGATAAAATGACAATATTTCAAAATCGGATGGAGTCAGAAGCATGATATCTTAAATAACCTCTCTTGTTCCATGGCACTGTGTGCACACAGTCCTAAATGTCTTAACGTACAACATTTGCACGTCTATACAATTGACAGGAGAGTTGTAATTTGTGTCATTCCGAGGCACATTCTCAAAAAAAATTGCCTATTGATATGGCATTATAGGGAGACTGAGTAGTTTGGAGGAGCGCATCTTTGGTAATCGGACGAGGGGCGCTCTTTGAAAATGGGGATGGGATTGCCTACTTTAACAAGCGAAATAAAGTATGCAGGTATGTGAATTGTGAATCATGAAACCTCAAATATTTCAGGGCACTCTCACTAAGCCATTTTTGAAAACCCTGTTAACTCATAGGCTACTTGGCTAATGCATGGCCAGGACAAAATGACGCACCCATGCAAAGTTGCTAAACCTGCCTTGATTAAGGGGGGTAGGATATGCTTGGTTTTAATCAAATTAAACAAAACGTGGGGGGGGGGGATCAATCGTTTTTAAATATGAGATTCCATGGGCACTGGCTGGATAGGTTGCACTTCCGCTCTTAAAATCCATGCCATTACCAAATATGTTACCTGCTTTTGATGGGTCTTAACTTTCATTTAGCGCTGTAGGAAATTGCCACTTTTGCGCTTTTTTTTTAAAGGACACACATCAAATCTTGCCACCCCTCCCACCTCTATGCAAGTGAGCTGATATTGGACAGGTAAATTGCAGAACCTAGTGTAAGGGGTGAAAATGCCAGTGCGCCAGTTTTTACATCGCAAAATTGCAAACTAAGGTGCATTCAACACTTGCACCTATTTATAGAGCCCTGTGACTCTAAGTGTCGATTTGTAAAACATTGTTATTTTCTACTTTTTTTTTGTTAGCTAGCGCGAGTCTGCTGTACCTGCTCCAACACTCTGGTATTTTTCATCCTATAGCTTGTTCTATAGGATGTTCCAATATGTTTGGAACATCAAATCACAATCAAATGCACTATTGACTCGCAATACATATAGAATCGTGATAATATAGAATCGCAATATCATATCTATGCATAAGTATCGTGATAATATCGTATTGTGAGGTCCCTGGCAAATCCCAGCCGTATTATATTTAAACAAACCTGTTTCTGCAGGTCTCTATTTAATGTGTTTGGTCGTGTGATTTATCTCACTGAGACACATGCAGGTTTACCACTGCACAAATGCTGCACATTATTCCTTATTTCCATGGTAACAAGCATTCCACTGTCTCTGTGGCTTCCAGTATAAATGTGTGTAGAATACTGAAGTACTAACCTTCATTTCTCATTGGGCTAGGATATGATCTCACTCACTCACTCACTCACTACCTACCATCGAAAAGTTTTGGGTCACTTAAAAAAATGCCCTTGTTTATAAAAGAAAGCTATTTTTTCCATTAAAATAACATCATTGATAAAAAATACAGTGTAGACATTGTTAATGTTGTAAATGACTATTGTAGCTGGAAACGTCAGATTTTTAATGGAATATCTACAGAGGCCCATTATCAGCAACCATCACTATTGTGTTCCAATGCCATGTTAGCTATTCCAAGTTTATCATTTTAAAAGGCAGCTGAAAACTGTTATTCTGATTTAAAGAACCAACCTTCTTTAGACTTGCCTTCTCTATCCCTGGTTCACCCTAAATGAGCTGTAAAGCACTTAGCGGTGTTTACTGCTTGTGGGGCGGCAGGGTAGCCTAGTGGTTAGAGCGTTGGACTAGTAACCGGAAGGTTGCAAGTTCAAACCCCCGAGCTGACAAGGTACAAACCTGTCGTTCTGCCCCTGAACAGGCAGTTAACCCACTGTTCCTAGGCCGTCATTGAAAATAAGAATGTGTTCTTAACTGACTTGCCTAGTTAAATAAAGGTAAAAATAAAAAATAAAAAACATTACTGCTTGTAATTTGTAGTTTAATTTGAGACCTCTCTCTCTAAACCTATTGTGTTCCCTGTAGGATTTTTTTCAGCAGTGGTGTGGGGTTGTGGGTGGCCAACTGTTTTTTAAAGCACATTTCCTGCAATTATACACATTTTCCCATTACCTTTTTTGGGTTGTGATTGGCAGGTACCTGGTGACCCACCTGATGGGGGCGGACCTCAACAATATCGTCAAGTGTCAGAAACTGACGGACGACCACGTTCAGTTCCTCATATACCAGATCCTCCGGGGTCTCAAGGTAGGTGTGTGTGTTTTCATAGGTGCAGCTATAGGTTTTCATAACTATGCAGTTGTAAATAGTTGTCTGTTTTTGTTTTGCAGTATATCCATTCAGCAGACATCATCCACAGAGTAAGTTACATCAAACTTACAGTACCAGTCAAAAGTTTGGACACACCTACTCATTCAAGTTTTATTATTATATTATATTATATTATATATATGATTTATTTACTATTTACTATTTTCTACATTGTAGAATAATAATGCCAATAGTGTGCAAAGATGTCACCAAGGCAAAGGGTGGCTACTTTGAAGAATCTCAAATCTCAAAAATATTTTGATTTGTTTAACACTTTGTTGGTTACTACATGATTCCATCTGTGTTATGTCATAGTTTTGATGTCTTTCACTATTATTCTACATTGTAGAAAATATATATATTAAAAAATATATATATTTTTTAAACCCTTGAATGAGTAGGTGTGTCCAAACTTTTGACTGGTACTTTACATC
Organism: Oncorhynchus mykiss; assembly: GCF_057628025.1. NCBI lineage: Eukaryota > Metazoa > Chordata > Actinopteri > Salmoniformes > Salmonidae > Oncorhynchus > Oncorhynchus mykiss. The sequence continues at coordinate 32,586,832 of NC_143028.1, read as the reverse complement.
ATTCTTTACGTCAAGATGCTTGCATTTGGTGGAGGGCAGAAATTGGAATACCTGACAGTGTTAGTGTATACTCAATACCTGCCTTATTCTCCCTTCTCTCCTTCCCCTCTGCAGGATCTGAAGCCCAGTAACTTGGCAGTGAATGAGGACTGTGAGCTCAAGGTGAGAAAGTTTTTCGATTTATTAAACCAGTCTGCCTAACTAAAAGGGATAGTTCAACTACCCTGAACTGCTTCTCCTCTCCAGCTAGTAAGAGATTTGATTTTATAGAGTATTTTCATGAAACATACAGTAAAGCTCAGTCATTTACAGCTGTTAGATATTTCGTTCAGACTGGTGAAAAATGCACGCCTGAAGTGGTGGGCTGTTCATGAAGCTGCAACGTGCAGAATGCTACAGTCTGCCCACTGTATTTAGTTATTTTCTGCATTTGCATTGTTCTTTCGAAGGCCAAACCCACTATTTGTGTGCGTGGCCAAAGGGCTTTATTTTCATGTCATCTAAGCATAGCACCGCTTGGAGTTTGATAAACGGCATTGGCACTTGGATTGGAACCAGTGCTATGGCATATGACATGAAAATATACGTGTTTGGCCTTCGAAGGAACAATTCATATGCAGAAAATACTCATCCGTACTGTAAAATATGGTGGTGGATCTTTGCTGTTATGGGGTTCTTTGCGCCCACTGGTACTGGGGCCCTTGTTAAGGACAATTGCATCATGAACTTTACCAAGTGTCAGTGTACATTTTAGACTAAAAACCTGGTTACCTATACCAGGATAATTAAACTTGGGCTCAACACAATGACTCAACACACCTGCAGGCTGTGTAAGGGCTTTTTGACCAAGAAAGAGAGTGATGGAGTGCTGCATCAGATGACCTGGCCTCCACAATCCCCCGACCTCAACCAAATTGAGATGGTTTGGGATGAGTCGGACTGCAGAGTTAAGGAAAAGCAGCCAACAAGTGCTCAGCATATGTGGGAACTCCTTCAAGACTGTTGTAAAAGCATTCAAGGTGAAGCTGGTTTAGAGAATGCCAAGAGTGTGCAAAGCTGTCATCAAGGCAAAGGGTGACTACTTTGAAGATTCTCAAATATAAATATATTTTGATTCGTTTAACACTTTTTTGTGTTCCATAGTTTTGATATCTTCACTATTACTCTAAAACCCTTGAATGAGTAGGTGTGTCCAAACTTTTGACTGATTATTTTTTATATATATACAGTTGAAGTTGGAAGTTTACATGCACTTAGGTTGGAGTCATTAAAAACTTGTTTTTCAACCACTCCACAAATTTCTTGTTAACAAACTATAGTTTTGGCAAGTTGGTTAGGACATCTACTTCTACAAGTAATTTTTCCAGCAATTGTTTACAGACAGATTATTTCAGTTATAATTCAATGTATCACAATTCCAGTGGGTCAGAAGTTTACATACACTAAGTTGACTGTGCCTTTAAACAGCTTGGAAAATTCCAGAAAATGATATCATGGCTTTAGACGCTTCTGTGTACCTGTGGATGTATTTCAAGGCCTACCTTCAAACTCAGTGCCTCTTTGCTTGACATCATGGGAAAATCAAAAGAAATCAGCCAATACCTCAGAAAATAAATTATAGACCTCCACAAGCCTGGTTCATCCTTGGGCGCAATATCCAAATGCCTGAAGGTACCACGTTCATTTGTGCAAATAATAGTATGTAAGTATAAACACCATGGGACCACGCAGCCGTCATACCACTGAGGAAGGAGACGTGTTCTGTCTCCTAGAGAGGAATGTACTTTGGTGTGAAAAGTGCAAATCAATCCCAGAACAACAGCAAAGGACCTTGTGAAGATGCTGGAGGAAACGGGTACAAAAGTATCTATATCCACAGTAAAACGAGTCCTATATCGACATAACCTGAAAGGCCGCTCAGCAAGTAAGAAGCCACTGTTCCAAAACCGCCATAGAAAAGCCAGACTACAGTTTGCAGCTGCACATGGGGACAAAGATCATACTTTTGGAGACACGTCTTCTGGTCTGATGAAACAAATATAGAACTGTTTGGCCATAATGACCATTGTTATGTTTGGAGGAAAAAGAGGGAGGCTTGCAAGCTGAAGAACACCATCCCAACCATGAAGCACGGGGGTTTCAGCATCATGTTGTGGGGGTGCTTTGCTGCAGGGGGGACTGGTGAACTTTACAAAATAGATGGCATCATGAGGTAGGAAAATTATGTGGTTATATTGAACATCTCAAGTTGTTCGCAAATGGTCTTCCAAATGGACAATGACCCCAAGCATACTTCCATAGTTGTGGCAAAATGGCTTAAGGACAACAAAGTCAAGGTATTGGGGTGGCCATCACATAGCCCTGACCTCAATCATTTAGAAAATGTGTGGTTTGAACTGAAACTGAAAAAGCGTGTGTGAGCAAGGAGGCCTACAAACCCGACTCAGTTACACCAGCTCTGTCAGGAGGAATGGGCCTTAATTCACCCAACTTATTGTGGGAAGCTTGTGGAAGGCTACCTGAAACATTTGACCCAATTTTAAACAATTTAAAGGCAACGCTACCAAATACTAATTGAGTGTATGTAAACTTCTGACCCACTGGGAATGTGATGAAAGAAAATAAAGCTAAAATAGATCATTCTCTCTACTATTATTCTGATATTTCACATTCTTAAAATAAAGTGGTGATATTAACTGACCTAACACAGGGACTTTTTTGCTAGGATTAATGTCAGGAATTGTGAAAAACTGAGTTTAAATGTAGTTGACTAAGGTGTATGTAAACTTCCGACTTCAACTGTATAGAGCAGTGGGTTAACTGTCTTGCTCAGGGGCAGAACGACAGATTTTTACCTTGTCAGTTCGGGGATTCGATCCAGTAACCTTTCAGTAATTGACCCAATGAAGCCACTCCTGCGTGGTCTTGGCTGTGTGTTTAGTGTTGTTGTCCTGTTGGAAGGTTAACCTTCGCCCCAATCTGAGGTCCTGAGCGCTGTGGAGCAGGTTTTCATCAAAGATGCCTCTGTACTTTGCTCCCTTCATCTTTGCTTCAATCCTGACTAATCTCCCAGTCCCTGCTTCTGAAAAACATCCCCACAGCATGATGCTGCCTCCACCATGCTTCACTGTAGGGAATGTGCCAGGTTTCCTCCAGACGTGAGGCTTGGCATTCAGGCCAAAGAGTTCAATCTTGGTTTCATCAGACCAGAGAATCTTGTTTCTCATGGTCTGAAAGTCTTTATTTACCTTTTTGGCAAACTCCAAGCTGGCTGTCATGTTCCTTTTACTAAGGAGTGGCTTCAGTCTGGCCACCCTACCATAAAGGTCTGATTGGTGGAGTGCTGCAGAGATGGCTGTATTTGCTCCCGAGTGGCGCAGCGGTCTAAGGCACTGCATCTCAGTGCAAGAGGCTTCACCACAGTCCCTGGTTCGAATCCAGGCTGTGTCACATCCGGCCGTGATTGGGAGTCCTATAGGGCGGCACACAATTGCCCAGCATCGTCCGGGTTTGGCCGGGGTAGGCTGTCATTGTAAATAGGAATTTGTTCGTAACTGACTTGCCTAGTTAAATAAAGGTTCAATACCCCCAAAATGAATACACACACACACACAGTGCTTTCAGAAAGTATTCACACCCCTTGACTTTTTCCGCATTTTGTTGTTACTGCCTGAATTTAAAATGGATTAAAGATTTGTTGTCATTAGCCTACACACAATACCCCATAATGTCAAAGTGGAATTATGTTTTTTTAAATTTAAGTATTCAAACCCCATTTTAATGGCAAGCCTAAATAAGTTCAGGAGTAAAAATGTTCATAACTAGTCACATAAGTTGTATGCAATAATGGTGTCTAACATGATTTTTGAATGACTACCTCATCTCTGTACTAGAGGTCGACCGATTTATGATTTTTCAACTCCGATTATTATTGGAGGACTAAAAAAAGCTGATACTGATTAATCAGCCATTTTATTTATTTATTTATATATATATTTGTAATAATGACAATTACAACAATACTGAATGAACAATGAAACTTAAGTTTTAACTTAATATAATACATAAATAAAATCTATTTTGTCTCAAATAAATAATGAAACATGCTCAATTTGGTTTAAATAATGCAAAAACAGTGTTGGAGAAGAAAGTAAAAGTGCAATTTTTGTGCCATGTAAAAAAGCTAACGTTTAAGTTCCTTGCTCAGAACACAAGAACATATGGAAGCTGGTGGTTCAATATTACCAGTTCTTCAATATTCCCAGTTAAGAAGTTTTAGGTTGTAGTCATTATAGGAATTATGACACGTCGACTATTTCGCTCTATACCATTTGTATTTCATATACCTTTTACTATTGGATGTTCTAATAGGCACTTTAGTATTGCCAGCCTAATCTCAGGAGTTGGCTTGAAGTCATAAACAGCGCTGTGAAGCAAGCATTGCTAAGAGCTGCTGGCAAACGCAGTAAAGTTTGAATGAATGCTTACGAGCCTGCAGCTACCTACCACAGCTCAGTCAGACTGCTCTATCAAATCATAGACTTATTATAATATAATAAACATGAATATGGTCAAATCCAGAAACTATCATTTCGAAAACAAAAGTTTATTCTTTCAGTGAAATACGGAAGCGTTCCGTATTTTATCGAACGGGTGACAACCCTAAGTCTAAATATTGCTGTTACATTGCACAACCTTCAATGTTATGTCATAATTATGTAAAATTCTGGCAAATTAGTTCGCAACGAGCAGTTTCCTCGTGGAATGCATTGTAATCGGCCTTAATCAGCGTCCAAAAATGCTGATTGCCATGCCGATTAATCGGTCGACCTCTACTCTATACCACACATACCATTATCTGTAACGTCCCTCAGTCGAGCAGTGAATTTCCAACACAGATTCAACCACAAAGACCAGGGAAGTTTTCCAAGGCCTTTCAAAGAAGAGCACCTATTGGTTGATGGATAAAAACAAATGAATTGAAACACCCCTTTGAGCATGGTGAAGTCATTAATTACACTTTGGTTGGTGTATCAATATACCCAGCCACTACAAAGTACAGTAGTCCTTCCTAACTCAGTTGCCAGAGAGGAAGGAAACCGCTCAGGGATTTCACCATGAGGCCAATGGTGACTTTAAAACAGTTAGAGTTTAATGGCTATGATAGGAGAAAACTGAGGATAAATCAACATAGTTACTCCACAATATTAACCTAATTGGCAGAGTGAAAAGAAGGAACCCTGTACAGAATACAAATATTAAACAACATGCATCCTGTTTTGCAACAAGGTACTGAAGTAATACCAAAAAAATATGGTAAAGAAATTAACATTTTTACCTGAATGCAAACTGTTTGGGGAAAATCCAATACAACAAATTGCTGAGTAACACTACATATTTTCAAGTGTGGTGGTGGCTGCATCATGTTATGCTTGTAATCATTAAGGACAGGGGAGTTTTCAGGATAGGAAAGAAACATAATGGAGCTAAGCACATGCGAAATCCTAGAGGAAACCTGGTTGTCTGCATTCGACCAGACACTGGGAGATGAAGGCCAAATCTACACTGGAGTTTCTTACCAATAAGACATTGAATATTCCTGAGTGGCTGTTACAGTTTTGACTTAAATCAGCTTGAAAATCAATGTCAAGACCTGAAAGTGGTTGTCTAGCCATTATCACCAACCAATTTGACAGAGCTTGAAGCAAATGTTGCATAATCCAGGTGTGGAAAGCTCATAGAGACTTACCCAGAAAGACTCACAGCTGTAATCTCTACCAAAGGTGCTTCTACAAAGTATTGACTCAGGGGTGTGAATACAAAACAAACAACAACAATAAATACATGTTTTCACTATGTCATTATGGGGTATTGTGTGAAGATTCAGACTCTAACACAACAAAATGTGGAATAAGCCAACTGGTATGAACACTTTTTCTAAAGGCACTGTAAATACCAGAGGTGGGACAAAGTCACTATTATTCGAGTCACAAGCAAGGTCCGAGTCCCAAGTAGAACTGGTTGAGTCTCGAGTCAAGGCCAAGCCGTGCATTCTAAGAGCAAGTTGAGTCATACGTTTTTTTTTTCAAGTCAAGTAATAAAAGTTATCTATACATGCAATGTTTTGTTCCCTGTGTATGTATACCTGTGTTCTCTGTTTGTCTGTTGCCAAGTCGAGTCCCGAGTCTTCAGGCTCCAAGTTCAAGTCAAGTCATTTTATTTTCTATCAAGTTAAATCTTGAAGTTATGAAATTTGTAACTCAAATTTAGTCCAGGTCACTCGAGTCTGAATTGAGTTACAAATTATGAGTTACAAAAAGTCTCTGACTTGAGTCCACACCTTTTGATACACACAACCATCTCTCTTTCTCTCTCTTGCACACACATGCATACACACACACTCACTTTTGCCCTCTCTCTCTTTCCACCCGTCAGATCCTGGACTTTGGTTTGGCGAGACACACGGATGATGAGATGACGGGTTACGTAGCAACCAGGTGGTACCGCGCCCCAGAGATCATGCTTAACTGGATGCACTACAACATGACAGGTAATATACTGTAATAGAGTGCCATTATAGTGTTACATTACAGCCTTATTCTAAAATAGATAAAACAACAAAAAAAATCCTCATCAATCTACACACAATACCCCATAATGACAATGAAAACTGGATTTTAGATTTTTTTTTTTATATATATATATATATATATATATATATATATATATATATATATATATATATATATATATATATAATATATATTTTTTTTTTGAATGTACATAAGTATTCTGACCCTTTGCTATGAGGCTCAGGTGCATCCTGTTTCCATTGATCATCCTTGAGAGGTTTCTACAACTTGATTGTCAATTGATTGGACAGGATTTGGAAAGGCGCACACACCTGTCAAATAAGGTTCCGCAGTGCATGGCAGAGCAAAAACCAATCCATGAGGTCGAAGGAATTGTCCGTAGAGCTCCGAGACAGGATTGTCTTGAGGCACATGTGGTGAAGGTAGGAAACAACATCTCCACTTCGCTGACCCTCAACACTGGGGCCCACAAGGGTGCGTGCTCAGCCCCCTCCTGCACTCCCTGTTCACCCACGATTGCGTGGCCATGCACGCCTCCTACTCAATCATAAAATTTGCAGATGACACAACAGTAGTGGGCTTGATTACCAAGAACGACGAGACAGCCTACAGGGAGGAGGTGAGGGCCCTCCGAGTGTGATGTCAGGAAAACAACCTCTCACTCAACGTTAACAAAACAAAGGAGATGATGATTGTGAACTTCAGGAAACCGCAGAGTGAGCACCCCCCTATCCACATCGAAGGGTCAGCAGTTGAGAAGGTGGAAAGTTAAGTTCCTCGGCATACACATCAGACAAACTGAAATGGTCCTCCCATACAGACAGTGTGGCGAAGAAGGCGTAGCAGCGCCAACCTCAGGAGGCTGAAGAAATTTGGCTTGTTACCCAAAATCCTTACAAACACTTACAGATGCACAATCGAGAGCATCCTGTCGGACTGTATCACAGCCTGGTACGGCAACTGCACCGCCCTCAACCGCAAGGCTTTCCAGAGGGTGGTGCGGTCTGCACTACGCATCACCGGGGGAAAACTACCTGCCCTCCATGACTCCTACAGCACCCGATGTCACAGGAAGGCCAAAAAGATCATCAAGGACATCAACCACCCGAGCCACTGCCTGTTCACACCGCTACCATCCAGAAGGTGAGGTCAGGACAGGTGCACCAAAGCTGGGACTGAGAGAAAGAAGCTGTTTTTCAATCTCAAGACCATCAGACTGCTAAACAGCCATCACTAACTCAGAGAGGCTGCAGCCTACATTGAGACCCAGTCACTGGCCACTTTAATAAATGGATCACTAGTCACTTTAAACAATGCCACTTTAAATAATACCACTTTAATAGTGTTTACATATCTTACATCACTCATATCATATGTATATACTGTATTTTATACCATCTATTGCAACTTGCCTATGCCGCTCGGCATAGCTCATCCAGTAATTTATCTGTGCATATTCTAATTCACTCCTTTTTAGATTTGTGTATATTAGGTAGTTGTTGGGGAATTGTTTGATTACTTGTTAAATATTACTGCACTGTCGGAACTAGAAGCACAAGCATTTCGCTACACTCTCATTAACATCTGATAACCATGTGTATGTGACCAATAAAAGTTGATTTGATTTGGGAAGGGTACCAAAAGGTTTCTGCAGCTTTGAAGGTTCCCAAGAACACCGTCACCTCCATCATTCTTAAGTTTGGAACCACCAAGACTCTTTCTAGAGCTGGCTACCCGGCCAAACTGAGCAATTGGGGGAGAAGGGCCAAGGTCAGGTAGGTGACCAAGAACCCAATGGTCACTCTGACAGAACTCCAGAGTTCCCTTGTGGAGACTGTTGTCCTTATGGAAGTTTTTATTTTATTTCACCTTTTATTTAACCAGGTAGGCCAGTTGAACAAGTTCTCATTTACAACTGCGACCTGGCCAAGATAAAGCAAAGCAGTGCGACACAAACAACAGGGAATAAACAAATGTACAGTCAATAACACAATAGAAAAGTCTATATACAGTGTGTGCAAATGGCGTAAGGAGGTAAGGCAATAAATAGACCATAGTAGCAAAGTAATTACAATTTAGCAAATTATCACTGGAGTGATAGATGTGCAGATGATGATGTGAAAGTAGAAATACTGGTGTGCAAAAGAGCAAAAAAAGTGCAATATGGGGATGAGGTAGTTGGATGGGCTATTTACAGGTGGGCTGTGTACAGCAGCAGCGATCGGTTCGCTGCTCAGATAGCTGATGCTTAAAGTTAGTGAGGGAGATATAAGTATCCAACTTCAGCGATTTTTGCAATTTGTTCCAGTCATTGGCAGTAGAGAACTGGAAGGAAAGGCGGCCAATGAGGTGTTGGCTTTGGGGATGACCAGTGAGATATCCTGCTGGAGCGCGTGCTACGGGTGGGTGTTGTTATGGTGACCAGTGAGCTGAGATGAGGCGGAGCTTTACCTTGCAAAGTCTTATAGATGACCTGGAGACCTGGGGGTCTGGCGACGAATATATAGCGAGCGCCAGCCGACGAGAGCATACAGGTCGCAGTGGTGGGTAGTATATGGGGCTTTGGTGACAAAATGGATGGCACTGCGATCAACTGCATCCAATTTGCCTGAGTAGAGTGTTGGAGGCTATTTTGTAAATGACATCGTCGAGGATGGGTAGGGTAGTAAGTTTTACGAGGGTATGTTTGGCAGGGTGAGTGAAGGAGTCTTTGTTGCAAAATAGGAAGCCGATTCTAGATTTAATTTTGGATTGGAGATGAGTCTGGAAGGAGAGTTTACAGTCTAGCCAGACACCAAGGTATTTGTAGTTGTCCACATGTTCTAAGCCAGAACCGTCCAGAGTAGTGATGTGGGTGCGGGCAGCGATCGGTTGAAGAGCCTGCATTTAGTTTTACTAGTGTTTAAGAGCAGTTGGAGGCCACGGAAGGAGTGTTGTATGGCATTGAAGCTCGATTGGAGGTTTGTTAACACAGTTTCCAAAGAAGGGCCAGGTGTATACAACAGAATGGTGTCGTCTGCATAGAGGTGGATCAAGGAATCACCCGCATCAAGAGTGACGTTGTTGATATATACAGAGAAAAGAGTTGGCCCAAGAATTGAACCCTGTGGTACCCCCCCATAGAGACGGCCAGAGGTCCGGACAACAGGCTCTCCGATTTGACACACTGAACTCTGTCTGAGAAGTAGTTGGTGAATCAGGCTAGGCAGTCATTTGAGAAACCAAGGCTGTTGAGTCTGCCGATAAGAATACGGTGATTGACAGAGTCGAAAGCCTTGGCCAGGTCGATGAAGACGGCCACACAGTACTGTCTTTTATCAATGGCGGTTATGATATCGTTTAGTACCTTGAGCGTGGTTGAGGTGCACCCGTGACCAGCTCGGAAACCAGGTTGCACAGCGGAGAAGGTATGGTGGGATTCGAAATGGTTGGTGATCTGTTTGTTAACTTGGCTTTCGAAGACTTTAGAATGGCAGAGCAGGATGGATATAGGTCTAACAGTTTGGGTCTGGAGTGTCACCCCCTTTTGAAGAGGGGGATGACCGCCGCAGCTTTCCAATCTTTAGGGATCTAGGACAATACGAAAGAGAGGTTGAACAGACTGCTAATTGGGTTAGCAAACATGTCAGCGGATAATTTTAGAAAGAGAGGGTCCAGATTGTCTAGCCCAGCTGACTTGTACGGGTCCAGGTTTTTAGAGTTCTTTCAGAACATCTGCTATCTAGATTTGGGTGAAGGAGAAGCTGAGGAGGCTTGGGCAAGTAGCTGCGGGGGGTGCGGAGCTGTTTGTTGGGACAGCCAGGAGGAAAGCATGGCCAGCCGTAGAGAAATGCTTTTTGAAATTCTCGATTACCGTGGATTTATCGGTGGTGAGTGTTTCCTTGCCTCAGTGCAGTGGTCAGCTGGGAGGAGGTGCTCTTATTCTCCATGGACTTTAGTGTCCCAAAACTTTTTGGAGTTAGAGCTACAGGACGCAAATGTATGTTTGAAAAAGCTAGTTGAAGTTTCTCCCATCACTGCAGCACTCTACTAATCAGGCCTTTATGGTAGAGTGGCCAGACAGAAACCAAGATTGAATAATGCCAAGCGTCACGTCTAGAGGAAACCTAGCACCATCCCTACGGTGAAGCATGGTGGTGGCAGCATCATGCTTTGGGGATGTTTTTCAACGGTAGGGACTGGGAGACTAGTCAGGATCAGGGGAAAGATGAAGGGAGCAAAGTACAGAGAGATCCTTGATGAAAACCTGCTACAGAGTGCTCAGGACCACAGACTTGGGCGAAGGTTCACCTTCCAACAGGACAACGATGCTAAGCACACTCAAGACAATGCAGGAGTGGGACTGGGAGACTAGTCAGGATCAGGGGAAAGATGAACAGAACAAAGTACAGAGATCCTTGATTAAAACCTGCTCAAGAGTGCTTTGGATCTCTGACTGGGGCGAAGGATCACCTTCCACAAGGACAACAAACCCTAAGCACACAACCAAGACAATGCAGAAGTGGGTTTTGAGAGGATCTGCAGAGAAGAATGGGAGAAACTCCCCAAATATCAAATCAAATCAAATTTATTTGTATAGCCCTTCGTACATCAGCTGATATCTCAAGGTGCTGTACAGAAAACCCAGGTGTGCCAAGCTCTTTCTACAGGTGTGCCAAGCTTGTAGCGTCCTACCCAAGAAGACTCAAGGCTGTAATCACTGCCAAAGGTGCTTCAACTAAGTAGAGTAAAGTGTCTGAACTTAAGTAAATGTGATATCTCAGTTTTTTATTTTTAATAAATTTACCAACATTTCTAAAAAACTGTTATTGCTTTGTCATTATGGGGAATTGTTTGAGAAATGAGAAAAAAACTGTTTTAATCCATTTTAGAATAAGGCTGTAATGTAACAAAATGTTGAAAAAGTGAAGCGGTCTGAATACTTTCCGAATCCACTGTATATTACACTATCTCTGCAATATGACAGGTATGACCTATAAGTAATATACGGTGTATATTCTATAGGCCAGGTTTTATTGTATTTTTTACACCCCCAAAAATAATTTTGCAGGTGTAAATGGTTATACCAAATGATTTTACGGATATGTGTTTCTAGCTGAACACTAACAGTGTTGTTTTTGTTGTTGTAGTTGACATCTGGTCGGTGGGCTGCATAATGGCGGAGCTGCTAACCGGAAGGACGTTATTCCCCGGCACCGACCGTATCCTTTCACTGTTGTCATGGTGACATAGAAAAGTGTAGCACTTGTTGTCATGGCCCAATTCCATATTGACCCCTATCCCCTACACCCAGTTGAAGTGTGCACTTAGCTAAATAACTAACTACATGCATGGGCAAACCAGGTAGTATATGTCTGAGGTTCTCATAGAAGTATCCCTCCTCCTACTTCTCCCTCCATCTTTCCCTCCTACTTTTCCCTACCCTCCCATCCCTTCTTTCTCACCCTCCTTCCATCCCATCCCTCAGTTTTCCCTTGATGTTGGTATGGTATGGTATAGACATTGGTCAGTTGAAGCTTATAATGCTCCTCATGGGAACCCCGGAACCTGAGCTCTTGATGAAAAATCTCCTGAGTCTGTGAGTGTTCCGTCGTGTTCCACCATGTTCTGTTCCAATCCGCCCTCGCCCGTCTGCCTGCCTGCGTTTGGGTTGTGCTTCTGCGTTTCTATAACAACCTCCTTAGTGAGACACTACTACTACTATACTCTCTTCCTGTCCTGCCATTTATATAGCCACTGTAACTCAACACCACTTCCTGTGTACTTACATGGGCTGCTGTTTCAGAAGCAAAGAGAACCTTGACCTAGTTGTCATTGAGTAGAGCTGCCCCCTTGAGCCCTCTCGTCTTGAGTTGCTCTGTTCTTCTGTCACTCGTTCCTCTGCTGGCTTTGTTCTAAAAGCATGTTGTTGTGTCTCTATTCAATAATACCTCATTCAGCATGTCAACTTTTACCCTTCCCTCTCATCCACCTTATCTTCCCCCCCCCCCCCCCCTCCTTCTCCCCACGAAACAAAATTATTCAGTATTTAGTTTAGGGACACTTTTGACATCCCTGTGACCCTCTCACGTGTGACAGTATGACCTATGACCCTTGACCCTGGGCTGCTGTAGATATTAACCAGCTGCAGCAGATCATGAGGCTGACAGGTACACCCCCGGCCTCTGTCATTAGCCGGATGCCCAGCCACGAGGTGAGACACTATGAAATGTCCTTCCCAGGGTCGCCAAATTATAAATGCAACAAGTACTGATATTGTATTATATAATAGCACTCACAGTTTTCCAAGAAAACAAATGTAGACATTTATGGTCGTTGACTCATATTTTAGATACTATTTATACAGAAAACCATATGAACTGTATTTATGATTGTATGACAATATTTTAGTTCAAATTCTATTACACAGTTTCTGATATCACATGTCTGTCTTAATTTTCCTGCATGAGTAAAATCAGGATTATGCCTCTACTGCCATCCTTTCCGATTAGATTGGTTTGGATTTCTCCCTGACCCATCCTGGAATTTTGAGGGTTTATGACATAGCCCCTCTAGTAATTTAGGTCTCTATGATGCCCCCAGTCTTTTGTTAGGCCCTACAGAGCTCTTCCAACCCTCCCCTACTCTCTGCACCCGACTGCTTTTTGTCTGACATGCATCTCTGACGTAATCTAACCAATTCCCAGAGTGCCTTGCAATCCCTAATTCCTGACTGCTTTTTATGGCCTTGCCCCTCTGATCTGGAGTGTTCTGATGGTATATGATGTGTTTGGTCATTGTGTACAGTGGTTCTCTTCCAAACTACAGCTCCAGACTGCTGCATTCTTCATAACCCTTTAGATGTGCTCTATGGGATTCCTATCTTGAGATCTGGGGCCATTTCTTAAGCGTCTTAGAGTAGGCATGCTGATCTAGGATCAGGTTCCCCCTGACCATGTAATCCTATTCAATGTGATGTAAAAGGCTAAACTGATCATAAATTGGCACTCCTACACTGAGCCGCTTGATACATACGTCCACAGAGCACGTAACTGAGTCTCTTATTGGCATCAATGCGGGATTTACACATTCTGCTCTCAAGTTAGGATTCGAGCCCTAAGTGTACAGAAATAATCTGTCTTCACTGCCGAAATGTGGTATCGCTTGATTTCAGAAGCAGTTCAAGTGTTGTAGTCACCTGTGTGTTCCCCGTCCAATGTGTGTTGAACCGTTCTGTGTATCTCTCGAACAGGCCAGAAACTACATTAACTCCCTTCCCCAGATGCCCAAGAGGAACTTTGCTGATGTGTTCATTGGCGCTAACCCACTAGGTAATAATGGCTAGTCTACTAGGTAATAATGGGGTAGTCGGTCTAGTGTCTCACAAACACACACATTCACACTGTCTTAACAGACACTCCGTTTACAATCTCTCTCTCTCTCTCTCTCTCTCTCTCTCTCTCTCTCTCTCTCTCTCTCTCTCTCTCTCTCTCTCTTCCAGCGGTGGATCTGTTAGAGAAGATGTTGGTTCTGGACACTGATCAGCGGATCACAGCGTCAGAGGCCCTGGCCCACCCCTACTTCTCCCAGTACCACGACCCAGACGATGAACCAGAGTCTGAGCCATACGACCAGAGCTTTGAGAGCCGTGAGCTGGAGATAGAGGAGTGGAAAAGTATGTGATGGGGGGAGAGAGAGAAATGACTCTGTGTGTGGAGGGAGGATGATAAAACCATTTAGGTTTAACATAACATGGTACTCACACTAAACTAGGTAGATGTCCACTCCGGCCACTTCTGATCTCTCTCTTTCTCTCAGGGTTGACCTATGAGGAGGTTTGCAGCTTCGAGCCCCTGCCATTCGACGGAGACGAGATGGAGTCCTGAGGGAACTAGGGTGATGTCATTGATAATCTTCTGCCTTCTCCTTCTCTTATGGAATTGTGTTGAGGACGAAGTGGCATGTAGACATTGAACTCAGACCAGTTATGCGTTTCCTCCCCTAATGGTTTAGGTTAGGATCTGGGAGTAGGTTGAGCCTATCTTAGATCAGAATTTAGAGGCAACTTCCTCCCAGAGCACACAACCTTGTGTGAGGACTATCAACTCTCCGGACTATTTAACAAACAAACAAATGGGAAACCACGACATTCAAGTGTCTGTCGTCGTTCATTTCTGGGGTCATTCTCGGGTTAGAGATCAAGGGTTAAAGGTGACCGACCCCACCCTCCAGCTTGCTGTTTTATATTATATTGTTTATGTTTTGGTTTGTGGGCCGAACTGGGGAAATTAGTTTGTAATATTGTATCTACTGTTTGTGTGTTTAGAATATCTGTTAAGTTAGCTTCAGATTTTCACATGATTTGCTAAAAAGTATCTTATTTAATAAATTCCTGGAAATGGTACTCAGTTCAATATGGCAAAAACAATCAACCACATTATTTAATTTAACAAACCACTGGTACCTTCAAACATTTATTTATGACTTTAGGTTGGTAGTGTATAGCCAGATGTTATTTTACGTCCTTTGGATCGAATTCAGTAGGAAACCCAACAGTGTAAATCACCTCTGCCCTTCTCTGAAAAGTTCTGTCTCCACAGTCAAACTGTACTCTGTTGTTATGCCTGCCAGTGTTTTACATATGTAAATAAGGCTGCACTCTTGTAAATAAATGATACTATGCACACAGTAATACTGCCGAGAAGTTGCTATTATAATCGAGAACATAGCCCCACCCACCCTTCTCTCACTGATTAGAACACCCTAGTATTAGAACCCCTAGTGACAGGAACCGTTTAGGAATGACTGGCAGGTTCCATGCCCAATCAGGTGGATTTTTCTTAGAATGGTGTGCCCCTTATGAGAATGACGATACAACCTTTTGATGTCCATCTTTTCTCTCTAATTCAATCACACAGAAAGAGAGAGGGGGTAGACGGCTGGGGAGTTTTGTATTTGCTTATCCTGCCCCTTAACTTATTTCATCTCTTTTTTTTCTACCCATCTGTGTTTCTTTTTCACTCCGTCTTTGTATCATTGCCTCCTCGAACACTTGTTACGCTGTCCTGTCCTCTGTTCTGTGTGTAGTCTATTAGAAGCGAGGGGAGGGATCTTATGTCACTGTCACAAAAGGATATTTGTTAAATCAAATTTTATTTGTCACAAACACATGGTTAGCAGATGTTAATGCGAGTGTAGCGAAATGCTTGTGCTTCTAGTTCCGACAATGCAGTAATAACCAACGAGTAATCTAACCTAACAATTCCAAACTACTACCTTATACACACAAGTGTAAGGGGATAAAGAATATGTACATAAAGATATATGAATGAGTGATGGTGCAGAACGGCATAGGCAAGATGCAGTGGATGGTATCGAGTACAGTATATACATATGAGATGAGTAATGTAGGGTATGTAAACAAGGTGGCAGAGTTTAAAGTGGCTAGTGATGCATGTATTACATAAAGATGCAGTAGATGATATAGAGTACAGTATATACATATACATATGAGATGAGTAATGTAGGGTATGTAAACATATTATATTAAGTGGCATTGTTTAAAGTGCTAGTGTTACATTTTTACAGTCATTTCCATTATTAAAGTGGCTGGAGTTGAGTCAGTATGTTGGCAGAAGCCACTCAATGTTAGTGGTGGCTGTTTAACAGTCTGATGGCCTTGAGATAGAAGCTGTTTTTCAGTCTCGGTCCCTGCTTTGATGCACCTGTACTGACCTCGCCTTCTGGATGGTAGCGGGGTGAACAGGCAGTGGCTCGGGTGGTTGTTGTCCTTGATGATCTTTTTGGCCTTCCTGTGACATCGGGTGATGTAGGTGTCCTGGAGGACAGGCAGTTTGCCCCCAGTGATGCATTGTGCAGACCTCACTACCCTCTGGAGAGCCCTGCAGTTGTGGGCGGTGCCGTAACGGTACCAGGCGGTGATACAGCCTGAAAGGATGCTCTCAATTGTGCATCTGTAAAAGTATGTGAGGGTTTTAGGTGACAAGCCAAATGTCCTTGCAGACCCATAACTCCATCCTGTACATTCAATATGGACTGAAGCTGTCTGGTGAGGCTTGCTATGAGCACCAGCTGCCTGATAATGTTTTGCAGCTTTTTGGCACATCAGCTGCTTACTCATTTAAGTCAGCTCCCTCAGTTGCTGAACCTGCTATAGAGAGCCTTGACCAAAATGACAATGACCCACTCTTTCTGTGAGCCAGCACAGCCTGTGTGTGTGTGTGTGGAGGGCGGTCTGGGAAATGAACCTGAACACTCTGTAATGTTCACAACCACATATACTTTGAACTCGCGAGAAGTGGGAGATGCTGTGAAGAAACACTGGCATATTTTATCATCGGACCCAGCTTTGCCGGCTGAATTTAAAAATCCACCCCTTATTTGTGTATAGGAGAGGTCGCAATTTACGCGATAAATTGGTTTATGCCAACTGCCAGTCACAAAAGAAAATCAGCCAGGCTTTTTTTACACCCTCTTCCAAATGGTAGCTATAGATGCAGAGGATGCGCACAGTGTAACAATATGATGAAGTGTGAATATTTCTGACACCCACATACTTGAAAATGGTTCCAAATAAATTACATTATTATGTGTTCCACCACCCATGTTATTTACATTATTAAATGTCCATGTGGGCTGTGCTATGTCGGTAAAATCTCTCGTTGAATCAAACAGAGAATCAGTGAACATAAAAGTTCAATCAGGAGAAACGACAGGGATTATCCAGTCGCAGTACATTTTAATGACCTAAAGCATGACATTTCTACCTTTTTAGATTTTGTGGCATAGAGAAAGTTAAGATATCAGACAGGGGAGGTGACATTAATAATACTCTGAGTAAAAAAGAATGTTTTGGGATTTTCACCCTCCAGACATTATTTCCTCAAGGTCTTAATGATGAAATGCCTATGTATGTTATGTTGTGAATTTGAACATGAATTATGCCCCTATTTAAGATTACTTTGATGTTTTTCATACGATGTACCCAATGATTTTTTTAAAACTTGCTCGGTAGGTCTATGTCCTCATTGTGGTTTTACAGACGTGTTTAAAACGTCTTATTTACACACTTTATTTGATTATTTATGAAATGCATATTGTTATATTTGGTAGCACTTACTTATTTTTCCTTTGCCTCCAACCCCCTTCGATGCGTGGAACGGATGTGGGTGGGGCTAGGTCTACATAAAGGTGCTTAATTGAAAACTCACAAAAGCTCTGACGAAGGCCGTGAGGCTGACACGTAAGCTTATTAAAGATCAGTGATACTATCAAGAGCAGTGTGTGGTTTCCTTTTTCCTTCATCTTGTGTCAGTAATTGGACATTGTTCTTAGGGGGGTTAGTTACCCCACATTACCCTGCTTGTTGCATTTACTTATCCTATCATGAACTGATTTCAACCAGTGTATGGCTGTGGAGTGACTGCATTGTTTGAATGGAATGTTGATCTATTGGCAGTTAATAAAAAATTATATGGAATATAAAACTGTCTGAATGGTTTCTAAAAAACATACAGTGCAGATGAATTTTTAAAATTCATTATTTTACACAATATCTTATCACAGCACTGGCAAACTATGGTTGACCAACTCCCTGACCAAAATGGCTGACCTTTACCCTATCATGTTCATGTCCATTATAGTATTAACATTTTTAATTCTATGGTGCCGAAGAGGTGGATTTGGTGCATGCACGCTTGGTCAAAAACAATATATACAGTTGAAGTCGGAAGTTTACATACACTTTAGCCAAATACTGTACATTTAAACTTCCTGACATTTAACCCTAGCAAAACAATTCCCTGTCTTAGGTCAATTAGGATCACCACTTTATGGTAAGAATGTGAAATGTCAGAATAATAGTAGAGAGAATTGATTTATTTCAGCTTTAATTTCTTTCATCACATGCCCAGTGGGTCAGAAGTTTACATACACTCAATTAGTATTTGGTAGCATTGCCTTTTAAATTGTTTAACTTGGGGCAAACATTTTGGGTAGCCTTCCACAAGCTTCCCACAATAAGTTGGGTGAATTTTGGCCCATTCCTCCTAACGGAGCTGGTGTAACTGAGTCGGGTTTGTTGGCCTCCTTGCTCGCACACGCAATTTCAGTTCTGCCCATTGTCTAAGGGATTGAGGTCA
Organism: Oncorhynchus mykiss; assembly: GCF_057628025.1. Classification (NCBI taxonomy): domain Eukaryota; kingdom Metazoa; phylum Chordata; class Actinopteri; order Salmoniformes; family Salmonidae; genus Oncorhynchus; species Oncorhynchus mykiss. The sequence continues at coordinate 32,568,099 of NC_143028.1, read as the reverse complement.
GGGCTTTGTGATGGCCACTCCAATATCTTGATATTGTTGTCCTTAAGCCATTTTGCCACAACTTTGGAGTATGCTTTGGGTCATTGTCCATTTGGAAGATGCATTTGTGACCAAGCTTTAACTTCCTGACTGATGTCTTGAGATGTTGCTTCAATATATCCACATAATTGTCCTCCCTTATGATGCCATCTATTTTGTGAAGTGGCTTCTTCCTTTCTGAGTGGCCTTTCAGGTTATGTCAATATAGGACTCGTTTTACTGTGGATATAGATATTTTTGTGCCTGTTTCCTTCTCTTAACCAGCTTCATGAGGTAGCCACCTGAAATGCATTTCAATTAACAGGTGTACCTTGTTAAAAGTTAATTTGTGGAATTTCTTTCCTTCTTAATGCGTTTCAGCCAATCAGTTGTGTTGTGACAAGGTAAGGGTGGTATACAGAAGATAGCCCTATTTGGTAAAATGCCAAGTCCATATTATGGCAAGAACAGCTCAAATAATAAAAGCGAAATGATAGTCCATCATTACTTTAAAAACTTATTCAGGATTGGTGGGTCCCCTGCGGGACGGTTGAGCTACCTATTATTATTACTACCTTACAACCTATTATTAGGTTGTAAGAAACAAGAACATTTCCCAGGACATAGACATATCTGATCTGGCAGAAAACTTAAATTATTGTTAATCTAACAGCACTGTCCAATTTACAGTAGCTATTACAGCGAAAGAATACCATGCTATTGTTTGAGGAGAGTGCATAGTTTTGAACCTGAAAAAGTTATTAATAAACAAATTAGGCACATTTGGGCAGTCTTGATACAACATTTTGGATCAGTCTGAAACTTTGCACACATACTTCTGCCATCTAGTGGACAACATCTAAATTGCACCTGGGTGGAATAATATAGTACGGCCTTTCTCTTGCATTTCAAAGATGATGGTACAAAAACAATACAAAAAAACGGTTGTTTTTGTCTTTGTATTATCTTTTACCAGATCTAATATCGTATATTCTCCTACATTCCTTTCACATTTCCACAAACTTCAAAATGTTTCCTTTCAAATGGTACCAAGGAAATGTGTATCCTTGCTTCAGGGCCTGAACTACAGGCAGTTAGATTTGGGTATGTCATTTTAGGGGAAAATTGAAAAAAAGGGCCCAATCCTTAAACCCATTTGAGGTATAAAAGAAGGTGAAGCATGCGTTGGGAAAAGAGTGACCAGGAGTGGGCTTGTTCTAGTTAATTGTGTTTCTGAAGAGCAGAAGAAAGAATTGGGAATCACAAGAATTGCAAATTCCAAAGTGTCATGCTTTGAACTGCAGAATAGAGCACCTGTTAAAGCAGTCATCGTCGGGGTGTCGATGGATGTTGAGATTGAATACTTCAAGAGAATCCAAGGTGTGGTTGGTGGCCTTCACCTAAACTGAATAGTGAATAGAAAAAAGGAAGAAAGTCTGTCAGGTCTTTTGTTTTTTGATTAAGAGCACATCCCTAGAGTGCATCCCTATGCATGTAAAGCTAGCTTATGTAAAGTACTTAGCAAGAGCATTTGTCCACTAAACACTACAATGCAAAAACTGTAAAGGATTTGCCCATGTTGCAAATGTTTGCAAACGGATGGAGCATATTGAAGATCGTAGTTAGTATGAATATTTTAATTCAAAACGTCTTATTTTTGGGGGGATATTTTACTACCTCGCACAGTATGTGACGGCAATATACCTTATAGGTTTTAGTCTGCCAATAAACGTTAAAGAGGTTAAAGAAGGATTTGGGAAGGTGGCGGGAACGGCTGATATGTTCGAAACTGATGCTGGGTGAAGATGAGATTGAGAATGATTGGGCTACAGTCGTGAATAATAAAGGAATCAAAAGAAGCAAAGTGGTGATGGAAAGATTTTGTTCATAGTCGGAGTGAGGGTTTTAGATCCTCAGAAACCCACCTTTCTGTATCCCTGTCCCAATATTCATCTTCTCCCGACTTTGCTTTCAGGCTGGTGATTTCTTGCAATGCCCCGGCTGTAAACTCACTGAGTCCCAAAAAGCGTACTGCTGACCAGTAATTCAAATGTTCTCTGATTTCTTATTTGTTTGTGCTGTGCAGTTTGTGACCATTAGAATAAATGCTACAAAGTCCACCTTTTTCACCTGTAACATATCAGAATCCCTTGATTACCGAGAAACATTCACTTGTGCAGTCCCAAATACCATTGTGTCTTCAATGTCACTCGCTCCTTCCACTCTTCTCACCACCTCCAAATAGGAGACATGTTGGACAGCCCTTAAACTGTGGTGTTGAGCATATAACCTCAGCTGGCATATGATATTCTTCCCATCTGCATACACTTGATACATGCCCAAATATGTTGAATTCATAACACTGGAGGGGTTTGTGCACAAGAGCTCTTACAGGGTATGTCATAAAGTTCAGCTTTACATGAGAAGGGAGAGACTCATAAAAAAAACAATCAGACATTGCATTCGGATAGAATTCAGACCCCTTTACTTTTTCCACATTTTGTTCCGTTACAGTTCTATATTTCTTTCATCATCCATCTACACACTATCTACACACAATACACCATAATGAAAAAGCGAAAACAGGTTTAATTATTATTATAAATATATATATTTAAAAAAAAAACAGAAATGCCTTATTTACATAAGTATTCAGACCCTTTGCTATGAGACTCGACATTGAGCTTAGGTTTATCCTGTTTCCAATGATAATCCTTGAGATTTTTCTACAACTTGATTGGAGTCCACCTGTGGTAAATTATATTGTTTGGACATGATTTGGAAAGGCACACACCTGTCTCTATAAGGTCCCACAGTTGACAGTGCATATCAGAGCAAAAACCAAGCCATGAGGTCAAAGGTATTGTCCGTAGAGCTCCCAGACAGGATTGTGTCGAGGCACAGATCTGGGGAAGTGTACCAAAACATTTCTGCAGAATTGAAGCTCCCAAAGAACACAGTGGCATCCATCATTCTCAAAATGTAAGAAGTTTAGAACAACCAAGACACTTCCTAGAGCTGGCCACCCGGCTAAACTGAGCAATCAGGGGAGAAGGGCCTTGGTCAGGGGGGTGACCAAGAACCCGAAGGTCACTCTGACAGAGCTCCAGAGTTCCTCCGTGGAGATGGGAGACCCTTTCAGAAGGACAACCATCTCTGCAGCACTCCACCAATTTTATGGTAGAGTGGCCAGACGGAAGCAATTCCTCAGTAAAAGACACATGACAGCATACTTGGAGTTTACCAAAAGGCACCTAAAGGACTCTCAGACCATGAGAAACAAGATTATCTGGTCTGATGAAATCAAGATTGAACTCTTTGGCCTGAATGCCAAGCGTCACATCTGGAGAAAATCTGGCACCATCCCTACGGTGAAGCATGGTGGTGGCAGCATCATGCTGTGGGGATGTTTTTCAGCGGCAGGGACTAGGAGACGAGTCAGGATAGAGGGAAAGATGAAGGGAGCAAAGTACAGAGAGATCCTTGATGAAAACCTGCTACAGAGTGCTCAGGACCACAGACTTGGGCGAAGGTTCACCTTCCAACAGGACAACGATGCTAAGCACACTCAAGACAATGCAGGAGTGGCTTCGGGACAAGTCTATGAATGTCCTTGAGTGGCCCAGCCAGAGCCCGGACTTGAACCCGATCTAATATCTCTGGAGAGACCTGAAAATAGCTGTGCAGAGACGCCCCCATCCAACTTGACAGAGCTTGAGAGGATCTGCATAGAAGAATGGAAGAAACTCCCCATATACAGGTGTGCCAAGCTTGTAGCGTCACACCCAAGAAAACTTGAGGCTGTAATCGCTGCCAAAGGTGCTTCAACAAAGTACTGAGTAAAGGGTCTGAATACTTATGTAAATGTGATATTTTTATAAGTTAGCAAAACAATTCTAAACTTGTCTTTGCTTTGTCATTTTGGGGTATTGTGTCTAGATTGATAAGGAATTGTATTTTTTCATCAATTTTAGAATAAGGCTGTAATGTAAGAACATGTGGAAAAAGTCAAAGGGTCTGAATACTTTCCAAAGGCAATGCTTCAGTAAGGTAATCTTTTTAGCATTCATTGCAATGGTTATCAACTGTACCGCAAAAATGGAACGTAAATCACAGAAAATAGATTTTGTGGTGGCAGCTGCAGAGAAGTATTTGGGTATACAATATTTGACTTCAGGTTGTGTTGAGTGGTAGTGTGCTGTCCTCCCAGGCCATTGGCTTTGTGCAGGAGTAGATAATGTCAAAGTAGTGGAATGGGGTAGTGGGCTTTTAATCAGAGTAGGTTTAATTGGAAGGGTGTATTCTTTTTATAATTATGTTTTTTTCTTCCCTTTTACCATTTTGTATCACAAAGTATAATGGTTAAAACAGTATACATACATATGCAAACAGACAATGATAACATATGCTAGGGGTTACAACAAATTACAGATTATACAAAGACCTTAAAAGAAACACACACTGATTGTTTTAACAGCTTTCTTATTAGAAGAATGTAGAATGGTCTTAATGTACTGCTCAAATTCCTTATAGAAAACACGGATGAGTGTTTTTTTATTAGTGAATTTACATTTATGAATATGACATATTCCCATTAGCACAATTACATTTATGAGGTAAAATTGTTTTTATTTTTCCTTATTATTGTTAAGGAAACTGAGCAGCACATTCTCCCATTTAAAAAAAACACATTTCATCAAGAATATTAACAATTATAAAACTATGAATACCTTTCCATCATTTCTTTACATGTAAACAATGCCAAAATAAATTCAAAACTGTTTCGGGATGGTCAACACAAAAAGTACAGTTAACGTTAATGTATTTTTTGAGTTTCTTCAGGTAATGATTCTCAGGGTAATACTTGTGGATCATTCTGAAAGAGACCTCTTTGACCTTGTTAACAAGCAGGTATTTGTGTGGTAATAACCAGACTTTTTTTCCAACAGACATTATTGACAAATGTATTCCAGTAAGTTGTGACATAAGGAATGGATACAATATCCATTTGAAATAAAGCATGTATAGATCTGTTGTTCTGAGGGAGCAAGGAGAAACAATGTTTTTCCTATTGGAGAGTCAACTGGATTAAGGAGAGTAGGCCAAGAAGGTGAGGTCTGGTTATACCTCTAAACAACATGAGAGTTCCAGATGGAATAGCATCAAAGACTATGGCGAACTCTCTAGGTGTAACAGGGATATTGTAATGAGATAAAAATTCCTCATAATTGAGTAACAATCCTACTGCATTAAAAAGTTGGCTCACCAGCAGGATATGATTATTGAACCAGTTCTTAATTAAAAAATAAAGACAAAATATCCTTATTGTTCCTAATGAAATACCTATGCGGGGAAAAATTATGTTTATATACAGTATTTTAACAACCACGCTAAGAATACTGGTCTATGAAAAGCAGATCATTTTGTAGAAATCTTATCAATGTTATAGTTACAAAGTAACATAAAATTGAAGCCACCAAAACAAGAGAAGACATAATGAGGGATAAAATTCCAAATTGAAGCGGAATTATTTGAGAAATGTTCAGGCCAATGTATCTTTAAAGTATTATTCAAAGTAGGAAAATCCAAAAAATTGAGACCACCATATTCATGTGTTCATAATGACAGATTTCCTAATATAATGTGTACGATTTTTCCAAATGAAGTTGAAATATATCTGGTCAACCACTTTACCTATTTTGTTGTCAAGATTGACTGGGCTGCATAAGTCTGGAGATACCTTCAGCTTTAGAAAGCAATACCCAACCTTTCAAGGACAAACTAATAATAGGTATGACATTTAATGAGCATCTACCCTGCTGATCCTTAGATATGGTAATCCCAAGGTATATTACTTTTTCCTTGACTAGAATATTGCATATAGAGGGTATCACACAGTATTTAACAGCAAACAATTCTCAGAAACTCATATTCCACTGTATCAAAGTCTTTATAAAAGTCTACGTTTTATTGTCTTCTATCTTAAAATATTAGATCAGAACAGTCAATAAGGTCAAACACCAGTTGGATATTATTAGACATACACTACTGTTCAAAAGTGTGGGGTCACTTAGAAATGTTGTTGTTTTTGAAAGAAAAGCACATTTTTTGTCCATTAAAATAACATCAAATTGATCAGAAATACAGTGTTGACATTGTTCATGTTGTAAATGACTATTGTAGCTGCAAATGGCAGTTTTTTTATGGAATATCTACATAGGCATACAGAGGCCCATTACCAGAAACCATTACTCCTGTGTTCCAATAGCACGTTGTGTTAGCTAATCAAAGTTTATCATTTTTAAAGGATAATTGATCATTAGAAAACCCTTTTGCAATTATGTTAGCACAGATGGAAACTGTAGTTCTGATTAAAGAAGCAATAAACCTGGCCTTCTTAAGACTAGTTGAGTATCTGGAGCATCAGCATTTGTGGGTTCGAATAAAAGGCTCAAAATGGCCAGAAACAAATAACTATCCTCTTAAACTCATCAGTCTGTTCTTGTTCTGAGAAATGAAGGCTATTCCATGCGAGAAATTGCCAAGAAACTGAAGATCTCGTACAACGCTGTGTATTACTTCCTTCACAGAACAACGCAAACTGTCTCTAACCAGAATAGAAAGAGGAGTGGGAGGCCCTGAGTCCAATACTGCCTTCATTCTTTTTGCAAATATAGAGGCTAATATTTTGTAGTTGTTATTGAGCAGACAGATTAGACGCCAATTATCGAGGAGAAGCAAGTCTTTCTTGGGCTTTCTTATTAATGTAATCAGACCTTGAGTCAAACTGGGAGGGTGTGCATTATTTGAAATTATTTCAGAAAAGACTTCCAACAGAAATGGGTCTGACTGTTGAGAAAAAAGTTAGTAAAACTCAGCAGATATACCATCAGTCCCAGGAGACTTATTTCTTTTGAATGTGTACAACAGAAAAAATTCTACACTAGGTAGCCTAGTGGTTAGAGCGTTGGACTAGTAACCGAAAGGTTGCAAGATTGAATCCCCGTGCTGACAAGGTACAAATCTGTCGTTCTGCCCCTGAACAAGGCAATTAACCCACTGTTCCTAAGCCGTCATTGAAAATAAGATTTTGTTCTTAACTGACTTGCCTAGTTAGATAAAGTTAAAATAAAATAAAAATCACACTGTTCCCTTTCAGCCTCCCCAATTGATTTCACATCACACAGAGAGTTAAAAAAAAAAAGACTTGAGGAAACCTCACAATACTTAGAACCATATCAATTCCTGTAGAAGTTGCAACTAAAGTTAGAGATGAATTTAGGATCACCTGTGATGAGACCATTAATATTTAATTGTTGAATTGTATTATTTTTTTAGAGCGGTATTTTCTAACCTGAAAAAACAAGATGAATTTTGTTCACCCTCCTCTAGCCAATTGTTCCTAGATCTGACAAAGACTCCCTCTCTGCTTTCAGTTTGTACATATCATCCAACTTGTGTTGAAGCTCACACAGAACAGATTTGTCCTCCTCTGAGAGACTTTCAACAGGCTTTTGAACAAGAGAGGTGGTCTTTGTAATTACACTTTCTTCTTCAGCTCTCCTCGTCTTGGCAAGAATACTCCCATATTTTCTTAAATATGTTCCAATCTCATATTTGAAAATCTCCCAGTTATTACTGTGTGAATTGTCATTTATAGCTTTGTTCCAGAAGTGTGTAATTAAATTGTTTATCTCCCTCTTGACCAACTCGTGTTTTAATATGGAGCTATTAAGCTTCCAGTAGGATGCTCTGCCAAGGCCATTATCAGAGATAAACAGTTTAATGTCATTATAAATAGCTCTATGATCAATCAGTAAGGGGAGTGGCCAGGATGTTAACAGAAATACCCTGTTTATTAAAACATTTAGACACCAGACAAAAATCTATGTGTGATTCAAATCAAATGTATTTATAAAGCCCTTCTTACATCAGCTGAATTCTCAAAGTGCAGTACAGAAACCCAGCCTAAAACCCCAAACAGCAAGCAATGCAGGTGTAGAAGCACGGTGGCTAGGAAAAACTCCCTAGAAAGGCCAGAACCTAGGATAAAACCTAGAGAGGAACCAGGCTATGAGGGGTGGCCAGTCCTCTTCTGGCTGTGCCGGGTGGCGATTACAACAGAACATGGCCAAGATGTTCAAATGTTCATAGATGACCAGCAGGGTCAAATAATTATAATCGCAGTGGTTGTCAAGGGTGTAACAGGTCAGCACCTCAGGAGTAAATGTCAGTTGGCTTTTCATAGCCGATCATTCAGAGTATCTCTACAGCTCCTGCTGTCTCTAGAGAGTTGAAAACAGCAGGTCTGGGACAGGTAGCACATCCGGTGAACAGGTCAGGGTTCCATAGCCGCAGGCAGAACAGTTGAAACTGGAGCAGCAGCACGGCCAGGTGGACTGGGGACAGCAAGGAGTCATCAGACCAGGTAGTCCTGAGGCATGTTCCTAGGGCTCAGGTCCTCTGAGAGAGAGAAAGAAAGACAGAAAGAAAGAGAGAGAATTAGAGAGAGCATACTTAAATTCACACAGGACACCGGATAAGACAGGAGAAATACTCCAGATGTAACAGACTGACCCTAACCCCCCCGACACATAAACTACTGCAGCATAAATACTGGAGAATGAGACAGGAGGGGTCGGGAGACACTGTGGCCCCATTTGACGATACCCCCGGACAGGGCCAAACAGGCAGGATATAACCCCACCCACCTTGCCAAAACACAGCTCCCACACCACTAGAGGGATATCTAGGATCATCTGGAGCATGCCTTATTACTTGAAGTGAAAGACTTGTCATTGGGAAACTCTACTCTCCAAATATCTGTAATATCAAACCTTTCCATAAACTGAGAAATATTAAAATCCCCACCTACTATAAGTAAATCATTAGAGAACTTGGTTAGCCAATGGAGAATACGCTTTTCCAAAGATTCAAGTAACTGATCATTTTCACGTTTGGAATTGTACCCATAAATGTTGGTAATAATAATAATGATGTTGTTGTTACAGTTGATAACAAGACAAAGAAAGTGACCAAAAGGGTCACAGTCGGAGTGCAAAATACTTCCATTTAAATTATTCTCCAGAGTGATAACTCCAGCAGAGCGTTCAGAACCATGATAGAGCCATAAATCATTTCCCCACTGAGATCTCCAGAAGTTGACGTCGGTAGAAAATAAATGAGACTCTTGAAAAAAATATATTAGTCTGTTTTAAGCTGTTTGCCAAATAAATATAATGCTTTGCGCTTTACATTATTTCTTACCCTCCTAGCATTGACTGAAATTATAGACAACGACAAAGTGGAATATAGAACAGAAAGCACTACAAGCTAAACAGCAATCGAAAATCGAGTAAGAATGAAAAGAAACCAGCGTTGCACACAATATAGATATAAATGATTCAGTGAGATGTTTACCTTAACAAATAACTGCCAGAACAAGAAACAACAAAAAGCTTGCTCACTGCCTATACTGCAGGTAAAAATAGCAGAAGTGAGATAAATAAAAATAAAAAAGTAAATATCTACTACTCCAGTAGTCCTGTGCAGTTGGAACGAAAGTTGAATCACCTTAGAGCCGGGAGTGAGATCTGCTCACATCAGAGGTAGCTATCTAGGTAGCCTATGTTGACCACCAGGCACAGTCTATGACAGTCCTCAGGGAGGGAGGTTGATTTCAGATCTGTTGATGAATGCGCGCACTCCGATGAAAAGTAAGCAGCTTTCCCCTATTTTCGTGCTTTTCCCACAACTGGCCACAGTTTCTCTCTCTTTTCGAGAGGTCTTCAGCAAACCAACCAGATTGTTGTCGCGTAGGAAGGTAGATGCATTGGCTGCTTTCCAAGTGGCATCCCCGTAGATCTGTAATGTGAACTGGAGAATGACACCTTTGGGCTTGGAGTCACCCTGACTTCTCGTGTCGAGGCGATGTACGGTGTCGACCACATCTGCAAGCTTAGACTTCTCCTCGGGTAGGATAGTTTGGCAGAGTTTGATGGTCTCTGGCCGCACGTTCTCCCCATCTGCCGTGGAGAACTCCATAGTCTCAGATTCCACCGTCTGGAGTAGCTTTCGAGTTCTGCGATTCTTCTTTGGCACAAGTCCGTCTCTCCCTCCTCTTTTTTTTGAAACGCCTTTCGATGTGGGTTAACATCCTTGATTTCCATGCATGCAAAGTCAATATTTTCATTGCGTTGTCGCTGACCATTTTCTCTGGCATCAGACCTTGTATTGATGAGCCTGGAGTGGCGATAGCATCATTAATGGCAGCGGCATCTGGGCCCAGTTCAATGTCGCCCGTACCTCTATGTTTAATATAACACACATACATTCATTATTCATTTCGGTTGCCTACGTGAAGTTTGTTCTATAGAACAAATGTGTGTGCCACATAAGTATTTGATTCTAGCCACAAAATTAAGGAAATTAAAAGGAGGAAGATTTTCTGCATAACACCTGTCAGGGAACATATTGGATGTCACCCGTCGTTAACCCCAAAGAAGAACAAGAACTCACACTCCAGTACAGTAGGTGGCGCTGTATACAAATGTGAAGAAGCAGCAGCATCTGTAAACGTTACCTAGTATCCAAAATCAAATTATATCAGTCGACATGATGACAAGTTGATTTTGTGACTGATTCAGGTTTAGTATTTTTTACAACATATTTTGTAGCTATTTAGCAATATATTTTCATGTTGCATCGCTGTCTAAATAAATAGGTACTGTAGACATGACTTGGCCTTCTAACGTTGGCTAGCCAGAGTAAAGGCAAAAACTGCTAATACAGATGAGATATTTGCTGCTAGCTGGGCAAAGAGCTGGAATAGCCAGCGAGCTAGCTAGCCACATTCATTATCTTTCACTCTGCCTTATTTAGTTAGCAGAGTAATGTGTATAGCTAACTAGTTATAAAAGCTACACTCGTATTTTGTTTGGCCAGCTGTCAGCAATCTAACGTTATCTAGCAAAACATCGACCAAATGCAGCTAGCTATATTAGCTGTAGTAGCTAATGTGGATCATGTCAATAATTATACCTAGCTAACTTTGGCTAGATAGATTGGAACTAGCTGCTGGCCAGGTGGGGTCATTTATGCCAGCCTTAGCAAAACGTTTTGATTGTTGTTCAGTGCCACTCCGGGGCTCATTAGAGAAACTTATTGACCGAGTTGATGCAGGTGAAGTGTCTCAACGACACAACTGAAACCATTTAACAACACCGCAGAACTGCACCGCTGTATTGAAATGAAAGTGATTACAAATATTTTCAGTTAGAGGTCCAACAGAACTGAGTCATATGATATGAATGTATCTTTTTACTTTCATTTCTTCCTCCTGACTCAGGTTGCAGATTTAGAGACGTTGGGACAGGGAGGAGAGGAGATGGGGGGATTGTGTAGGCCACTCCAGGCCTCTATGGTCTGGCTGGCCGTTCTCCTTCTGCTGCTGGGGGAGACGGTGAACACAGCCCAGGAGTTTGACCCCTACAGAGTCCTGGGGCTCACCAAGAGCGCCAGTCAAGCAGAGGTCAAGAAGGTGTACAAGAGGCTGGTCAGAGAATGGTGAGTTGGAAACACCCTGCTACTTTTTGTCTATCATACTATGAATAGGTTTGGGTAACGTGTGCGTGTGGGGCCTCTTACGGATGGATGTGTGTTTGTCTCTAGTAATGTCTGTCAATTGGGTAGGGAGAACTTACCAGACCAATAGTCGGTCTGCATAGTAGGTGCCATTATCTTGCTTTCTGTCGGCACAGAGTGTTATAGGGAACACTAAGTACTTTCGGCCGGCAGATGCACAATTCTACACTGACCTTTTTTACAAGCAGCGTGTGTGCGCCTAAGTTGGAAAAACGTATGCACACACAAAGAAATGTAGGAGCACAATGAAAAATATTGAAGGTAATAAAGCTGGAATCCTTAATTTTTCTAGGTGCACTGTTCCTAAATTAAAATTCCAGGTCACACAGCAAAATATTTTGGAACATAATGCTTCCAAAATGGAAGCACTGTAGAGCCCTGTATTTCTTTCTCTTGAAATATCACATTTACATAAGTATTCAGACCCTTTAATCAGTACTTTTGTTGAAGCACCTTTGGCAGCGATTACTGCCTTCTTGGGTATGACGCTACAAGTTTGGCAAACCTGTATTTGGGGAGTTTCTTCCATTCTCTGCAGATCATCTCAAGCTCTGCCAGGTTGGATGGGGAGCGTCGCTGCACAGTGATTTTCGGGTCTCTCCAGAGATGTTCGATCGGGTTCAAGTCTGGGCTCTGGCTGGGCCACTCAAGGACTGTTGGAGACATGTCCTGAAGCCACTCCTGCATTGTTTTGGCTGTGTGCTTGGGGTCATTGTCCTGTTGGAAGGTGAACCTTCACCCCATTCTGAGGTTATGAGCGCTCTGGAGCAGGTTTCCATCCAGGATGTCTCTGTACTTGCACCGTTCATCTTGCCCTCGATCCTGATTAGTGTCCCAGTCCCTGCCGCTGAAAAACATCCCCACAGCATGATCCTACCACCACCATACTTCACCATAGGGATGGTATTGGCATATTGATCAGCGGTGCCTGGTTTCGTCCAGACATGACACTTGGCATTCAGGCAGAGAGTTAAATCTTGATTTCATTGGACCAGGGAATCTTGTTTCTCATGGTCTAGGTGTCTTTTGGAAAACTCCAAGCGGGCTGTCATTTGCCTTTTACTGAGGAGTGGCTACCATCTGGCCACTCTACCATAAAGGCCTGATTGGTGGAGTGCTGCAGAGATGGTTGTCCTTCTGGAAGTTTCTTCCATTTCCACAGAGGAACTCTGGAGCTCTGTCAGAGTGACGATCGGGTTCTTGGTCACCTCCCTTCTCTTCCGATTGCTCAGTTTGACCAGGCACCCAGCTCTAGGAAGAGTCTTGGTGGTTACAAACTTCTTCCATTTAAGAATGATGTAGGCCACTGTGTTCTTGGGTACTTCCAATGCTGCAGACATTTTTGGGTACCCTTCTACAGATCTGTTCCTCGACACAATCCTGTCTGGGAGCTCTACTGACAATTCCTTCAACCTCTTGGGTTGGTTTTTTGGTCTGACATGCACTGTCAACTGTGGGATCTTTATATAGACGGGTGTGTGCCTTTCCAAATCCTGTCCAATCAATTGAATTTACCACAGGTGGACTCAAGTCAAGTTGTAGAAACATGTTAAGGATCATCAATGGAAACAGGATGCACCTAATCTCAATTTTGAGTCTCATAGCAAAGGATCTGAATGCTTATGTCATTTGAAATGTTTTATTTCACCTTTATTTAGGCTAGTTGAGAACAAGTTCTCATTTACGACTGCGACCTGGCCAAGATAAAGCAAAGCAGTGCGACACAAACAACAACACAGAGTTAGACATGGAATAAACAAGCGTACAGTCAATAACACAATAGAAGAAAAAAAAAGTTTGCAAATGGCAAGAGGAGGTAAAGCAATAAATTGGCCATAGTAGCGAAGTAATTACAATTTTGCAAATTAACACTGGAGTGATAGATGAGCAGATGGTGATGTGCAAGTAGAAATACTGGTGTGCAAAAGAGCAGAAAAGTTAATAAAAAACTATATGGGGATGAGGTAGGTAAATTGGGTGGGCTATTTACAGATGGGCTATGTACAGTTGCAGCGATCGGTTAGCTGCTCAGATAGCTGATGTTTAAAGTTAGTGAGGGAAATATGTCTCCAGCTTCAGTGATTTTTGCAATTCGTTCCAGTCATTGGCAACAGAGAACTGGAAGGAAAGGCGGCCAGAGAGGTGTTGGCTTTGGGGATGACCAGTGAGATATACCTGCTGGAGCGCGTGCTACGGGTGGGTGATGTTATTGTGACCAGTGAGCTGAGTTAAGGCGGAGCTTTACCTAGCATAGACTTATAGATGACCTGGAGCCAGTGGGTCTGGCGACGAATATGTAGCGAGGGCCAGCCGACTAAAGCATACAGGTCGCAGTGTTGAGTGGTATAAGGGGCTTTGGTGACAAAACGGATGGCACTGTGATAGACTGCATCCAGTTTTCTGAGTAGAGTATTGGAGTATTTTTAGAGTATTTTTTTAAATGACATCGCCGAAGTCGAGGATCAATAGGATAGTCTGTTTTACGAGGGTATGTTTGGCGGCGTGAGTGAATGAGGCTTTTTTGCGAAATAGGTAGCCGATTCTAGATTTAATTTTGGATTGGAGATGTTAAATATGAGTCTGGAAGGAGAGTTTACAGTCTAGCCAGACACCTAGGTATTTGTAGTTGTCCACATGTTCTAAGTCAGAACCGTCCAGAGTAGTGATGGTAGTCGGGCGGGCTGGTGCAGGCAGCGAACGGTTGAAGAGTATGCATTTGGTTTTACTTGCGTTTAAGAGCAGTTGGAGGCCACGGAAGGAATGTGTTATGGCATTGAAGCTCGTTTGGAGGTTAGTTAACACAGGTTAGTTAACACACAGTTAAACTAATCTAAATATATTTTAGATTTTACGTTCTTCAAAGTCGCCACCCTTTGCCTTGATGACAGCTTTGCACACTTGGCATTCTCTCAACCAGCTTCACCTGGAATGCTTTCCAACAGTCTTGAAGGAGTTCCCACATATGCTGAGCACTTGTTGGCTTCTTTTCCTAACCTCTGCAGGTTAACTCATCCCCAAACCATCTCAATTGGGTTGAGGTTGGGTGATTGTGGCGGTCAGGTCATCTGATGCAGCACTCCATCACTTTCCTTCTTGGTCAAATAGCCCTTACACAGCCTGGTGTGTTCTTGAAAAAACGAAACAAATTATATCCCACTAAGCGCAAACCAGATGGGATGGTGTATCGCGGCAGAATGCTGTGGTAGCCATGCTGGTTAAGTGTGCCTTGAATTCTAAATAAATCACTGACAGTTTCACCAGAAAATCACCACCTCCTCCATGCTTCACGGTCGGACCTACACATGCGGCAGTCATCCGTTCACCTAATCTGCATCTCATAAAGACATGGCGGTAGGAACCAAAAATCTAAAATTTGGACACATCAGACCAAAGGAGAGATTTCCACTGGTCTAATGTCCATTACTCTTGTTTCTTGGCTCAAGCAAGTCTCTTCTTATTGGTGTCCTTTAGCAGTGGTTTCTTTGCAGCAATTTGACTATGAAGCCCTGATTCACGCAGTCTCTTCTGAACAGTTGTTGAGATGTGTCTGTTACTTGAACTCTGAAGCATTTATTTGGGCTGTAATTTCTGAGGCTGGTAACTATAATGAACTTATCCTCTGCAGCAGAGGTAACTCCTTTCTTTCCTGTGGCAGTCCTCATGAGAGGCAGTTTCATCATAGTGCTTAATGGTTTTTGCTAATGCACCTTAAAAAAATGTTCAATGTTCTTGAAGTGTTCCTGGTTGACTGATCTTCATGTCTTAAGGTAATGGACTGTCATTTCTCTTTGCTTATTTGAGCTGTTCTTGATGTTGTATGGACTTGGTATTTTACCAAATAGGGCTATCTTCTGTATACTACCCCTACCTTGTCACAACACAACATATTGGCTCAAACACATTAAGAAGGAAAGAAATTCCATAAATGAACTTTTAACAAGGCACACCTGTTAATAAAAATGCATTCCAGATGACTACCTCATGAAGCTGGTTGAGAGAATACCACGAGTGTGCAAAGCTGTCATCAAGGCAAGGGGTGTTTTACATTGAAGAATATCAAATATTTTAATTAGTTGAACACTTTTTTGCTTACTACATGATTCCATATGTGTTAATTCATAGTTTTGATGTCTTCACTATTATTATACAATGTCGAAAATAGTCAAATAAAGAAACTCTTGAATGAGTAGGTGTGTCACAACCAGTCAAAAGTTTGATGTATGGTATGTAATAATATGTATGTCATATCATAGGAAAAGTCACCGGATTCACATGGATTTGCAAGCCTAAAAATATCATACTTTGACTAAAACAATGACTTATTGTATTTCAGTATTTCTACTGGTATGGGTGTTTTTAAGTGTCCTTCTGCTATAAGTGTCTCTTTGCTCTGTGTTCAAGGCACCCAGACAAGAACAATGATCCTGGGGCTGAAGATATGTTCATCAAGATCACTAAATCTTATGAGGTATACTAGTTTCACTTACCAGACACACATGCAGACAAAAATCTTAAATGTTTAGATTCATGTTTATTCAACTAACATGGCTACATGGCATGCACTGGGTGTGTGCACTACAGATTTTAACACAGCACAAATCTAACACCTGGCTCAACTAATCAAGAGCTTGACTATGCTGGTGCTGAAGTGTTGTGTAAATGCTGGGCTTGTACAAAAGCCTGCACATCCTCACCCTGTGGGTCTCCAAGGATCTGAGTTGTAGAACACTGCTCTATTTAAACGCTATAGTCAGGAGGAGGAGAGGAGTTCATAACAAAGTTTGATTGGATCCCTCCCTCAGATCCTGGGGAATGTGGAGCGGCGTGCTAACTACGACCGCTATGGACAGATGGAGGAGAACAAGCAGGGTCAGCACCAGCAGGGCTTCAACCGACACTTCCACAACAGCTTCTATTTCGACGAGTCATTCTTCAATTTCCCTAGGTCAGTGCAAAGGAAATGATACCACGCAATTTTTGCAACTCATTTGCCAATCATGTTGTCTTGTATCCCTTGCAATGACTGTGATATGTGCTGGTTTTTACATAACTTAATTGCACTGTCGCTCTGGGTAAGAGCATATGCTGAATGACCAAAATGTCCCTGAGGCCATTTTGAAAGATACCGTATCAAAGCCTCCTTTATTTTTCTGTCTGGGGTATCCATGACGAAGGCTACATGCAAAAAACGCATTGGGTTTAGTAGTAAAGAAGCATATTTAATCAACTTCCATTGTCCTCCAAAAGTGGCTAAATCTTCTCTTCCCCCAGGTCAGGCCGGGACTTCTCAGACAGCAAGTATCTGCTCGACCACGCAGGGTTCAACAGTAAGGTGCTGCCCGACAGCTTCAAGCGGCCCTACCTGATCAAGATCACCTCCGAGTGGTGCTTTGCCTGCGTTCACATCGAGCCAGTCTGGAGGGAGGCAGTACAGGAGCTAGAGCCACTGGGTACGAAGTGGGCTGTCTTCCAGGAAGTCCATGGCTGTGTCCCAAATGGCACCTTATTCCCTATATACTGCACTACTTCTGACCAGGGACAATAGGGCTGTGGTCATAAGTAGTGGACTCTGTAGGAAAAGGGTGCCATTTGGGATGCAGTACATGTCTTTCACTAAGAATCCGTTGGGGTCGAATCATGATTTGAAGGTTGTTAAATTCATTCACTGATGTGTGGTTTGTAACAGGTGGAGAAACTAACCATTGACAAGAGAACAACAGGGGAAATGGGCTCAAACCTATTAGTCAGTGGTGACTCAAATGAATCAAAACATACAGTACATTGTAATCTGTTTAATACAACTGTTTCTTTGCTTCCCTCTGCTGTCCACTGGTATGTAACAACCTAATTAATGGTGTCCATCACTCAGGTGTGGGTATCGGCATTGTTGACATTGGTTACGAGCGTCGCCTAGCCAACCAGCTGGGTGTCCATCGCACGCCATCCATCCTGGGTGTGGTCAATGGTAGAGTGACCGTGTTCCACTACTCCGTGGTCAGAGAACACCTGCGACAGTTTGTAGAAGACCTGCTGCCTCAGAGGCTGGTGGAAAAGGTAGGCCTGCTGTTAACAATATTGCAATGTATCCAGTATGATTTATAGTAATAATAATGGGTGCTAGCGAGCATGCTAGGTATCAACAGCCAATCCAGTAGAGGCTAGAAGCTATAGTAGGCTTTGATTGGTCAATCCTGATGCAATATTGCTGAGAATTCAGCTTTCCCCAACTTAGGTCCCGCCCTATTCACACTCTCTCGCCCATGTTCGGATCGCCCAACAGTCTCCTGCCCATTTCACTTCCCTCCATTGAAAATTAATGGCTTCCGATGTTTTTTTTGCCACCCATCGTGTTCAGTTAATCAGCACCATTATAATAAATAGTCAGAAACACCTCAGACAGTTTGTAGTGGGCCTCCGAGGCAAACAGGTCCAAAATAATAGCTTAAAGGGCAACTCCGCCACTTTTCAACTTCACTCATTATCTTCAGCACCAAATCAATGTCTGCATATATGTTTCTTTGATCTGTGTTAAAAGATAAGGTCCTAAAAATG
The DNA here is from genome assembly GCF_057628025.1 of Oncorhynchus mykiss. Classification (NCBI taxonomy): domain Eukaryota; kingdom Metazoa; phylum Chordata; class Actinopteri; order Salmoniformes; family Salmonidae; genus Oncorhynchus; species Oncorhynchus mykiss. The sequence goes on along the minus strand of NC_143028.1, from coordinate 32,549,886 downwards.
CTTCTCTGTGACGTCACAGGGTAAGGTTAAGTAAGAAGCATTTTCAGAACCTGCAATGACTTTTTCTTGCAAGAGGGAGGGTATTTCCTTGCTCCCCACGTCACTGTGAATCTGTGTTTGAAAATAAAAAAAATGTAATGTTACTTTTGATGTCATCGAGTAACTTTTTAACTTAGTTTTTTTCTACAAAGCACATACACTACCGTTCAAAAGTTTGGGGTCACTAAGACATTTTGTTTTTGAAAGAAAAGCAAAAACAATTGTCCATTTTTAAAATAGCATAAATTTGATCAAAAATACAGTGTAGACATTGTTAATGTTGTAAATGACTACTGTAGCTGGAAACGGCTGATTTTTTTTTTTTAAATGGGGAAAAAATGGAATGGAATAGGTGTACATAGAAAGCCAGCATCCCGGCTGTTGACATTGAGACTGCACAGCGTTGTACGAGATCTTCAGTTTTCTTGGCAATTTCTCGCATGGAATAGCCTTCATTTCTCAACAAGAATAGACTGAGTTTCAGAAGAAAGTGCTTTGTTTCTGGCCATTTGTGAGCCTGTGATCAAACCCACAAATGCTGAGGCTCCAGATACTCAACTCGTCTAAGGAAGGCCAGTGTTATTGCTTCTTTAATCAGCACTGCAGTTTTCAGCTGTGCTAACATAGCTGACGGTTTTCTAATGATCAATTAGCCTTTTATAATGATAAACTTGGATTAGCTATCACAATGTGCCATTGGAACACAGAAGTGATGGTTGCTGATAATGGGCCTATGTAGATATTCCATATATCAGCCGTTTCCAGCTACAGTAGTCATTTACAACATTAACAATGTCTACACTGTGTTTCTGATAAATTGTATGTTATTTTAATGGACAAAAAAAAAGTTATATTCTTTCAAAAACAAGGACATTTCTATGTGACCCCAAATGTTTGAACATATATGCTCCATCTTGACATATGTAGACACTGGTTTGGTACTGGAGATGATGAATATGAGGTTGAGAAGTGGTACAGTTGCTCTTTAATAAGCTACGGTGCTTTTCATTCCAAATTTATGCAAAGGGATATGTGAATACTTTACTCATATATTGTGTATAATTGCTACAATTACGCAGTACCTGTAATACGTAGGTTTCCTTTTTTGCACTGCATGCCATAAAATACAGTGCATTTGCAAAGTATTCAGACCCCTTGACTTTTTCCCCAATTTGTTACGTTACAGCCTTATTCTAAAATGGATTAAACCATTTTTTTCCCCTTCATCAATCTACACACAATACGTGATAATGTCAAAGTTAAAACAGGTTTTTAGACCCAATTTTCTCTGCAGATCCTCTCAAGGTCTGTCAGGTTGGATGGGAGCGTTGCTGCACAGCAATTTTCAGGTCTCTTCAGAGATGTTTGATCGGGTTAAAATCCGGGCTCTGGCTGGGCCACTCAAGGACATTCAGAGACTTGTCCTGAAGCCACTCCTGCGTTGTCTTGGCTGTGTGCTTAGGGTCGTTGTCCTGTTGGAAGGTGAACTTTTGCTCCAATCGGAGGTTCTGAGCGTTCTGGAACAGGTTTTCATCAAGGATGTTTGTACTTTGCTCTGTTCTTCCCCTCAATCCTGACTAGTCTCACAGTCCCTGACTCTGGAAAAACATGACATGGACAGCCAACTGTGGGACCTTATATAGACAGGTGTGTGCCTTTGCAAATCATGTCCAATCAATTGAATTTACCACAGGTAGACTTCAATCAAGTTTTAGAAACATCTCAAGAATGGAAACAGGATGCACTTGAGCTCAATTTCTTGCTATGGCAAAGGGTCTGAATACTTATGTAAATACGTTTATTTTAGTTTCTCACTTTTTCGTTATGGGGTATTGTCTGTAGATTGAGGATTTGTATTTATTTAATACATTTTATAACAAGGCTGCAACGTTACACAATGTGGAAAAAGTCAAGGGGTCTGAATACTTTCCGAATGCACTGATTGAATATATATATATATATAAAGCATTTTAATCTCTCCTGAACTTAATAAGTTGTTCCATTTGATCTTGTTTGATTTTTCTTTTGTCAGGTAACAGATAAGAACTATGTGTCCTTCCTGGGCAGCTGGCATGTTGAGAACAATCCCAGTGTGTTGCTGTTTGACCAAGTGCCTGCAGTGCCCCTGCTCTACAAGGTAACACACACCGAGTGTGTCTGTGGAAAATGGGTATCTATCAAGTCATCAGTCCAACAGCTTACCCTTCTCTCTCCCTCTCTCCAGCTCACAGCGTTTGCCTTTAAGGACTATGTGCGGTTTGGTTACGTGGACCAGGGACTGACAGAGACATCCAGACTACTGCATCAGTTCAACATCAACAGCTATGCTCCCACAATGCTGCTGTTCAAGGAGAACACTGAGCAACCTGCTGATATTATACAGGTAAACTCATGGACCAGTATTAAAATAGTTGCATGCGCTGGCTCTAGATGACTTATTCTGTTTTGGTGTCAGAGATGAATGGGTCAGAACCACAAGACTGCCAGTTGAATACCTGATCATTGCTCTCTCTCTCTATTCCCCCCCCCCCCCAGGCTAAAGGGATGAAGAGACAGATCATGGAGGAGTTTGTGTCCAACAACAAGTACCTGTGTGTCCCTCGGTTGGTCAACCAGCATCTGTTCGATGAGCTCTGCCCCATCAAGCAGTTCCACCGGCGCAGGAAGTAAGAACCAACTAAATCCGGCCTCTGATCTTAAAGGTCCAATGCAGCCGTTTCTATCTCCATATCAAATAATTTCTGGATAACAATATAGTACCTAATTGTGATTTCTATTAAAATGGTCAAAAATTAACAAGAATAGCTTCTTAGCAAAGCGCAATTTCTCAACCAATAATCTTGCGAGGACTATATGGGAGTAGTCTGAGGGGGAAACTGAAAACTAGCTGTTATTCGCAGAGAGGTTTGGAACTCTCTTTCTTATTGGTCTATTAATTAACTTACTGCCTGGTGATGTCACCAGGCTTGGCCCAAAACTCCATCCCTTCAAAACTGGGTGAAATTTTAGGATGTCTTTTCAAACAGCTCTCACACCGAAAGGGAATTATCATCTTTTTTCAAATTTCACAGTATTATTCCAACCTCACTGTGGAAATATTCAATAAAATATACAGTTTATTTGGTACACCACCCTGTTCACAAATGGTTCCCTCCTAGAAACAGTGAGTCACATGGCCGTGGCCTGCTATATAAAGCAGGCAGACTGGCATCGAGGCATTCAGTTACTGTTCGATTGAATGTTAGAATGGGCAAAAGGAGTGCCATAAGCGACTTTGAGTGTGTATGATCGTCAGTGCCAGGCGCGCCGGATGTAGTATCTCAGTAACGGCCCGCCTCTTGGGCTTTTCACGCACGACAGTGTCCAGGGTTTACCAAGAATGATGCGACAAAAAATAAATAAACATACAGTCCTGTGGGCGAAAACAGCTTGTTGATGAGAGGTCGAAGGAGAATGGCAAGAATCGTGCAAGCTAACAGGCTGGCCACAAACAGGAAAATAACTGTGTAGTAAAACAGTGATGTGCAGAACGGCATCTATTGCAGCAGACAACTACACTGCGTTCCACTCCTATCAGCTAAAAACAAGAAGTGTCTCCAGTGGACATGCAATCACCAACACTGGTCAATTGAGGAGCGGAAAAACATTGCCTGGTTCGACAAATCCTGGTTGCGTAATGCTGATGGCAGAGTCTGGATTTGGTGTAAGCAGCATGAGGCCATGGACCCATCCAGCCTGGTGTCAATGGTGTAATGTTGTGGGGAATGTTTCTTTGGCACACGTTCGGTCCCTTGATAACAATTGAGCAACGTTTGAACGCCACACCATGTAGAATCCACGCCCCAAATAATTTGGGCTGTTCTGGAGGAAAAAGAGAAAAAAAGAGGAAAAAGAGAGGTCCTACCCGGTAGGTGAGTGTACCTAATAAACTGAAGAAAGAAAATCACGTTTTTGACTGCACTGGGCTTTAATATCCACACTAGTACCATTTAGAACAGGCCTGGGAAATTATTTTCCATGGAGGGCCACATTAGAATATATTTTTGCCATCGCGGGCCAGAATCATATAACAGGATTATACATCATGTGTATGATTTTGTTGACATATCTCTTCTGTAAATCACGTCCAGATATGCCACTTATTTTACTTTAACATGCACAGAAATAAACCACATCCATATTTTCCTTTTGGAAGGTATTTCATTATTAATCATGCAATGAACTACACGGAGGGAAAAGTCTCTGATGGGCATTGACCAGAGCAGTAGAGTCAGGTATAGTTTTGTCGCTTTGCGCAGGATTGCTGAGAGGTGAGAGTCGGTAAGAGAGGATCTGTGCCTTGACTTGTTATATTTCATCACTGAAGATGTCTGTTCACATGCAAAGGTTGATCCAAACAGTACAAACATGTTCTGAGCATGACTCCTAATCTTTGAAAGGTTTTGTTCATTGAGAGATGCTGCATCACTGCATCAGACTGAAGATCGATAAGCTCAAGTTGCAGGCCAGTGGGTGCGTGTTCCACATTGAAGGAGAAAGGAGAGGAAGCCAACAGGATGTCATTTTCCAATACTTGAAATCCTCAAAACGACGGGAAAACTGACCGTTCAAAGCACGCAGCAGCGATGTACAACTTCTCCCACTGGTCATCTGATGGGGAACAGACTAGTAGTGTCGGAAGGTGGGTGCGATTGTTGGCTTCTACTTGGCGGGTCAGGAGGAGTAGTTTTCCCCTGAAGGCTTTGACAAGGCTGTACATCTGATGTGCAAAAAGGCTTTTCCCTTGTAGTTTGGAATTCCGTTCATTCATGAGGGCCATGATGTCCACGGTGAAGGCATAATAATCAGCCAACCATTCTTGATCTTGCAGTTTTTGCAAAAGAAAGGAAATCTCCGACTTCAGGTCCCCCACCCTTTTTAAGCACCTTCCCCAAACTCCGCCATCTCTCGTTTGCGTGGTAGGGGAGATCTGCATGACCCGACTCTCTTCCAACAGTGAGACAAACTGCCTGTAGTTTAAGGATTTTGCTCTTATGAAGTTTACCACTTTAGTGACTGTATCCACATGGCTCATTTTCAGAACACATTTACAGAGCACCTCCTGATGAATAATGCAATGCAGGAAAATAGTTTTCTGATCTGGGTTCAGCTCTGCTACTTGATCTTGTATCCTTTTCAAAAGGCCAATGTTTTTTTTTCCTGTCACCCATCAGAGGTCACACTGGATAACTTTTCAAAACTCAGTCCCAGCTTTGCTAAACACGTATTAACCTCCTCCAATCAATCTTTCCCTGTGGTTGTGCTCTTCATTGACTGCACTGAAGCAAGCTCCTCTGTAATTTCAAAGTCTGGGGTTATGCATCGTAAGAATATCAACAAGGAGGCTGAAGAAATTCGGCTTGTCACCAAAAGCACTCACAAACTTCTACAGATGCACAATCGAGAGCATCCTGGCGGGCTGTATCACCGCCTGGTACGGCAACTGCTCCGCCCTCAACCGTAAGGCTCTCCAGAGGGTGGTGAGGTCTGCACAACGCATCACCGGGGGCAAACTACCTGCCCTCCAGGACACCTACACCACCCGATGTCACAGGAAGGCCATAAAGATCATCAAGGACATCAACCACCCGAGCCACTGCCTGTTCACCCCGCTATCATCCAGAAGGCGAGGTCAGTACAGGTGCATCAAAGCTGGGACCGAGAGACTGAAAAACAGCTTCTATCTCAAGGCCATCAGACTGTTAAACAGCCACCACTAACATTGAGTGGCTGCTGCCAACACACTGACACTGACTCAACTCCAGCCACTTTAATAATGGGAATTGATGGGAAATGATGTAAATATATCACTAGCCACTTTAAACAATGCTACCTTATATAATGTTACTTACCCTACATTATTCATCTCATAGGCATACGTATATACTGTACTCTATATCATCGACTGTATCCTTATGTAATACATGTATCACTAGCCACTTTAACTATGCCACTTTGTTTACATACTCATCTCATATGTATATACTGTACTCGATACCATCTACTGTATCTTGCCTATGCTGCTCTGTACCATCACTCATTCATATATCCTTATGTACATATTCTTTATCCCCTTACACTGTGTACAAGACAGTAGTTTTGGAATTGTTAGTTAGATTACTTGTTGGTTATTACTGCATTGTCGGAACTAGAAGCACAAGCATTTCGCTACACTCGCATTAACATCTGCTAACCATGTGTATGTGACAAATAAAATTTGATTTGATTTGAACTGCGCCGTGTCACGTGCCTCACTGCTCTCGTCCAGGGCCAAGGAGAAATAGGTCAAATCCTTTACCTTGTCTTTTAGCTCTTCAAATAAAATATTACTTGTCACTTGTGCCGAAAACAGCAGGTGTAGACCTTGCAGTGAAATGCTTACTTATGACCCCTAACCAACAATGCAGTACAAATAAGAAATGAAAGTAACAAATAATTAAAGAGCAGCAGTAAAATAACAATAGCGAGACTATATACAGGGGGGTACCGTTACAGAGTCCATGTGCGGTTAGTCGAGGTAATTGAGGTACATGTAGGTAAAGTTATTAAAGTGACTATGCATAGACGATAACAGAGTAGCAGTGGTGTAAAGGGGGTTAGGGCAATGCAAATAGTCTGGATAGCCATTTGATTAGATGCTCAGGAGTCTTATGGCTTGGGGGTAGAAGCTGTTTAGAAGCCTTTTGGACCTAGACTTGGTGCTCTGGTACCGCTTGCTGTGCGGTAGCAGAGAGAACATTCTGACTAGGGTGGTTGGAGTCTTTGATCATTTTTAGGTCCTTCCTCTGACACCGCCTGGTATAGAGGTCTTGGATGGCAGGAAGCTTTGCCCCAGTGATGTACTGGGCCATACACACCACCCTCTGTAGTGCTTTACGCTCGGAGGCCGAGCAGTTGCCATACCAGGCAGTGATGCAACCAGTCATGATGTTTTCGATGGTGTAGTTGTATAACCTTTTGAGGATCCATGCCAAATCTTTTCAGTCTCCTGAGGGGGAATAGGTTTTGTCGTGCCCTCTTCACGACAGTCTTGGTGTGCTTAGTTTGTTGGTGATGTGGACACCAAAGAACTTGAAGCTCTCAACCTGCTCCACTACAGCCCTGTTGGTGAGAATTGGGGTGTGCTCAGTCTTTTTCCTGTAATCCACAATCATCTCCTTTGTCTTGATCACGTTGAGGGAGAGGTTGTTGTTGTCTTGGCAACACACGTCGTCGTTGTCTGTGATCAGGCCTACGGCTGTTGACATCGGCAAACTTAATGATGGTGTCGGAGTCATGCCTTCCGCGCAGTCATGAGTGAACAGGGAGGACAGGCAGAGACTGAGCACGAACCTCCGACAGGCCCCCGTGTTGAGGATCAGTGTGGCGGATGTGTGCTTACCTACCCTTACCACCTAGGGACGGCCTGTCAGGAAATCCAGGATCCAGTTGCAGAGGGAGGTGTTTCATCCCAGGGTCCTTTAGCTTTTTGAACTGTTGTTCCATATTCTCTGCGACGTCCTCAACACGCCGTGTCACTGTTCGCCTTGACAGGGAAACATTTTCAAACAGCTCTTTTTTTGTCGGGGCAAAGTATTGCTGCAGAGTCGATTAAACATTCTTTAATGAACTCACCCTCAGAATGGCTTGCTATGTTTATCAATTTTGTGGGACAGTACATGGCTAGCTCTCGCAATTCTGTTTGCTGAATTCAGTTTTGTAAAAAGTCCTTGCTGCTTTTGCACATGAGAAAGCAACTCTTTCAATGTAATTGCCCTCTGCTCAGAAGACACATTCCTATATTTCTCTGCATGCTTCGAACGGAAGCATTGTAGTCTTTGTAGAACGGAAGCATTGTAGACTACAAGTTGTAGTCTTTCAAAACAGTGATGCTCTCTTTGCACACTAAGGACATAGCTTTCCCTGATACCTCAATAAAGAAATATTTCAATGTCCACTTGCTGGAACACGCTACATTCATTGTCCACTTTTCTTTTCTTTGATAAAGCAAATTCTTTGCGCATTTTCTAGCTAGCTACTATTTGTAACTGTGACATGTGTGTGTCAGCCTGTCAGTTACTGTCGCTCCTCGTGCAGTTGTTATTTATACGTGCATTCAGGATAAATGTCCCACAAGCCATGGTAGTTAAATCTTTACACAAAGGCGAGTTTTCATTGGGCTTCTAATTTGAATAACAAATACTTTTTTCAAAACTTTACTATCACAAATTCTTTGATCTGAGCAGGATTCCACTGGCTGTATTGAATCAGGTCGCGGGCCGCATATGGCCCAAGGGCCATAGTTTGCCCAGGCCTGACTTAGAATGAACTCATGTTTTGGGCATGTATTCTTAATTATACGTGGTATGCTAATGTGGACAGAGCTCGCCTCTGTCTTAGGTCGTTTTATTGCAGCCTCACTGTGCACTGCACATAGCAGAAGATTTCTATGTAACTTTTTTGTGGTTCCTGAGATGTTCAGCACTTCTATACGTGTTGTGAGATCTTATCCTCTTTGCAGTGTGACTGTAATAAAGACTCTCGGATATACTGTATGTTTGCGTTGGGGTAATCCTAAGAATGAAGTATTGTATTGGCATGCATTCTGAGTTCTAAGTGGTATGCTAGTGTGGTTATTGGAACAAAGCAGAAAGACACGTTTCTGATCCTTAAGGAAAATAAAGTAAACCTTCTTCCTTCCCCCCTTCTCTCACTCACTCACTCACTCAGGTACTGTGTGCTGCTGATCACTGGTGAGGAGCCAGGGTTTGTCCCTGGTAACCAGGCCTTCCTGACCTTTGCCTCGTCCAACACTAAAGACGTCCTGCGCTTCACATATGTCTACCAGAGACAGCAACAACCACTGTGTCAGGCCTTGCTCCACAACCAGGCCCCACTGTTCGCACAGGTTAGTAATAAACACATGCTTTGCTTACAATACACACCCACACAAATGGGCAATAAGGTGTATCGTACAGTACGCACACATTATGCGCTCGTGTTTGATTGCACCACAACAGGTGGTGATACTGGAGAGGCGGAGCCCGGGAGGTAAGGCTGTGTACCGGTCTGTGATTGGTGGATGGAACGGCAGTGACGATGATAAGACCCGCCTCCACGAGCAGCTGGAGCTCCTGCAGAGAGACCCCTCCTACCTGAGCTATGACGCCACGCTACCTGAACTAAACAACGAATTGTCCCCCGTGAGTCTCGCACTCACACACCTGGTACACACACACACACACACACACACACACCTGCCTACCTGAGCTACAGGTAACTGCCAAAATAAAGGAAACACCAACATAGTGTCTTAATAGGGCGTTGGGCCACTACGAGCCAGAACAGTTTCAATGCACCTTTGCATAGACACTACAAGTATCTGGAACTTTATTGGAGGGATGCGATACCCATTATTCCACGAGCAATTCCATAATTTGGTGTTTTTGTTGATCGAGGTAGGAAACGCTGTCTGGGGCGCCCCTCCAGAATCTTCCGTAAGTGTTCAATTGGGTTGTGATCTGGTGACTGAGACAGCATGGCATATGGTTTAAATCGTTTCATGCTCATCAAACCATTCAGTGACCTTGTGCCCTGTGGATGGGCGCATTGTCATCCTATGGGGGCATAGCCATGGTAGCCAAAATAATGGTTTGCCCAGAATTTGTATACATGACCCTAAGCATGATGGGTTATAATTGCTTAATTAACTCAGGAACCACACGTGTGGAATCACCTGCTATCAATATTCTGTGTACCTTTTTTGCTCAAGTGTTAACCATTATTTTGGCAGTTAACTGTATGATGCTACACTACCTGAACCAAACAACGAACTGACCCCTGTGAGTCACACACACATGCACACCTGGTACACACACACCTACCCACCTGAACTAAACAGCAATTTCTCTCTTCTTCCCCAACTCTAGATGTTTCTGATTCAGTGGATCAATGCAGCTTACGATTATTTCCTTCAAATCTATGATGACCTTCTCTTCTCCAACTGGTAAGATATTTCTGTATTTGATCCGTTTTCAATTGGGTTAGGTCAGCGGTTCCAAAAACTAGGGGATGTGACCCCGTACGGGAGTTGCCTGATATGAAAATGGGGTCATGGGAAAATGTCCAAAAGCCGGATGAAATGTAAAAATATTTAATATTGTCTTTGTATCACAAAGTCATTGTAATGTGGTTTACCTTAGAAATCCAAATTTAAAATGATTCAAATCTAAAAGACATAATTCAACCACTGAGAGAGCATCCTTAGATCATGGGAGAAGGCGGCACATGTATCATCCCCACAGTGAATGGCTAGGTCTGATACGTTGCTGCAAAATGGCCTGTTTCCTTATACCACCATCCTTAGTTAGTTCGGTGGCTACTACATTAAGTGAAGCCGAGGCAACTCGCCAGCACAAAAGCAGAAATCGTGCTCGAAAAGATGATGAAACCTACCTCGAATAAACCTACCTCACTAGCATAATAATAGTAGAGAGTGATTTTATTTCAGCTTTTATTTCTTTCATCACATTCCCAGTGGGTCAGGAGTTTACATACACTCAGTTAGTATTTGGTAGCATTGCCTTTAAATTGTTTAACTTGGGTCAAACGTTTCGGGTAGCCTTCCACAAGCTTCCCACAATACGTTGGATGAATTTTGTCCCATTCCTCCTGACATAGCTGGTGTAACTTAGTCAGGTTTGTAGGTCTCCTTGCTCGCACCTGTAATTTCAGTTCTGCCCACACATTTTCTATAGGATTGAGTTCAGGGCTTTGTGATGGCCACTCCAATACCTTGACTTTGTTGTCCTTAAGCCATTTTGCCACAACTTTGGAGTATGCTTGGAATCTTTGTCCATTTGGAAGACCCATTTGCGATCAAGCTTTAACTTCCTGACTGATGTCTTGAGATGTTGCTTCAGTATATCCACATAATTTTCCTTTCTCATGAGCCATCTATTTTGTGAAGTTCACCAGTCCCTCCTGCAGCAAATCACCCCCACAACATGATGCTGCCACCCCCGTGCTTCACGGTTGGGATGGTGTTCTTCGGCTTGCAAGCTTCCCCCTTTTTCCTTTTATACTTGCTTACTATTGTTTGTACAGATGAACGTGGTACGAGTTTGAAGGTAGGCCTTGAAATACATACACAGGTACACCTTCAATTGACTCAAAATTATGTAAATTAGCCTATCAGAAGCTTCTAAAGCCATGACATCATTTTCTGGAATTTTCCAAGCTGTTTTAAGGCACAGTCAACTTAGTGTATGTGAACTTCTGACCCACCGGAGTTGTAATTAACTGAAATAATCTGTTTGTAAACAATTGTTGGAAAAATGACTTGTCATGCACAAAGTAGATGTTCTAACCGACTTTCCAAGACTACAGTTTGTTAACAAGAAATGTGCGGAGTGGTTGAAAAACGAGTTTTAATGAATCCAACCTAAGTGTATGTAAACTTCCGACTTCAACTGTAGCCTACTGCATATTAGAAAGTGTAGCCCTAGTCGATGCTGTTGGTTCATTGATTATGCAGGGCGGCTTACAATTGTAGTGAATTTGTATCTGATTCTGAATAGCCTAGTAATCTGAGTTTTTGTAATATTTTCATAATCAATAGGCTGACATGACTTTTTAGCTACAGAATATCTCACCGCCATGCGTTTCCAACTCCTCTCTTTTATTCCTTTCTCAAGGGCGCAGAGGGTCTGTCAACAGTGAAATGTGCCTTGTTGTGCAAAACATGTTACTATTGATGTTCCCAAACAGATTTTTACTTGGTTTCACAAATTAAGCACTGGGTAGCTACAGGAGCAAGGTTGGAGAACCCATGCCATACGGAGTTTGGGTGGTATGTCACCTGTCTTACAGCGAGCGCATGCTCCTCAAAGCGGTTGACGCATGGAGTGAAATGAATGTTCTATTATTTCTCAGCTGCTCATATTATCCACAGCTCAACTAATACACTGAAGTAGCCCATCGAGCATCATTGGAAAACGGACAGTCAGAAAAGCCCGCGGCCTCCATTCGCTATTTGAGTGCATACAGATTTCTTTTTTCCCCCTGTTCCTGCCAATTTGCTAATGGGCCATTTCTAAATCTAGACTAATTTGACATATTAGTAAAGACAAAATTCAATTGAGAATAGTCTGACGGGTGAAAATATCCTCACTTGATGAGAGGAGCAGCCTGAGGCAAGCAACCAAGCTCCCCCCCCCCCCGACTTTCTCAAATCATCTATAGCATATAGTCGCGTCATGCAGCTGTGGTGGAATATTCAAATCAAGTGATCGAGACTTTGTCGTTTCTTCAAACAATCATCTTGATTTAATATAAATTATTGCAATAATGAAACCGGCGACCCCACACTCCGAAGTGTGTGTTGCCGAGTGCTTAAAGTTATACATATAGTATACAGGTTTTTTTTTATATAGGGGACCTCAAAATGCTTTAATCATGGCTGTACCCCCCCCCCCCCCCCTATGCAGATTGGGCACCATAAACCATTCTGGGTTCATCCTGTCGTTTATCTGCACAGGGGTGTTAATTTACTCCTCGAAGTTTCCCATGAGCAAGGATGAGAGCCAACACTGAAATGTTTGTTCTATTCCTTCAGGCTATCTCGGGTCACACACACATCTAATCTATGAACGCAGGCTTAGTCCGACCAGAGACATATGTCTCACATGCACCACTAATCACAGAATGGAATGTGGCTGGAAAGTTTATCACCAAGCCATCACTTAATCAGTTGCCAATCCAAGCTTCAAAGTCTCCTCTCAGTTCAATCAGAATGAAGAGAGTTCTATGAAAGCTACTCCATTGCTTGAAAACAACCATGAATTAAAATGGTATCATAACATAATATTGTAATTTTGCTACCACACAGCCCATATATGTTTTGATGTCTAAGACATTCTAAGGTTTGTATCATTCGCAACCAATGTTCCCTCAAACAACCAATGCTGAGTGCTAACTCGAACGTTGGGAGAATTCCGGCATTCATTTACTGTCAACACTGAGGCTGTACCCGCTTTAAGTTAGTTTTAACAGTGGCCAAGTAGGCTACTATGGCTTTTTGATCATAATGCAGGCCTACCAGAGTGGCCTACCATCAAAAACAGTGTAGAAAATGCATCCCATAACATTTTAACATGGCTGTACTATCATTCAGCCTACAGCAGCAGCCAATGTGTGGTGTTCAATGTAGGCCTATATTCCATGAGACTTTTCAAAACAATACGCAGGACTTGACATTTACGTATTTATCTACTTGTCCTTCAGATAATGTTACTGAATGTTGTTCGACGCAAGAAACCACTTTACAAAATAAAATGCATTATTATTCCCATACCATTATTACAGAGAATCAGACAAGTTATGCTACCCTCTGCCTATTGGCTACTTAGCTTATTCAAGCCTGTCTCAAAATACAACACTGACCCTTTAAGACAAAAAAAAAAGCTCTTTACTTGACCCGCTTTTCAAAGATGTCTAGAAATCTACACCTTTTGTGTTCTTGTAGGAAGCAATCACTCCCCTATTGCTGACTACAAATGTTCTATAACTGGGCTAATAACTCTTAGCTGGCAAAGGATATGAACAACATTTGCACACATGGCTACATTTAGCTCTTGCTTTGATCTCAAAACAAGTGCATCTATTCACGACCACAGCTGTAAACAGTCCAGTTCAAAGTAAATGACACAGAACCATATATGCCTATTGCTTACTTGCATATAGGCAAATTGATTGGTTAAGAAAAAAAATGTATTATGCCACACTGTTCTGTGTAGAGGACGGCCTGAGTCGTGGGCAATAGAATCCTATGCGTTCTGCCAACAACAAAATCTCTTACGTAGTTCGTTTTGTTTTGGTATGTTGCATTGAAACTGGCTAATAATGCGTTCAATCGTAAACATTTACATTAACTGACGGGGAAAACTCTAGAAAGTTGAGTTCAATCTCGTGCTTCTCTCCGTGGGGTGATATTTCTTCTGCACTCTGCTCTGCAGTCCCTGGGAGCTGCACTGCAGTCTCGGGGCTTCTGTGTGTCCGCGCAAGTGCGTAGCTTAGAGGGAACATTGTTCAGAACTAAGTTGCCAAATAACTCTAAATCTAGCTTACAGGACCTGTTTCAAATTATCACTTTTACACTCAACATAGCCACTTCATATGCGGTCTTGCTCCAGAATAGGGGAAATATCCTTTCTATTATATTCTTCTTATTAAAAAATCATATGAGATAATGGCACGGGACTTATAGGCATACAGTGCATTTGAAAAGTATTCACACCCCTTGACTTTTCAGTTTTCCCACATTTTGTTACGTTACAGCCTTTTTCTAAAATTGATAATTGTTTTTTTTCCCTCGTCAATCTACACACAATATCCCATAATGACAAAGCAAATAGTTTTTTTTTGTCATTTTTACAAATGTGTTAAAAATAAACTGAAATATCACATTTACATAAGTATTCAGACCCTTTACTCAGTACTTTGTTGGAACACCTTTGGCAGCGATTACAGCCTCGGGTCTTCTTGGGTATGACGCTATAAGCTTGGCACACCTGTATTTGGGGAGTTTCTCCCATTCTCTGCAGATCCTCTCAAGCTCTGTTAGGTTGGATGGGAAGTGTCGCACAGCTAGTTTCAGGTCTCTCCAGAGATGTTTGATCAGGTTCCAGTCCGGGCTCTGGCTGGGCCACTCAAGGACATTCAGAGACTTGTTCCGAAGCCAATCCTGTGTTGTCTTGGCTGTGTGCTTAGGGTTGTTGTCCTGTTAGGTGAACCTTCGCCTCAGAGATCCTGAGTGCTCTGGAGCAGGTTTTCATCAAGGATCTTTCTGTACTTTTTCTCTGTTAATCTTTCCCTCGATCCTGACTAGTCCCTGCCGCTGAAAAACATTCCCACAGCATGATTCTGCCACCACCGTGCGTCACCGTAGGGATAGCGGGCTGTCAAATGACTTTTACTGAGGAATGGATTCTGCCTGGCCACTACCATAAAGGCCTGATTTTGTGGAGTGCTTCAGAGATGGTTGTCCTTCTGGAAGTTTCTCCCATCTCCACAGAGGAACTCTATAGCTCTGTCAAATTGACCATGGGGTTCTTGGTCACCTCCCTGACCAAGGTCTTTCTCCCCCGATTGCTCAGTTTGGCCGGGCGGCCAGTTCTACTAAGAGTCTTGGTGGTTCCAAACTTCTTCCATTTAAAAATGGAGACTGTTCTAGGGGTCCTGCAATGCTGCAGAAATATTTTGGTACCCTTCCCCAGATTTGTGCTTTGACACAATCCTGTCTCTGAGCTCTATGGACAATTGTGTGCCTTTCCAAATCATGTCCAATCAATTTCATTTACCACAGGTGGACTCCAATCAAGTTGTAGAAACATCTCAAGGATGTTCAATGGAAACAGGATGCACCTGAGCTCAATTTCGAGTCTCATAGCAAAGGGGCTGAACAATTATGTAAATAAGTGATTTAAGTATTTTATTTGTATACGTTTGAGAAAATATGTAACCCGTTTTCGCTTCATCATTATGGGGTATTGTGTAGATTGATGAGGGAAAAAAATACATGTAATCCATTTTAAAATAAGGCTGTTACGTAACAAAATGTGGAAAAAGTCAAGGGGTCTGAGTACTTTCTGAGTGCACTGGTATCTTGTTAGCTAAATGAACAAACATACAGCCTATGGCATGGAGTTTAGCCAGATAACATACAGTAGGCCAACTCCATTTTCTGTTCTTCTGAAATAAATGTTCTTCATATGATATTGTTTCTTTAGACCTGGCTAAAAATAAATTATGGATTTATTGTGATGGTGTACAGTATATTAAATTGATTTATGAGGCTTTTTTAAATGTGCTCCTTTGGAACATCTACATCAGCTCAGCGGCTTGAATGCAGCTTGTATGCGTGGAGGCCTGGATATGCTAAACGTTTTTATGTTAATTAATGGTCAATTACAGTGAGACCGGCATACTTTTGCATGACAGTAATTGGCTGACACATTTTTATGACCTCCACAGCCCTAGTCATAGTCGCAAATGTAAAAGTATGAGAGAGAGTGCGTTGAGGAGACAATCAGAAATACTGACAATGTTTTGCAGTTGAAAGTCATAGCCCAAAACAAATATAAGTAAACATTGGCTGTTGATTATAGTTTTTTTTTCACATGGTTGTTGATGTGGGCCACAAAAAGTTTATCTACCTCTGGGTTAGATGGTGATTGACACAATTCTGCAACAAATTTATTAAACCTTTTGTTGGTGTTTTATGGTAGAACAAAATTGACAGCGAAGATTTATAGTATATGATACTATCATCTAAACTTGTTGATGTTTGTCTTCTAGGCGGGAGATGATGCCCATCCTGTCTCTCATCTTTTCTGCTCTGTTCATCCTCTTTGGTACTGTCATCATCCAGGCCTTCAGGTGAGCATGGGAGCCTCCGCCTCTGGGGCTGGGACTCAAAGTTAGTTTACATACCGTAGGACTGCTAACTGGCCTAAATATGTAAATATATACATGAAAAATAAGCTTGAAATAGTCATGGTCTAAATGACTCAACCAAAAACGCATACAGTACCAGTCAAAAGCTTGGACACACCTGCTTATTCCAGGGCTTTTCTTTATTTGTACTATTTTCTACATTGTAGAATAATAGTGAAGACATAAAAACTATGAAATAACACATGGAATCATGTTGTAACCAGAAAAGTGTTCATCAAATCTAAATATATTTGAGATTCTTCAAAGTAGCCACCCTTTGCCTTGAGGACAGCTTTGCACACTCTTGGCATTCTCTTAACCAGCTCCATGAGGTAGTCACCTGGAATGCATTTCAATTAACAGGTGTGCCTTGTTAAAAGTTAATTTGTGGAATTTCTTTCCTTAATGCGTTTCAGCCAATAAGTTGTGTTGTGACAAGGTAAGGGTGGTATACAGAAGACAGCCCTATTTGGTAAAAGACCAAGTCCATATTATGGCAAGAACAGGTCAAATAAGCAAAGAGAAACCACAGTCCGTCATTACTTTAAGACATGAAGGTCAGTGAATCTGGAAAATTTCAAGAACTTTGAAAGTTTCTTGAAGTGCAGTTGCAAAAACCATCATGCTCTATCTATGGTGAAACTATCTCATGAGGACCACCACAGGAATGGAAGACCCAGAGTTACTTCTGCTGCAGAGGATAAGTTCAGTAGAGTTAACTGCACATCAGATTGCAGCTCAAATAAATGCTTCACAGAGTTCAAGTAACAGACACATCTCAACATCAACTGTTCAGAGGAAACTGCGTGAATCAGGCCTTCCTTCATGGTCGAATTGCTTTAAAGAAACCACTACTAAAGAACACCAGTAAGAAGAGACTTGCTTGGGCCAGGAAACACGAGCGATGGACATTATACCAGTGGAAATCTGTCATTTGGTCTGATGAGTCCAAATGTAAGGTTTTTGGTTCCAACCGCCGTGTCTTTGTGAGACGCAGGTCAACGGATGATCTCTGCATGTGTGGTTTCCACCGTGAAGCATGGAGGAGGAGGTGTGATGGTGTGGGGTGCTTTGCTGTTTACACTGTCTGGGATTTATTTCAAATTCAAGGCACACGTAACCAATATGGCTAACACAGCATTCTGAGGCGATACGCCATCCCATCTGGTTTGCGCTTAGTGGGACTATCATTTGTTTTTCAACAGGACAATGACCCAAACACACCTCCAGGTTGTGTAAGGGCTATTTGACCAGGAAGGAGAGTGAGGCATCAGATGACCTGGCCTCCCCAATCACCTGTACTCAACCCAATTGAGATGGTTTGGGATGAGTTAGACCGCAGAGGTAAGGAAACAAGTGCTCATGATATGTGGGAACTCCTTCAAGACTGTTGGAAAAGCATTCTTCATGCAGCTCGTTGAGAGAATGCCAAGCCTGTGCAAAGCTGTCCTCAAGGCAAAAGGTGGCTACTTATTCCGTATGTGTTATTTCATAGTTTTGATGTCTTCACTGTTATTCTACAATGTAGAAAATAATAAAAATAAAAACTCTTCAATGAGTAGGTGTGTCCAAACTTGACTAACTATATCTAAGTTGAGCTTTTTTTGTGAACCAGGAAATCAATAGCTAACTCATGAATTCTTCTTTGTAGGCTCCACAAGCCCGACATATATATTATTTTATCAGGATTTGTTGAGACAGTATTTACAATAGAAACATGTAGAATCCCATTTGTCTTTCTGAAATATACTTGGAAAGCACCTGATGCTGCACATTTGTATGTTTGGAGAGTTAACTCAACCTTAAACATAGACTTTTCAGTCAGTGTCAGTAGTCGAGCGATAAGTCATATGTCTTCTGATAGCAGACAGACATACAGCTGTTCTCTCACCGTTTGTTCATCACTAGTGACTCGGGTGAAGAGAAGCCTCCCCAAAAACCAAAGCCAAAGAACCCACCAAAGACTGAAGACTCACCTGGTAGAGCCAATACTTCCAGGTAACAAGAAAATAAAAGAATGCGTGCATGCATGCGCAAGGATATTTATCTTCGGTATCATAACGAGTATTTACCCTCTTCTCTCCTCTCTCCCCAACCTGCCAGTCGTCCTCCTAAGAAGGACTTTGTGGAGGTGACGGAGCTGACAAACATCACCTACATCAGTAACTTGGTCAAGCTGAGACCTGGTCACATCAACGTGGTCCTAGTCCTCACTGACGCTTCCAAGAATGCTCTGCTCAGGAAGTACGCCAAAGAGGTTTTCTCCTTCTCCGGGTAAGATGCTACACACTGCTTAGCCTCTCGTGCAAAATATATACATTTTTTTCATATATAAATGAATGAGACAAAAATGTATAAATAATGGTTACAGAAAATGTACTGCTTTAGAAAATAACCTCAACACTTTATTTTGTGTCAGAAATTAAATGCATTCTGTGTTATATTGTATTATGCCACACTTGCGCTAGTGATTAGTGTATTTTTGTGCCACACCCACTCTGTCTCTGTCTGTGATTGTGTCTGTCTCTCTATGCCCACCCTCAGGACCCAGACCCTACACTTCTCCTTCCTGAATGCAGACAAACACAGCCAGTGGATGCCATCTCTCTTGGAGTCTTGTCCTACTGCAGCCCGGGTCCTGACCCACGGAGAGGAGGAGGAAGGGGGAGGAGGAGAGGGGGATGAATATTCCTCTCCCTTCTCAGGTCGTCCCAGAGACTTCACAGGCCATGTTCTGGCACTCAATGGACACAAGAAGTACTTCTGTCTCTTCAGACCTGTCTTCACTGGGGACACGGACACTGGCGGAGAGAGCTCAAGCTCATCATCTTCATCATTTGACGAAGGCTCCAGGAGAAAGTCTCGGTCAAGGTCGCGATCCCAGTCGAGCTCACGTTCAAGGTCCAGGGAGGAGGGGGGTTTGTCGGGTAGGGGTGGGAGGGGTGGTGGGCGGGCCTCCAGGGCTACCAGTCTGGAGGTGCACCATAAGCTGGACAGGCTGGGGCTGTGGATGGAGAGGCTGATGGAGGGGACTCTGCCCAGGCACAGCGTCCCTGGCTGGCCTGGGTTGGACACCACCTCCCCAAGCTCCAGCCCCGCTCCCAAGAACTGAGGAACCACACTGGACCGGACCCATATGAAGTGTAAATGAGATTTCTGCAGCTTAAACGTAGCCAGTAGTCATTATGCAAAGCCAATGAATAATACAGAAGATTAATATAACCCTATAAAGTATACTAACCTTGTCCCAGATCTGTTTGTGCTTTCTTGCGAATGCCAACTTCAGGTGTGACAATGGTCATAGGAGTTGGCCAGATGGCACAAACTGATCCGGGACCAGGCAAGAAACTGAAGCTCCATTTACCCTATCACAACAATCATTTTTTACTTTAGCTTTAGGGACTGTAGTAGGTGACGCTTCAAATGCACTGATCTTGCCATTGTCTTTCATAGGAGGCTGTTAACCCGGAATTAGGGCTTGAGACAATTGACGTGTTGCACTGTAAAGCACTGACTACTGTATGTTTGGATATTTTGTTGTAAATAAACACCAAGGACCCTATTCAATAACCACCAGCTCTTAGGATTTAAAGAAAGGGGGGGGGGGGAGTATATTATGTGCAATTCAGAGGAGGCTGGTGGGGTGAGCTATAGGAGGACAGGCTAGGTTAGGATCCATGTACTGAACAAAATGATGTGAAGCAAAAAAAAAATCTCATGTACAGTTTTAAACTAGGGTCCTGTTCAAAGGAATACATGTTTGAAACAGGAAAAGCACACTCGTTTTTGTAGCACAAATTCAGGTATGACCTCCCTTTTCACGACATTTCCTCCTATTTCATACTTACTGAACTTTTACCACAGTAACGCTGGACTAAGGTCAGTTGGCTTATTCTTTCCTAATGGTTAGGACTTGGGGGTGCTAAACTGTTCCTAGCTGGTTGAATAGAGCCCTTGGTGTTCTCTGCTGCTGCTCAGGGCCAGGTCCCCAAGCTGGAGATCTCAGTACAACAATTTTATAAATATTTATTTCCCTTTGCAGATCAGGCAGAAAGGTTGAATCATCCTTCTGTCTCGTTTCTTTTACTTTTGTTTTGAGTCCGTGCCCTTAAATATACCGCTATAGATTTTATTGCATGTCTTTGTCAGAAGAATATTCTGTGTTTTGTCACCGTGAGATTTGCAAAGCTCCATCAACTTTATTCCACAACTCTTTCCTTCCTGTACCTCATGATGTGCTTGTGAACCATGCTTGTGTGATGATGAGTAACCTTGCCTGAGACCTGAAGACTTTGGTTAAGACTTTAGCTAAGCGAGCTAAACAGTCTGTGCTTGAAACCGTATGGTCCATGGTTCAAACCCAGTTGGTCACACTTGCACACAAGGTTTGCATAAGATGTCCTTTACTTACATTCTTGCTACAGAATGATTTCCCGCTCGCTAAGTTATAGCTAGATATAAACTACGTAGATATTTCACTTTGCCTGCCTTTTCATTTGAATGTGTTTCTCATGTCCATGTCCAATATTGGTGCTGATGAGAGATTTAATCCAACGTAAATTTGAGGAGTTGAACTGTTTGGGAGAGTCGGTAGTACTGTAGTCCATTTTAAACGATTAGTATGAAATGATGTGAAATATAGAATTATTTGATGTGCTGTTGCTATTTATTTGATGTAACTATGCTTCCTAACATGAATAAACATTTTCTAAATCTTTATCACTCACAGTAATAGATTGATGTGGAATAAAGATACCAGCGAAGTGTGACAAAATATTATACATGTATTGGATACAAATTGATCAATGTACTGTCAATAACATACTGAAATCTCGATTACACATGAACAATGAAAATGCATAAATATACATCGTTGACATAGCACTACTGTCCAGTGGGGCTGTTTTTCTGCAAAGGGACCAGGACGACCGTGCTACTAAAAATGTCATTTTTCTGAATTGGAGTTCTCCATCCCGTTACTCCCAATCTACCTTATATCAAAGATTTGTGGAAAATATATAGATAATTTACAACTTAAGTGTATTTATCTACCCCCCCCCCCCAGTGGTTGTTATAACAGGTTAATACTCGTTGGGGATCTTGACGACTTTCTTCATGGACAGGTCTTCTGGTCCGAAGGAGACAGGAAGCAGCTCGCTGACTTTCATCTCTATGTATGAGCCGTCTGGCTTAGTCAGGTACACGTCCCAGTTGGCCCCAAACTGGAGAAAAACACGTTGTACAGTGGGGCAAAAAAGTATTTAGTCAGCCACCAATTGTGCAAGTTCTCCCACTTAAAAAGATGAGGCCTGTAATTCATCATAGAAAAAAATCCAGAAAATCACATTGTAGGATTTTTTATTAATTTATTTGCAAATGATGGTGGAAAATAAGTATTTGGTCAATAACAAAAGTTTATCTTAATACTTTGTTATATACCCTTTGTTGGCAATGACAGGTCAAACGTTTTCTGTAAGTCTACACAAGGTTTTCACACACACTTGCTGGTATTTTGGCCCATTCCTCCATGCAGATCTCCTCTAGAGCAGTGATGTTTTGGGGCTGTTGCTGGGCAACAGACTTTCAACTCCCTCCAAAGATTTTCTATGGGGTTGAGATCTGGAGACTGGCTAGGCCACTCCAGGACCTTGAAATGCTTCTCCTTCATTGCCCGGAGGGTGTGTTTGGGATCATTGTCACGCTGAAAGACCCAGCCACGTTTCATCTTCAATGCCCTTGCTGATGGAAGGAGTTTTTCACTCAAAATCTCACGATACATGGCCCCATTCATTCTTTCCTTTACACGGATCAGTCGTCCTGGTCCCTTTGCAGAAAAACAGCCCCAAAGCATGATGTTTCCACCCCCATGCTTCACAGTAGGTATGGTGTTCTTTGGGTGCAACTCAGCATTCTTTGTCCTCCAAACACGACGAGTTGAGTTTTTACCAAAAAGTTATATTTTGGTTTCATCTGACCATATGACATTCTCCCAATCTTCTTCTGGATCATCCAAATGCTCTCTAGTAAACTTCAGACGGGCCTGGACATGTACTGGCTTAAGCAGGGGGACACGTCTGGCACTGCAGGATTTGAGTCCCTGGCGGCGTAGTGTGTTACTGATGGTAGGCTTTTTTACTTTGTTCCCAGCTCTCTGCAGGTCATTCACTAGGTCCCCCCGTGTGGTTCTGGGATTTTTGCTCACCGTTCTTGTGATCATTTTGACCCCACGGGGTGAGATCTTGTGTGGAGCCCCAGATCGAGGGAGATTATCAGTGGTCTTGCATGTCTTCCATTTCCTAATAATTGCTCCCACAGTGGATTTCTTCAAACCAAGCTGCTTACCTATTGCAGATTCAGTCTTCCCAGCCTGGTGCAGGTCTACAATTTTGTTTCTGGTGTCCTTTGACAGCTCTTTGGTCTTGGCCATAGTGGAGTTTGGAGTGTGACTGTTTGAGGTTGTGGACAGGTGTCTTTTATACTGATAACAAGTTCAAACAGGTGCCATTAATACAGGTAACGAGTGGAGGACAGAGGAGCCTCTTAAAGAAGTTACAGGTCTGTGAGAGCCAGAAATCTTGCTTGTTTGTAGGTGACCAAATACTTCTTTTCCACCATAATTTGCAAATAAATTCATTAAAAATCCTACAATGTGATTTTCTGGATTTTTTTTCCTAATTTGTCTGTCATAGTTGAAGTGTACCTATGATGAAAATTACAGGCCTCATCTTTTTAAGTGGGAGAACTTGCACAATTGGTGGCTGACTAAATACTTTTTTGCCCCACTGTATATGAAGCATCAGCAAAACATTAGATTAAGTTTCCTGCTCTATAACTACTTTGGTCATCAGAATGTAGGCATTGTAACAGAAGTAGACCTACTACACCTACAGTATAGATGAATGACAGACCATTTCTCTTCCTCCTAGGATGCAAGGCTTGAATGATGCTTACCTCTCTCATGAACTGTCTGCAGCCACCGCATGGTGAGATGAACTGGTCATCTAAGTCACTGCAAACAAATTGATATGAAGACATTTTACAACACCGTCAATGAGAAGAATGCTATTGTCCTTGCACTGCAACATGCAGGTTGGCATGTATTGGGGTGACTCATACTGGAGGCTGCTCTGCAGAGTGGTCACTAGCTGGCACAACCGCAAAGTCATATATAATCTCATTTTAAACCCAACTGTAAACTTAACCACACTGTTAACCCTAAATGTCAACCAATTTGTTTTTTTCCTTACATACATTTTTACAATATAGCCAATTTTGACTGCAGCTGGCTCATCTAGCGGAAACTGCTCAGTTCTGCCTCCAGGGCGAGACTCGTGACGATAAACGTCAACCTGCCTCGAACACATTTGTATAAGAACATTGATAGTTACCAAGATGTTATAACACTATCCTGACACTAGGAGTCAGCATTAGACTTGAATTATTGAGATGAGGAATGTACACATATCAAAATGTATTTATCACACTCGCCGCATACAACAGTCTTTGAGTTTACAGTGAAATGCTGGCTTGTGAACCTTACCAACGAGTTGTAATTTTTTTTAAATAAAAAAATAGTAACTAACACAGGAATACAATACTCAAGAATGGCGCTACATACAGAGAGTATCAGTATCAGGTCAATGTGCAGAGGTACTCGAGGGAGATACATGATACAGTGCATTCGGAAAGTATTTAGACCCCTTGAATTTTTCCACATTTGGTGACGTTACAGCCTTACTCTAAAATGGATTAAACACATTTTTTTCCTCATCAATCTACACAAAACCCAATAATGACAAAGCAAAAACTGTTAAAAAAAAATGTTTGCAAATTTTTAAATCGTGGAAATATCACATTTACATAAGTATTCAGACCCTTTACTCAGTACTTTATTGAAGGGCCTTTGGCAGCGATTACAGCCTTTGGTCTTCTTGGGTATGACGCCACAAGCGTGGCACACCTGTGTTTGGGGAGTATCTCACATTCTTCTCTGCAGATCCTCTCAAGCTCTGTCAGGTTGGATGTGGAGCGTCGCTTCACAGCTATTTTCAGGTCTCCAGAGATGTTTGATCGGGTTCAAGTCCTGGCTCTGGCTGGGCCACTCAAGGACATTCAGAGACTTAGCTCGAAGCCACTCCTGCATTGTCTTGGCTGTGTGCTTAGGGTCGTTGTCCTGTTGGAAGGTGAACCTTCCTGGTCCTGAGCACTCTGGAGCAGGTTTTCATCAAGGATCTCTCTATACTTTTCCCATTCATATTTCCCTCCATCCTAAATAGTCTCCAAGTCCCTACTGCTGAAAAACATCCCCACAGCATGATGCTGCCACCACCATGCTTCACCGTAGTGATGGTGCCAGGTTTCCTCCAGACGTGACGCTTGGCATTCAGGCCAAAGAGTTCAATCTTGATATCATCAGATCAGAGAATCTTGTTTCTCATGTTCTGAGAGTCCTTTAGGTGCCTTTTTGGCAAACTCCAAGCGTGCTGTCATGTGCCTTTTTACTGAGGAGTGGCATCCGTCTGGCCACTCTACCATAAAGGCCTGATTGGTGGAGTGCAGCAGAGACGGTTGTCTTTCTGGAAGTTTCTCCCATTTCAACAGAACTCTGGAGCTCTGTTAGAGACCATCAGGTTTTTCCCTGACCAAGGCCCTTCTCCCCCGATTGCTCACCTTGGTCGGTCGGCCAGCTCTAGGGAGAGACTCGGTTGTTCTAAACTTCTTCCATTTTGAGTATGATTGATGTCACTGTGTTCTTGGGGACCTTCAATGCTACATAAATGTTTTGGTACCCTTCCCCAGATCTGTGCCTTGACACAGTCCTGTCTCGGAGCTCTACGGACAATTGCTTCGACCTCATTGCTTGGTTTTTGCTCTGACGTGCACTGTCAACTGTGAGACCTTTCCAAATCATGTCCAATCAATTGAATTTAGGTGGACTCCAAGTTGTAGAAACGTCTCAAGGACGATCAATGGAAACCGGATGCACCTGAGCTCAATTTCGAGTCTCATAGCAACGGGTCTGAATAATTATGTAAATAAGGTATTTATATTTCTGTTTTTGTCTTTATGCGGTATTGTGTGTAGATTGATGAGGAATTTTTTTTAAATCCATTTTAGAATAAGTCTGTAACATAACATCTGGATAAAGTCTAAGGGTCTATATACGTTCTGAATGCACTGTATATACACAGGTATGTGGACACCCCCTTCAAATGAGTGGATTTGTCTGTTTCAGCCACACCCATTGCTGACAGGTGTATAAAATCGAGCACACAGCCACGCACTCTCCATTGATAAATATTGGCATTAGATTGGCCTTACTGAAGAGCTGACTGAAGACTTTTAACATGGCGCCATCATAGGATGCCACTTTTTTAACAAGTCAATTTGTTAAATTTCTGCCATGATAGAAGCTCCCGCGGTAAACTGTAAGTGCTGTTATTGTGAAGTGGAAACGTCTAGGAGCAACAGCCGCCAAGTGGTAGGTCACACAAGCTCATAGAACAGGACCGCCAAGTGCTGAAGCGCGTGGTGCGTAAAAATCTTCTCAATTGCAACACTCACTACCGAGTTCCAAACTGCCTCTGGAAACAACGTCAGAACAATAACTGTTCGTCGGGAGCTTCATGAAATAGGTTTCCATGGCTGAGCAGCTGCACACAAGTCTAAGATCACAATGTCAAACGTCGGCTGGAGTGGTGTAAAGCTCGCCACCATTGGACTCTGGAGCAGTGGAAACGTTTCATATGGAGTGATGAGTCATGATTCAGCATCTGGCAGTCTGACGGACGAATCTGGGTTTGGTGGATGCCAGGAGAACGCTACCTGCCCCAATGCAGAGCGCTAACTGTAAAGTTTTGTGGATGAGGAATAATGGTCTGGGGCTGTTTTTCAAGGTTCGGGCTAGGCCCCTTAGTTCCAGTGAAGAGAAATATTAACTCTACAATGACATTCTAGACAATTCTGTGCTTCCAAATTTGTGGCAACAGTTTGGGCCATTTTCTGTTTCAGCGTGACAGTGCCCCTCTGTGCAAAGCGAGGTCCTTACAGAAATGGATTGTTAAGATTGACTCTAGAAGAACTTGACTGGCCTGCACAGAGCCCTGACCTCAACCCCATTGAACACCTTTGGGATGAATTGGAATGCCAACTGGGAGCCAGGTCTAATTGCCCAACATCAGTGCCCGACCTCACTAATGCACTTGTGGCTGAATGAAAGCATGTCCCCGTAGCATTGTAAGTGGTAGCTCTAGGCTTTAGCTCAGAGCGGATGTTGCCTGCAACAAATGCTTTTTGGTTGGGGCACGTTCTTATAGTCACTGTGGGGGACGACATCGTCTATGCACTTATTGATGAAGCCTGTGACTGTTGTGGTAAATGGCTCAATGTTATTGGATTAATTCCAAAACATATCCCAGTCTGTACTAGTAAACAGTCTTGTAGCCTCGCGTCTGCTTCGCCTGACCACTTCCTGTTTGAGCTTTTGTTTGTAATCAGGAAGCAGGAGAATGGAGTCATGGTCAAATTTGCCAAAGGAAGGACAAGGGAGGGTCTTGTATGCATTTCTGTGGGAGAATAAAAGTGGTCTAGAGTTTTATCCAGCGCCAATAGGGGCGCTAAGTGAGGTAGGATTGGTTTTAAGTCTCCCTGTGTTATTCACCACCCACCAGAAACGCTGAGGTGAGCGGTTTCTTGTTTGTTTATTGCCCCATACAGTTTGTTGAGTGCCAGAGTGGTGTTGGCTTGTGGAGGAATGTAGACAGCAGTGTAATTATGGATGAGATCTCTCTTGGTAGATAAGTCTGCAGTTTACCATGAGATATTCTTTATCAGGTGAGCAAAAGCTTGAGACCAGTTGTTATTTATGAAAAAAACACATACTGTCTCCTTTCGTTTTCTGTTGTCTGTCATAGGAAAGAGCAGGTGTTCTTAATAATTTGTACACTCAGTGTAGAACTACCTGGCGATAGCGATGGCCTTGAAGCTACGGCGTCCCTCTGACACTGCTTTAGCGATGGCGTTCCTCTCTGCACACACACCCAGGTTGTTACACGCGTTCTCCACATTGCAACCTGAAGAGACGACAGATCACATTTACTGTCATGCACAGCGCTTTTCACTTGGTTTCAAAGGGCTTAAAACAAAGGCAAAGCAGACAGAGCTGAAGACGTCTCCCCTGTTCCCTCTAAAGATCTTATATGATTGGTCAATTGATGGATTGGTTGATTTGAAAATACCAAGCATCCTCTTGCAAAAAATGTGTCTTCAGGCCAAGGAGATTACTTGGTTTCGATTGTTTTCTCCTAATTAATCATTAACAGGTTATGCAAAACCAGTCAGTCGAGAGCACAGTGTACTCAACAAAGTTATTGAAGTCCTTTGAATTTACTGACTGTTCATGTATTGTTAAATAACATAGTTATGCTTGTGCACAAAAAGGCTTCTTGCCCACTTGAGCTAAATTCCATTCTGACTAGATTCTAACGGACTAACTGATTAATTTCTGACTGAGTAAATTCCAACGCTGAGGGAACAAGTGTGAATAATCTACAGAACTGTAGAACACAGACAGTTACATCATTCTGAACATCACAGGCCTGCTTCATATGTGGTTATTCCTTGGTTCAGGAACGTTGAAACATTGGATTTTACACACGTACATATTCCTGCTCGTGATTAGAAGCAATCTTTGTCACACATTTGACAGTGTAAACTTTACAGGGTAATAATGTATTTTACAGAGTGTGGGATATGCCTATTTCCTGGTTATCGATCTATTCTAAAGTTCTTGATTAAAATGAAGACGTTCTGTACATTTTTTACTTTACTGTAACACGTGCATCTAACGTGGGATCCTTTTCCACGAAGTCTTCCCAGTTCAATGTTGTAGCTAAACGACAACGCGTTCCCAGTCAACTTACCTGGTCAAATAGATCGAACTAAACGTATACTGATTGTCAGCTGTAGGTATTTTCTTTTAAGAAGATCAAGTAAACTCAATCAATAGATTTGAAGTGATAGATGATATCTCACCTGTGAACACTCTGCCGTCGTGGGCCAGGAGGGCAGCCCCGACCCTGAAATTGCTGTAGGGACAGTAGGAAAACTCCTTGGCCTCCAGGGACTGATGGATAAGCCCTTCTACCGTTACCCTGTCTGGGAGGTGGAGGTGCTGCGACCCCTGGTCCTTACCATGGAGCATCTCGATCGGCAGGTCTCCCATACTGACTCTGAGTCTGTCTGTGGTGTGAATCTGTGGGTGTTGGTGCCTGTGTCTGTTCTTGTTGAGTTTCTCTGACTTTCTGTGGAGGTATGAGTATGTCTTGTACTGTAATAAATCGGGGGAGGGTAGCTGGGGGGTGGTTTATTTCTTTATAGCCAATCCCTGTTACTTGTATATCCTCCCCCTCTCTGATGGATCTGGGTGGGTAGGGTGTGTGTGTGTAGCGGGAAGGGGGTGAGTCAGCTGCGTGCTGAGCTGAGTGAACTCTTGTTGCACAACCAGTAGGATGTTGCATATTGTTGCCTCAGCTTACTGTAAATGTTTTCTTTGTGGCAGTGTATAAAGTTCACAGAAGGAGGTTTGTGTGCTGGTAAAATGTATATTTTTTTGTAGATGAGTAGCTAGTGATTAGTGAAGAGACAGCTTGGTAAAAATAATTATCTTTATTGTTTTACTGGGAAAGCACAGAGAAAACCCAAAATAACCTTACAAACGTTATTTATCCACAGATGAAATGGATAAGAAGTACAGTGAGGGAAAAAATAATCGGATCCCCTGTTGATTTTGTACATTTGTCCACTGACAAAGAAATGATCAGTCTATAATGTTAATGGTAGGTTTATTTAAACAGAATAACAACAACAAAAAATCCAGAAAAACGCATGTCAAAAATGTTATAAATTGATTTGCATTTTAATGAGGGAAATAAGTATTTGACCCTCCCTCTGCAAAACATGACTTAGTACTTGGTGGCAAAACCCTTGTTGGCAATCAGAGGTCAGATGTTTCTTGTAGTTCAGGAGGATTTTTTTTGGTTTTGAGGTTGTTTTTTTTGGTTAGAATTTTACCCCTTTTTCTCCCCAATTTCGTGGTATCCAATTGTTAGTAGCTACTATCTTGTCTCATCGCTACAACTCCCGGGCGGGCTCGGGAGAGACGAAGGTTGAAAGTCATGTGTCCTCCGATACACAACCCAACCAAGCCGCACTGCTTCTTAACACAGCACGCATCCAACCCGCCCACCAATGTGTCGGAGGAAACACCGTGCACCTGGCAACCTTAGTTTAGCGCGCACTGCGCCCGGCCCGCCACAGGAGTGAGACAAGGATATCCCTACCGGCCAAGCCCTCCCTAACCCGGACCTCGCTAGGCCAATTGTGCGTCGCCCCACGGACCTCCCGGTCGCGGCCGGTTGTTTTCTTGGTGACTATGGTCCCAGCTGCATTGAGATCATTGACAAGATCCTCCCGTGTAGTTCTAGGCTGATTCCTAACCATTCTCATGATCATTGCAACTCCACGAGGTGAGATCTTGCATGAAGCCCCAGGCCGAGGGAGATTGACAGTTATTTTGTGTTTCTTCCATTTGCGAATAATCGCACCAACTGTTGTCACCTTCTCACCAAGCTGCTTGGCGATGGTCTTGTAGCCCATTCCAGCCTTGTGTAGGTCTGCAATCTTGTCTCTGACATCCTTGGAGAGTTCTTTGGTCTTGGCCATGGTGGAGAGTTTGGAATCTGATTGATTGATTGATGGATTGCTTCTGTGGACAGGTGTCTTTTATACAGGTAACAAACTGAGATTAGGATCACTCCCTTTAAGAGTGTGCTCCTAATCTCAGCTCATTACCTGTAGAAAAGACACCTGGGAGCCAGAAATCTTTCTGATTGAGAGGGGGTCAAATACTTATTTCCTTCATTAAAATGCAAATCAATTTATAACATTTTTGACATGCGTTTTTCTGGATTTTTTTGTTATTCTGTCTCTCACTGTTCAAATAAACCTACCATTAAAATGATAGACTGATGATTTCTTTGTCAGTGGGCAAACGTACAAAATCAGCAGGGGATCAAATACTTTTTCCCCCTCGCTGTATGTGTTTGACAAGACATACAAAATAACATATTAATGAAAATATGATATAGAGGGAAATATGTCAACTAACAGTGCAGACACAAATGTTTTAGTGTGTCTTAAACTCTCTTTCTGTTTTGGTGACCGGACAAAAGAAACCATGTTTTTCAATGGCTGTACGTGGGTTTTTCTTATTCAGAAAATGATTACATGGGCTGTAGGTTGATCACGTCTATACAGTAAACCCGTCTGTCTGCTGATAACACTATTACCTAGATGCTTTCTATCAGCAAAAAGACTATCACTCACTTTTGACATATTCAGTACAGCATTCAGTAGCCATAAGAGAGATGATAGACCTGAGTGTATTTTTTTTCCCGTGTTTTCTATGTAGTTAAGAAAACTGGTGGTAATGGTTTACAGTGGGTAGTTCCGTATCTATGTCCCATATCGATACACTAACAGTTTCTGTACATGTTATCCCATTGTGATCCTTACAAAGGAGGAGACAGCGTCGCTAGCTGTCGTTCTGCATGATCCACTTGATCCAGCTGATGTACTTCCTGACCTTGGTGTAAACGCCAGGGAAGTAGGGGTTGGCACAGCTGATGCCCCAGGACACGATGCCCTCAAAGTGCCCATTACAGATCAGAGGGCCGCCTGAGTCACCCTGATAGAATTGATGTGCTTTAATATCCACATCAAGAAATTTGCTTGCCGTACAGATATACTTGGCATACGCACATCACAACATGTGTCCAGACCTGGGTTCAAATACATGTGTTTTTTATATAATTATTTATGGTCACACTTTATTTGGATAGTCTGGATTTTTGTCTGTAGATGCTCTACAGATGGTCATACTATCTGTTGATAAGCAACTGCTTGTTAAGGTTAGCTTTAGAATAAGGGTTAAGGTTCAGGCGAGGGTTAGGGTTAGAATAAGGGCAAGGGTTAAGGCTAGGGGTAGAGCTAGGGTTAGTGGATAGGGGCGGTCGGTGCCGTTTACTATGAGGGAGGAACATGAACATGGCCTTATTTCTATAACAGCATATTGGATGACTGTCATTCATTTTCCATTCACCCAGCTCAATGTAACATCAATAGGTTCAGGCTACTACATGATACTCGTATTTTCCCTCTATCCATCATGAGGTTGCTACAACCTAGCCGATGAATGAAAGTTTACATGAGTGCACAGGTTGAGTAATCAAGGTGTCAGACAGTGACACATTCAATAAAACTTTGCACACTTAGCTGCGTCTAGCTGGTCAAGGGTGTTACCATTAGTCATCTCATAGTCAACATAGCTACTAAAACTAACACGTTAGTAAACCCTCTACAGTCAGAAAGCAGTTTAGCAGTTACTCTGGCGCGTCCCAGTAGCAAAAAATGGATTAAACCAAAAGCTGACTCGGAAGAGTTCCAGTGTTGTATAGCCAGCTAGTTAACATAGCATCCCTCTCTGTTTAAGCTCTCTTTGAGTAGGCTAAACTAGCTAGCTGCATTGATGCTAGCTAAGTGAAGGTGGAAAACAAATATACTACAAAATATAGCTAGCATTCTCTCTATCTTGCTTCTCCTTAATTTTGGAAGAAATTAACTTGTTCAAAGCTGTTCAACTATTGTCTTTCTCTTTGATTCAACTAAACTCAGCAAAAAAAGAAATGTCCTCACTGTCAACTGTTTATTTTCAGCAAACTTAACATGTGTAAATATTTGTAGGAACATAAGATTCAGCAACTGAGACATAAACCAAACAATTTCCACAGACATGTGACTAACAGAAATTGAATAATGTGTCCCTGAACAAAGGGTGGGTCAAAATCAAAAGTAACAGTTAGTATCTGGTGTGGCCACCAGCTGCATTAATTACTGCAGTGCATCTCCTCCTCATGGACTGCACCAGATTTGCCAGTTCTTGCTGTGAGATATTACCCCACTCTTCCACCAAGGCACCTGCGAGTTCCCGGACATTTCTGGGGGGAATGGCCCTAGTCCTCACCCTCCGATCCAACAGGGCCAAGACGTGCTCAATGGGATTGAGATCCGGGCTCTTCGCTGGCCATGGCAGAACACTGACATTCCTGTCTTGCAGGAAATCACGTACAGAACGAGCAGTATGGCTGGTGGCATTGTCATGCTGGAGGGTCATGTCAGGATGAGCCTGCAGGAAGGGTACTACATGAGGTAGGGGGATCTCTTCCCTGTAACACACAGCGTTGAGAGAGCCTGCAATGACGACAAGCTCAGTCCGATGATGCTGTGACACACTGCCCCAGACCATGACGGACCCTCCACCTCCAAATCGATCCTGCTCCAGAGTACAGGCCTCGGTACAACGCTCATTCCTTCGACGATAAACGCAATCCGACCATTACCCCTGGTGAGACAAAACCGTGACTCGTCAGAGCACTTTTTGCCAGTCCTGTCTGGTCCAGCGACGGTGGGTTTGTGCCCATAGGCGACGTTGTTGCCGGTGTTGTCTGCCTTACAACAGGCCTACAAGCCCTCAGTCCAGCATCTCTCAGCCTATTGCGGACAGTCTGAGCACTGATGGAAGGATTGTGCATTCCTGGTGTAACTCGGGCAGTTGTTGTTGTTGCCATCCTGTACCTGTCCCGCAGGTGTGCTGTTCGGATGTACCGATCCTGTGCAGGTGTTGTTACACGTGGTCTGCCACTGCGAGGGCGATCAGCTGTCCGTCCTCTCTCCCTGTAGCGCTGTTTTAGGCGTCTCACATTATGGACACTGCCATTTATTGCCCTGGCCACATCTGCAGTCCTCATGCCTCCTTGCAGCATGCCTAAGGTACGTTCGCGCAGATGAGCAGGGACCCTGGGCATCTTTCTTTTGGTGTTTTTCAGTGTCAGTAGAAAGGCCTTTTTAGTGTCCTAAGTTTTCATAACTGTGACCTTAATTGCCTACCGTCTGTAAGCTGTGTCTTAACGACCGTTCCACAGGTGCATGTTCATTAATTGTTTATGGTTCATTGAACAAGCATGGGAAACAGTGTTTAAACCCTTTATAATGATCTGTAAAGTTTGTTTTTTTATGAATTATCTTTGAAAAACTGGGTACTGAAAAAGGGACGTTTCTTTTATTGCTGAGTTTACTCACCACATTTTATGCAGTGCTAGCTAGCTGTAACTTATGCTTTCAGTACTACATTAATTCTCTGATCCTTTGATTGGGTGGACAACATGTCAGTTCATGCTGCAAGAGATCTGATAGGTTGGAGGATGTCCTCCGGAAGTTGTCATAATTACTGTGTAAATATGGAAGGGGGT
The DNA here is from genome assembly GCF_057628025.1 of Oncorhynchus mykiss. Classification (NCBI taxonomy): domain Eukaryota; kingdom Metazoa; phylum Chordata; class Actinopteri; order Salmoniformes; family Salmonidae; genus Oncorhynchus; species Oncorhynchus mykiss. Next base: position 32,515,969 of record NC_143028.1, on the reverse strand, counting down.
GAGAACCATGAGCCTCCTAGGTTTTCTATTAAAGTCAATGTACCCAGAGGAGTGTACCCAGAGGAGGACAGACTGCTAGCTATCCTCCGGCTACACCATGGTGCTACGCTACAGAGTGCTGCTAAGGCTGCTGTAGACCATTGCAAAACAGTGTGTTTTAATAAATTATTTATCTGGTCACGTGAAAATATTTACTATAGTTTTATCTTAAAGGGTAACTTTTTAATGTTTTTTTAAAATACTATTTTAAATTACCTGTATTAATTGCATGAGAGTGTATTTGAGTATTTTCAAATACTTTCCAAGTGTATTTTCAAATACATTCCCATATTCAACTACTTAATAATTGAAATACCTTATAGTATTTGAACCCAGGTCTGCATACGTCATGACATAAAGTACCTTACAGTCTGACATTCAGAGACAGGCTACACATTCCTGTCTCCATACTAGCATTATACTTAGAATGTACAATATGCCGATACATTACTTAATTCTAAGTAGTATAGTAGTGTGTATTATGGACACTGAAATAGAGCCACAGATCTCTTCTCTCTCACCTGACAGGAGTCCTTCCCTCCGAAGGGAGAGCCGGCACATAGCATGTTGTCTGTGATCCTGAAGTAGTAGTAGTTCTGGCAGTTGGTGATGACGTCAACATCCACAGCTTGGAGCACGGGGGACAGGTAGTAGCTGAAGATATTGGTGACCCCCCAGCCGCTTACCGTACAGGTCATTCCCTGTTGTAACGGGGGCATGTCCACTCTGGGCAGGATGGCGGGCTTGATGTTGGCGTTGAGATTCACGGGCCTCTCCAGCTGATGGAGGGATGGAGAGGGAGAGAGAATTGATTCACTTGTTCATTAATTTATCCATCAATTAATCAGACCAATAGATAATATACAGAGCGGGAGTACAGGGAAACCAAAGCTACTATCAGCTTACTTTGAGCAGCATGATGTCGTTGTCGAACGTCCTGTAGTTATACATGTAGTTGACCAGCACATTGGAGACGTTGAACTCCTGCTCAAGGCCTTCCACTCTGGATAGACTGTGCTCACTCAGTACCACTTTGATCAGGTATGCCCTGTGGATCGAGAGAAGCGGAAGTTAGGACTCCAATCTGGCAACTAGCATGAATCATTCCACTGAATTCTAAAAACACACTCTGTAAGATGTCCTGCTGTTCAATGGTTATTTCAATAAATAGTATATCTATTGATTGTTGAAGAATATACATTAGAAATGCCCTACTCTATCCCATAGTACAAGAGGTAGTCTCACTTGCCAGAGGACTCTAACCCCGTCCCCAGGCTCAATTGTTACCGCATAGGTTCGGAGAGAGAGCCAGCTGGTGGACCAGATTAGCCAGACTCACAGAGCTCCAGACACAGTGGCTGTGGGAAGCTACTGTCCATCAAAGCAACTGTACAAGGTGAAATAGAAGTTTAATTACTCACGGTCTCCAGCAGTGGGCAGCAGACACCACCCACTGAGGGTGTATGAGGGTCCCTCCACAGTAGTGTAATTTGTTGTACTGGATGGAGGCTTGGTAGGTTATAGAGTAGGGTGTTACCTCCAGACCCCCAATGATCCTCTGGCCCAGTACTCCTAAAATGGGAGGGATGGTGGAGGAGGGACAAAGGAAAGGGGGCAAGAGAGAGTGGTGGTGGGGAGGGAGGGGGGGAGAGAGGTAGTGAGGGAGGTGCAGGTGGTCAGAAGGAGAGGGAGGAAGAGAGGATAGGGGGTGAGGAGGAAGAGAGGATAGGGGGTGAGGAGGGAAGAGAGGTGGAGCGAGAGTGGGAGATGAAGGAGGGTAGGAGGGGAGAGAGAGAGAGAGAGAGGAGGTTCTTAAAGGTAAGATTGACATCTGCCGAATAATTTCTATGCCCAGTATCATACATTGGTTCTATACCTCTGATTGTGAGGATGACCAGTAGGATCAGTGATACATGACATGATTCTGCCATGGTTATCTGGTCTGATCTGGCTTGTCTGGTCTATTTGGACTGGATTGGTCGGTTCTAAAGCAGACAGAAAAGCACACTGGGAAATATTTTTACTGCCATTAAACATTCAGGAACATGCCACATTAAAGACTATAGATTTCTAAATGTACCACTAATGTAGACATAACATATTTGTGCAATTCGGTAGCACGTAATAAAAACTCCACGTGTTAAAGCATTTATATTTGGTTAGTAAATAGTTTATTTATTTATGGACCATTTAATTGTAAACGTTAGTAACCTTTTTCACACATTTATAGTATAAACAGCTTTTAAAGTATTTAATAATGATTCACAAGTTCATTCATAAGATGTTTAATATAGGTCCTTATAAAACATTTACTAATCATTAGTAAAGTACTTTTGGGTAGCCTCATCTAAAGTGTGGGCTATTTATACTTTGGTCACTTTGGTCACAAAATAATTTATAATGTAATTTCTTACAAAAAGATGGACATTCCATTGCTAAACGTTCCAGCAGTACTTGATGCTCCTAGAACATATCAATGGTTAAACAATAAGCACACAATACAGAGGATGTTTTAAGAAAATATATTGAACTTTTTTTTCTCCAAAATAGTCACGCTGTTGTAATAGTGGGATGTGTAACTTCAGACACCCTCTTTGCTGAGTAAAATAGTGTTTTTTTTTTGGTCCGAAAAGGCTAACATAAGCAGTCACTCTTTAGAGCAGTGTAATCTTGGTTAACCCAGAACTAAAATTGTGTGTAAAGTTCAGAGTCCATAAGTGAAATCATAGTTTGTCAAACTACCAATTACTTCACACTAGAAGAAGTTAAGATACACCAAAGCGACTCTTAAGAAAAATATAGTTAGAGCTACTTTTAAAAAAGGTAGTACACTACATCCTAGATACTTCGGGAAAAATTCAGTGGAGGCTGCTGAAGGGAGGACGGCTCGTAGTAATGACTGGAACTGAGCAAACAGAATGGCATCAAAACACATGTAAACCATGTGTTTGATGTATTTGATACCATTCCACCTATTCTGCTCTAGTCATTACCACGAGGCAGTACTCCCCAATTAAGGTGCCACCAACCTCCTGTGAAAAATGTATCATATCTTAGTCAGAAATGTCAGACTGCATATTGAATGAACAGATCACTCTGGAGTCAGATGTTAAGAGAATGTGTCTATTAAACATTAAACACAAAAACTATGTTCCAGTGAGGATTAGGCATGCACACCCTTCTCTTAGTGTGTAGTTCCCGTAGTTAGCTACCCCGCTACATAGCAACAAAAAAAAAACGATTAACTACTGAAAACACTACCAAGATTTGAATTAAGTTCAACTACCACTAAGCTTCTGCAAAATAAAGTTTAATTGCTAGTTGAACAACATGTAGTTCACTACTTCCCAACACTGGTTGGGAGTTGGCGTCTCCACCCTCGCAAAAGGGAACTCTGTCAAAGCCGCCCCCCCACTTTCGCTAATTTCACCACACATGCGAAGCACCTCCCTCGCCAATTAATATATCCAATTAATCAGTGATGATAAACCCAGGTTTGGGGTTAATGAAGAGATGGCTGGAAGTAGGTTACGTGTTTTCAGATGAAGCTAGCGGTAATGACAGAGATGTGGGGCGTCGAGGAAGATTGACTTCAAGCCCAAACAGAATGAGGTCTTCTCCAGTAGCTCTGGAGGTGAATTAGAAGAGAATGAGGATGAAGTACTTCAGGTGCTATGAAGAATCTGGTCCGGCAGGAGTTGTTTTCTTTTTCCAAGTGGACCACTGCCTTTTGGCTGAACCCATACGTGGTTTCAGGTTGGGTGAAAAAGGATTTGGGCACTGTTGAATCGGTGAAGGTAACCCGAAGTGGACTATTTCTTCCACCCAGAGGAAGCAGGTGCTCTGCGCCACGTAAATTGTGAAAATACCTGTTACTTACTTTGCTTTCAGCAAAAGGGCGCTATTGGAAGGAGTGATTTACTGGGGTGTGGGTGGAGGTTGAGCAACTCAAGTTGAAGATTCTCGGTGTCAGGGATGCCTGCCATTTGGTGCGATGCAGGCCCGGTGGCAGAGTGGTTGATGAAATATTAGTGTTCATTGCCATGGCTATGAACTATACCACCGAAATGGAACATAAATCACAGGAAATAGGTGTGGTGGTGGCGGCAGCTGTGAGAGGTACTTGGGATTACGAGATTTTACTGCAGAGGAAGTTACAAGGAGTGTTGAATTGTAGTATCCCGTCCTCCCAGGCTGTTGGCCTGGTGTAGGATCAGAAAGGGTCAAAGTAGTGGAATGAGACGGTGGGTTTTATTTAGTTTATTTAATACGTGAAAGGTTAGTTGGCAGGGTAATTGTTTTTCCATTTATTTGTTTTTTTGTATCACAAAGTGTAATAGATTTACACTCCAGTCCAGTTGGTGGCAGTAATGCAAATTTTGGTTGCCAAACTGCATTTAAAACAAAGCAGAATAAGAGGAGAATGTGCACAGAATCTGTCCACAAGACATTAAGAGCAGTCCATATACTGCTTACCTGGTATGTTTAAAGAGCTTATACCTTTATAAAGGTCCAGTAAATGTGCTGCCAAACAAAGCCACGTGTGAAAATAGTCTGTGGTTAAACGACTGAAGCACTGGAAGCGACTAAATGTTACCCCCGTGACCTTTCTATCATCTGTTTTGTGTCGGCTACATCTTCCTTTTTTTTATGATCAGTTTGCCTTCGAGGTTCACAACGTTATCGTGACTGTTCTGAGACCTTAACGAGCATCAGGTGCTGCTGGAATGTCTCCCAATGGCATGTCCATCTTTCTTTTGTGAGAAATGACACCCGGGTCGCTCAAAACATTTCTGAAGCATAAACAGCCCACACTTTAGATGAGGCCATGCAACACGACTTAATGATTAGTCAATTGTTCATAAGGACCTGTATTAAACATATTATGAATGGAGTAATGAGCAATAAAGTATTTACATTATAAATGCTTTATTAGATGCATTTATTATAGTGTGCTACCTGCAATTTTCATATCCATAAAACCATACGACCACATCCATAAAGTATCACATTTTGGAGATAATAGAACATTCTGGGCATGCTCAGACTCCGTGCATCTAGAAAATACAGTAATTGGGATCTATCTGTAGTGCATTCAATATTATATCAATAATGTGTTCAGTATTCTACAATCCTGTAAGATTTCACCCAAGACCAAACAACAGAAGTTATATTGTCTTCAAGCCTACTCACCTTTACGAGATTAAGCCAAGCACTGCAGACAGGTTCATGCACACTCCTCTCACACCCCAGACATAACACCTGAAAAACCTCCACCGCCTTTTATATTGTAACCACACCTGCTCCCCCTATTGTTAGTGCTTTTGTCCACCTTACACCATATCTACCTACGTTACACCGTATCTATCTACCTGTCCTGTTCATCGGGGCACACCGTAGCAAAACGTTTTGCAACGATAAACAAACATTTTGTTTCCTATTAGACAAGTGCAGGTAGGTCCTCCCTGTTTCAGTCTGTTTTCTCCCGTTTGGTGCCTAATGAAAATGCCCCTGGGTCTGAGATGGTTATGTGACAGGCACAAAACGGAGACTGACCTAGTACATCACAAAGACAGCCATATTCTCCTTTTATTATTCCTCCCTGTCCTTTCTAGGGACTCACCTTTGATTTTTTTTGTGTTCTGTCATTCATTGTCTGCTACTAGTGAGGAGGAAAAGAGATTCTTTAGAGAGGTGGAACTGAATACGTCGCCTCAGTCTCCAGGCTTGTTTGTTTATTGTGTTGTTTGGTCGGATGTATGAGTGTCAGTGTGAGAGAGAGGAGGGGAAAAGGACAGGGGCATTATTGGGTTAATTAATTGCTGTTATCACGTTTGCACGCCCCTTCATTTTGATCCAAGGAGGAGGTTGAGTTGTCACAAATCTGGAAAGACGTGGAGAGGGACCACCTGAACTATTTGTATCTTCTACAAATGTATTTGACATCTCAATCTTCTGTCTTTTAGTCCCTCCTTCGCTCAATCCATTCCACCCTCTGTATTGTCTTCTTTTCATCCTTCCTTAGATTGCCTATGATCTGAAAGGTAATGGTGATGGTGTTACAGTTTAAATTGTATACAAATACCACACAAGTCACTTAGTCCAGGCAAATATGTGACACTTTTTTTCTTTACATTTTTAAAGTAAAAGCGTTATGTTTTTATGCAGAAGCAACATCCTTCCTGTGGTTTTATTTTGTGTCTGTGCTCTGTGGGTCCCCATATTTCTCTCCCATGTCCTGTTCCCATCATGGGTCAATACAATACAAACTAGCTGGCTGTGTGGGTTGACGCTATCCATAGTGTGCAAGCCGTGTCGTGTCCCAAGTGCCTTCCTTACAGTGAACGTGAAAGGTGACAGTGTGTCCCCCTCTCCTCAGAGAACTTCGCTACAGGCAAAAACAGGGTGTGTGTATGTGTCACGTGCTACCCTCTCTTGTTTTTCCCCCAATCGGAAACGAGCCCCCTTTTTGTGTGTGTTTATTGCTTATTTTGAGTTTTCAGTGATCTTTTATTATGTCTACCTTGTTCTAATTTGCATGAAATTCTATGGTGTGCTGTGCCTCTCCCTCCTTTTGTGTTTTCTAATAGATTTATTGTAGACTCCTCCGTATTGGCTTGAAGACGGGAGTTGGCCCAGGTCTGCCTGAGATCCTTAAAATGGAGCGTCCAGTTCACTCTTGGCCTGAGAAGCTGAACTAGCGAGAGATCATGGCGGAAGTTGATGTCGAGGGCGAAATGAGTCTCGTGTGTGTCGGACCAAGGATACGTTTGAATAAGGATGTTTACCGGGGAGATCTGTTTGGAGGTGAATCTTGTGTTGGGAAAAGTGGGATCAATCAGAGTGACCAAGAGTGGACTTGAGTTGATTCAATTGTGTGTCTGAGGGAAAGAGGAAGAAGGCAGTGGGCATCACGAGAATCGTGTTTTCAACTCTGGACTAAGGCACCTGCTAAGGGAGTCAGTCGTCTGTGGGTTGTTGGTGGAAATGAAGAAGGGATTTCCTGTGACGAGAGTCCCAGGTGTGTTTAGTGCCCGTCGCATGACCCGCATGGAGAAAAATAAGAAAGTTTGTCTGGGCTATTTAAAAAAATATATATATAGTGAACACCTACCTATGCATGTAAAGATAGGATATATGAGGTACTAAGTACAAGGATTTATCCTCAAACCACTGCAATGCAAAAACTGTAAAGAATTTGGCCATGTTTCAAATGTGTGCAGACGGAAGGCGTATACTGAAGATAAGAGTGAAGAGTGGCCGTGTTGTAATTGTAGTGGGGACCATGACCCAGTCTTTGTGGGACTGCCCTGTAAGGGTGACGGGGGTTGAGCTGGGGCAGCGCACAATTGGCCCAGCGTCGTTAGGGTTTGGCCGGGGTAGGCCGTCATTGTAAATAAGAATTTGTTCTTAACTGACTTGCCTAGTTAAATAAAATAAATAAAGGGTGGCATAAGTGAGGGCGGTCCATCGGATCTCTTATGCGGAGACAATTAACAGAGTTGAGGGAGCTAGTGACACTCGTGTTGAAGATAATGGTCGGGGATGCACCACAGCCTTTAGTGAATTTGTCAACCAAACGAACAGGACAAGCTGTATGTAAAGAAAGGGGATTTTGTGGTGTTCATTGCGACTGCGATAAACTGCACGGCTCAAGTATCAAGGAAATCCAACAAAATTGGTCATCATTTTGGCTGCGGCAGAAAAGCATCTGGGGCTCTCAGGAATTCAGACCGGAAGATTTGCAAGGGATATTGGCCACGGAAGATGTGACGTCCTCCCAGGCTCCTGAGTCTGTGTAAGGATTATTCATGGAGTATTGTTTTAACCGAGGAAGTAGGGGAGCATTTTGATTAGTGTGTTTTCAGGTAGTTAATTAGTATTTTTATCCTTATTTATCCTTATCCTATTTTCATCCTGCACAGTTGGGATGTCGTCCGCCATAAAACCCCAACGAAAAAGAAGACTCTTGGTCTGCTGCTGTAGGGATAACACCAACTCCGAACCCCTACTGCTGCTACTGTAGCCCCGTCCCCGAAGTCACTCATCAGCTGCATGCAAGGATTCCTTTGTGTTGTCTTAGGAATGCCTCATCATCTCACCACCCTCACTGTCTCGCCTCTGGGTAGCAGAGGTTCTGTTGTCATTGCATCCTGTAGGTCTGATATCTGATTAGAGGTTAACTATAAAGTAATGCTATTGGTCAGCAACTCAGATTTTGAATATTCAGATATTATAAAGGGCCTCATTGTCTGCTTCTCTTTGTTCCTGACCTGCTGAAATCAGATACATCTCTCGCTCTCCCTTTCTGTCTCTCTCCTCCCCCTTGTAAATGCTTGTTAATGCTTCATTTTACAAAGTAATTAAATACACTTTTTAGAATTCCACTCAGACATTTCTTGACCTTCCAACTTCCTGTAACTCAACTATAGTCTCTTGCATGTTGCTAAATCATCTTTATGGAGTTAGATAAACATTTTAATAGGCTAATTGCATAGTCTTATTACGAGTTGCATGTGAGGTATACATATCAAAGATTACCTCACCACACTACTGCCGCTACCGTCACTGGGACCACATCACAACCAGCCGCCGATGACCTTGCAGCTAGAGGGGGACCAAACGAGTGCGAGTGTGGTCGAATACGTCTGTTCAGAATGGTTCCCTGCTCTAGAGGAGGCTGGTGGGAGGAACTATAGGAGGACGGGCTCATTGTAATGAATGGAATGGAATAATTGGAACAGAGTCTTCTGTGGTTTCCAGATGTTTGATGTGTTTGACTTCGTTCTATTTACGGCATTCCAGCTATTACAATGAGCATGTCCTCCTATAGCTCCTCCCACCAGCCTCTACACTGCTCAATACATCTTCTCCTCTCCTCCTCTGTCGCCTTCACTGGACCAGACCATGGGCTGGGAGCCAACCGACTGTTGAGGACAACAGATGGCGAGGAACGACTGGCCACCGACTACCAAAGGGGCGAATGCTGGATGGCCAACGAGCGACTGACGGGTGGTGGACCTCCAGCAGCATGAACTTATCCCTGGGACTGAGCGTTTGGACGGTGTGGAGTGTGTGGGTGAATGTTGTGAACCTGATATTCTATACATTCAAAATCTTTGAATAGCCTTGAACCTTTATTACCTTGTCTATGTGGTGGCCTGGGATGCGTACGTGTGTCCAACACTATTTCAAATCAAACTTTTGCTGGTTACTTACACAGTTTTGAAGATATCACAGGTGCAGCGAAATGCTTATGTTTCTAGCTCAAACAATGCAGCAGTATCTCAATACAATACCCCCATAATCCCGAAATGTGTATAAAAGAAAGAAAACGATATTAAGACAAATATATAGTGCCTTCAGAAAGTATTCACGCTGTGTACTGCTGCTCATGCTCCCAGGTGATATTTATAACAACGTTTCAACACCTAGGTCTTCAGGGATTTTTAAAATTATGCTAAGTAGATTTCCGCGGGGGCGCGGACATCGACCTAAGGGGGTTAACATGATTTTTGAATGGCTACCTCATCTCTGTACCCGACACATCTGTAAGGTCCCTCAGTCGAGCAGTGAATTTCAAACAGATTCAACCAGAAAGACCAGGGAGATTTTCCAGTGCCTCTCAAAGAAGGGTACCTATTGGTAGATTGTAAAAAAAAGAAATTAAAAAAGCAGACATTGAATATCCCTTTGAGAATGGTGAAGTTAATTATTACACTTTGGATGGTGTATCAATACACCCAGTCACCACAAAGATACAGACTTCCTTCCTAACTCATTTGCTAGAGAGGAAGGAAACCACTCAGGGATTTCACCATGAGGCCAAGGGTGACTTTAAAAAAGTTTAAACAGAGTTCAATGGATGTGATTGGATGGATCAGCATTGTAGTTACTTCACAATACTAATGTAATTGACAAATAATTAAGCCTGTACAGAATAAAAATCTTCCAAAATATGCATCCTGTTTGTAACAAGGCACTAAAGTAATACTGCAATGAAATGTGGCAAAGCAGTTAACACTTTGTGGTCAGGACAAAAAGTTATGTTCAGGGCAAATCCAATACAACACATTACTGAGTACCGCTCTCCATACTTTCAAGCATAGATGACTGCACCCTGTTATGGGTATGCTTGTAATTGTTAAGGACTGGGGAGTTTTTCAGGATAAAAAAAATAAACGGAATGGAGCTAAGCACAGGCAAAACCCTAGAGGAAAACCTGGTTCAGTCTGCTTTCCACCAAACACTGGGAGATTAATTCACCATTCATAACCTAAAACACAAGGCCAAATCTACACTGGAGTTGCTTACTGTGAAAACAGTGAATGTTCCTGAGTAGCTGAGTTAGAGTTTTGACTTAAATCTACTTGAAAATCTATGGCAAGATCTGGAAATGGTTGTCAAGCAGTGATCAACAACCAATTTGACAGAGCTTGATGAATTTTGAAAATAATAATGTGTAAATGTTGCACAATCCAGGTGTGGAAAGCTTGTGACTTACCCAGTAAAATGCACAGCTGTAATCGCTGTCAAAGGTGCTTCTACAAAGTATTGACTTATGTAAATGTATTTTTCTGGATTTCATTTTCAATACATTTGCCAAAATGTCTAAGAACATGTAACTTGGTTGTCTTGGGATATTGTGTGTAAATGGGTGAGATAAATAAGTCAAGGTGTATGAATACTTTCTGAAGAAACTAAATGGTCCAATCTACCACATTTGGTTCCTTGGATGTTGTGGGAATGAATGTTTTTGGTTTCCCATTAGTTCTGGGAACAAAGCCATTAGTTTTCTGAGAACAGAAGTGAACATTTCACCTGTTCTGGGAAAGTACATGTTTAGGTTGCAGGGAGGTTCATTTTACTACAGTTCCCTGAAGGTTTTCCTGCAGCGTTTTATTAGCATTCTAAGAGCAAAACATTTAGGATATTTGAAGGTAATTTAAATAACTTTCTAAAACCATGTTTCTATAAGACTTTCAAGTACACTGTTAGCTTATTTTAACTGTTTAGAACTCCAAGCACAGATATGACACATGGAAACGAATTTGCTTCGACATTATCTATGCAAAATTTTTTTTATTGTGGCATGGCATCAATGAGATTTAGAATACAGGATCTTCTGTTCTCTATCCATGGAATTAGTCCACTGCACCACCAGGATGAAGCTAGCTATGTTTTTATTACTCGTACAAAGCTGTTTATCATCTCCAGCACCATCCCCAACATCAACATACAGTTGAAGTCGGAAGTTTACATACACTTAGGTTGGAGTCATTAACTCGTTTTTCAACCACTCCACAAATTTCTTATCAAACTATAGTTTTGGCAAGTCGGTTAGGACATCTACTAAGTAATTTTTCCAACAATTGTTTAGACAGATTATTTAACTTATAATTCACTGTATCACAATTCCAGTGGGTCAGAAGTTTACACATACTAAGTTGACTGTGCCTTTAAACAGCTTGGAAAATTCCAGAAAAGTATGTCATGCCTTTAGAAGCTTCTGATAGGCTAATTGACATCACAATTTGAGTCAATTGGAGGAGTGCCTGTGGATGTATTTCAAGGCCTACCTTCAAACTCAGTGCCTCTTTGCTTGACATCATGTGAAAATCAAAAGAAATCAGCCAATACCTCAGAAAAAAGATTGTAGAGCTCCACAAGTCTGGTTCATCTTTTGGCTGAAGGTACCATGTTCATCTGTACAAACAGTAGTACGCAAGTATAAACACCATGGGACCATGCAGCCGTCATTCCGCTCAGGGAGGAGACGCGTTCGGTCTCCTAGAGATGAACGTACTTTGGTGTGGAATCAATCCCAGAACAACAGCAAAGGACCTTTGTGAAGATGCTGGAGGAAACAGGTACAAAAGTATCTATATCCACAGTAAAACATGCCCTATATCAACATAACCTGAAAGGCCGCTCAACAAGGAAGAAGCCACTGCTCCAAAACAGACATAAAAAAAAGCCAGACTATGGTTTGCAATTGCACATGGGGACAAAGATCGTACTTTTTGCAGAAATGTCCTCTGGTCAAAAATAGAACTGTTTGGCTATAATGACTATCATTATGTTTGGAGGAAAAAGGGGGAGGCTTGCAAGCCGAAGAACACCATCCCAACCGTGAAGCACAGGGTGGCAACATCATGTTGTGAGAGTGCTTTGCTGCAGGAGGGACTGGTGCACTTCACAAAATTAGATGGTATCATGAGGGAGGACAATTATGTGGATATATTGAAGCAACCTCTCAAGACATCAGTCAGGAAGTGGAAGCTTGGTCGCAAATGGGTCTTCCAAATGGACAATGACCCCAAGCATACTTCCAAAGTTGTGGCAAAATGGCTTAAGGACAACAAAGTCAAGGTATTGGAGTGGCCATCACAAAGCCCTGACCTAAATCCTATAGAAAATGTGTGTGGCAGAACTGAAAAAGCGTGTGCGAGCAAGGAGGCCTACAAACCTGATTCAGTTACACCAGCTCTGTCAGGAGGAATGGGACAAAATTCACCTAACGTATTGTGGGAAGCTTGTGGATGGTTACCCGAAACGTTTGACCCAAGTTAAACAATTTAAAGGCAATGCTACCAAATACTAATTGAGTGTATGTAAACTTCTGACACACTGGGAATGTAATGAAATAAATTAAAGCTGAAATAAATCATTCTCTACTATTATTCTGACATTTCACATTCTTAAAATAAAGTGGTGATCCTAACTGACCTCAGACAGGGAATTTTTACTAGGATAAAATGTCAGGAATTGTGAAAAACTGAGTTGAAATGTATTTGGCGAAGGTGTATGTAAACTTCTTACTTCAACTGTATGTATCAGGAATAATATTGTAAAGTTTGCTGAAGTATGGACATTTCCACAGAAGAACATTGTTTCTTAATGTTCTCTGAACAATTTGAGAACATAACTTTAAAAAGAACCATGAGGAAACTTGTAGGAAACCTTATGCTGATGTACTGAAATTCCCACCTAAGAAACATATGGTTCTCGGAACGTTATGTGCTATCTGGGTATCCTGCAACATTCTCTGAATGTTGTGGGAAAGTTGAATGCAAAATAACCATAGGACAACTACGTTCTCACCAAGCTCTAAGAAACATATGGTTCTCTGAACATTATTTGCTAGTTGGGTGTGATGCCTGTCAAAATGTCAGCTGGACTACAGTTCTGTAGCGGTACACCACCTGGCCACTGGCCACACTCTCCCCTCTGATTCCTAGAACAGGAAGGAGGACATTTCATCAGACAGCGACTATCCTCAGGTTTCTAAAAGTTCGGATTTCAGATACCATGGACGCACTGTCCAGTTACAATATAGGATTGAGAGACACAGAGAGAGAGAATAGAAAAAGAGGGAAACAAAGTGCACTTTCATAAACTGCCCCCTCCTCTGACCCTCTGACTTCACAGAGGCCCTTATATTATGGTGACTCCATAGCAACACACTGTGCTCATCTCAAAGGTCAAATAGGGGTGCTCATATTTGTCCTGTTTCACTGCATGTAGAAGTGGCTACTCTGTAGTGTGAGGAGTGAAATGGAAATGTGTTTTTTGCATATACCAACTCCTCCTATCATCTATAAGTCCCGTGTCATCAGTTGTGTGGATGGTGTCAATAGACCACTGTTTCAGAGGAGGCTGCTGAGGGGAGGATGGCTCATCATAATGGTTGGAACGGAGTAAGTGGATATCAGTCCACATATTCCGCTCCAGCCATTACCACGTGCCCAGCCTCCCCAATTAACTTCTTGGTGTCAGGGCAGTATTTTCACGTCTGGATGAAATGCATGCCCAAATTCAACTGCCTGCTACTCATCCCCAGAAGATAAGATATGCATATTATTGGTAGATTTGGATAGAAAACACTATGAAGTTTCTAAAACTGTTTGTCCTCGGATGGGACCACAGTGTCTCCTGACCCCTCCTGTCTCAGCCTCCAGTATTTATGCTGCAGTAGTTTATGTGTCAGGGGGCTAGGGTCAGTTTGTTATATCTGGAGTACTTCTCCTGTCCTATTCGGTGTCCTGTGTGAATTTAAGTGTGCTCTCTCTAATTCTCTCTATCGCTCTTTCTTTCTCTCTCTCGGAGGACCTGAGCCCTAGGACCATGCCTCAGGACTACCTGACATGATAACTCCTTGCTGTCCCCAGTCCACCTGGCCGTGCTGCTGCTCCAGTTTCAACTGTTCTGCCTTATTATTATTGGACCATGCTGTTCATTTATGAACATTTGAACATCTTGACCATGTTCTGTTATAAGAGGACTGGCCACCCCACATAGCCTGGTTCCTCTCTAGGTTTCTTCCTAGGTTTTGGCCTTTCTAGGGAGTTTTTCCTAGCCACCGTGCTTCTACACCTGCATTGCTTGCTGTTTGGGGTTTTAGGCTGGGTTTCTGTTTGAGATATCAGCTGATGTACGAAGGGCTATATAAATAAATTTGATTTGATTTGATTTTGAATCACGTCTGTGAGTATAACATAACTTATTTAGCAGGTGAAACCCAGAGGACAAACCATTCAGATTTGTTTTTCAGGTCACTCTCTTTTCAATTGGTTTCATTGAGAATCCAGATTTCTAAGGGACCTTCTTGCAGGTCCTATCGCTTCCACTGGATGTCAATAGTCTTTAGAAATTGGTTGAGGTTATTCCTTTGTGTAATGAAGAAGTACGGCCATCTTGAACGAGGGTCACTTGAAGTGTACTGTTAGATAGAGGCGCGTGACCAGAAAGCTAGCTACAGTTTGTTCTCTTCCTGTATTGAACACAGATCATCCCGTCTTCAATTGTATCGATTATTTACGTAAAAAAATACCTAAAGTTGTATTACAAAAGTAGTGTGAAATGTTTTGGCAAAGTTTACAGGTAACTTTTGAGATATTTTGTAGTCACGTTGTGCAAGTTGGAACCGGTGTTTCTCTGGATTAAACGGGCCAAATAAATGGACATATATTGACGGAATTAATTGAACAAAAGGATTTTGATGTTTATGGGACCTGAGTGCCAACAAAAGAAGCTCGTCAAAGGTAAGGGATGAATTATATTTGTATTTCTGCGTTTTGTGTCGCGCCTACAGGGTTGAAATATGGTTTCTCTCTTTGTTTACGGAGGTGCTATCCTCAGATAATAGCATCGTTTGCTTTTGCCGAAAAGCCTTTTTGAAATCTGACATGTTGGCTGGATTCACAACAAGTGTAGCTTTAATTTGCTATCTTGCATGTGTGAATTAATGAAAGTTTTGATTTTTATAGTAATTTTTTAAAAATTTGGCATTCTGCATTTTCCCTGGCTTTTGGGCAGGTGGCGTCCCACATATCCCAGAGAGGTTAAGGTGCCACCAACCTCATGTGCACTGTGTGTATAGAAAAGGTGGACTGTATAAAAGGTGTTCAGAGTGACACCATGGCACGTCGATAAGAATGCAGATGAAAGGAGGAGATGAAGCAGGAATCCAAATAGTGTGATTTTATTGCACAAACACTGGTGCACAGGAGGAAAGGTTGAAGGATAATGCTTTGGTTACTAGGTAAATACAAGAGGGAGATACAAACACATGTTAACATACAAGCATGACTGAGGGATAAATAATTGAACCGCATCTTACAGACTGACAGGTCTGTAATTTGGCAGCAGCATATAAACTAACATCAACAAAAAAGGATCTTAAAATTAACATGCATTTATTCAATAATTAAATGCATTCACTTGTCAGTCACGCACAACATAGAAAAGAAAACAACTTGACTCGCCATGCATTCACCATGCATTCATAAGACTGGAGGGAGAAAATGTTGCTTAAATGGTCAAGGGTGCTAATGAGCAGTGCTAATGAGTCTTCTAATGAGCAGACTGGAGAGGTGAGATGCAGTAGTGTGTATTCATGGATGCAAAGGGAAGCCAGGCTGTTGTGGATATTCTACACAGGGACACTTAAAGTGAATATTAAATTAATAATTCTTTATTATCAGAGCACTGAAGAGGATCCAACCAACTCAATACACCATGTACACATGTCGATCAGGAGCTCCACTCGGGGTAGTCCCGTTAAATCCTTATATACTGGTTACAGACACATTACATAGGCATAGTTCATAGGGTTGGTTCCGGCATGTGTCTGGCACCATCTCCTATATTAAGGATTAGCCCCCATTTTTCAATTTTCGCCTAAAATGACATACCTAAATCGAACTGCCTGTAGCTCAGGCCCTGAAGCAAGGATATGTATATATGAAAACTTCAATCCATTTGGAGTAACTGTCAATATTTACCAAAGATGCCAGTGCCCCATGGGAACAGTAATTCCCCCTTTGGACACATGACTCTCATTGTGATTCATGCGTCCCAAAAAACAACAACATTGCCTGTTAAAATAACAAATCAAATTAGAACTCTTGATAACTCCATAAGGAAATAATTGTATCCCATAAGGTAATGGTGAAATAGACTAGAGACAGGTGTCCCTCATTCAGGGGCAGCTCTCTCTCTCTCTCTCTCTCTCTCTCTCTCTCTCTCTCTCTCTCAGAATCACAAATAGGACTTTTGATACATTATGAACTTCCAATTATTAGTGTTTACACAGCCCATTTAAATCTCACTCAGTGTCTCTAGTCTTTCTAGTGAGGGTGATCAGGCCTCACCAGAAAGTTAGAACAGAGGTCAGTCAGCCTAATTAAGTGAGAGTTTCTTTCCCTGTACCCCAGACATTAATTAAAGATATTTCAAACATTTTGTGTATCAGGTTTACATTGGGTTTTTCAGTACATTTCTTATCACGAGAATGTATATACAGTGCCTTGCGAAAGTATTCGGCCCCTTTGAACTTTGCGACCTTTTGCCACATTTCAGGCTTCAAACATAAAGATATAAAACTGTATTTTTTTGTGAAGAATCAACAACAAGTGGGACACAATCATGAAGTGCAACGACATTTATTGGATATTTCAAACTTTTTTAACAAATCAAAAACTGAAAAATTGGGCTTGCAAAATTATTCAGCCCCCTTAAGTTAATACTTTGTAGCGCCACCTTTTGCTGCGATTACAGCTGTAAGTCGCTTGGGGTATGTCTCTATCAGTTTTGCACATTGAGAGACTGACATTTTTTCCCATTCCTCCTTGCAAAACAGCTCGAGCTCAGTGAGGTTGGATGGAGAGCATTTGTGAACAGCAGTTTTCAGTTCTTTCCACAGATTCTCGATTGGATTCAGGTCTGGACTTTGACTTGGCCATTCTAACACCTGGATATGTTTATTTTTGAACCATTCCATTGTAGATTTTGCTTTATGTTTTGGATCATTGTCTTGTTGGAAGACAAATCTCCGTCCCAGTCTCAGGTCTTTTGCAGACTCCATCAGGTTTTCTTCCAGAATGGTCCTGTATTTGGCTCCATCCATCTTCCCATCAATTTTAACCATCTTCCCTGTCCCTGCTGAAGAAAAGCAGGCCCAAACCATGATGCTGCCACCACCATGTTTGACAGTAGGGATGGTGTGTTCAGGGTGATGAACTGTGTTGCTTTTACGCCAAACATAATGTTTTGCATTGTTGCCAAAAAGTTCAATTTTGGTTTCATCTGACCAGAGCACCTTCTTCCACATGTTTGGTGTGTCTCCCAGGTGGCTTGTGGCAAACTTTAAACAACACTTTTTATGGATATCTTTAAGCAATGGCTTTCTTCTTGCCACTCTTCCATAAAGGCCAGATTTGTGCAATATACAACTGATTGTTGTCCTATGGACAGAGTCTCCCACCTCAGCTGTAGATCTCAGCAGTTCATCAGAGTGATCATGGGCCTCTTGGCTGCATCTCTGATCAGTATTCTCCTTGTATGAGCTGAAAGTTTAGAGGGACGGCCAGGTCTTGGTAGATTTGCAGTGGTCTGATACTCCTTCCATTTCAATATTATCGCTTGCACAGTGCTCCTTGGGATGTTTAAAGCTTGGGAAATCTTTTTGTATCCAAATACGGCTTTAAACTTCTTCACAACAGTATCTCGGACCTGCCTGGTGTGTTCCATCTTCTTCATGATGCTCTCTGCGCTTTTAACGGACCTCTGAGACTATCACAGTGCAGGTGCATTTATACGGAGACTTGATTACACACAGGTGGATTGTATTTATCATCATTAGTCATTTAGGTCAACATTGGATCATTCAGAGAACTTCTGGAGAGAGTTTGCTGCACTGAAAGTAAAGGGGCTGAATAATTTTGCACGCCCAATTTTTCAGTTTTTGATTTGTTAAAAAAGTTTGAAATATCCAATAAATGTCGTTCCACTTCATGATTGTGTCACACTTGTTGTTGATTCTTCACAAAAAAATACAGTTTTATATCTTTATGTTTGAAGCCTGAAATGTGGCAAAAGGTCGCAAAGTTCAAGGGGGCCGAATACTTTCGCAAGGCACTGTACAGTGGGGCAAAAAAGTATTTAGTCAGCCACCAATTGTGCAAGTTCTCCCACTTAAAAAGATGAGAGGCCTGTAATTTTCATCATAGGTACACTTCAACTATGACAGACAAAATGAGAAATATTTAATGAATTTATTTGCAAATTATGGGGGAAAATAAGTATTTGGTCACCTACAAACAAGCAAGATTTCTGGCTCTCACAGACCTGCAACTTCTTCTTTAAGAGGCTCCTCTTTCCTCCACTCGTTACCTGTATTAATGGCACCTGCTTGAACTTGTTATCAGTATAAAAGACACCTGTCCACAACTTCAAACAGTCACACTCCAAACTCCACTATGGCCAAGACCAAAGAGCTGTCAAAGGACACCAGAAACAAAATTGTAGACCTGCACCAGGCTGAGAAGACTGAATCTGCAATAGGTAAGCAGCTTGGTTTCAAGAAATCAACTGTGGGAGCAATTACTAGGAAATGGAAGACATACAAGACCACTGATAATCTCCCTCGATCTGGGGCTCCACGCAAGATCTCAAAAATCCCAGAACCACACGGGGGGACCTAGTGAATGATCTGCAGAGAGCTGGGACCAAAGTAACAAAGCCTACCATCAGTAACACACTACGCCGCCAGGGACTCAAATCCTGCAGTGCCAGATGTGTCCCCCTGCTTAAGCCAGTACATGTCCAGGCCCATCTGAAGTTTGCTAGAGAGCATTTGGATGATCCAGAAGAAGATTGGGAGAATGTCATATGGTTAGATGAAACCAAATTATAACTTTTTTGGTAAAAACTCAACTCGTCGCGTTTGGAGGACAAAGAATGCTGAGTTGCATCCAAAGAACACCATACCTACTGTGAAGCATAGGGGTGGAAACATCATGCTTTGGGCTGTTTTTCTGCAAAGGGACCAAGATGACTGATCCGTGTAAAGGAAAGAATGAATGGGGCCATGTATCGTGAGATTTTGAGTGAAAACCTCCTTCCATCAGCAAGGGCATTGAAGATGAAACGTGGCTGGGTCTTTCAGCATGACAATGACACAACGCCCGGGCAACGAAGGAGTGGCTTTTCAAGGTCCTGGAGTGGCCTAGCCAGTCTCCAGATCTCAACCCCATAGAAAATCTTTGGAGGGAGTTGAAAGTCCGTGTTGCCCAGCAACAGCCACAAAACATCACTGCTCTAGAAGAGATCTGCATGGAGGAATGGGCCAAAATACCAGCAACAGTGTGTGAAAACCTTGTGAAGACTTACAGAAAACGTTTGACCTCTGTCAGTGCCAACAAAGGGTATATAACAAAGTATTGTGTTAAAATTTTGTTATTGACCAAATACTTATTTTCTCCCATAATTTGCAAATAAATTCATAAAAAATCTTACAATGTAATTTTCTGGATTTTTTTTTCTCATTTTGTCTGTCATAGTTGAAGCATACCTATGATGAAAATTACAGGCCTCTCTCATCTTTTTAAGTGGGAGAACTTGCACAATTGGTGACTGACTAAATACTTTTTTGCCCCACTGTATGTGCAACCAAAACTCTGACAAACTTCAGAGAATTTCATTTGTGTTGCATCCATTCTAAACCCACTGAAACAAAAATAAAAAGATCCCACACTATGAATCAAACAGAGTATTAACCACTAACAAATATTCCTTAACAGGTGGGTTGTGTGTGGGTGCTGGCATGTGTGTGGTTAAAATCCCAGGGTAAAAAAACGAATAAAATGGCCAGGCCTTACCCGTCAAGCTGAATATGCACCTTCTAAAGTAAACAAACCCAGAGCCCCTCTCTTGTAATCATTGTCATTTTGACCTGTTCCATTGACATACAGTTCTGTACAAACTGTCCCGGGGACATAAACTAATCAAAATAGGAAACATGTTGTTTAACAAATCTGCCAGGACCTTCAAAGAGTTGGTGCTGGCTTATGAGCTCAATATTCAGTACTAAAACATTTACTTGGATGTACTTATTCTGGACACAGTTCCATGTAATGGAAACAGATTATTGTTTTAGATGACATGACATTCTTACTTAAATCACTGGTGCTACCCAAACTATATAATTGAGTAGTAAATTGTCAAAAACTTGTCTTTTTCAATTATTCATACCTCTGTCCCAAATTCCCCCACTGCCTGTTTGAGTTTAGTGTGTACTGGCGGCTGGCTATCTATTGTTCCACAGGAAGCTTATCTCTGACCCAAACACCAGATGGCGGCCCTCATTTAATATCAGTCCCAATGCTCAATCCCTCTGTTCATCATGTGACCTAGTATTGAAACATTTAATTCTTCAAATTACTAAGACATTGCATTATTAGAGTGCTATCTGAAAGCCAATTATCATTCATTTTGTTACTTCACACATTTTGTTACTTCACATTGAACGTCTATTATTTTAAGATTCATATGTAATGCCTTGGAGGGATCAATATCTTTTAACTGGGCTGGCACTTCTATCAGTCCCCTGTAGATGGCATGGTGCTCTGTCCATAATAAGTCTCTACCTCGAAAGTTAAACAGTTGAGTAGGTGAACACAGAACATTATTGCTGATTTTTAACAGGGTATGGGGATTGTTTTCAAATCTAATAACAGGGTGGAGGAAATCTCATAAGAATTTATAGTTTTTATTGGTTAGGGGTAAGTCAAGTCCCGTAAAATGCTTTAACCTTATCATACAAATGATCCATAAAGAGACCACTCTGAACATTTCTCAGAATAGTTTTTACACCACTTACATACATCTAAGTGTGGGTGTGCAAAGTGTGTATTATTATACTTTTTTCTATTGTTACTTCATCAGATCTCTAGTAACCCATTATACTCAATGTTGTCTTACTTTATCTCTAGTAACCCATTATGCATAATACTTAATATCCAAATTTCAATCAATCATCTTATTATCCAAATTTCAATCAGCTTGATACATCATATCACACAATCACACAACTTTCACATACAGTACCAGTCAAAAGTTTGGACACACCTACTCATTCAAGGGTTTTTCTTTATAATTTTTTGTTGTTGAAAACTCTGAAAAAAACAACACAAAAACACACATTGTAACCAAAAAAGTGTTTAACAAATCAAAATATATTTTATATTTGAGATTCTTAAAATTAGCCACCCTTTGCCTTGATGACAGAGTTGCAAACGCTTGGCATCCTCTCAACCAGATTCACCTGGAATGCTTTTCCAACAGTCTTTGATGGAGTTCCCACATATGCTGAGCACCTTCTAGGTCAAATAGCCCTTACACAGCCAGGAGGAGTCCTGTTAAAAAAACAAATTATAGTCCCACTAAGTGCAAACCAGATGGGAGGGTGTATAGCTGCAGAATGCTGTGGTAGCGATGCTGGCTAAGTAATCCTTGAATTCAAAATAATTCCCTGACAGTGTCACCAGCAATGCACCCTGAACACCATCACACCTCCTCCTTCATGCTTCACGGTGGGAACCACACATGCAGAGCTCATCCATTCACCTACTCTGTGTCTCACAAAGACACGGCGGTTGGAACCAAAAATCTCAAATTTGGACTCATCAGACCAAAGGACAGATTTCCACTGGTCTAATGTCCATTGCTCGTGTTTCTTGGCCCAAGCAAGTCTCTTCTTATTATTGGTGTCCTTTAGTAGTGGTTTCTTTGCAGCAATTCGACCATGAAGGCCTGATTCACGCAGTCTTCTCTGAATAGGAGACTGCGTGAATCAGATGTGATTCAGATATGTGTCTGTTACTTGAACTCTGTGAAGCATTTATTTGGGTTGCAATTTCTGAGGGTGGTAACGCTAATGCCTGACAAGCAGTTTCCTCCGCCATTTCCTCAGTGCAACCTTTCCTGCTACTGAAATGCCTTAGTGACCTAAATGTCAACTCAGGCTTGGTGCTGTGGATCCAGGAAGTCCTGAGGGAGTGATCCCAGAGGGTCATTTCCCTGTGGAGTTGATTGATGCACCAGTGCAATATTCATTTTGAATACTTAATAGCTCTCAGAGTGTTTTTATGCTAGACTTAGCGTTTGTTGCAGTTGCTGCAGCTCAATCTCCTATTTCTGCCAATGTTAAGTGTGCCCCTATTCCATAACATGGGGCTTGTAAAAATGGTGTTTTCTAGACATTAGAGGATCCAGACGAGAAAATGATTGGATTATAATGACGGCAAAACTATGTGAAGTTTGTATTTTGAATTTCGTGGTCGCACTTTCAGGTTTGCAACTGTGTAATTTAATTTTGCAACCTTGTGATTTGTGAAAGATTTAACAACGGTTGCAAACTTGTAACTTGACATTTTAATACATTCTATAATATTTGCAAGCATAATTTATTTTCAGAATTATTGGAAGTCCATTTACAACTATGAGTATTCTGCTGTGGAACAAAAATACACGTGTAGATTTTCAATCTGTGGGCGCTCGGAGTTCTGTCACTAAGTTTTGTAAATTTGTTGGATGGGCTTCCTGGATTGTGCCATTGGAACACAGGAGTTATGGTTGCTGATAATGGGCCTCTGTATGCCTATGTAGATATTCCATTTTAAAAAATCTGCCGTTTCCAGCTACAGTAGTCATTTAGAACATTAACAATGTCTACACTGTATTCCTGATCAATTTTAATGGGCACAAAAATGAGCTTTTCTTTCAAAAACAAGGATATTTCTAAGTGACCCCAAATTTTTGAACGGTAGTCTACCTGTGTAGTGATGGTTACTGACTTCTAAACTTGAAATATGAAATGTCCTTATTCATGTTACCGAGGGAGAGAGGGGAATGCAGAAAGTGTGCGTTCTGTCAGAACATGTCATTGTTAAATCTCAAGTATCCCATGGAGAGGAGAACGGCCACAGTCTGGTACAAGTCAACAGGACAGCCGTGAGTTGAGGAGGAGTGAGGAATTTGGGCCGAGGTCAGGTCAGATGAAGTGAGAAAGAACAGCCATCACTAAAGTCCTGTCTAGCAACAGAGATGTATTGGCTGTCCAGATGTGTAAGGGGGAGACTTAGCATGGGAGGAAGGTATAAATACCAGTGCTTGTGTCAACATGTCTTTGTCTTATGCAGCTGTGTGACCCAGTGGGTGAATAAACTTGGTTTGAGCTTTACTAGTCATCCAAGAGTTTTACTGTTTATTTAGAACCTAACAGTAGTAAACTTGTAATTACCTTGTAATAACTTAATAAGTACATGCATTTCAGGTCAGTTCAATTCAATTCAATTAAGATGAATTCAAGTCAAATCAACAAAACTTAACTCAATTAATTCAACTCCCCGCTCTATCTCTTTTCTCCTTCCCTGTGCAGCTGAGGGTTACCAATGGCGATGGGTAGCTACTTGGCCCTGGCCCCCATCCCTCGACAGGGTACAGGGTGATGGCAGGGCGGGTGTCGGGGTGGGGGTAACCCTCTCTCAGAGATCACCCCTACTCTGCGGATGGTCAAACTGTCCATAGTGTAGTCGGCCAGGTGCAACAGCAGAAAGTCGCTCAACGGGAACAACAACTCCAACATGATCTGTGCTGACTACAATGCTGGGGGGTACTGGACCTGATAGAGCTGACACCATGTTTTATGAAAGAGAACTACAGTGAGTTATTGAACTGGTAGGGGTGCATGGAAGGGGCTAGTAGGGATCGAAATGTAACTTGGCCTGTATATGATAGGCCTCTGCTGATGCCTCATACAAATATCCCTAAACCTTGTGGTTTTACAAACCTCTCCTCAGATGTTTCACAATTTTGTTTTTGTTGTAGCCCTGAACTACACTGAACAAAACTATAAACGCAACATGTAAAGTGTTGGCCCATGTTTCATGAGCTGGGGAAAAAAAGTCCCCAAAATGTCTTGCAAATTCTGTGGACAAATTTGTTTACGTTCCTGTTAGTGAGCATTTCTCCATTGCCAAGATAATCCATCCATCTGACAGGTGTGGCATATCAAGAAGCTGATTGAACTGCATGATCATTACACAGTTGCACCTTGTGCTGGGGGACAATAAAAGGCCACTTTTTAAAAATGTCATTCAATTGATTGAGTTCCTTTATGTGAACTGTAACTCAGTATAATCTTTGACATTTTTGCATGTTGCATTTATATTTTTGTTCAGTATAGCTCACCTAGTCAAGGGCTTGATAATTAGTTCAGGTTCAGGTGTGCTAGTTCTAGAGTAGTTCAAATGCAGTATACTGAACAAAAATATAAACAAAACATGCATCAATTTCAAAGATTTTACTGAGTTCCAGTTCATATAAGAGGATGAGCCAATTGAAATAAATTAATTAGGCCCTAATCTATGGATTTCACATGATTGGGAGTACAGACATGAATACCTTAAAAAAAGGTAAAGGCATGGATCACAAAACCAGTCAGTATCTGGTGTGACCCACATTTGTCTTATGCAGCACAACACATATCCTTCACATAGAGTTGATCAGTCTGTGGACTGTGGACTGTGGAATGTTTTCCCACTCCTCATCAATGTCTGTGCTCAATCGGTGACATGTCTGGTGAGTATGCAGGCCATGGGAGAACTGGGACATTTTCAGCTTCCAAGAATTGTGTACAGATCCTTGCGACATGGGGCCGTGCTTTATTATGCTGAAACATGAGGTGATGGCATGACAATGGGCCTCAGGATCTCGTCACGGTATCTCTGTGCATTCAATTTGCCATAGATAAAATGCAATTGTGTTCGTTGCCTGTCCATACCATAACCCCGCCACCACCATGGGGCACTCTGTTCACAACCGCTTGCCCACACCACGCCATACACATGGTCTGCGATTGTGAGGACGGTTGGACGTACTGCCAAATTCTCTAAAACAACATTGCTTATGGTAGAGTAATGTAATATTAAATTCTCTGGCAACAGCTCTGGTGGACATTCCTGCAGTCAGCATGCCAATTGCACGCTCCCTCAAATCTTAAGACATCTGTGGCATTTTGTTGTGTGACAAAGCTGCACCTTTTAGAGTGGCCTTTTATTGTCCACAGCACAAGGTACACCTGTGTAATTATTACACTGTTTAATCGGCTTCTTCGTATGTCACACCTGTCAGGTGGATGAATTATCTTGGCAAAGGAGAAATTCTCACTGACAGGGATGTAAACACATTTTTGCACAAAATGAAAGAGAAATACGTTTTTTGTATGGAACATTTTGGGGATCTTTTATTTCAGCTCATGAAACATGGGACCAATACTTTACATGTTGCATTTATATTTTGGTTCAGTGTACATGGAATGGCTGGGAGTCCCCAAGGAGATGTTTGAAAACCTCTGCCTTGTCCAACCTGATGAAACCAAACAATTACTTTTGAATGTAAAATGTCCTATTTCTCTATGTCTATGGGGTGGTATCCCGGGGTAACGGCTGTGGAGACACTCATTTTCCCAGCGTTTACATGCCAGTGTCAAAGTTCATGGGAGTTTCAATGAAAATGTTCCACATTATTCTTCTCATTGAGAAGAAGTGTATAATGACTATTATACAAGGTGTTGATGCTACTAGAGACAACTCAGGCAAGTCCTTGTATACTCATGGTTAATGAAATGAGGTAGTGATTATGGTACTTGAGAAAGGCTCCAGTCAGAAGTGCCTGTGTGACTGTATCTTTTGATTAATATATTCTTTGAATGATTGAAATGGTACCTTGTGGATTCTTCACTATTTAGTTTTTTTATTACTTTTATTAATGTATATCGTCATCATTTAAAACAAAAACAAATGAACACATCGAAAAAAGTATTTTTCTTTTTAATTTCACTTTTAGAAATAGTTTTTACTTGTTTGTGAATGAATTAACTGCAGTTAGCCTTCAGGTACAGTGTAGTCCCAATGGTATCATGGATGGTGGTAGTATTGTACAGTACATATTCAATGTAAAAAAACATGAATTAACCACATGTCACGCCCTGACCTTAGACCTTTTTATGTCTCTATTTTGGGTTTGGTCAGGGTGTGATTTGGTGGGCATTCTATGTTCTATGTTAATGTATTTCTTTGTTTTGGCCGGGTATGGTTCTCAATCAAGGACAGCTGTCTATCGTTGTCTCTGATTGGGAACCATATTTAGGTAGCCCTTTCCCCTCCTTTCTGTGTGGGAAGTTGTCTTTGTTTGTGGCACTATAGCCCTTAAGCTTCACGGTCGGTTTGTATTTATTTATTGTTTTGTTGGTGTCATTTTTACTAAAGGAAAAATGTACGCTCACCACTCTGCGCTTTGGTCCAGTTCTTTTGACGGCCGTGACACCACATGAATCCTTAATAAGACATGTACTAAGTTATCTACTAACTATTATAATACATTACGAAATGCTATAATTTATAACTCATGAATAATCCACTCATACATTAATACTGGATGATACACAATATGACCACCATGGTACTCACAGTACCCTTCTTTTTAGTATAGTAGGCTATAAAAACAGACATCAGATACAGTAGCCATCTCTCCAATCTCTGGGCTCTCAACTGACTCCTGTGGGTCCTAGGGGACAGGGCTGGGCCTCTCCTATGAATAGTTGACGGCATATTGAAGGTGTCTGGTTTTTAGCGTGTGTGGTTTCATCACCTCTCACACTCCATAAGGTCTGTAAAACAATACCTATGTGTAATGGAGACACAATGAGAGGGGAATTGTACTGGAACTCTGGAGGGGGAAATGATATTCTGTGATTTACTCACCATCATACCTCTCTCTCTCTCATTCTCTGTCTAGATCCTCCCTCTCGCTCGCCATCTCAAGGTTTCATAACTGCGTGCATGCATTCAAATCAAATCATATGTTATCTGTCATATGTCTCGTAAACTACGGGTGTAGACAAACGGCGAAAGGCTTACTTATGGGTCCTTTTCCAACAATGCAGATCTAAAATAAAGAATAAAAAGAAAATAGAAATAGTGACGAGGAATAATTATACAGTGAATAACAATAATGAGTAAAAGTAACATGGCTATATTCAGGGGGTACCAGTACCGAGTTGATGTGCAGAGATATGAGGTGACTCTTACACCAACCTAATCAGTATTTAATCTAGAAATACCTTTCATATAAAGTAATTGCCTTTCACAATGCAACGCTCACAATACTTTCATATGATTCTCTTCTCATTTATTTAAATACATTTGACCATCACTTAATTCCACTTAATGGTTAATCGCTAAACTGTTTGGTAAACCTATAGATTTCGAACTGGTTTGTCTACTATAAATGGATTTTGAGAACTACAAAAATGAAATGTGTGTGTATAAACATAGAAAGTATAAACATCTACATGACATGTATGATACATGATAACCATACATAACGACGTCACATTATTGCTAATTGATTTCATAAAGTGGTAAGCGCAATTGGTCACCATATAAAAAGGGGGTTGTGAACACTTGCAATTTATTTCAACATGGAGCAGAATAGACAGCAAGTGAGAGGAAGAAATCAAAGTGTTTGTGGACAAGGGGCCCATCAGAGAGGAAGGAAGGAAGCCCGACAGTCAGCCCCAAAAATTTTACCAGAAGAAAACCGTAACAGGAGGCAGACGGCAGGGAACTGTTGTGTCTAATGAAGTCTGGGCCATCGTCGTTGACCATGTGGTAAACAGAGGCTTTACCATGGCAGAGGCTGCCAGATTAATTCACCCCAATCTGAAAAAAATCTAAATCTTTGATTACACATTGGATAGATATTATTGAAATGATAGATTTTCTGTCCATTTTGTTGGGTAATGTATGTGTATTGCCTAATGTAAAAACTGTTTAATCCACTGTAATTGACAATATTGTAGCATATTAGTTTCAGGACTTCTAAGGGCGAAACATATCTTCCATTGTTTGCTATTGGATTAATGTTATGGTTTTCTTGCGGTGAAGGAGAGTCGGACCAAAATGCAGCGTGGTGTTCTTGATACATATTTAATGATGATGAAAAACGAACAATACAAAAACAACAAACCTAACTTGAAAACCTATACAGCCTATCTGGTGCAAACAGAGACAGGAACAATCACCCACGAAACACTCAAAGAATATGGCTGCCTAAATATGGTTCCCAGTCAGAGACAACAATAAACACCTGCCTCTGATTGAGAACCACTCCAGACAGCCATAGACTATGCTAGAAAACCCCACTAAGCCACAATCCCAATACCTACGAAAACCCCCAAGACAAAACATACCACATAAATAAACCATGTCACACCCTGGCCTGACCAGAATAATAAAGAAAACACAAAATACTAAGACCAGGGCGTGACAGAACCCCCCCAAGGTGCGGACTCCCGGCCGCACACCTAAACCCATAGGGGAGGGTCCGGGTGGGCGTCTGTCCACGGTGGCGACTCCGGCTCGGGACGTGGACCCCACTCCAACAAAGTCTTAGTCCATTTTCTTCGCGTCCTAGATAGGCGACCCTCGCCGCCGACCTTGGCCTAGTAGCCCTCACCAAGGACCCCACTGGACTGAGGAGCAGCTCGGGACTGAGGGGCAGCTCGGGACTGAGGGGCAGCTCGGGACTGAGGGGTAGATCGGGACTGAGGGGTAGATCGGGACTGAGGGGTAGATCGGGACTGAGGGGTAGATCGGGACTGAGGGGTAGATCGGGACTGAGGGTTAGATCGGGACTGAGGGGAATCCCAGCACTGAGAGGAAGCCCAGTACTGAGAGGAAGCTCAGTACTGAGAGGAAGCTCAGGCAGTACCTGGCTGGCTGGTGGTTCTGGCAGATCCTGGCTGACTGGCGGCCCTGGCGGATCCATGCTGACTGGCGGCTCTGGCTGCTCCATGCTGACTGGCGGCTCTGGCTGCTCCATGCTGACTGGCGGCTCTGGCTGCTCCATGCTGACTGGCGGCTCTGGCTGCTCCATGCTGACTGGCGGCTCTGGCTGCTCCATGCTGACTGGCGTCTCTGGCTGCTCCATGCTGACTGGCGGCTCTGGCTGCTCCATGCTGACTGGCGGCTCTGGCTGCTCCATGCTGACTGGCGGCTCTGGAAGCTCCTTGCAGACTGGCAGCTCCTTGCAGACTGGCAGCTCCTTGCAGACTGGCAGTTCAGGCTGCTCTTTACAGACTGGCAGCTCTGGCAGCGCTGAACAGGCGGGAGACTCCGGCAGCGCTGTAGAGGAGGAAGGCTCTGGCAGCGCTGGACAGGCGAGGCGCACTGTAGGCCTGATGCGTGGTGCTGGCACTGGTGGTACTGGGCCGAGAACACGCACAGGAAACCTGGTGCGGGGAGCTGCCACCGGAGGACTGATGTGTGGAGGTGGTACTGGATAGACCGGACCGTGCAGGCGCACTGGAGCTCTTGAGCACCGAGCCTGCCCAACCTTACCTGGTTGAATGCTCCTGGTCGCCCTGCTAGTGCGGCGAGGTGGAACAGCCCGCCCTGGGCAATGCAGGTGAACCGGGGACACCATGCGCAAGGTTGGTGCCATGTAAGCCGGCCCAAGGAGACGCACTGAAGACCAGCTGCGTAGAGCCGGCTTCATGGCACTTGGCTCAATGCTCACTCTAGCCCGGCCGATACGCGGAGCTGGTATGTACCGCACCGGGCTATGCACCCGCACTGGAGACACCGTGCACTTCACAGCATAACATGGTGCCTGCCCAGTCTCTCTAGCCCCCCGGTAAGCACAGGAAGTTTGCGCAGGTCTCCTAACTGGCGTAGCCATACTCCCTGTGAGCCCCCCCCCCCAATACATTTTTGGGGCTGACTCTCGGGCTTCCATCCGCGCCTCCGTGCTTGTCTCTCCATCTCCATTCTCCTATAACCCTCTTCGCACTGCTCAAGCGAATCCCAGGCGGGCTCCGGCACTCTCCCTGGGTCGACCGCTCACCTGTCTATTTCCTCCCAAGTCGTATAATCCAAACTTTGTTGCTCCTGCTACCGCTGCCTGTCACCACGCCGCTTGGTCCTGTTGTGGTGGGTGATTCTGTTACGGTTTTCTTGCGGTGAAGGAGAATCGGACCAAAATGCAGAGGGGTATTCTTGATACATATTTAATGATGATGAAAAACGAACAATACAAAAACAACAAACGTAATGTGAAAACCTATACAGCCTATCTGGTGCAAACAAACACAGAGACAGGAACAATCACCCACGAAACACTCAAAGAATATGGCTGCCTAAATATAGTTCCTAATCAGAGACAACGATAAACACCTGCCTCTGATTGAGAACCACTCCAGACAGACATAGACTATGCTAGAAAACCCCACTAAGCCACAATCCCAATACCTACGAAAAACCCCAAGACAAAACATACCACATAAATAAACCATGTCACACCCTGGCCTGACCAAAATAATAAAGAAAACACAAAATACTAAGACCAGGGCGTGACAATTAACTGGTAATTTAAACAACCAAATTTAAAAGATATCAGGTTGTGCCTTTTATGCCTTTTATGGCTGTTGTCCCTGTACAGGGATCAACATCAACATCAGCGGAAATGTCAGAGTGACAACTAATAGTACTCGATACAACTCAAACTTTAACTTCATTAAAACACACATGCAGAGTACTCAATTAAAGCTACACTCGTTGTGAATCTAGCCAACATGTCAGATTTTTAAAATGCTTTTCGGCGAAAGCATGAGAAGCTATTATCTGATAGCATGAAACCCCCCGAAATACCTAAAGGGGACGTAAACAAAAGAATAAGCGTAGCCGGCGCTACACAAAACGCAGAAATAAAATATAAAACATTCATTACCTTTGACGAGCTTCTTTGTTGGCACTCCTATATGTCCCATAAACATCACAATTGGGTCTTTTTTTCGATTAAATCCGTCCATGTATACCCAAAATGTCCATTTATGAAGCCCGTCTGATCCAGGAAAAAACTGCTTTCCAAAACGCAACGTCATTTTTTTAAATTAAAAAAGTTGCCTATAAACTTTGACAAAACACTTCAAACTACTTTTGTAATCCAACTTTAGGTATTTGTAAACGTTAATAATCGATCAAATTGATCACGGTGCGATCTGTATTCAATAGCAGCAAGTCTTGAAATCATGGTCCATATTCTCTCTTCCATAACTTCCCCCGGTGTACTCGATGACACTCTATTCCTCATTTCACCAAGGATTAACTTCAACCAAATTGCCAAGTCTGGCGACATCGTGTGGAAACTGTAGGAACTGTAAACTGGTCGCTATCTATTTTCCCTTGCCATAGACAATACAGAGACTGGCGGAGGGATTTTTGTTTTTTGTTTTTTGTGAACAGTTTTCCTTGGGAATTTGCCTGCTACACACGTTCTGTTATAGTCACAGACATGATTTAACCAGTTTTAACACTTCAGAGTGTTTTCTATCCACACATACTAATCATATGCATACACTATATTCCTGGCATGAGTAGCAGGACGTTGAAATTTTGTGCGATTTTTAATAAAAAGCTGAAAAAATTAACAGCCTCCTTAAGAGAAACCAATGTTTTCTTTACATTTTGCAATAAATGTCAATTTTGAATCAGTGGTTGTGTGGTTTACAATCCAAATGTATGCCCAATGACAGGTATTGAATGAAAGACTGGCTGTGTTTGTCGTGGAAATTCTAATCAAATGGAAGAGAGACTGCAGATTCTTCCAAACAACAACTTTTTATTATAAGATTTGCAAATCAGGAGCTGGTTTACAATAACTCAAAAGGTGCAAAGTTAAGAGCCCAACGACAAGAGTTGTGTCTCAGCTTTTATAACATTTGTCTACGTGGTAGTTTTAGCAGGTGTGCGAGAGCATGGCGGGAACAAAGTGCACAAACAAGTCATAACGCCAGTTTTGTTACTCCTTTCTGCTGATAGAATTCTCACTGCTACTCAAGCGATGACCAAAAGGATGGACCAAAAACTGTGGTCACTCTGAGGCTCTTTGTCTCTGGCCGTGTGACTAAGTCGAACAGAGGCAGAGTGGAAAAATACCAGCTTCTTCTTACAAGACTTTCAAACAGACAGTGGAAATGTACAGGTTTAAGGCTTGTACACCGCATGTGCATAACAGAGTTTGTCATTTTCCACCGTACTTACAAGTGTGACCGGTTTGGAGTTTTGTACTAAGAGTTGTGAAAATGTTCCGCATACTTGTGAAAATAGTACCAAAGCGATAAAAGAAATGTAATAGGCAGTAGCAGCAGTGTATGTGGTGAGTGGGAATGTGTTTTTGACTGTGTGTGTGTGTGTGTGTTTGTTTGTTTGTATGTTGCATCAGTTTGCATGTGTGCGCGTGCTATGAGTGTGTGGGCGTATGTGGTCTGTGTGTGTGTGTGTGTGTGTGTGTGTGTGTGTGTGTGTGTGTGTGTGTGTGTGTGTGTGTGTGTGTGTGTGTGTGTGTGTGTGTGTATTGAGATGTCAGTGTAAGTATGTGTGAGTGTGTGCATAGAGTCATTTCCAGAGGGTAAAAAAGGGACAATGCAGTTATTCTGGGTAGCCATATGAATAGCAGTCTTGTTTAGTAGTCTTATGACTTGGGGGTAGAAGCTGTTCAGGGGTGTGTTGGTTCCAAACTTGGTAGACTGATACCACTGCCAGAGTTCATGTGTTAGTACAGCGCCTTCAAGTATTCATACCCCTTGTAATTTGTGGTAGCCATTATCACTAAATATCTTGATCAGCTCTTTTGGGTTTCCTTCCACTAGTTACCACAGCCACAAAGTCACAATCATGAAAACAAATATGTGCTTTTTAGTCTTCATTTGAGGTCAGGTACAGTGCCTTCAGAAAGTATTCATACCCCTAGACGTATTCCACCTTGTTGTTGTGTTACAGCCTGAATTCAAAACCTACATACAAATACCCCATAATGACAAAGTGAAAACGTGTTTTTAGAAATTTTGCCAAATTTATTGAAAATTAAATACAGAAATATCTCATTCACACCCCTGAGTCATTGCATGTTAGAATCCATTTTGTCAGAGATTACTGCTGTGAGTCTTTCTGGGTAAGTCTCTAAGAGCTTTGCACACCTGTATTGTACAGTATTTGCATTATTCTTTGAAGTGTTCTTCAAGCTCTGTCAAGTTGGTTGTTGATCATTGCTAGACAGCCATTTTCAGTCAAAACTGTAACAAGGCCGCTCAGGAACATTCAATGTCATCTTGCAAAGCAACTCCAGGGGTGTAATTGGTCTTCTGTTTTAGGTTATTGTCCTGCTGAAAGGTGAATTTGTCTCCCAGTGTATGTTGGAAAGCGGACTGAACCAGATTTTCCTCTAGGATTTTGTCTGTGCTTAGCTCTATTCCATTTATATTTAACCCCCCAAAAAACTGCTTAGTCCTTGCCGATGACAAGCATACTGTGGTGGAAATTCTAATCGACAACGAGGAGAGGCAAGGTCAATCACCAATCTGGATATTACTTTATTCAAAACGTATTAATAACGAAAGCATAAAGCAATTGCTTCTATAATGATGAGGCTGGTCGGCACAACACTTCCAGGTGTTGTGGTGAGTATCTCTGACATATGAAGAACACAAATATCTTTTATAGAAAAGATACGCCCTTGTAGTCTTCTTGACAAACAAAAAACTGTATGGAATAGGTCACAAGGTGAAACTTGATGAATGAGAAAGGAGTATCCCACAGCCAGATAGCATTTGCTATGAAGACTGTTATTCTTGTTTAGTCTGGCCCCTAAGATGAAGCTCCGATCTCGTTCCTGGTACTTCATAGCACAGAAACCCCAATTAATTCTATGGCATTAATCAATTGTCAACTCCAGATACTCCCATCTCAAGTAAAACCCCTTCTTGACCACACACCTGGACAAGCTCACTGAGGTTAGTGAGCTTCTAGGTCATACACTACCCCAGGATAGGTGCAACATCAGAGATTACATACAATGGTTCCAGACACTACCCCGCCAATCTTTTCTCAGATCTTATCTCCCCAAAGGAGGGAGTGACTGGCGCACCGACATTGTGGAGACAAGTCAGTAGTTCCCCATTAATCACTCCATCCCTTCACATGGTTTAGAATAGGTAAAGACACATTCACATACTGTATGAAGACAATGTTCTGTTCTCTTCCTGATATTCTGCATAGCACCAGAGACATGTGAAAGACAAGTCTGACTTCTCCCCTCTCTGGGCCCCAGTTGACTGAGCCCCAGCTGAGGGAGGAAGTGCAACTGCCAACTCCAGAGTCCGAAGGGATATGTCTATTTAAGCCTGTTAGGTCCGCCTAGGTTTGTGCGGGATTGTTACTCTGTTGGTTGTGGATGTGATTTCCGTGTTTGTTTTCTCCGGACTGTTTAGTCCTGTATTTGGGCTGGTCTGTTTTATGCGGCCGGTATTTTGGTGTGACCGTTTTGTGCCGGAGAATAAATTACGATTTACCGAACCCTCTGCTCTCTGCGCCTGACTCCAACCCACCACTCCTAGTAAACTCTGACAAAGACATCTTAATTATCTATGTTACCTAACTCATTTGGATTCTTCCGCCACAATACCCATAACATGATGCAGCCACCACCATGCTTGAAAATATGAAGAGTGGTATTCAGAAATGAGTTGTGTTGGATTTGCCCCAAACATATTGCTTTGTATTCAGGGCATAAAGTTTCTTTGCCACATTTTTTGCACCATTACCTTTTGCCATATTGCAAACAGGATGCATGTTTTGGAATATTTTTATTCTGTACAGGCTTCCTTTATTTCACTCAGTCTTTTAGGTTAGTATTGTGGAGTAATACAAGGTTGTTGATCCATTCCAATTTTTCTCCTATCACAGTCATAATACTTTGTAACTGTTTTAAAGTCACCATTGTCCACAAGGTGAAATCCCTGGGAAGGATGTCTGTATCGTTGTATTGACTGGGTGTATCCTTGATACACTATCAAAAGTGTAATTAATAGCTTTGGATACTGAAAGCATTCGTGGACCAACTGGTCATCGACATTTTCAACCTCTCCCTGACCGAGTCTCTAATACCTACATGTTTCAAACAGACCACCATAGTCCCTGTGCCCAAGAAAGTGAAGGTAACCTGCCTAAATGATTACCGCCCAGTAGCACTCACATCGGTTTCCATGAAGTGCTTTGAAAGGCTGGTCATGGCTCACATCAACACCAAGCCCTAGACCCACTCCAATTCGCATACCGCCCCAACAGATCCACAGATGACACAATCTCAATCGCACTCCACACTGCCTTTTCCCACCTGGACAAAAGGAACACCTACTGTACGTGAGAATGCTGTTCATTGACTACAGCTCAGCGTTCAACACCATAGTACCCACAAATCCCATTAATAAGCTAAGGACCCTGGGACTAAACACCTCCCTCTGCAACTGGATCCTGGACTTCTTGATGGACCGCTCCCAGACGGTAAGGGTAGGCAACAACACATCTGCCTCGTTCATCCGCAACACCCTGGCCCCTCAGGGGTTTGTGCTTAGTCCCTGCCTGTACTCCCTGTTCACCCACAACTGCGTGGCCGGCACTACTCCAATACCATCATTATATTTGCTCACAACACAACAGTGCTAGGCCTGATCAACGATAACGACGAAACAGCCTATAGGGAGGAGGTCAGAGACCTGGCAGTGTGGTGCCAGGACAACAACCTCTCCCTCAATGTGAACAAGACAAAGGAGCTGATCGTGAACTATAGAAAAAGGAGGGCCGAACAGGCCCCCATTAACATTGATGGGGCTGAAGTGGACCGGATTGAGAGTTTCAAGTTCCTCGGTGTCCACATCACCAACAGACTATCAAGGTCCAAACACACCAGGACAGTTGTGAAGAGGGCACGAGAACACCTTTTCCCCTTCAGGAGACTGAAAAGATTTGGCATGGGTCCCAAGATCCTCAAAAAAGTTATTCAGCTGCAACATCTAGAGCATCATGGTTGCATCATCGCTTGCGTAAGGCGCCACAGAGGGTAGTGCGTACGGCCCAGTACATCACTGGGTCCAAGCTTCCTGACATCCAGGACCTATATACAAGGAGGTGTCAGAGGAAGGCCCCCAAAAATGTCAAAGACTCCAGTCACCCAAGTCATAGACTGTTCTCTCTGCTATCGCACGGCAAGTGGTTTCAGAGCGCCAAGTCTAGGACCAAAAGGCTCCTTAACAGCTTCTAGCCCCAGGCCATAAGACTGCCGAACAATTATTCAAATGACCACCCAGACTATTTACATTTACAAATGACCTCGACTATCCTGTACCCCTGCACATTGACCCGGTACAGGTACCCCCTGTGTATAGCCTCGTTATTTTTTCATAATTTTCTTGTGTTACTTTTACTTTTTTTAAACTTTTTTGTGTTACTTTTTGATTTGAGTGGATTTTTTTTACTTTAGTTTATTTAGTAAATATTTTCTTAACTCTATTTCTTGAACTGAATTGAGCTTGTGAGTAAGCATTTCACAGTGAGGTCTACACCTGTTGTATTTGGTGGATGTGAGAAATAAAATTAGATTTGCTTTGAACTTCACCATGCTAAAGGGATAGTCAGTGCTTTTTTTACCCATCTACCAATAGGTGCCCTTCTTTGTGAGGCATTGGAAAACCTCCTTGGACTTTGTGGTTGAATCTGTGTCTGAAATTCGCTGCTCATGGGACCTTACAGATAATTGTATGTGTGGGGTACAGCGATGAGGTAGTCATTCAAAAATCATGTTAAACACTATTATTGCATACAGAGTGAGTCCATGCAACTTATGTGACTTGTTAAGCACAATTTTACCACTGAATTTTTTTAGGCTTGCCATAACAAAAGGGTTGAAAACTGTCGTCTCCCAATAGAGTGGACTCAACCTGGCCCTGAGTGTGAGTGTGTGTGAAAATATGTGACTCACCACCTGGATTCGGTCTTATGTAGAAACATTTGAATTTCTGTTTTTTACATTGGATAAAAGTAGACTCAGAGCTACAAATGGTATATCACACACTGTATTTGAGGAAACAATGGGAAAGTCATTCTGCTTTGAAAGTTGATCAACTTGTAAACTCACTTTTGAGAAAATCGTCTTTCAACGTTTTTGGTATTACTATTGGAGAGTCCTTCTTTGTCTACATCCATTCATCATTGTTGACACTCTCTTAAGCCTTAGCCCCAACCATCTCTTTAAGGGTTGATCCGTTCGATCACTTACATTTGCTTCAATCCAAGTATTTTTGTCAGCCATCTTTGCTGGAGAAAGTCTCCAGCCTTGGTCGCATAGCATCAAATTCGGCATGGAACTACTCGATATGATTGGTCATTGACCAGCGGTCGCCCCTGGTGATTTGCATAAAGTTGGGAAAAGTTTATATTTTTCACTGCCTCCCACGCCACCTTCTCACCGCCCAAAGGTGCCCCGCCCTCTCCTCTTCTCATTGCTTTCCTTCAGTTGAAATGAA
Organism: Oncorhynchus mykiss; assembly: GCF_057628025.1. Classification (NCBI taxonomy): domain Eukaryota; kingdom Metazoa; phylum Chordata; class Actinopteri; order Salmoniformes; family Salmonidae; genus Oncorhynchus; species Oncorhynchus mykiss. Next base: position 32,478,168 of record NC_143028.1, on the reverse strand, counting down.
TGGGAAGCGGTGTTTCACCATGCGGCACCCTGTGCAAGTGTATCATGATACACTGGAAACTTTCTTCAGCAAAGATGGTTGACAAAATACTAGGATGGATTATGTCATAACGAATCATGCAAAAAATTTACAGTTGACAGGAATATGTTAGTTAATGTAGAGACAAATGATTATGCAATTTTTTTAATCATAAAGTTCATTTACGAAAATCGTGATTTAGCAAGCTAACTGACTAGCTAACATTTGCCAGCTAGCTTTATGTTGTGACATGAGTATGAACATGTAATTCTGGTTGTTTAATGTTTTAAGGACTACTGAAACAACCAGCAAACCAGGCTGTCACCTTGTGAGACACTGATAAGCTGGACAATAGAACGAGTTCAAATTCACTCAAGGCTGAAAACGACAATAGAATGTTGGCTAAGCTGGAACACTAGCACGAGCCCATGGCAAATGAATTGAATCAAATGTTCACATAGCCTATTTTTACTGGAATTATGCTTAGAATTCCATTTTGCCTAAATGGTACAAGAAAAGGTATCCCTTTTCATATTACCACTACAATATGTTCTTAGGAACATGTGTAGAAAGTAAACATACGCACCTCTATGGTGTCAACTGTGCTTATGTCTGCATGAGGAGGAAGTAGAAAACAAACTGCAACTAAGGATTATTTTTGGCCCAGCAATCAATGACAATGAGATACACTGCCCAGCCTTACATAATTAAAAATAAGAGATTTTCCTGATTAAAATGGTGTCCTACTTGAAAAAAAATCTAAATTTAAACATTGAGAGATATTTGGTGAAATATACCAGCATGCCTCTTCCACAGGAAAACAATGGGGGGAGTTCAGCATGTCAAGGGCAAAAAGTATTTTGTGGCTAGCGATCGATGACAACGAGATACACTGCCCAGCCTTACATAATTCGAAAGAAGAGATTATCCTGATTAACGGGGGGAGCTCAAATAATGTTACCTATGTAAAGAAAGGGTTTTTAAATACTTAATTAAATCTATGGTGTTTTTGGACCATCCGTTTAATTGTTATGCTGTAAATGTTTTATTTTATGATTGTAATTGATTAAATAATCTAGCAAATATGTTATTTCAAGCATTTCTGAGTAATTGCTATTTCAGTAAGGATATACACTTTATTCAGTGACCTTAGGTATTGTCACACCCTGACCTTAGTATTCTTTGTTTTCCTTGTTATTTTGGTTAGGTCAGGGTGTGACATGGGTGATGTATGTGTTTTTGTCTTGTCTAGGGGTTGTCTAGGGGTATGTTTATGGGGCTGTTTCCTTTCTAGGTATATTGTATGTCTATGGTTGCCTAGATTGGTTCTCAATTAGAGGCAGCTGTCTATCGTTGTCTCTGATTGGGAACCATATTTAGGCAGCCATATTCTGTGGGTACTTTGTGGGTGATTGTTTCATGTCTTTGTGTTCTCTGCACCAGATAGGTCTGTTTCGGGTTTTGCCACATTTGTTGTTTTTGCTATTGTGTTCATGTTGAGTTTCTCATATTAAAAACTATGAACTCTAACCACGCTGCATTTTGGTCCTCCTCTCCTTCGACGGAAGAAAACCGTGACAGAATCACCCATCAGTACAGGACCAAGCAGCGTGGTGACAGGCAGCGGCAGGAGGAGCAGCGCAATCAGGACTATTGGACTTGGGAGGAGATACTGGGTGGAGATGGACCCTGGACGCAGCCGGGGGAATATCGCCGCCCCAAGGCAGAGCTGGAGGCAGCCAAAGCAGAGAGGCGACGGTTTGAGGAGGCAGCACGGAAGCAGGGCTGGAAGCCCGAGAGTCAGCCCCCAAAAATTATTGAGGGGGGTCACACAGGAAGTATGGCGAAGCCAGGTAGGAGACCTGTGCCAACTTCCTGTGCTTACCGGAGAGGGACCGGGCAGGCACCATGTTATGCTGTGGAGCGCACGGTGTCCCCAGTGCGGGTGCATAGCCCGGTGCGATACATACCAGCTCCTCGTATCGGCCGGGCTAGAGTGGGCATCGAGACAGGTGCCATGAAGCCGGCTCTACGCATCTGGTCTTCAGTGCGTCTCCTTGGGCTGGCATACATGGCACCAGCCTTACGCATGGTGTCCCCGGTTCGCCAGCACAGCCCAGTGCGGGCTTTTCCACATCGCCGCACTGGCAAGGGGACCGGGAGCATTCAACCAGATAAGGTTGGGCAGGCTCGGTGCTCAAGAGCTCCAGTGCTCCTGCACGGTCCGGTCTATCCAGTACAACCTCCACGCACCAGCCCTCCGGTGGCAGCCCCCCGCACCAGGTTTCCTGTGCGTGTCCAGAGCCCAGTACTCCCTGTTCCTCCTCCCCGCACTCGCCCTGAGGTGCGTGTACTCGGCCCAGTACCACCAGCGCCGGCACCACGCACCAGGCCTACAGTGTGCCTCGCCTGTCCAGCGCTGCTAGAGCCATCTCTCCAGCCCCGTCAGAGTCTCCCGCCTGTCCAGAGCTGCTAGAGTCTCCCGCCTGTCCAGAGCTGCTAGAGTCTCCCGCCTGTCCAGAGCTGCTAGAGTCTCCCGCCTGTCCAGAGCTGCTAGAGTCTCCCGCCTGTCCAGAGCTGCTAGAGTCTCCCGCCTGTCCAGAGCTGCTAGAGTCTCCCGCCTGTCCAGAGCTGCTAGAGTCTCCCGCCTGTCCAGAGCTGCTAGTCTCCCGCCTGTCCAGAGCTGCTAGAGTCTCCCGCCTGTCCAGAGCTGCTAGAGTCTCCCGCCTGTCCAGAGCTGCTAGAGTCTCCCGCCGGTCCAGAGCTGCTAGAGTCTCCCGCCTGTCCAGAGCCGCCAGTCTGCCAGGAGCCGCCAGAGCCGCCAGTCTGCCAGGAGCCGCCAGAGCCGCCACTCTGCCAGGATCCGCCAGAGCCGCCAGTCAGACAGGATCTTCCAGAGTCGTCAACCAGTCCGGAGCTGCCCTTCAGTCCCGAGCTGCCCTTCAGTCCCGAGCTGCCCCTCAGTCCCGAGCTGCCCCTCAGTCCCGAGCTGCCCCTCAGTCCCGAGCTGCCCCTCAGTCCCGAGCTGCCCCTCAGTCCCGAACTGCCCCTCAGTCCGGAGTTGCCCCTCAGTCCAGTGGGGCCATTTAGTAGGGTTGCCAATCCTAGGTTGACGGCGAGGGTCGCCGTTCCTAGGAGGAGACTAAAGCGGACAAAGACTATGGTGTAGTGGGGTCCACGTCCAGCGCCAGAGCCGCCACCATGGACAGACGCCCACCCAGACCCTCCCCTATAGGTTTAGGTGTGCGGCCGGGAGTCCGCACCTTTGGGGGGGAGTACTGTCACACCCTGACCTTAGTATTCTTTGTTTTCCTTGTTATTTTGGTTAGGTCAGGGTGTGACATGGGTGATGTATGTGTTTTTGTTTTGTCTAGGGGTTTTGTATGTTTATGGGGCTGTATCCTTTCTAGGTATATTGTATGTCTATGGTTGCCTATATTGGTTCTCAATTAGAGGCAGCTATCTATCGTTGTCTCTGATTGGGAACCATATTTAGGCAGCCATATTCTGTGGGTACTTTGTGGGTGATTGTTTTCTGTCTTTGTGTTCTCTGCACCAGATAGGTCTGTTTCGGGTTTTGCCACGTTTGTTGTTTTTGTTATTGTGTTCATGTTGAGTTTCTCATATTAAAAACCATGAACTCTAACCACGCTGCATCTAACCTCCTCTCCTTCGATGGAAGAAAACCGTGACAGGTATAGACATTTTTTTGACAGTTGTTGTTTTTTAAGAGTGAACTGTGTTTCCTATCTCTACAATGACTTGTTGGACTTCACGGGACTCACCCAAAATGGAAACAGGTTAGTTCAAGCCATTCCTGCTGATCTGAATGTCATTCAGTTCAATGCGGGATGTAGGGCATTAAGTCCAAACAGGTTACAGAACCATTCTGGAGAGTTCTTGGAAAAAGAGATTCTTGCAATGAACAAGTACAGTATGCTTGTTATGAAGCTCACAGAGCGGCAGGCAGACAGCAGCACCTTCATTAGAGGCAAGGCCACTTTGTTTGATGACGTAGACGTCCACAGGGGACCCATCTTCAACAAACTCCTAGCACAAGAATCAGAAGAGTTTGATGACATGAAAAAATAAGCTTGAGAGCAAATTTTTGCTAGTCTAGTGAAAGTGTGCTGTAGGTTGACCGCAGATCACCTAAAGCATGGATGGTATGACAATGTATCTGATGAGCAGAATAAAGTGTTAGAATCTGCTCCAAAAACGAACGTTGCATGTGAGAGGGATTTATCAATTAATAAGATTAAAGATTAGGACAAGCATAATAGTATTAGAGATAGCATTCTTGGGAATGGTTGGCTAGCTTAGGTCCTGAGAGGAAAGCTGAGATCTTTGAAACATCTAGGGCATCAGTTAAAGGACAGAGAGCCATATATTGTGAGCGCATGTTCAAAATAAGAGAGACTAGACTGCAGGCACTTAAAGAGAAACAAGACAGACAAAATCAAAAAGACCTTCAGGGAGTCAGTAAAAAAACAACAGATTACTGTAGATATGGGCAAATATGGTGGGTTCTGGACCAGTGTGGAGGAAGTGGATGAGCAGCCATTTTAAGTGACGTGGATAAAATACCAGCTGTGACTGGATTTCATAGAATTGTGTTTGTTATAATATATAACTCTGTGTCAATACAACGTAGCTGCTTTAGGACTGCAGGAAAGTGATATGAGACAGGGAGCCTACAATGTAACTCTTTGTTAAACTTGAATGCCCGTTTATAAAATGTAACTTCAGTCATTTGATTAGATTTGCATTCTAATATATGAAACTCTGTTGCTCTCCCAAACCCAAAACAAAGGCTCTTTTAAGAGACCTTCCCATTCCCACCCCCTAATCATACTCTTTTACAAGACTGTATATATATATATTTGTGTTTAATTAAGTATGTACAGTTGAAGTCGGAAGTTTACATACCCCTTGGCCAAATACATTTAAACTCAGTTTTTCACGATTCCTGACATTTAATCCTACTAAGAATTCCCTGTCTTAGGCCAGTTAGGATCACCACTTTATTTTAAGAATGTGAAATGTCAGAATAATAGTAGAGAGAATGGTCTATTTCATCTTTAATTTCTTTCCTCACATTCCCAGTGGGTCATAAGTTTACATGCACTCAATAAGTATTTGGTAGCATTGCCTTTAAATTGTTTAACTTGGGTCAAACGTTTTGGGTAGCAATTCTACCAGCTTCCCACAATAAGTTGGGTGAATTTTGGCCCACTCCTGACAGAGCTAGTGTAACTCAATCAGGTTTGTAGGCCTCCTTGCTCGCACACGCAATTTCAGTTCTGCCCACACATTTTCTGTAGGAAAATCAGGGCTATGTGATGGCCACTCCAATACCTTGACTTTGTTGTCCTTAAGCCATTTTGCTACAACTTTGGAAGTATGCTTGGGGCCATTGTCCATTTGGAAGACCCATTTGCGAGCAAGCTTTAACTAGCAACTGATGTCTTGAGATGTTGCTTCAATATATCCACATATTTTCCTTCCTCATTATGCCATATACTTTGAAGTGCACCAGTCCCTCCTGCAGCAAAGCACTCCCACAAAATGATGCTGCACCCCCGTAATTCATGGTTGGGATTGTGTTCTTCGGCTTGCAAGCCGCCACCTTTTCCTCCAAACATAACGATGGTCATTGTGGCCAAACAGTTGTATTTTTGTTTCATCAGACCAGAGGACATTTCTCCAAAAAGTACGATCTTTGTCCCCATGTGCAGTTGGAAATCTTAGTCGGCTTTTGTATGGCGGTTTTGGAGCAGTGGCTTGTTCCTTGAGCGGCCTTTCAGGTTATGTCGATATAGGACTCGTTTTACTGTGGATATAGATACTTTTGTACCTGTTTGCTTAGCATCTTCACAAGGTCCTTTACTGTTGTTCTGGGATTGATTTGCACTTTTCACACCAAAGTACGTTCATCTCTAGGAGACAGAACGCATCTCCTTCTGAGCGGTATGACGGCTGCGTGGTCCCATGGTATTTATACTTGGCTACTATTGTTTGTACAGATGAATGTGGTACCTTCAGGCATTTGGAAATTGCTCCCAAAGATGAACCAGACTTGTGGATGTCTACAATATGTTTTCTGAGGTATTGGCTGATTTCTTTTGATTTTCCCATTATGTCAAGGAAATAGGCACTGAGTTTGAAGGTAGGCCTTGAAATACATCCACAGGTACACCTCCAATTGACTCAAATTATGTCAACTAGCCTATCAGAAGCTTCTAAAGCCATGACATAATTTTCAGGAATTTTCCAAGCTTTTTAAAGGCACAGTCAACTTAGTGTATGTTAACTTCTGACCCACTGGAATTGTGATGCAGTGAATTATAAGTTAAATAATCTGTCTGTAAACAATTGTTGGAAAAACTACTTGTGTCATGCACAAAGTAGATGTCCTAACCGACTTGCCAAAACAAGTTTGTTAACAAGAAATTTGTGGAGTGGTTGAAAAATTTGTTTTAATGACTCCAACCTAAGTGTATGTAAACTTCCGACTTCAACTGTATGTATATACTTTTTTAGGTTCATAATGTAGTTAACTCAAAGACATGCTAATCATACTCTTTACAGTATATTATGTTAATATGACTTTTATATTGTGTCTGCCTTTCACTATCTAGTGCGGGTTATATTGAAATGCCCCAAAAAACGTTTTGTTCTTGTGATTACATTCACTAGAATATGAGTGTTGGTGCAACCTTCTTAAACATAATTTTCTGTTACAAAAACGAAGGCTCTTTTAAGAGCCAAATCATTCATAATAAAGGTCTAATTTCCATTGTATGTGTGTTAGAGTTGAGCTATTGCACAGCTACAGAAATAGTTTTGAACTGATTACTGTGAATGAATGACCCTTAATTTGTATTATTACCTGTATTCATGTGCATGTATTGAAATTATACTTAATTACTATTTCAATAACGATTATCAATAATCCTGAACATTAATTCAGTCACCTCATATTGACACTTTTAAGTGGGGTGCCCGTAAAGAAACCTCCTGTCTTTGCTAACATTAACCCTCAAATTCAATGGATAGGGACGTCCCAACGAACCTGGATAGCAGGATGGCAAGGACCAGAGGGCACGTCATCGGGAAGTTTCCCACCTGGGAACGGTAGCCAATCAGATACATGCATTTGATTTGCTCGAGTTGAAACCGACTGCACGTAAGTGCATGCATTTCATTAGGCATGCTATTAGCATGCAATATCACCAACTTATATAACAATATAACAAAACTTTCTCATGAAGTAAAATTGACGGTCGACCACATCCCGAGTAGCTTAGATACACAGTTTTACAACCATCCAAAGATATCTGCAATCTAACATATAGTCAGGGCGTCTCGTTCATTCTTAGACAGACATACAGGCATATTTATTAATGTTCATGGTTGGGAGAATTTCAGAAATCACATGGGGGGGGGGGGGGGGGGGGGGAATGTATGTAGCATGCTTGTGTTGTAAACCCGATGGGAAAAATACAATTAAGGATTGCACTGATAGCAATATGTCTTACACTATAAGCCTGTCAGAAGTTGCACTAATTCAAGTGAATAGCATCACAAGAAGGAGGCAATTTGGTGCATTTTAATGTTTGGCAAAAACACAGCAGAAGCCAATAAACAGTGTTTGTAAACGTTTCATAAATTGACAAAGTGCAACAGTTCTCATATTCAAGTGAACGGCATCACATGAACAAAGAGATTTGGGGCATTTCAATGTTTGGAAAACAACAAGAAACATGAACACCGGATAGCACAATTAAAACCTCAAATCAATGTAAGGTCAAATAAAAAAAATCTGAGGCAACTCAAAAAATAAATGCAAAGAAAATAACAGAAATAAACTATCTAAACTTGCCCTGACTAACCTACCTCATGAAACAAAAAACGCTGCAAATAATCAAAAAGCCTACCCTTGCCGTGACAATTCAGATGAAGCTGGTCACTGCTATAAAGTGTGTGATTGGGTTGTGAGTGCCTCAGAAATGATCTATTAGTTCTAAAATAAATTACACCATCGTTTTCATGTGACAGATGCCCCAAAATGCTGTTTTGTTTCCTTCACTACACGTTTAGTGGTAGCATTGTCCTTCGGCTGGGGTAGAATGGAGCAAACGGCAAACTTTACTTCATACCGATACTCCCTAACTCCAATGATCAGTTCCCGCATCCTCCTGATAATGTCGTAAGGAGAATCCCCTTGAGCTACGTTGTTTGTGCCAATGTGTACAAACAATAGCAGTGGACCACTGAAGATATGCAAATGGTACAACTGCTGATGTGTTGCTCACTCCAGAGAGGTGTCAGGGTGCACCCGGCAGTGTGCATCAGGCAATGCAGGTTTTGCGCCTTGAAACATATAATCTGCAAGAACACAAACACTGAGTCCTGTTGGGGAAAACATTAAGGTCATTCAAAAGGAACAGATTTCGGGTTGATTGAGATTACACCAAACAAATACTAGGCTACATACCTGCACCGGCTCCTCTGGAGGCAACGTGCCAGCGCCAGGCATCGCTAAAGCCCATAGGGACGTGCGGGGGCGTATCTTTGGTTTTGCATTCTATAATATGGCGACCGGTAGGGCTACCCTATATACCCTATATTATGCAAAACGAATGCCCCGGGCCAATCGTTAGTTTACTGCATACTATAGCTGACAGCCCCCCAGCTCCCACACCCCTTCGGTCTCACAGAAGAACTCCCGCACACGCTTTTTCTGTCCCTTTCCACACTGCTAATGCAAGAGGAAGGACTGAAACAGCATTTTTAACAGATTCATTTACAGTCAATAACACAATAGAAAAAGTATATATACAGTGTGTGCAAATGAAGTAAGATTAGGGAGGTAAGGCAATAAATAGGCCATAGTGGCGAAATAATTACAATTTAGCAATTAAACACTGAAGGGATAGATGTGCAGAAGATGAATGTGCAAGTAGAGATACTGGGGTGCGAAGAAGCAACAAAAAAAACAATATGGGGATGAGGTAGTTGGGTGGGCTATTTACAGATGGGCTGTGTACAGGTGCAATGATCTCTAAGCTGCTCTGACAGCTGATGTTTAAAGTTAGTGAGTGAGATATGAGTCTCCAGCTTCAGTGATTTTTGCAATTCGTTCCAGTCATTGGCAGCAGAGAACTGGAAGGAAAGTTGGATTTGGGGGTGCTACGGGCTAACCATGCTACGGGTGGGTGCTGCTATGGTGACCAGTGAGCTGAGATAAGGCGGGGCTTTACCTAGCAAAGACTTATAGATGACCTGGAGCCAGTGGGTTTGGCGACGAATATGAAGCAAGGGCCAGCCAACGAAAGCATACAGGTTCCAGTGGTGGGTAGTATATGGGGGCTTTGGTGACAAAACAGTTGGCACTGTGATAGACTACATCCAATTTACTGAGTAGAGTGTTGGAGGCTATTTTGTAAATGACATCGCCGAAGTCGAGGATCGGTAGGATAGTCAGTTTTACGTGGGAATGTTCGGCAGCATGAGTGAAGGATGCTTTGTTGCGAAATAGAAAGCCGATTCTAGATTTATTTTTGGATTGGCGATGCTTAATGTGAGTCTGGAAGGAGAGTTTACAGTCTAGCCAGACACCTAGGTATTTGTAGTTGTCCACATATTCTTAGCAAGAAACGTCCAGAGTAGTGATGCTTCACGGGCGGGCAGGTACGAGCAGCGATCGGTTGAAGAAAATGCATTTAGTTTACTTGCATTTAAGAGCAGTTGGAGGCCACGGAAGGAGAGTTGTATGGCATTGAAGTTAGTCTGGAGGTTTGAGGATCGGTGTCCAGCTAGCCGGAAAAATTCCGGTGAAACTGGAGGGCGCGCAATTGAAATACATAATCATAAATATTATGGATTTTAAAAATGTAGGTACACACAATTGTTTGAGGACAGCGCCCCACATCAAAATATTTTTCCACCGGCACAGGTTTCATACATTCACATATAACGATTAAATACTCACATACTGTTTGAAAATCTTCCTCTAATTTGACATCCAAAGGGTCCCAGCTATAACATATAGTGTCGTTTTGTTAGATAAAATCCTTCATTATATCCCAAAAAGTCTGTTAGTTGGCGCCATCGATTTTGAGTAATCCACTCGTTCAATTTGCAGAGAAAGGAATCCGAAAATCTACCCCTAAACTTTGTTTCAACAAGTCAAAATACATTTCTATTTACTCCTCAAATACAATAAAATCTAATCAAACTACAATATTTATTTCGGAAAGAAGTATGTTCAATAGGAAATCAATTTTAGCAGGTGCGTAATTCCTTCAAGACGATTGCAAACACAAATTTCCAAGACTGTGTCCTTCTACTAAAACCGTTATTTCTTATGTGTTTTTGAAGTAACAAGCCTGAAACCTTTAACATAGACTGCTGACACCTTGTGGAAGCCATTGGAATTGCATCAGGGAGATGATTTTCAATATGTCTTTTCTCTTGCATGGTCTCTCTCTCTCTCAATAAAACAATTATGGTTGGTTTTTCTTTGGATTATCTCCTACCATATCTATTGTGCTATATTATTATAGCATTATTTTAACATTTCTACAAACTTCAAAGTGTTCTCTTTTCAATGGTACCAACTATATGCATATCCTGGCTTCAGGGCCTGATCTACAGGCAGTTTACTTTTCCTATTATATTCATTGTCACATTCTCATTGTCAAATTCATCAACCAACATAATCTAGCCGCTCTGCCTTCTCGCACAAGTAGCCAACTCAACAAGCCCTGCCAAAAGCTCATGCTGTCAGCGGCAGCGATCACTCTGTCTTCTCGTGCAAGTGAAGGGCATGTTAATTTGTTAACTGCGAGGGTTGCATGATTGAATTTTTCGCAGGCTGTTGAAGAGGCAGTCTTTTGTGTTTTCTGTTATTGTTAAATGAGGTATTAAGATGGTTACATAATGCATGTATACTAGAGTTGAGGTTTGCGCATCTGACTAGTGATTATTTGTCCGGGTTTCAAAACTTGCTATTATATATATACTTTTTCTCTCCCAAAACCAACACAGGCCTAATACTATATATATATATATATCATGGGACATATAGGATTTTGTTGCATGCTATATTATTTCAATCAGGGTTAGGGTTAAGTTTTGGGTTAGAAAAAATGGTACCATTACAGCTATAGGTGCATTGTGTTACAAGTCAGGGTTAGGATTTAGGGTTAGGGTTTTTAAGGCAAAAAACAGTATGGGTTTATAGCTCTCTTCCTCCTCCCTGTGGCCTTCTGTGGGTACTACATTACTCATTCGTAACACTTGTTAGGTTCATAATCTGAGGTAGCAACTCAATCAAATCTGCAAATCAATGAGCTAGACCTATCCATTTGGTTTGCAACTCAGTGAAACTGCGTAGCATTTGCTCAATTTGATGCATACAAACAAACATATTTAGACGCATATCAAATTCCCCAGCAGCCATTTAGAAACAACAAATCGTTAAAAAAAAAAGTTTTTTTCTTAATTTAAGAAACATCTTCTGGCTGTTTAAATCGGCCACATCTTGAAAAAGAGGACAGCGATATGCCTTTTGTTCAGGTTTACACCTTTTTCTGAAAAGAAGATGGTTAACCATGACCATAGAATGTTTAACATTTGATGGCTATGCGCCAGTCATCATTTACTCAGTGGGTCACAAAAATGTGTACCCAGGCGAACAGTGAGCTTGCTCACAAAGTAGTTGTAACCTTTTTAATAATGAATCACCTGAGGTAAGCCTCTGAGTTCAATGTGGGCAGGTCTCAGTGCCAGCAATAGCGAAGCAGGCATTGTGACGTAGAACAATGGGCTGGGAATAGAATGTTCGGAAGGCAAGTTGGTTCCACGGTGCTCAATAGAACTAATAGGAGCTGGCAGGGTGAAAAATGCCCTAAAATAAGGCCTGTCTTTTTGTGATTACTTCAAAATTATGGCAAGCAGCTGGGACATATTGTAATATTATGAAACTGGGCTCCACGGCGGATGCTATGAACTAGTTTTTGTCCGGAAAAAGTGTTGTTAAGAATTTCATCTGTCTAGCCTAACAATTGATGTAAAGAATCTAGCTAGCTAAAGCATTTACTGCAAATTGAATGTACGATTTTGTAAGCTTGCCTGACTGATATTTGCCATGCAATGCAGATAGATGAAATAACGTAGTTAGCTATGTTCTAGCTTATTGTGCAGTGGAGGATAAAAATACCTGTATGCCTGTGGATGTGTAGCTAGCTATCTAGCCGATCTGTGTATGGACCCAAACATTTGGTGTACGTATTAGGTCAGAACCTAGCTATGAACCTCAGCTATCATAGCTAGTTGTATCAACTTCAAAACAGTCTGAATGACATTAATGAAGCCTATGGATTGAGTACAATATAATATAACTCTGTGCCAAGGATGCAAGTTGTAGTTATTACCATGCATGAGATCCCCACATTGTAGCCTGTACATTTAATATATTCACTGATCATGTACTCTACCTTGGCAAATAAAGGTGAAATTCAGCTATGAATGTCTTTGAGATTCTTTTTTAGTCATATCCAAATTCCAGTCTTTGAATTATGCTGTGTCTGCATGTATGTATTACAATTATACACTTCAACAGTGTTTACCAATCTTGGTCCTGGCACATCAATGGTTACACATTGTAACCAATAGACTACAAACAGGATTTAACTAGTTAAAGGCTGATTTGTAATTCATATATAAATTCATATTAAAAAATATTCATATTCATATTCATATTTCATATTAAAAAACAGTACACTACACTTCCTATGCATCATGTAAATACTCTAAAACCGGTTCATCTCAATGTCTGTCCTTCATCTGCATTGATCTGCTAAACACAAGATAGGTGTAGTATTTAATCAAATGAGAGACTTAATTTCAACCAGTAGAGAATGTGAAACTCTTCATTATCCAAGTGTTATAAATACATGCATTATACATATTATAATTGTAATATTATAAATACAAGTTCAATCTGTACTTCAATGCACATCTGTTGTGCATTATAAAACAGAGGAAGAACGAGGAGGTAGCGAGAGAGGTGTACAAGACAGAAAAGGAAATAGTTAAGGACATAGGAGCAGGGAAGGCAGCATATGCTCAAAGAATCACAGTGCTACCCAAATATTCTCTCAGTTCATCACAATTACATAGTGTATCTAGTTAGCTTGAAGATTATCTTTAAACTGTGTGAGGTGGAGATGATGGGACTGAGGGTTGGCATCCTCTCTCACATCAAAAAATATCTGCAGACGAGAGACCGATGGAGGGGGAGAGAGAGTATGTTTAAGCCTTGTGTTTTTAGTTTTTATACTAACATTGTTAATCATCATAATAATCAGGAGGTGAAATGCAAAACTGACCTTGGATCATTAACTCTGGGACTACTGCATCTTTATCTGTATTTCAATGTAAAACATCTCTTTAACAATACTTCCTGTTGACCTCACCTCTGATCATGCTGTGCCCTCTATGTAGCCAGTTCAGATGCGGGAAGGGTTCACCGACACAGCTGATATGACCTAGAGGATTTAGGGAGAAGAGGAGAGAGGGGTGAAGTGAAGGAGAGAGACTGTTATTGAGAAAACAAGGTAGTTAAAGAGACAGTGTTCAACAGGAATCTCTGTGTGTGGCCTCACCTGGTGTCCACACTAAGTGGACATGCTGAAAAACATGAACGGACACACGAGAACAAACAATATAGTGTACTTCTAGAAATAATTAAGTGTCTTACTATTCTCCTTGGTTGGACCTCTTGCCTATTCTTTTACGGTGGAAGGAGCCACAGTTATACACCTGAATCAATCAGATTGCTACATCAGTGTGTAGGTGTGGGTTATAGGGTGCCTAATTGTTCTACACTTTTTCAATATGGGTGATTTTAAAATAGCCTGTTTTGTTTTTGTACAGACATCACACCCTTACCTAAACAGCACCCTCACCTGAGAAGTAGAAATCAAAGGGAGAGAAACTGGGAATTGAATAAATGCAGTTGTCATAGCTAAGTAAATGGAAGAATACTCTTATTGCAATGTGAATGTCTCTTAAAAGAGCCTTTCGTTGTGCATAGTGTAGTCTATGGTGTTGCCAGGGAACAGCACCTTCTTCGAAGAAATAGGAGGTGAAGATCTCCCGTACACGAATAGCCTCTCTTGCTGCGTTGTTGGACCCCATCCTTGAAACATCCTGCAGAGCAGCAGACTTCTCCTCTGGAACACGTTGGCAAGCTGCAGATCCCCTGCTTGTCCTCGTGTCCATCCTCATCAAGTTATGCAGGACACAGGTAGCCTTCACACACCTGTATTCCTCCAGGAGGCAGTCCCAGATACCCCTGGTCACCCAACCTTGCAGTGCCCTAGATGTTAACTGTAGGCAATCGTTTGGAAAGGAATCTCCAGTTACAAGGTATTTGTAGGAATATGGAAGACAATGTAATTATTTGACCTTTTCATCACCAGGTCATTGTGGATTACTAAAGTATAATATCCCTGATAACGTCACAAGCGACACGCTGCAATTTATTGCTATCTAGTGTACATGCACCGTAGGGTTGTTCTGAAAGCTCTGACCTCACAACGACAGTCAAGCACCCAAGCTAACTGTCTAACAGCCGGCTAGCTACTTCCAGACACATGATGAGAGAACACCCCACTCTGCCACTATCAGAGCTGGTTAGGCAGTTTTTATTTTATCCAGAGCATTGGTGACCTTAACAGTGCTGCTGGCAAGAATTGAATTATGCTTTGTTGCCAACGTTTACTGACACCGGACATATTTAACATATTTTTGTTAAGAAATGTAGCTAGATAGCTAGCTTGGTAAACAATAAATCCCAATGCATGACGTAACGTTAGTTAGCGAACCAGCCAACTAACGTCAGCTAGCTAGCTAACAGTACACTAACTTGAAAATACTTTGTCAAAATTAGAGTGGAGTCTTTTGTTAAGACATGTAGCTAGCTAGCTAGTTTATCAATGGACTATAATCACAACTCATGACATTACTACCCTGCATGAATCTGCAGGTAGCTAACCAACCAGGTTCAATGGCTATAACTAATGTAAACTCACCCCATTCCGTACAAATGTGCGCAACCGCAACATTCAAACGAGGCTACAAAGAAAACTAATGGGACTGTAGCGACTGTGTTGACTTCAAAATCGGGGGTGTGAACTAGGTTTCTATTCAAGCGTTGATCGACATGGTAATAGCTCTATAGTATTGGAGAAAAGTTGAGAACTGACCCTCTGTTACATCGTGACGTGTCATGCCGTAACGTACAGCACGCATTAAGCTACTATTTATGTCTTACAATCTCTCTCCACCAGGTGTAGCACTTCTCTCAATCTTTAAAAACAAGAAATGGACAGTGACGGGCGTAAGGGGGGTATACCTAGTCATTTTGTGTCATCATTGCATGCGATCATCATTCTCAAAGCCGCTGTTTACTTCTAAGATCACTTTAGCAACGCCCTAAAAACCTGATTCAAATTATAGTGTTTTATTTACATTTTAGAGGCGATAAGTTGGACAGATCGAGTGGAAAAAAAATAAGCAATTTTCCCACACAACATCTCTCCATCACCCATTAGTTTCGCTTCCCCACCCGCCATTTAAAAAAAAGACCCGACGGCAGCGTGGGGATCATGTAATTGATCATGTTGGAAAGGGGAGAAATTGTGCTTTACAATGGTATTGACATTACAGTTGATCTAGAAGTATTACGTTTTTGGGGAGCTAAAATAAGATCAATTGTACGGACCAAGGCGATGTACAAAAGTGAGTGAGTTTACATTACTCAAGCAAATGTCAAAATTAGAAATGTGTAATATCTGAAAATGTAGCAAGCTAGACTATCTTTTCTATTTCTATTTTACCTTTATTTAACTAGGCAAGTCAGTTAAGAACAAATTCTTATTTTCAATGACGGCCTAGGAACAGTGGGTTAACTGCCTCGTTCAGGGGCAGAACGACAGATTTGTACCTTGTCAGCTCGGGGATTCTAACTAATATAGCTAACAGTACACTTTAACTTGACATTAGGTTTATGCAATTTTACTACGCAATACATTTTTTTATTTTTTTATGTGTTTGACACTTACCTCAACATACTGATCAGCTCCAATAGACAGATGCATGCTCTATGGCAGACCAATACAAACTCTTCTCTCATCATGTCCAGTCCACTTATTATCTCTGCCAATCATGGCTAGCTGGAAGGTTGCTCACTTTTTCTGTGGCTAAACCAACTAGGCTCGCAATTTAACAATTGTATTCATTTTTACAGATGGCATACAAGTTTGATAAGGCACATGAACGTTCACATGTTCGAGAAGGCATTCCTGCCAAAAAACATGTTAATGTTTATGTTCAAACAGGTCTCCTGTGAAGTCGTGACTTACAACATCCGCCTAGTTTCCTGAATCGGGTCACATATGGGAATTCAGAACAGAACAACAAAACAAATTATAGGTGTAAAAGTCTTAAGGGGCATTATGTCCCAATTCATATGAAAACACTGCCATGCTCTGGTGAGGCTTCATGCTTGTCTACTAGGTGGGTGTATCCATAACAACACTGCTGTAACACAGGCATTACAAGGCATGCCAGCTAGAAAAAAAATCAGCCTGGTCTCATAGACTAGACGTAACATAGTAAATGTAATTACGAGACACTCAAATGAGTATGATATGTTACGTTTGGTATGGATACATAAGACAGTTAGCTCAAAAAATGAAAGTAGGGTGGTTGGTCAGTGTGGCTGGGTGGGTGTATAATGCAAATGTATGGCAACCCAAAGGTTTGAACTTCAACTTTAGCATTTTAGCTAATTAGCAACTACTCACTACTTTTTAGCTACTTTGCTACTACTTGGTATTTCAGCTAACCCTTTCCCTAAGCCTAACATTAACCCTTTAACCTAACGCCTAACCCTAACCTTAATCCCTAACCCTAACAGTAGTGTTAGCCACCAAGCTATCATTAATCACAAAAACATTGAATTCGTTACATGTCATACCTTTTTGCAAATTCATAACATATTGTATGAATTGCAATTTGCAACATATCATATGAATTAGAATTTGTAAAATATAAAATATATGAAATGGATGATGGACATCCCTAAATGTATACATACCATACGAAAGGTATCACACCATACTAATTGGAGTGTCCCGGATTTGCATTTCCTATGACATGTCTACCCCTAAGTCCAGGTTGATAGACCATCAGACAATATTGGGCAAAATACAGTGACTGGACCTATACATCAACTCAACATTAGACTTTAAAATCAGCAAAAAATATCTTTAAAATTCTCTGGAGAAAAAGCCTATATTGGACTTAAATTTCCTTTTAAAATGTCCAAGATGAGAATTATCCTGCTTTTGTTCCTTTAATAGGTTGATGAACATGCAATAATATTGAATGAATGAATATTGAATAAAAAATATCTCAATATTTAGTCTTCCAGTCGACCTTAGCCTATAATAAAATACTATTCTAGTGTAATTTGGATTTCAGCTAGATCCCAGCGGGCAGATGGAACATCAGCCTGTCAGGACAAACTGGAATCTTCTCTGTTCTGTATCTGATATGGGCTGCAGAAGACGCTCAGCTCTGTCTCTCTCTGTCTCTCTCTCGCTCCCTCCCACCGCCTCGTTTCCCTGAGAGCCGTGTTTTGCATCTCTCCCTAATTTGCATTTCTTCTTTAGATTTTCCGTGCGACGGTCTAGCCGCTCGAAATCATAGAATAAGGCGTAGCACCGCAGCAATATCTACATGCTCCCGGCATTTCCAAAGCAATACGCACGGCGGAACCCATTGGAAAATTTGAATAATGTTGCCGAAGCTTTCCGGAAGGTGAAATTGAGGAATATATTTGGATCAATCCGTTTGGTTGCGCACTAGAGGAGACACATGCCTTCGAGGTAAACAGACAGCAGGACTGGACAGCCAGATAGTAGCCTAGGTTATATCGTTTTTCTCCCGCGTTATAAGCGGTTACAGGCTGTTATAACGCCACGGTAGTGGTCCTAAGGTCGAGCAGAGCGTCATATTTTGGTTTGTGCACCTTGGTTGGTTATTGAGACGCAGTTGGAAATGTCGGAAGTACTACAAGACGAAATGAGTCATTATGGAAATGAGGACGATGAGGGACACCTTTCCTTCACCTGTCGCCTCCAAGACACCAACAACTTCTTCAGCGGCTCGCAGGGGGGCAAACGCCCGCCCAAACTTGGACAGATAGGCAGAAGCAAACGAGGTAACCATGACCAAAGTATTTTCAGTTGTGTCTCCATTGTCCATATACTCAACATTGGATGGGAAATAATGGTAGGCTATCGGCAATTCAATGGGAAGTTTATTCTGATGAATATGGTATGGGGTAATGGCTTTTAAGAATTCTGTTCGCATTGCAACACAAGTTTGGATGCGCAGTGCGTGCGTTCTGCTGTGAAATGCCTCTAGGTCCATGTGTAAAACTCAACTCCACAATGTACTTGACATCACCGAGTTGACCGGCGACTAGTGTGTGCGGACAGGAGCTCAGACGTCACATAAAATGTAGTTTTTATTTAAAAAAACGATGTATTTCAGCACTCAAATAATAGAACGCATCGTGGATTTGAGTTTTACTTGGCTAAGTGTTGCCATGCTGTTCCACTGAATTTTCCACATGATGCGATTCTATAGGATTGTAGAATGTATTCTGTGTGTGCCTTATTCGTGTGTGTGTGTGTTACATACAACTCATGTATCACATGCTCAAATGCACACACACCATCTTTCTCTTTGTCTTTCTCTCTTTCTACTTCCGTGCAGTGCTGTTGCCTAGTGCATGAGTTCCGTGTATTCATACCAGTTAAAGATTAGATTCTTAGATGTGATAATGTGCCAAACCGCCTCCTCCTCATCATCTCCCTCGTGTTCTTCACAGTCGTCGAGGATGAGAGCGGCGTTGACGAGGCGCAGAAAAACGGGACAGAGAAAACACAGACGGAGGCTTAAACACACCACCCCCGCCCCCCCCCCCCCCCCCCGAAAGACATTGATTCTCATTTTCTATTCGAAATCAACAGTTTTAATCCAAAGACACTGTATATAAGCACTTTCATCCCATATGGCAGCAAGCACTTCTAGACCCTCTCCCAGTCCTCATGATGGTGATCTCCTGGGACTTATACTGGCAGGATGGGGAAGCAGCCAAGACAAGAGATGGAGATGGAGACGAACACGGAGACCGAGACGGTGATGGATACAGACGCCCAGGTGAATGCTGTCATGCCAGGGTTTATGCCCATAGAGCTTGTCTAAAACGGGGGATGACCAGCCTTCTACCCAGAGAGCTACTGGGTGAGCAGCAGGCTTTTGCTTCAGCCCTACACATTTTACACTAGTCAATTATTGGTCGTATATAACTCCTAAGCAGGTTGACCAACAAATGTAGCAGTCTGAAAACTGTCTTTTCATGGTCCTGGGTAGCAGCTAATTCGTAGCATTAGGTGTATTAGAGTAGGGATGGATCAAAACCCTGCCGGAGGGGGATAGCTATCAAGGAGGAGGGTCTAAACCATGTGACCAGGAGAGGATGCTGATGGAGGAAGACAATGCTGTCGAACAAACGCAGAAATCAGGGAACAAACTATAGAAATTATCTTATAAACTAAAGCACACACACACACTCTTATATCAATCAAACCACATGATATTACATTACCATTCTTTCTGCTCTTGATTCTTCTGATGACGAGTGCAAACAAATAAATAATATAAATAACTTGTAAATAAGAAATGGTGCAGATGTAGGATCTTAATTTGATCACCCTGTTGCAGTAAAACTTGTAGTGTATGTGAGGTTTAAAAAGGCATCTGAAGTTAGTTATTTCCACTTTGAAATTTCAGGCATGATTTCCCTTATGAGAAATGCATCAAACCCTACAAATGTCCATTAATTATGATCCACATAATAATTCACATTTCCTGTTGCTGCAAGATTATTTTCCTGCTGTAGCAAACTGGCTCAAATTAAGATCCCTACATCTGCAGCCCCACGTTCTGTTAGCCTGGGTGCCAGTCGGTTTCTGCTCTCTTGTCAACTCCTTGTGGAATTGTCATTTTTGGCGTGACAATTGGTCGTGATATGGACCTGGCAAGATGGCATGAACAGATCTGAGACCAGGCTAACGTTTTGTTGCACAGCGGAGAAAATAAGCAGTGAAATGGTTTGTTGTAATCTAACGTAATGTGTCTGTATAAAGATACCTTATTTATTAAGCCTTTGGAGAAGTTTTTTGCAGTGCTCAAGGCCTGACTGAGGGACAGTTTTGTATGTAGAGAATTATGATGACAGAATTAATGAAGTGATCTTTTCCTTTTTTTACTTCTTATAAATTTTGATGTCGCCTGATCAGTTTTTGTTACCATCCTTTGCATCTATAGAGTCATGTATACACATTATACAGTACTGTACATCACTGGTTTGTAAGGCACCAAAAGGCCTAAAGTCTGGATTGTTAAATATAACTGTACACACTCCCTATTTATTAACTATTTCTATTGCATTGCGCATTATCACGTGTGCCAAATATCAGGAGGGATAACCAGACAACATGGTTGCTTATGTTGTGCTTTCTATACGTTTAATTGTAACAATTTTGTTATTCTTCTGTTGTTGCCATTGTTCAGGGCTTTTTCTTACCACTGAATTACCAACTGATGCATGGCAGAAATGGAATCATGCATGCATGGCAATGTTCTGAAGATGATCTTGTGTATTCTAGAACACCTCCTATACCACTTGGAATGACTATCCTCCAGAACAGTCTTAATATGACGTATGTTGTACTGTGCTGTACTATTATCTCACTGATTTGTACAGTAGTCTAATATCTTGTAATAAAGATTCCGAATAAGTTAATTAAGAAGTTTACAGTGTTTATTGTGATGTATGTTGGATAATTCTATGTTGCTGCCGAAATGGTGCTGCGTCAGAGGCGTCATGCCCATTGGGGGCACAAAGACACGTGCCCCCTCAGATGTTTTTTTTTCTTCTTCTGTCAGCAGTATTTTGTGGAGGGGGCACACAGGCTTTGATTGATAGCCTGAAATGGAGTACCCTCACCTATTGTCCCTAGTAAAGTGGTTCCTTCCAAGGTGCACCACAGAGTATGCTCTGCAGGACGCAGTGCATGCAGACAGTATCGCCAGTGGAGGAGGAGAGAGAGTGTAGCAGACTGACACATACAGCGTTTGATTTGATTTAAGCTCCCGGTGATCGGCATGACTTGAGGTATGTTTGCAAATTAATTTGATCAGGATATGTAGCCTATTGATTCCTTGTTGATGAATAAATAATTTAAAAAAAAATGTTTCGTTGTTTCTCTGTAATACTAGCCACCTACCTAGCCTTATAACTTTGTCCTCTCTATGATCCTCATCACTGCACACCTCTGCTGTCTTGCTTTCTGCTTCTCAACCTCCGGAGACTGGCTGGCATTCAAATCAAAACAGCTAACGTTAGCTAGCAAGCCAAACAAACAAAATGACTTGCCAGCTTCAATATTAATGCTGTGGTGGATTCTAATGATATTAATTAGCTATACTGATTATTCAAAAATATTGTAGGAAAAAAATTACATAAATGAATTAATTACAAAATGTACAGGAGCTCTCTGCTTTAATGTATGATGTGTGTTATGATCCAATGTAGTGTGTTGAAATTTGGAATAAATATCCTAGGCATATTAGTGCAGTAGCCTACAGTGCCTTGCAAAAGTATTCGGCCCCCTTGAACTTTGCGACCTTTTGCCACATTTCAGGCTTCAAACATAAAGATATAAAACTATATTTTTTTGTGAAGAATCAACAACAAGTGGGACACAATCATGAAGTGGAACGACATTTATTGGATATTTCAAACTTTTTTAACAAATCAAAAACTGAAAAATTGGGCGTGCAAAATTATTCAGCCCCCTTAAGTTAATACTTTGTAGCGCCACCTTTTGCTGCGATTACAGCTGTAAGTCGCTTGGGGTATGTCTCTATCAGTTTTGCACATCGAGAGGCTGACATTTTTTCCCATTCCTCCTTGCAAAACAGCTCGAGCTCAGTGAGGTTGGATGGAGAGCATTTGTGAACAGCAGTTTTCAGTTCTTTCCACATATTCTCGATTGGATTCAGGTCTGGACTTTGACTTGGCCATTCTAACACCTGGATATGTTTATTTTTGAACCATTCCAATGTAGATTTTGCTTTATGTTTTGGATCATTGTCTTGTTGGAAGACAAATCTCCGTCCCAGTCTCAGGTCTTTTGCAGACTCCATCAGGTTTTCTTCCAGAATGGTCCTGTATTTGGCTCCGTCCATCTTCCCATCAATTTTAACCATCTTCCCTGTCCCTGCTGAAGAAAAGCAGGCCCAAACCATGATGCTGCCACCACCATGTTTGACAGTGGGTATGGTGTGTTCAGGGTGATGAGTTGTGTTGCTTTTACGCCAAACATAACGTTTTGCATTGTTGCCAAAAACTTCAATTTTGGTTTCATCTGACCAGAGCACCTTCTTCCACATGTTTGGTGTGTCTCCCAGGTGGCTTGTGGCATACTTTAACCTTTCTGATCTCCCCATCCCGGATCCGGGTTCGTGAATACAGACTCAAGCTCATTACCATAACGCAACGTTAACTATTCATGAAAATCGCAAATGAAATGAAATAAATATGCCATCTCTCAAGCTTAGCCTTTTGTTAACAACACTGTCATCTCAGATTTTCAAAATATGCTTCTCAACCATTGCAAAACAAGCATTTGTGTAACAGTATTGATGGCTAACGTAGCATTTAGCATTAGCATTCAGCTGGCAACATTTACACAAAAAAACAGAAAAGCATTCAAAAAAATCATTTACCTTTGAAGAACTTCAGATGTTTTCATTGAGGAGACTCTCAGATAGCAAATGTTCAGTTTTTCCTGAAAGATTATTTGTTTAGGACAAATCGCTCCGTTTTCTGCGTCACGTTTAGCTATGAAGAAACCCCTGTATCCAGGATTGTGTAAATCTATCAGCAAGCTCATTAGCATAACACAACGTTAACTATTTATGAAAATCGCAAATGAAATGAAATAAATATGCCATCTCTCAAGCTTAGCCTTTTGTAAACAACACTGTCATCTCAGATTTTCAAAATATGCTTCTCAACCATAGGAAAACAATCATTTGTGTAAAAGTAGCTAGCTAGAGTTAGCATTTCGCGTTAGCATTTAGCGTTAGCATTAGCGTTAGCATCCAGCACGCAACATTAACAAAAACATAAAAGCCTTCAAATAAAATCATTTACCTTTGAAGAACTTCTGATGTTTTCAATGAGGATACTCTCAGTTAGATAGCAGATGCTCAGTTTTTCCAAAAAGATTCCTTGTGTATTAGAAATAGCTCCGTTTTATACATCACATTTGGCTACCAAAAAAAATCCATAAATTCAGTCCTCAAAACGCAAACTTTTTTCCAAATTAACTCCATAATATCGACTGAAAACATGGCAAACGTTGTTTAGAATCAAGCCTCAAGGTGTTTTTCACATATCTCTTCATTGATACATCGTTCTTGGACACATGCTTTCTCTCCTGAATCCCAGGAGAAAATGACCGCACCTGAAGATTACGCACAAATTTAGACAAAGGACACCGGGCGGACCTCTGGAAAATGTAGTCTCTTATGGCCAATCTTCCAATGATATGCCTACAAATACGTCACAATGCTGCTAAGACCTTGGGCGAACGACAGAAAGTGTAGGCTCATTCCTTGCGCAATCACAGCCATATAAGGAGAGAATGGAAAACAGAGCTTCAGAAATTCTGCTAATTCCTGGGTGATGCATCATCTTGGTTTCGCCTGTAGAATGAGTTCTGGGGCACTTACAGACAAAATCTTTGCAGATTCTGAAACTTCAGAGTGTTTTCTTTCCAAAACTGTCAAGAATATGCATAGTCGAGCATCTTTTCGTGACAAAATATCGCGCTTAAAACGGGAACGTTTTTTATCCAAAAATGAAATAGCGCCCCTAGAGCTCTAAGAGGTTAAACAACACTTTTTATGGATATCTTTAAGAAATGGCTTTCTTCTTGCCACTCTTCCATAAAGGCCAGATTTGTGCAATATACGACTGATTGTTGTCCTATGGACAGAGTCTCCCACCTCAGCTGTAGATCTCTGCAGTTCATCCAGAGTGATCATGGGCCTCTTGGCTGCATCTCTGATCAGTCTTCTCCTTGTATGAGCTGAAAGTTTAGAGGGACGGCCAGGTCTTGGTAGATTTGCAGTGGTCTGATACTCCTTCCAGTTCAATATTATCGCTTGCACAGTGCTCCTTGGGATGTTTAAAGCTTGGGAAATCTTTTTGTATCCAAATCCGGCTTTAAACTTCTTCACAACAGTATCTCGGACCTGCCTGGTGTGTTCCTTGTTCTTCATGATGCTCTCTGCGCTTTTAACGGACCTCTGAGACTATCACAGTGCAAGTGCATTTATACGGAGACTTGATTACAGACAGGTGGATTGTATTTATCATCATTAGTCATTTAGGTCAACATTGGATCATTCAGAGATCCTCACTGAACTTCTGGAGAGAGTTTGCTGCACTGAAAGTAAAGGGGCTGAATAATTTTGCACGCCCAATTTTTCAGTTTTTGATTTGTTAAACAAGTTTGAAATATCCAATAAATGTCGTTCCACTTCATGATTGTGTCCCACTTGTTGTTGATTCTTCACAAAAAAATACAGTTTTATATCTTTATGTTTGAAGCCTGAAATGTAGCAAAAGGTCGCAAAGTTCAAGGGGGCCGAATACTTTCGCAAGGCACTGTATATTGAGATGTGGTATTTACAACAGTCAGAATGACACCCTCATTAAAATTACAATTGAACAGGTAAAGGTATGCTTAGATAACCTATGCTGAACAATATACTTTACTTTTTTACATTAAAAAAAACAGAATTAGGCATAATGATTATGGCACTAGATTGCATGAAAAAGCCATTTCAGGTGTTTGCAAAATTCTCCAACTTCCTCCATCCTCATGTACCTCGTGCCACCTCTACAATAATGGGTGCGTGACGCCCCTGTGCTGCTTTATTGGTAAGTTTGGGCCTGTATTTGCTGAACACACAAAACACAGAAATAGAATGTATTCAAGTCAACCCTGGGCAGTTTCACAGACACAGATAACGCCTAGACCTGGACTAAAATGGCTATTCAGAATTGTGTTTAATCCAGGACTAGTCTTAATCTCTGTCCAGGAAACTGTCCCGAGAGGAATGGAAACACTACAAAATAAGTTTTGCTCATGTGGTCTCCCACTTGACAGTCAAGGTCGAGTCAGCCCTCTTTTTTTCCCTATGTGAGAAAGCCGATTACTGTTTCTGGGAAACTCAGATAAGGAATGAAACTGGAATTACAGGAACTGTTTGACCAAGTAAATAATGCTCATTAATAATCGAGTCAGTCACAGTTTTACTTCAAAACTGTTTTCAATAAGCTTAACTTAACTTAAAGACTCAAGAGAGTAAGATGAATGGAGAGACTAGTGTCTCTTGGCTCTGTAAATTAAGCTTTGTTATGTTATGTCTTCATTTTCTCATCCCAGTCATAGGATTGATTCTTAATAGTATCCGTGTCTCTCCCATCCTTCACGAACAACCCCTGCTGCTGCGGTATCCAAATCTCAGTTTCTCTTTACTCAAGGCTTCCTCCTCCTCTTAAACTCTTAACTCAGGTTGGTGTAATGTAGACAGCGTGGTTGCTGGGCCACTGAGGTATGTTGCGTCGTGATGAGACTTGACATTTCCAGCTCTGCTCTGGTGACTAAATGATTCATGTTCTGTGACCAAGCAGGCAAGCTCTCTCTATGTCAGCGAATCAACAGCACCACTTTAAGTCAGAACTTATCTGAGCCGAGACACAGTAGCAAGGACCACACACGGAACACACACAGACAGATTAAACACACTCTGCAGGCTGCCCTGACACACCACCAGGGTTTTCCCACCCACCACCCCAGCCCCGGGGCCAGGCCAGTGAAGGAGTGAGTGAAAACCACAGGGTGGAAAACCACACTGTCCTTCGTCATCAGGTTAGTATGTAAATGGATGTGGTGTGGTGCAGTGTGGTCCTGTGTGTGTGGCATGCAAATTACCCAGGAAATATGACCCAGCAAATTACCCAGGATAGATTTGCATCTGTTTCAGGTTGGAGTCTCCCGTCATATCGTCAGGCATCGTCAGTGCTCGGAGTACACCATGCGACCACTGATAAGCAGGGAGATCGGGAAGAACAGTGGGGAAAACAGGATCTAGTGCCTAAAGAGTACCAGGAATGTTATGTCTGATTCTCTGTATTCTAGAACGTCAGCAACCACATTTCCATCCACAGTTTCTGTGCAAATAAAGTCATATCGTATTTTTAAAAATCACGACGCTGTGATTGAAACAGGAAGTTTCATTGTAATTTTTTAAATGCCCGGCAGATAATTTGTTCGTTCGACATGGTATCTTTTTGTGTCAGTAAAATGTATTAAGCAGGAAATGGCGGTGGAAATGCCTTAAATATTGATATAATAACCATCATATCAAAGTCAATTTGGAGTCACAATGATATGGTGTGTGGTCCTCCCACTATGACTCGTGGAAAATGGTCATGATAAACTTCATAGGGTAGTGAAAGTGCACGGTGATGAGCTTAATGCTGCTTTCCTGTAAATATCAATGATGGCCTGACATGACGATCAACGCTCGACTGTTTATCCATAATAATCTCATTATGTAGACTTGCCAAACCGCACAGCCTACTCCCACTGTATCTGCGAGATGTTGACTAGAACATAGGTGCCAAGCCCAGAGTAGGCACATTTGCTATTCAATGTAACAGTTTTTATGACCCAAATATCGGTAGAGCTGAAAATTGCGATGGAAACACATTGAACTTTAGATTTTTAATTGGTACATGAAAACTTAAGCGAAAAAAGTACATGTTGTGTGTACTACTTTATCACGCAGTGCTATTTAACCCGCATTAGGTGGAAACATACACTATATATTCAAAAGTGCGTGGACACTATTTCAGACACACCTATTGCTGACAGGTGTATAAAATTGAGCACACAGCCAATCTCCATAGACAAACATTAGCAGTAGAATGGCCTTAATGAAGAGCCCAGACGTGGCACCGTCATAGGATGCCACCTTTTCAATGGTCTGGGGCTGTTTTTCATGATTCGGGCTATTCCCCTTAGTTCCAGTGAAGGGAAATCTTAACGCTACAGCATGACACCGGTTTTGACATTCTAGAGATGGTTCTGTGTTTCCAACTTGGTGGTAACTGTTTGGGGGGTAGGCCCTTTCCTGTTTCAGCATCACAATGCCCCCATGCACAAAGCGAAGTCCACTAATGCTCTTGTGGCTGAATGGAAGCAAGTCCCCGCAGTAATTTTCCGACATCTAATGGAAAGCCTTCCCAGAAGAGTGGAGGCTGTTGTAGCAGCAAAGGGGGGAACAACTCCATATTAGTGCCCATAATTTTGGAATGAGATGTTTTTGACGAGCAGGTGTCCACATACTTTTGGCCATGTAGTGTACCACTGGTGGGAAAATGCACATATTTTCTTTATGCAGATTCTCAAATACTCACTTGAAAATCTGTCGCCAATTGGATGGAAACCTAGCTACTGTTGGAAATTGTTTTTCTGTTGTGTATCTGTTGTGTGTCAGTTTTAAAAAATGTTTTTGTAGTATATGAAAATAGATTGCTATGTTTGTGTTCAGGGTTTTTACATGTTTCTGTCACAGGTAGATTCCAAAATAGATTTGAGCTTAGGACGTGACACCGGTTTTGAAATCTATATGCTACCGACTTCTGTCACAGGAGGAAGTGAAGATGGCATGACTCAACAATGACTTTGATCCACAACTTCATCTTCTTCCCATGTTTCCTTCTTTCTCTGGCAGCCTACTGCACCAGCTCCCAATCTGAAACCAAAGACCCAGTACACGTTTCTGTCTCATGCCTGACGCCCCCTCCTCCTCACGCCTTTATTTTAACAGATGAAACTGAACAATGTCATTAGAACAGAAGCGAGAAAGACAGAGACAGAGAGAGAAAGAGACAGACAGATGGAGACCAATCTGTATTATCGTCAAACAACTTGCTGTTTTCCAAGAAATCTGTGATCTCACAGGAGGAGAAGGAGAGAGAAAAGTATACGGGGAGAGAAAGATAGACGGGAGAGAAAGAGAGAGAGAAATAGAGATGAGAGGAAAGATAGGAAGAGAGAGGGAGATGTCGAAAGATGTAGAGAGAGAAACAGAGAGCAGAGGCTCAATATGTTGAAACGTGCGCCAGACAACCAGCGAAACGGTCGGTTCAGACCGACCAGGATGGTTGCCATGGCAACCATTACCAGGCTCTCTCGCACTGTTGCTTTGTTGCTGTGAAGCCTTTGGAGGGAAACGACTGACTACGAGAGAAGAGGAGAGGATTTTTTTTAGCAAGCCCCGATTTTGGTGCATGTGGCATCATCATCATAAGCAGATGTTAATAAACCAACTTATTTCACAGTAACAATAATGCTGTTGTAACACTACATGTCTCATGTCCCCCCTCTCCCCTCCCCCTCTCTATTCCTACCTCTATCTCTCCCATCTCCCTTTTCCATCTCTCCATTGCTCCCTCTATCTCCACCTCTCCTTGTGAGCTCTTTTTCACACTGTGCTGCTTGATCGCTTTCCATCCATCCCCATGCATTCGTCAATCCTTTTTAGATACTGTGTACAGTATATATATTTTAGCATAATACAATGTTCTGGGAGTTTAAGGAGAGATGTCTGCATTGATCTGTGTGTGGCATTGATCTGTGTGTGACAGACTCCAAACTTTTGAACGTTAGTGTATGTCCATGCATATGTTAACATGAAAGAGCAACTAAGACATGGTGATGTCTTAGTTGCTCTTTCATGTGAACATATGCATGGACATACACTAACGTTCAAAAGTTTGAGGTCACTTAGAAAAGAAAAAAAGAAAAGCAAAGGAAAATGGTCCATTAAAATAACATCAAATTGATCAGAAATACCGTGTAGACATTGTTAATGTAAATTACTATTGTAGCTGGAAACTGCAGATTTTTTATGGAATATCTACATAGGCGTACAGAGGCCCATTATCAGCAACCATCACTCCTGTGTTCCAGTTAGCTAATCCAAGTTTATCATGGTAAAAGGCAAATTGATCATTAGAAAACCCTTTTGTGATTATGTTAACTACAGTTTTCAGCTGTGCTCTGATTAAAGAAGCAATAAAAGTGGCCTTCTTTAGACTAGTTGAGTATCTGGAACATTAGCATTTTTGGGTTCGATTACAGGCTCAAAATGGCCAGAAACAAAAAACTTTCTTCTGAAACTCGTCAGTCTATTCTTGTTCTGAGAAATTAAGGCTATTACATGCGAGAAATTGCCAAGAAACTGAAGATCTTGTAAAACGCTGTGTACTACTCCCTTCACAGAACAACACAAACTGGCTCTAACCAGAATAGAAAGAGGAGTGGGAGGCCCCGGTGCACAAATGAGCAAGAGGACAAGTACAATAGAGTGTCTAGTTTGAGAAACAGATGCCTCACAAGTCCTCAACTGGCAGCTTCATAAATAGTACCCGCAAACATCAACGTTTCTCAACATCAACATTTGGGGCGGCAGGTAGCCTAGTGGTTAGAGCGTTGGATTTGTAACCGAAAGGTTGCAAGATCGAATCCCTGAGGTGACAAGGTAAAAATATCAAATCAAATCAAATGTATTTATATAGCCCTTCGTACATCAGCTGATATCTCAAAGTGCTGTACAGAAACCCAGCCTAAAACCCCAAACAGCAAGCAATGCAGGTGTAGAAGCACAGTGGCTAGGAAAAACTCCCTAGAAAGGCCAAAACCTTTGGAAGAAACCTAGAGAGGAACCAGGCTATGTAAATATGTTTTTCTGCCCCTGAATAAGGCAGTTAACCCACTGTTCCTAGGATGTAATTGAAAATAAGAATTTGTTCTTAATTGAGTTGCTTAGTTAATTAAAAGTCAAATAAAAAAACAGTGAAGAGGCATCTCTGGGATGCTGGCCTTCTTGGCAGTGTTCCTGTGTCTGTGTTCTTCTGCCCATCTTATTATTTTATTTTCATTGGCCAGTCTGAGATATGTATTTTTCTTTGCAACTCTGCAAAAGGCCAGCATCCCGGAGTCGCCTCTTCACTGTTGACATTGAGACTGGTCAGTTTTATTGCTTCTTCAATCAGCACTACAGTTTTCAGCTGTGCTAACATAATTGCAAAGGGGTTTTCAATTGATAAATTGGCCTTTTAAAATTATAAACTTGGATTCGCTAACAACGTGCCATTGGAACTCAGGAGTGACGGTTGCTGATAATGGGCCTCTGTACGCCTGTGTAGATATTCCATTACAAATCAGCCGTTTCCAGCTACAATAGCCATTTACAACATTAACAATGTCTACACTGTATCTCTGATCAATTTTATGTTATTTTAAATGGACAAGTGACCCCTAACTTTTGAACGGTAGTGTGGGTGTCCATCCAACATGCATAAGGAATCATATGCATCTCTCTCTGTCCCTCTTTCTCAGCAACACGTTACTGTTAGCTGCTATCACAGACACACACCAACACACAGATTGTATTCTCCCCTGCGTTGAACGGCGACCTCCACCACCACCACTTTACCCCCCACCCACTCCCAAATCCCCACCCCCAATCAGCAATATCCAAACCAGGCTGCTTGCTGCACAACAACACCACAAAAAAACAAAAAAAACGGAATGCTTTCTGGCCTCATGCACAGAGATCATTTCCACCCATAGGGCTCTGGTCCAAAGTAGTGCACTGTATAGTGACTAGGGTGCCATTTGGGATGCATTCCAAATCAGGGATTGTGTATAGGGCCCCGGGGCGAAGTGGCATGTAACTGTGTACGTGTGCCGAGCTTCCTGAATAAAACATGGTGACCTAGGTGGAAATCCGCCATTGGTCACTTAATTTGTCCTACATGCGTGATTGGCTTGCGTCAAAACACACAGGACAGTGAGGCCTTAGAGAGAGGTTTTTTGTTTGTATATCATGTGGATGAAATTAGCACACGTTCCCAACTGTTGTTGCTGGTTGTCCTCTTTGGAGTTGGAGAATAACAATGCAATGGCGCATTTGCATACAATACAACATGTACAAATAAATAAAAAGGAGCTGAATATTGAAATAAAGTTAGTCTCAGGGAAATGTCATTGCCACGAACAGCACCGGAGATATTGAGATGAGCGAGATGCAAGACTTCGCTCTCTCACAATCACACACAGTATCTGCACATGGGTCCACTTCACGCTGTCACAGCACGGGAGCAAGGGGACCAAAAAAGCGGAAAAGTTGAGCCTCGCCGCTTCAACTCTCTTAGTTGTTGCGGAAATTGACCCACTATGCTGTTTACTTTCTGCATCTACATCATATCCCTGAGTCTACCTTTAAATAGATGATGAGACATGATCCAAGGACAGTGTACATCTACTAAGATAATGTACATATGACATGTTTTTCGATACAACATTACAACTCTTTCTCAATATGTAATCTTGGTCATGGTTGCTCTGTTTTTACTTCACTTCTAATCAATTGTATCAGTTTTTTGTATTATGGCTTGTAGTTCGGGGTTTGTAAAATTTCTCTCTTTCACAATGCGATATATCATTCTCTCTTGCAAAAAGAAAAAACAAAATCCGAGAATGATAAACATTTTGTCGTGCTCTAGATGCTATATGTGCTGCTGCTCGTCTCCTCTTCAGTTCAGTGATGCAGATAACAATCATGCTGTTTCCACAGACCACATGCAACTAAACATAGCTCACTGTACTGTATGTCTGCATCCCAAGTGGCACACCATTCCCTACATCAGGTTTTCCCTGGGCCCCAGTTGGTTGCATGTTTAGGTTTTTGCCCTAGCACTACACAGCTGATTCAAATAACCAACTCATCGTCACTCTTTCATTATGTGAATCAGCTGTGTAGTGCTAGGGCAAAAAACTAAACGGGCACCCAGGGGTTTGTTAAACCCTGCCCTACATAATTAATTACTTTTGACCAGGGCCCAGGAACAGAGCAGTAGAGCGTCCCATAGGGCCCTGGTCAAAAGTAGTGCACTATATAAGGGAATAGGGTGCCATTTGGGACAAAGCCAATGTCTGCAAGCATGGATGAGCACAACAGACAAGTATTTTGAATCAACACGGCTATAAGACGACACTGAACCCTCTACATCACGTGTCAAACTCATTCCACGGAGGGATGAGTGTCTGCGGATTTTCGCTCCTCCCTTGTACTTGATTGATGAATTACGGTCACTAATTAGTAAAGAACTCCCCTCACCTGGTTGTCTAGGACTTCATTGAAAGGAAAAACCAAAATCCCGCAGATACTAGGCCCTCCATGGAATGAGTTTGACACCCCTGCTCTACATTATTGATATGCAATTTGATTGTCAGTATAGTATCAATAAATTATTAGGGGATTAAAAATTGTTGAGTGATGGAGGACATTGAAGCGGGGCCATGAACCTGACAAACAAAGCAAGGCCGGGAGCATCAACAGCATCAACTTGGACTAGGTCTAGGTTAAAGAAACCTTGAATGTTTTCAAAGAACCTGCAGCTATTTGGCCCCATGAGTTATGTCATGATCCAGCTATTGAGGGAAACAGCTCAGTTCACCCCTGAAACTCCAGCCTGCAGACTCGTTTTGCTTGGACATTACACTAGAACCCTCTAAATTAGGGAGTGGACAACTAGTCATTGCATAACCCCAGAACTACTGTATTTTCCTGATTTAAAAAAATTAATAAAATTAAATTCGTTATAGAATAGTTTGTTCCAATGCAAGACTGATAACCACTAACCCAGGGATGATCAACTAGCTGGTTTTCATCTTGTTCCTAGCACCTATCTTATCCATTAACGCTACGAATAACCCAAAATATTGCCTGGATTTCCAGGTCTAAATCAGTCACTATTCCAAAGGGAGAAGTGAAACTTAGCAGACACAGCGGCCCTCAAGGACCGTAGTAGTGCTCCCCTGTTCAAGAAGCCACTCAGTCGGGTAAACCAAGAACATGCTTGGTATTCACTGTGGGACACATCATCATTCAGAAGTTCATAGCAGATAGAGAGAAGGCATTTGGAATGTAATTAATGACTCCCTATCATGTCCAGTCTATCCAATGCATTTCTGTGTGCAACGATGCTCTATGCATCCCAGTGAAGAATAGTGGTGAAAACCCTAATACATGCTTCTATTATGGGATGTTGTGTCGCCATTGTAATTCCGTAGTGATGTCCAGTATGCTCCGCTCACTTCTCTCACTAAGCCTCTGGAATAACAACCAGCCTTGATCTCTCTCTCTTTCTCCTCTCTCTCTCTCTCTCTCTCTCTCTCTCTAAGACGGAAAACAAGTGCTGCATCACCATTTTAATTCTGGCGTGGGTGTGCATGTTTTCTGAGGGAGGCAGAGAGAAATAGAAAGAGGGAGAGAGATGCACAGAGAGAGGGAGACAGAGACATAGAGGAAGAGAGGGGGGGGGGCACGGACTGCATGTTAATGTCTTCCAGGAACAGAGCAGTAGAGCGTCCCAAATGGAACCCTATCCCTTATATAGTGCACTACTTTTAACCAGGGCCCATAGGGAATAGGGTACCAATTGGGATGCAAATGAGGACTGAGGAGGAGAATCTTCTTTAATCCCTGCTATCTGACCACAGGGACCTGCAACCAGTTTACAGGATCAGCCTCCCTTTGATCTCATTCATTAGCAGACACACAAACAGCCAAACACCTTCACAATGGGACTGAGGAAACAGTAAAGACTGGATCTGGATGTGAAGGAACCTGATCATAGTATTATTGCCATATTGACCATGGTTTGGTACCTGTAAATATGTGACTTCGACACTGGTAAAAAATAAAACTGTCAAATTGATTTAGCCAAAGTGCATCTGAGTGAAGAGACACAGGCTTGAAGCTCAACATTTGTGAAAACAATGTACTGTCACATATACAACTATATCTACCTTATCTCTATAGTTGTCACATTGACAATGGTTTGGTACCTGCAGTAACGGTAAACACAGTCTACTAGATGTATGTGGATGATGTGGTAAATTGGTAAGTCTTGTAAGTACAAGACTTACCAATTAAATTCAAAATAAATTCCTTCTCCCTGTGAATTCAATTTAATTCAATTCAAATTCCAAGTCAGTGTTTGAATTCAGAGACAATTCCATTCCTCTCAATTCCAATGTTAGGTCAATTCCAATAATTAAATTCCCAATTCAATATTATCCCCAACAATTCCACAAATTCCAATTCTCTCAGGCTTTCAGGCTGATCGTATCACTGTTTAAACTGCCTAGCTATACTTGAAATATAGAAATAAAATGATTTAAAGCAAATCTTGCAGTAAATGTTTGATACGAAGTACATTAATTCCATTAACTTGGAAATGTAAAAAATATTGAATTTGAATTTTTGAAAATGTTTTTACAATTCCAATTAAGTTCCAATTCCAAAACTTGAAGACTGTTGAAGGTTGAAATTGAATTCAACGTAAATACTCGACTACATGAGTGAATTCAAGAATTGAATTGGAATTTAAAACTAAATTGGAATTGACGCCAAACCTGCTTGTTGGTAAAAAAAAAAAATCGAAATATATACAAGCACACACGCACGCACAGACACGCACACACACACCATTGAGTTTCATTGATGTGATTATGCGTAGCACTTCTTCTTTGTCTCTTCCAAAAATCTCGGGGGACCTTAAACCTTACTTTTACACTTTCGGTTGCCATGGATACCTCCTCCAGCGCAGCCGCCGTTTGTAAGGCAACAATAAACTCAAGACTCCTTTTTAAGCCTTGATAAATGCATCTCCAAACTAAAGCTCTGAAAGTCCCCACACACACCTCCTCCGATACCTCAACATGCACCGATGATCACTCTCGACGAGTGACATGGGAACAACGATCAAGATAGTCTTCCTCAACACAATCCAAAGCCACTGTCATCGTATACATCTCCCTCTTCTTTCTCTTTCACTCTCTCTCTCTCGCCATCCATCTAGCCATCCCTTCTCTCTCTCTCTCTTTCTCTCTCTGTCTCTCTGTCCATCCATCCCAGTGGAACGAGACCAAGCAAGGTGTTAAATCAATTCTGCATGTAATGAAGCAGCAGCAGTAGCCGCAGGGAAGTCAAGCTTCAAAGAGGTGACCTCTGGCTCTCTGTGGGTTTAATCAATGCTGTGTCTGGACAATGCAGCTGGACACACAAACACACAGAGATAGAGAGAGAGAGTTTGTGAGAGAGAGAGACAGAGAAAGTGTATGTGTGAGAGAGAGAGAGAGACAGGCAGGCAGGCAGGCAGGCAGGCAGGCAGGCAGGCAGGCAGGGCACAGGGTCTTTAGGTGCCCTTATCTTCTGTGGGTCAGGGCGTTGGGCTTGCTTGCATCCAGACAAGAGTAAATTCAGAACACAATTCCATAGACTGTCTGTAAATAACTGGACACAGCCATTACATGAGCTATGAATGGATTCCTCTGCAAATAGTTGCAAACTGTTCCCTAAGATCTATGAAATGACTTGAATGCAACCACTATCCCAGTTTTCCAAGACAGGATGTTTAGGGCGACATCTAAAGGCTGAGTAAAGTATTTCATATTGTGAGAAATATTTTACGGCAGATAAATTATTGAACGCATCGGCAAGTATTGAGAAAACTCCATCGGAAATACAATAATATTACCCAGAAAGGGCGTTTTTTTTGTAAATGCACAACATATAATTAGATAGTTTTGAATGCACTTTTTTTTGTGCCAGTTGGGTGTTGGGAGGAACTATTTTGCTCGCTCTTGTCTCATTCTCCATTCAGACCTTTTTACGGACGCACAGGTGCATTCCAGAGCGGTCCTCACTAGTTACCACTGACCTGACACAAAGTCATACAACCCAACTAATTCTACAAATACTTTTCTTAAAATGAGATTTTATTAAACCTAACCGTGAATGAAGACCAAAAATCGATGTGGACTTTGTGGCTGTGGTAACTAGTGGAAACCGTCTGGACCCGAATCCCGGCACGTCATTGTACAATTAGTTTATTTTTCAGACTTTGGAAACACTTTCCTAGCTCAGTTGTCTGTTCGGTGTTGAAACTAGAGGGGTCCCGGTGGTGACTGAACAACCGCTGACATCATGGCAACGGACTCCTGGGCCCAGGCTGTGGGCGAACAAGAAGCCGCGGCGGAATCGGTAAGCACTAGCCCGAACGGCGCTTTTGACGAAATGTTAGTCCCCCTGCCTATACTTCGTCTAGTTCTCTAGCTACCGCGTCCTCTGTCAACTTACCTAAATGTATTGTAAGCAATGAACATTGTATGCATGACTCAAAGACTCCCTCAATCCTAAAACCGATCAACATCACGACGACTAACGCTAGCTAGTTAACCAAGTGAGTTACCATTCTAACTCGGCCAGCCAGATCAACTAGTAACAAGTGGTTTGTTTTTGATGGTAATGCATGCCATTAAGCTTATGACACACTTTGATTTCGTACTAGATTACAATTATTGCTTCTCGCGACATGTTCACGAGCGTGTCATCTGTCCAGGGAGCTGAAGATTCCGAAGTGGCCGGGCATGCGTGTGTGAAATCAGTGGTTGACGTTTACCCACTCATCGATCTGTCAGTGCACTTGGCTGTCAGTTGTTTTGAGTCAAAGTTAGCCCTTCTCATGACTCCAATGGGGCTCCCGAGAACCAAGTCAAAGCCAGCAATCATTCTTTGTTTGTAATTGAAAGGGTGCACCTGAAATGACAAGTATAGTACAACATAATCAAAATTCTTGCACGTCCCCAAAAACATTCAAGGTTTTTGTTTCCTAGATTGGTAGCCTGCAAATCAAAGACAAGATAGGTTCTCAGCCGCCTTAGGTCTATAAACATATTTTATTTTAAAATGTATACTTTGTCCTGAGAATACAAGCTAACACATAACATATTGAACCCACACAGACGCAGCAAGCACGACAACAACAACCGCAGCAGCAAGTGCTTCAACGCCTGCAAAGATGGAAGGAGGCGAGGGAAACAAAACAGAGGAGAAAGACGACAAAGGTGGGCACAACCAAGACAACAGACCATTACAGCTTGGCCTCACAGAATACGGTGACTTATTTATAGTACGCTTAAGTTTACTTTGACAGAGAGCCTGGGTCGCCTTCAATGATCAGATGTTTATGGAAATGTTCTATGTTGTCAAAGTACTGTTCTGTTCTTGTACTTGAACTTGTAACAGCATGTCCAAACTGACATCTCTTCTGGTGTATTGTATGTTCCTTAGATGACAAGGCGGCACAGTCGTTGTTGAATAAGTTGATACGCAGTAATCTAGTGAACACAACAAATCGAGGTCCTTCAGCGGGATCCTAACTCTCCACTCTAGTCCGTAAAATAATTTGTGGAGCTGCGGCTGTAAGTAATGCTACAAACTGCCCAGCTATGCTACAAACTGTCCAGTCAAGAGTGCACATACAGGGGTGGTGTTTATTAGGCATCAAATGGAAGGAAACTGACTGAAACTGACACGGAATACCTGAAATGAACTTGTCCCCCCTACAAAAATATTTATTTTTGCTCTCTGTTGCAAAATATTTTAAAACATTTTCAGTTGCGAGTCTTATTGAACACAACCAATGTGCTTTTCCCATGGTGCCCTGTCTCCTTTTCTCTCTTTAAAGCGCCAATGCAGCCATTTTTTTATTTTTTAACTCTATCTCTATCAAATCATTTCTGGGTAACAATTAAGTACCTTACTGTGATTGTTTTCAATTAAAATAAAAAATAAAAAAGCCAATATCTGCTTAGCAATGAGCAATTTCTCAAGCAATAACTTTCTAACTTTAAGACTGTCTTGGAGTGGTCTGCGGGAGGGGCCTAATTGGATGAGCCTAATGGAGGGATACAGTGCCTTGCGAAAGTATTCGGTCCCCCTTGAACTTTGCGACCTTTTGCCACATTTCAGGCTTCAAACATAAAGATATAAAACTGTATTTTTTTGTGAAGAATCAACAACAAGTGGGACACAATCATGAAGTGGAACGACAGTTATTGGATATTTCAAACTTTTTTAACAAATCAAAAACTGAAAAATTGGGCGTGAAAAATTATTCAGCCCCTTTACTTTCAGTGCAGCAAACTCTCCAGAAGTTCAGTGAGGATCTCTGAATGATCCAATGTTGACCTACATGACTAATGATGATAAATACAATCCACCTGTGTGTAATCAAGTCTCCGTATAAATGCACCTGCACTGTGATAGTCTGAGGTCCGTTAAAAGCGCAGAGAGCATCATGAAGAACAAGGAACACACCAGGCAGGTCCGAGATACTGTTGTGAAGAAGTTTAAAGCCGTATTTGGATACAAAAAGATTTCCCAAGCTTTAAACATCCCAAGGAGCACTGTGCAAGCGATAATATTGAAATGGAAGGAGTATCAGACCACTGTAAATCTACCAAGACCTGGCCGTCCCTCTAAACTTTCAGCTCATACAAGGAGAAGACTGATCAGTGATGCAGCCAAGAGGCCCATAATCACTCTAGATGAACTGCAGAGATCTACAGCTGAGGTGGGAGACTCTGTCCATAGGACAACAATCAGTCGTATATTGCACAAATCTGGCCTTTATGGAAGAGTGGCAAGAAGAAAGCCATTTCTTAAAGATATCCATAAAAAGTGTTGTTTAAAGTTTGCCACAAGCCACCTGGGAGACACACCAAACATGTGGAAGAAGGTGCTCTGGTCAGATGAAACCAAACTTTTTGGCAACAATGCAAAACGTTATGTTTGGCGTAAAAGCAACACAGCTGAACACACCATCCCCACTGTCAAACATGGTGGTGGCAGCATCATGGTTTGGGCCTGCTTTTCTTCAGCAGGGACAGGGAAGATGGTTAAAATTGATGGGAAGATGGATGGAGCCAAATACAGGACCATTCTGGAAGAAAACCTGATGGAGTCTGCAAAAGACCTGAGACTGGGACGGAGATTTGTCTTCCAACAAGACAATGATCCAAAACATAAAGCAAAATCTACAATGGAATGGTTCAAAAATAAACATATCCAGGTGTTAGAATGGCCAAGTCAAAGTCCAGACCTGAATCCAATCGAGAATCTGTGGAAAGAACTGAAAACTGCTGTTCACAAATGCTCTCCATCCAACCTCACTGAGCTCGAGCTGTTTTGCAAGGAGGAATGGGAAAAAAATTCAGTCTCTCAATGTGCAAAACTGATAGACATACCCCAAGCGACTTACAGCTGTAATCGCAGCAAAAGGTGGCGCTACAAAGTATTAACTTAAGGGGGCTGAATAATTTTGCACGCCCAATTTTTCAGTTTTTGATTTGTTAAAAAAGTTTGAAATATCCAATAACTGTCGTTCCACTTCATGATTGTGTCCCACTTGTTGTTGATTCTTCACAAAAAAATACAGTTTTATATCTTTATGTTTGAAGCCTGAAATGTGGCAAAAGGTTGCAAAGTTCAAGGGGGCCGAATACTTTCGCAAGGCACTGTATGTAACCTGAACTAGGTTTGAAACTCATTGGCTGCATTCCAAACACTTAACAGGCACACCGTCTCCCCTCAGCCCTCAAATTAAGTGGACACTTCTGATGACGTCTGACGAGTTTACACTTGCAGGGCGAGGGAGGGAGGAATTAATTTTAAATGGACCGCCCTTGTGGGTGCTTTATATGCGCTGCAGTCAATTATGATTGCATGTCTACTTATATTAACTATAGCATTATTAATATATGCCTACTGTATGATAGTTAGCTAATTCATATGCTAGCTAAGGTTAGCCTGCCTAGCTACTTCTGAAGAAGGAACCTGTTATATTTCTCCAATTTCCAAAAGCAAACCGAACAAAAACATCATTACTTTTATGAGACCTGTTTGTGCATTAGTAGCACAATTTCAAACTTATTTACATTCGTTTTTTACTTTTCTAAAAAGTTGACTCCATTATCGACGTTGACGTTTTAAGTTTTGGTGGACTTTTCTTAGCGGATGTACAATCATCGCAAATTGAATTATGGGGCGTTTCAGGCTCCGAAGTGAACATAATTGTACACTCGCGAACTCCATTTCAAAACGAGGGCTGAGGGTCTTACGCTGCAAACTTCCCTTGCTTGGCTAATCATTTGGACCGACGACAAATATGGCCGTGGGGATTCCCCCAAGGGCATAAGGCGAGGGTAAGTGGACGAGGGTGTTTGAAACGTAGACTTTGTTATTGGTCTATTTAGCTATACCGCCTGGTAATGTCGCTAGGCAGGTAAACTCCATCCCACCAAAACAGGCTGAAATTTCAAGCAGTGTTTTCAAACCGCTCTTACACTAAAAGTGCATTATCATTTTCACAATTTC
Organism: Oncorhynchus mykiss; assembly: GCF_057628025.1. NCBI lineage: Eukaryota > Metazoa > Chordata > Actinopteri > Salmoniformes > Salmonidae > Oncorhynchus > Oncorhynchus mykiss. Next base: position 32,437,548 of record NC_143028.1, on the reverse strand, counting down.
ACAGAATTATTCCAACCTCATAGTGTGGAAATATATAAAACAGAAGAAAATCCATGTTTTTGACTGTACTTGGCCTTTAATATCCACTGTGTCCTTTCACCCCTTCCCGTCCTCACAGTAAACCTCAGCTGCTTCAGGGAGTATATGCCGTGGGCTTCAACCGCCCCTCCAAAATCCAAGAGAATGCTTTACCCTTGATGCTCGCAGAACCGTGAGTTTACAGAGAGCTTCCTCTAGATTTGAGTTAAAACATGAGATCACTACCAAGAGTCTACCTCCCTCACTCTCTTGCTCTTCCCCATTTAAGACGGCTGCTTTTGTCCTGGCCATGCTCAGTCACGTCGACCCCAACAACAAGTTTCCTCAGGTGAGTCTGACCTCTGAACCCTGACCTCTCTGTGTCATATTCATTAGGACACACAGTTCCAGGTAGTACGTCCAAACGCGCCTAATGAACATGACCCATGTGTAAAGGGGCAAGACTGCATGGGTGTGTCTCCATTGTTCATAGTGGCATATTTTGGGCGTTAGCAGGTGAGATGTTTAATACCACTTTTATCTAACACCTTCCTCTCTCCTCTCCCCTAGTGTCTGTGTGTCTCCCACTTATGAGCTGGCCCTACAGACAGGGAAGGTCATTGAGCAGATGGGGAAGTACTCCTCAGAGGTCAAACTAGTCTACGCCATCAGAGGAAACAAACGTAAGTCTATTACTTAGTCCTTTACTGTCTCTTAAAAGAGGTTGGAAAATGCTAGTATAAAATAAAAATCCAGGTTAATTTATGCAAATTTTAAATGGTTTTAGTTCAAAAAGTGTCTGCTTGTCAAAAGATTTTTGATACCATAATCTAAGTAAAGTCAGTCTGAACGTCTCAGCATTGGTTTGGAGTTGATGGTGAATGAGGAGAGGTCGAGAATTGGATGTCTTTTTTTTTCTAGTGTATGGACCTTTTTGCCATCCGAAATGCATTGATATATCCATAGCAACGGTGCAATTTGCTCTACTCAATGAAGCGACATAAAGAGAGGTGTTAGTTGGCTAACTGCTTTTCGTCACTCTAAACTCTGACAAACAGCTGTTATTGGTAGAATAATTATGTTCTAGATTCTGTTCCAGATTTTAATAACACAGAAATAGACCAAGATGTCATACCCTCTAAGTTTGTGTGAGTATCCATAGCAACAGCTCTGTTTGGGCTGCATAATGATGAGACATAAGGGGGCTGTTAGCTAGCTTTTGTTTGTTACTCTAAACTCCTACAAACAGTTAACTTTTTATTGGTAGAATATATTTTTTGTTCAAACCAGATTTGAATAGCAGTATATGAAGATTTCATACTCTAAGTCTTTGTCTGACTTGTTGGGGGAGTGGTCAAAACAGCAGTTGTTTTGGAAATAAATGTGTTAAAACAGATCTATTGTAGCTGATATATATTTGTTCTGCAAACAGATTTGAAAGAAATATACGAAGATGTCATACCCTCTAAAAAGTTAGATAAAATGTTGTTCATGCCGTGTTACTTAAACAGCTGTAAAGTTTTATTGGTATCAGATAATTCTGTTAATATTTCAGATTTGTATAGCAGAGAAATACAGGAAGATTTCATATGCTTTAACTTTTTGTCTAAGTTGATTGCGAAGTGGTCAAAGTAGCTGATGTGTCAAAAGTTACATTGTTTAAAGTGTATATTAGTGATGATGTCACAATGGGATGTTTTAGAAGAGCCAAACTCAACTGGTGGACTGCGATCCGGATCCGGGTCCGGGCCCAGAGAAGGGTCAATCCAAACCGGACCCGGATCGCATTTTGATACATAAAGTTAATAAATTATTTTTAGACGGCTTTAAAAAAAAAATCTACCGGGCGCAGCGCTCTCTTTAACTCCGCAACCTCTCTTTCTTACTCTCTCTCCAAGCAACGGCCACCTACTACTAGTGCCCCGTCTAATCCAATCGAGTAGTTATATGCAAATACAAGAAACCGCGTCATACGCAATTACATCAATCCAAATATCCTCTGCGGAATCTTGGGACAGGTAGACGGAAAGAAACAACGTTTTGACCGTAGTTCACAACCGTTAATATCACAGATAGAAGGAACTTAGTTACCAGTATCTTTGTTAATATAGCTTGTAAAAAAGAAAGGTTGACTCTGAAAACCGTATTTTCAAAGACAATTGGATGGAACAGCATGTATTCATTCTCCCCGCAACTAGCACAAAACTAGCACATATGAGTCCTTAGCTCTTGTGAAAAGTCCCAATGTTAAGTGCCATTATGAGCCCAGACATAGTAAATTGGATCAGATGTATCCCCTGAACACTGAGGTGAGAACAAACCAGATTAACCAACTCAAATCCCAATATGAGATGTTCACCAAAGTCCTTGTCAGTTTCCTGACAGCCCAACAATGTGCAATGGATTTTTCACTGAGGATAACTTGGGTTTTGGGAAAACACCAAAAAACATGTTCAGACACTGAGACTGTAAAATAATGCATGTGTAAAGTTGCTGACACCTTGCTTGAAGGTAAACAAAAAGATGAGCTCAGGGAGAATATCAAACAAATCACACTGACAGATTCCACAACAATGAGGACTGAAATATTAGCTGAAGATTTAACTTCACATCTTGATGAAGGCCATTCAGAATGCAACATGCATTTCATTAGCTGTGGCTAAATCAACAGATGACACTGATTATGCCCAGCTTCTGGTGTTTTGTTAGATTTCATAACGAAACAAAGAAGGGATTCTGTGAGGAGCTGTTGGGCTTAACAAATCTAGAAGCACAGATGCGCGGAGAGGATATCCATGAGGCCATCAAAGGGATAATGACAAAGGGGGATAGATCTGAAGTCTGTGGTCTCCATCACCACAGATGACGCTCCAGCCATGATAGGAAGAATAAGGGTACTGGTTGCACATTTGAAAGAGGACCACCCTGACCTGACATATCACTGCATCATTCATCAATCGGTCCTATGTGCCAGTCTGGGAAAATAATAATATTCTTGAGGTCATGACAACGATGATTAAACTGGTCAACATTTTGAGAGAAACATCAACTGCTGCGAGGCATTCTGACAGAGGCCAATGCCAGTTTTGAGGACTTACTACTGCGCAATGTCAGATGGCTCAGCAACGGCAGGGTTTTGGAACTCTTGTGGGCCTTTTGGGAAGGAAATCAAAGCTTTTGTTTTACTCCGAGAGAAAGAGTGACCAGGCAACTCAGTTTTCTGAGTTTTTGGAAGATGAGGAGAAGATGGAAACAGTTGCATTTTTGACAGACATTACATCACACCGCTAATCAACTGAATGTTAATCTGCAGGGATGGGACGACACAGTGTATGATATAACTGCAGTCCTGGCTTTCCAGAAGAAATTGGAGCTTTTCAAGAATGATCTCCAGGAGAACTTACTTGTCCACTTCCCAAATCTTCTGGTGTAAATGCAGGGAGACAAAGGTGTTTCCAACCGTGTTGATTTCATCCAGAAGCTAATGGATAACTTCATGGCTCGCTTTGATGACTTCACTATTGGAATAGTACTGCTGCTGCTCATCCAGGACCACTTCTTGGTCACAAATATGACAAAGTTGTCAGAAGAAGCAAAACAGTTCTTCAGATTGGTAGGTGTTGCATCACTGCAAATGGAGTTGATTGAGCTGCAAAAGAATGTGGCTTTGAAGGAGCAGGCTGGTGATTTAACTTTGTAACCTTTTGGGGAAAGATTGCTACCTGCAGCTGATGTCCCTGTTCTCAAGAAACTGGCACTCTACATCCTGACCATGTTTGGCTCCACATACAGCTGTGAATCAGTCTTCTCCACAATTAACTTCTTTTAAAAACAAATACCGCACCAAGCTCACCAATGAACAACTTCTCCAGTGTCTGAGTTGATTGCCAACAAACAAAAAAACACACCCCCCTGACCCCCCCCCCCCCCCCCTCTTGCGCTCTGTATTTTAGGACGCTACCCAAACAGTGTTCGATTCTCCTGTTCTCTGCCACGTTTGAGGAGATGGTGTGGAACTTTGCCCAGCGCGTCGTCCCAGACCCCCAACATCATCAAGCTGAAGAGGGAAGAGGGGACGCAGGACACCATCAAGCAGTACTACGTCGTCTGTCACAGCAAAGAGGAGAAGTTCATGGCCCTCTGCGACATCTACGGGGCCATCACCATTGCTCAGGCCATGATCTTCTGTCATGTGATTTAAGAGGAGTTATTCGGGGCGAGTCATCTGGACGTTTGCAGGTGCAGAACCACTAATCGTTATCACATGATGAGTAGTTATTTGGGAAGCAAGGTGATTTGTAGATCAGTGATTCGGAGCTGTCTGTCGGCAATGTAGTCGATCTCAAACACACACAATGTATTTTATTTATTCTCAGATAAGGGATGTGGAATCAGGGCATTTTCAATCCCAACTGCCAAGCTTTAAATCTGAAAATTGTAAAATAATGTAAGCAGTATTACCATATTGCTTACACCTATTTGATAATCTCAGATCTACACAACGGGCTAGGGGAGCAGTTTCAAGTGGGTAGGGGGTTGATTTGGTATGTGGTGTTCCTCTCAGTATACTTTATCCCCCTTCTCTGTCCTCCCTCAGACAAGGCTGTGGGCTGGCTGGCAGGTGAGCTGTCCCGGGAGGGCCACCAGGTGGCGCTGCTCAGTGGGGAGATGCAGGTGGAGCAGAGAGCTGCTGTCATCGACCGCTTCAGAGAAGGAAGGGAGAAGGTCCTGGTCACCAACAACGTCTGCGCCAGAGGTTACTCAAGCAACCATACTAATGGGAGCTTTGAATGCATTTAACTGAATTGAATGATCTGTATGTGGAAATTGTCTACAGTATAGGACTCACTGAGGGACAATACAGACATGCATCAGAACACATAGACCTGAGAGCTCTTTTAGAGAAAGACTTTCAGTTAAGGTAGTCATACAAGAGCAACTCTGACTCCTGCACATGGCTGTAGTAGACTGATTCATTACACAGGTCTATCTCTACTTGGGAAACTATTGTGTACACTACCTTTTTTTTAAATGTTAAAATCAAATTGTATTTGTCACATGCACCTGAATACAACAGTGAAATGCTTACTTACAAGCCCTTAATAAAAAACTAAGTGATAAGTAATATAGAAAATAAAGAAAAAAATAATGAAACGGCAGCAGTAAAATAACAAGCGAGGCTATATACAGGGGGTACCGGTACAGAGTCAATGTGGAGGCTATATACAGGGGGTAACGGTACAGAGTCAATGTGGAGGCTATATACAGGGGGTACCGGTACAGAGTCAATGTGGAGGCTATATACAGGGGGTACCGGTACAGAGTCAATGTGGAGGCTATATACAGGGGGTACCGGTACAGAGTCAATGTGGAGGCTATATACAGGGGGTACCGGTACAGAGTCGATGTGGAGGCTATATACAGGGGGTACCGGTACAGTCGATGTGCGGGGGCGCCGGTTAGTTGAGGTAATATATACATGTAGGTAGAGTTAAAGTGACTATGCATAGATTATAGACAGAGTATCAGCAGTGTAAAAGAGGGGTCTGGGTAGCCCTTTGATTAGCTGTTCAGGAGTCTTATGGCTTGGGGGTAGAAGCTGTTAAGAAACCTTTTGGACCTAGACTTGGCGCTCCGGTACCGCTTGCCGTGCGAAGAGAACAGTCTATGACTAAGGTGGCTGGAGTCTTTCACATAATAGGGCCTTCCTCTGACACAGCCTGGTATGAATCAAATCAAATGTATTTATATAGCCCTTCTTACATCAGCTGATGTCACAAAGTGCTGTACAGAACCCCAGCCTAAAACCCTAAATGGCAAGCAATGCAGGTGTAGAAGCACGGTGGCTAGGAACAACTCCCTAGAAAGACCAAAACCTTGGAAGAAACCTAGAGAGGAACCATGCTATGAGGGGTGGCCAGTCCTCTTCTGGCTGTGCCGGGTGGAGATTATAACAGAACATGGCCAAGATGTTCAAGCCATCCACTTCCTTATGTCTGAAACAGGCTTCCAGCGAGGGCAATTTTGGGGGTTCACCATGTTTCATTGAAATGTACAGCTGTGTGTCATCGGCATAGCAGTGAAAGTTAACATTATGTTTTCAAATGACATACCGAAGAGGTAAAATATATAGTGAAAAGAATAGTGGTCCTAAAACCTTAGTGGTCCTAGAACCTTGAGGAACACTGAAATTTACAGTTGATTTGTCAGAGGACAAACCATTCACAGAGACAAACTGATATCTTTCCGACAGATAAAATCTAAACCAGGCCAGAACTTGTCCGTGTAGACCAATTTGGGTTTCCAATCTCTCCAAAAGAATGTGGTGATCGATGATATCAAAAGCAGCACTAAGGTCTAGGAGCATGAGGACAGATGCAGAGCCTCGGTCTGACGCCATTAAAAGGTAATTTACCACCTTCACAAGTGCAGTCTCAGTGCTATGATGGGGTCTAAAACCAGACTGAAGCATTTCGTATACATTGTTTGTCTTCAGGAAGGCATTGAGTTGCTGCGAAACAGCTTTTTCAAAAATGTTATATATATATAGGCCTATATCGAATCTCCCATTCCTCTCAAAACATTTTTGAAAAAGCTGACCCAGAAAAAAAAAATATATATATACAGTGCCTTGCGAAAGTATTCGGCCCCCTTGAACTTTGCGACCTTTTGCCACATTTCAGGCTTCAAACATAAAGATATAAAACTGTATTTTTTTGTGAAGAAACAACAACAAGTGGGACACAATCATGAAGTGGAACGACATTTATTGGATATTTCAAACTTTTTTAACAAATCAAAAACTGACAAATTGGGCGTGCAAAATTATTCAACTCCATCAGGTTTTCTTCCAGAATGGTCCTGTATTTGGCTCCATCCATATTCCCATCAATTTTAACCATCTTCCCTGTCCCTGCTGAAGAAAAGCAGGCCCAAACCATGATGCTGCCACCACCATGTTTGACAGTGGGGATGGTGTGTTCAGCTGTGTTGCTTTTACGCCAAACATAACGTTTTGCATTGTTGCCAAAAAGTTCAATTTTGGTTTCATCTGACCAGAGCACCTTCTTCCACATGTTTGGTGTGTCTCCCAGGTGGCTTGTGGCAAACTTTAAACAACACTTTTTATGGATATCTTTAAGAAATGGCTTTCTTCTTGCCACTCTTCCATAAAGGCCAGATTTGTGCAATATACGACTGATTGTTGTCCTATGGACAGAGTCTCCCACCTCAGCTGTAGATCTCTGCAGTTCATCTAGAGTGATTATGGGCCTCTTGGCTGCATCACTGATCAGTCTTCTCCTTGTATGAGCTGAAAGTTTAGAGGGACGGCCAGGTCTTGGTAGATTTGCAGTGGTCTGATACTCCTTCCATTTCAATATTATCGCTTGCACAGTGCTCCTTGGGATGTTTAAAGCTTGGGAAATATTTTTGTATCCAAATCCGGCTTTAAACTTCTTCACAACAGTATCTCGGACCTGCCTGGTGTGTTCCTTGTTCTTCATGATGCTCTCTGCGCTTTTGACGGACCTCTGAGACTATCACAGTGCAGGTGCATTTATACGGAGACTTGATTACACACAGGTGGATTGTATTTATCATCATTAGTCATTTAGGTCAACATTGGATCATTCAGAGATCCTCACTGAACTTCTGGAGAGAGTTTGCTGCACTGAAAGTAAAGGGGCTGAATAATTTTGCACGCCCAATTTGTCAGTTTTTGATTTGTTAAAGAAGTTTGAAATATCCAATAAATGTCGTTCCACTACATGATTGTGTCCCACTTGTTGTTGATTCTTCACAAAAAAATACAGTTTTATATCTTTATGTTTGAAGCCTGAAATGTGGCAAAAGGTCGAAAAGTTCAAGGGGGCCAAATACTTTCGCAAGGCACTGTATATATATATATATTTTTTTTTTCTGGGTCAAGGTTTGGCTTTTTCAAGAGAGGCTTTATTACTGCCACTTTTAGTGAGTTTGGTACACATCCGGTGGATAGAGAGCTGTTTATTATGTTCAACATGGGAGTGCCAAGCACAGGAAGCTGCTCTTTCAGTAGTTTAGTTGGAATAGGGTCCAGTATGCCGCTTGAAGGTTTAGAGGCCATGATTATTTTCATCATTGTCAAGAGATATAGTACTAAAAAACTTGAGTGTCTCCCTAGGTTGTGAGTTGTGCAGACTCAGGACAACTGAGCTTTGGAGGAATACGCAGATTCAAAGAGGAGGCCATAATTTGCTTTCTAATGATCATGATCTTTTCCTCAAAGAAGTTCATGAATTTATTACTGCTGAAGTGAAAGCCATCCTCTCTTGGGGAATGCTGCTTTTTAGTTAGCTTTGCGACAGTATCAAAAAATAAATTTTGGATTGTTCTTGTTTTCCTCAATTAGGTTAGAAAAATAGGATGATCGCGCAGCAGTGAGGGCTCTTCGATACGGTACTGTCTTTCCAAGCAAGTCGGAAGACTGTTTGGTGTGGCACCATTTCCGTTCTAATTTTTTGGATGCTTGCTTCAGAGCTCGGGTATTTTCTGTATACCAGGGAGCTAGTTTCTTATGACAAATGTTTTTAGGGGTGCAACTGCATCTACGGTATTGTGCAAGGTTAAATTGAGTTCCTCAGTTAGGTGGTTAACTGATTTTTGTCCTCTGATGTCCTTGGGTAGGCAGAGGGAGTCTGGAAGGGCATCAAGGAATCTTTGGTTTGTCTCAGAATTTATAGCACGACTTTTGATGCTCCTTGGTTGGTTACGATTGCAAACGTAATAAAATGGTGGTCCGATAGTCCAGGATTATGAGGGAAAATATTTGCCCCAATTCTATCCACAGTTTATGGTTAGGGTAGGTTTTAAATAGTCACAGTGGTTACAACATGTCCTATACACTTCACACACAAACTCACCAATCGTATCAGTGTATTTGTCAATGTTATTCTCAGAGGCTACCCAGAACATATCCCAGTCTTCGGAATCATAACAATCTTGAAGTGTTGATTCCGATTGGTCAGACGAGTTGAATAGACTTTAGCACAGGTACCTCCTGCTTTGAGTTTCTGCCTATAGGAAGGGAGGAGCAAAATGGACTCGTGATCAGATTTGCCGAAGGGAGGTCGGGCCTTGTAGGCATCCCAGAAGTTGGAGTAGCAGCGGTCGAGTGTTTTAACAGCTCGAGTACTACAGTCAATGTGCTGATAGAACTTCAGTAGCGTTTTTCTCAGATTTCCTTTGTTAAAATCACCAGCTACAATAAATGAGGCCTCAGGATATGTAGTTTCCAGTTTGCACAAAGTCCAGTGAAGTTGAGGGCCGTCATGGTATCGACTTGAGGGGGAATATGAATGGCTGCGACCCTAACCAAAGATAATTATTTTGGGAAGTAATACGGTCGGCATTTGAGGTATTCTCGGGCGGGTGAGCAGAAGGACTTGAGTTTCTCTGTTATCACACCTCGCCCTGAGCTCGTCAACTTTATTATCCAGAGAATGAACATTAGCGAGTAATATACTCGGAAGCGGTGGGTGGTGTGTGCACCACCTGAGTCGGACTAGAATTCCACTCTGAGTATCTCTCCTCTGCCGGCGGTGTTTTTGGTCAGCTTCTGGAATCAGTTCAATTGCCCTGGGGGATACTAACAAAGGATCTGATTTGGGAAAGTCCTATTCCTTATCGTAATTCTGGTGAGTAGCCGCCTCTCTGATATCCAAAAGTTATTTCCAGCTGTATGTTATAACACAAAAAAATATGGGCTAATAATGTAAGAAATAACACAAAAAAAAAAATAAATCCTAAGAACTAGAAGCACAGCAGCCCTATCTGTCGGCGCCAAATGATCTGGCCATCCACCCGTTCTCATCTGTCTTTCTGACCTTCCCTCCAGGTATCGACGTGGAGCAGGTTTCCGTGGTGCTAAACTTTGACCTGCCGGTGGACAGAGACGGTGACCCAGACAATGAGACGTACCTGCACCGGCTTGGCCGCACAGGTCGTTTTGGGAAGAGGGAATTGGCCATCAACATGGTGGACAGCAAGTTCAGCATGAATGTCCTCAACAAGATCCAGGATCACTTCAGTAAGTCACGATGGAAATGCTATGTTGTGCAATATTTCTCTATATTAATTTCTGCATGCTATATGACACAGAAATAATGAATTATCAACCAAGAACAAAATAACAACTTTAGAATACGTCCACTGCAGAGATTTATCCAGTTTAGCTAGTCATCCATTTTCTTTTGATATAACATGTTGTTTTTTTCTCTCCATAAGACAATAGTCTTTAGAATGACCTAATCCTTATTCCCCATCATCCACAGATAAGAAAATTGAGAAGCTGGACACAGATGATCTGGATGAGATTGAAAAAATTGCTAGCTGAAGAGAGTACGTGTACGTCTACAACCTGACTGCTACAGCCTTAGCCCCCCCCCCCCCTCTTACCTGCCACACCAACTCCTCAGACTCCTCCTCCGCCCCCCCCCCCCCCCCCCCCCCCCCCCCCCAACCCCACACTGACTGTACTCCTACAGTGTTTTATAGTTTTATTTTCAAGTTGGAGAGAGAGAAGTAGAGCAAAGGCCACAAACACAGCTATAATGTTTACATGTGGTGGAAATGTTTTATATCTCTGGTATTTTTAATAAGTCTCTGAAATGTATGGGTTTCACTCTTTGTACTTCTTAATGAATAAAGTCTGTAATATTAGGGAATATTGTCTAAGTGTGTATTGTAATGCCATGGTACAATGGTAGGCTTGGAGCCAAATGGTGGAGTGGAAACAAGTGCCATCATTTTACAGAGATTTTTGTATAAAGGCCCAGTGCAGTTGTGATATTCCTGTGTTTTATAATATTTCCACCCTGCGGTTGGAATAATACTGTAAAATTGTGAAAAATGCGAATGACTTTTTAGTGTAAGAGCCTTTTGGAAAGACTACCTGAAATTACAGCCTGTTTTTGTGGGATGTAGTTTTCACCATACGGCAAATTAGTTAATAGACCGATTTTAAAGAGTTCCAAACCTCTGTTAATAACATCTCATTTACAGTTTTCCCCTCCCCAACTCAGACCAGGGTTTCTCAAACCCTGTCCCCAGGTGCACTTTTAGTGTTTTGCCCAAGCAATACATAGCTGATTCAAATAATCCAAGCTTGATGATGAGTTGGTTATTTGAATCAGCTGTGTAGTGCTTGGGGAAAAAAACTAAATGTGCACCCATCACCGTAAGACTTAATTGTTTCTGGAATTTGATATTAGGGTAAAATGGCTACAGTTGACCTTTAACCCAGTCCCTGATTACCAATATGAATGAGATCTCCAGGGAAGCATAGTGCATAATCAGGAAAATTAGCTGAATGCTTTAAGATTTTTGTTATACGTGAATGCTTTGCAATGAAAACAGGAATGCTGATAAGTAGCACAAAGAGTGAAATAATGTGGTGTTTTGAGAGGTTTTACAAAGATACTTTGGTGATTGTTGGGTTCAGGAGTATATGCAAACTTGTATCAACCTTTCATTGTGCCTCTAGTACAGTAAAGTGTTCAAATCACAACCTCTGATAGTTAGTTTCAGGTTTTTCCCTCAATGCGTACTTCTATGGCAAAAGGGATATGGAGAAAACACTACTTTTACTACTATTTTTTTATCCAATAAAATACAGTTAAATAAATGTAAATGCAACAATTTCAAAGATTTTACTAAATTACAGTTTATATAAGGAAGTCAGTCAATTGAAATAGATTTATTAGGCCCTAATCTGGATTACACATGACTGGGCCTGGGAGGGCATTGGTCCACCCACTGGGGAGCCAGGCCCAGCCAATGAGTTGGAGATGGCTTATGGTAGAGAAATTAACATTAAATTCTCTGGCAACGGCTCTGGTGGATGTTCCTGCAGTCAGCAGTGAGAGAAGGGAGAGAGCGAGAGATGGCTGCATGTGAGCTTTTTTTTTTTTTTTACAGAAGGGTAGATTTGGAGTTAGATAAACTTGGATTTTTCGGCAGGATGCTACCCTCCACAGCATGGCCTTTGCTCCAGATCAGAACTCCAAACCAACAACCTAATTTTGGACAAAATTACCTGGAGGGATTACTGCTACCAATGATTCCTTTTTTCAAGCTATACAGCAGAGACTTGAGGACACCATCCAACCTGGAACTGAGTGAGTAGTGTTTTGTCTGATTCTATTTTGAAACCGGAGAAGAAAAATGAAAAATAAAGTACGTTACAATGATATATTTTACTTTGTGGGGACTGAATGCTGAGTTAAGGCTGCCAGGCTTGCTAGGACAGACCAGATACAACTTCAATTAGCACTGAGGTGAGAGGAATCAAGGCTTTTGTGCCCAACAAGTGGCACGAGTAACTCCGTCTGCCCAACCCAAATCCAGAGGTCTTTGAAGCCACCTCCTGTTGTTCAGAGACCATCCACTGACATTTTCTACGAGAAAAAGCTGCTCCCAAATGGATGACACCTACACCCGTTGCCTGCTGCACTGCTGCTTGGATTCCTCCTGTTCACCGTCTGCCCTGGCCCATCTCCCCCTGTCTGGTACAGGTACCCCTACCACACTCCCGCCTCTCTTCCGAGCTTTCGCTCGCCTCCAGCACACACGCACTGCTGGGGAAAGTGACCCTGACCTTACAATGGCTAGCCCCAAGTTGTTATATATTTTTAAAATGTTCTTGTGCATTTTGCTATTTGCCTCATGACTCCTGCATGCTTTGTTGACTATGAACTTTATTGTTTACCCGAACTTGGGACAGACTTTGTTCCCTCACTCGGGACTCTGACTCAATTGGTTACACAGACTTTTGGCTTCCCATCCTATTCTAACCACCTCTCGCCGGCTTTGTATTCATGTTATCTGATGAAATTGCTGTACAATGTGATCTTGTTGCCATCTGGTGCACATTCATAATCATAAGTTATGAACTCTTTCTCTCTCTCGGAGGACCTGAGCCCTAGGACCATGCCTCAGGACTACTGGGCATGATGACTCCTTGCTGTCCCCAGTCCACCTGGCCATGCTGCTGCTCCAGTTTCAACTGTTCTGCCTGTGATTATTATTATTATTTGACCATGCTGGTCATTTATGAACATTTGAACATCTTGGCCATGTTCTGTTATAATCTCCACCCGGCACAGCCAGAAGAGGACTGGTTCCTCTCTAGGTTTCTTCCTAGGTTTTGGCCTTTCTAGGGAGTTTTTCCTAGCCACCGTGCTTCTACACCTGCATTGATTGCTGTTTGGGGTTTTAGGCTGGGTTTCTGTACAGCACTTTGAGATATCAGCTGATGTACGAAGGGCTATATAAATACATTTGATTTGATAAATCAACACTGCAGAGCTCTCCCTGTCCTCTGCCGTACCTTGATTGTATTACTGCCAATTATATGTGGAAATGTACACCCTGGCCCATCTACTGTTGCTAGCACCAATTCTGACTTGTGCTCTGATATCGGCTCCACTGATTTCTACTCTTGTAAAAGCCTGTGTTTTCTGCACGTGAACACTAGAAGCTTATTGCCTAAAATGTATCAATTGAAAGTGTGGGTTCACAGCTCCAATCCAGATGTGTTGGTCATTACTGAGACGTGGTTAAGAGTGTTTTGAATACTGATGTTAACCTTTCTGGTTATAACCTTTTTCGGCAAGACAGATCTTCCAAAGGTGGGGGAGTGGCAATCTTTACCAAGGATCACCTTCAATGCTCGGTTGTCTCCACCAAGTCTGTCCCCAAACAATTTGATTTGTTGGTTTTAAGCATTAAACTTTCAAAAAGCTCTTTGTTGACTTTTGCTGGGTGCTATTGTCCTCCATCAGAACCGGCCCTTTACACTAAGTCTGAATATATCCTGCCAAGTGACTGGGACATGCTTAAACCACCTGACCAAGTCCTAAAGCAATGGGACTCCCTAAATCTTTCTGATTATCACCAATCCCACAAGGTATGACTCCAAACACCCAGAAAAGGCTACTCTCCTCGACGTTATCCTCACAAATAATCCTGGTAGGTATCAGTCTGGTGTTTTCTGTAATGAGCTTAGTGATCACTGTTTTACAGCCTGTGTTCGTAATGGCTGCTCAGTGAAACGATCTGTCCTGATTTGTCATAGACGCTTGCTAAAAAACTTTCATGAGCATGCCATCCTTCATGAACTGGCCTCTGTCAAATGGTATAGAATCAGCTTGATCCCCTCTGTCAAAGACGCTTGTACCTTCTTTTTTTGATATTTTCAGTGGTATTGTTAACACGCCCCCATAAACAAAATGATCATTAAAAACAGGTTCGGCCCCTGGCTCGACCATGATCTTGCAGAGTTACTCTACCTCAAGAATTACATTTGGCAAAAGGCTCAGCATACACATACTCAGGCTGACTCATGGCTCTCGTTCAGGCAAATGAGAAATAAGTGCACTCAGGCTATCCGGAAGGCCAAAGTGAGTTGCTTTAAGGAGCAGTTCTCTCTCTGGGTCTAACCCCAAGAAGTTCTGGAAAACAATTAAAGATCTGGAGAATAAACCACCTCCACATCTGCCCATGCCCTTAATGTTGATGATGTGGTTGTTACTGACAAGAAGCACATGGCTGAGCTCTTTAATCACCACTTCATTAAGTCAGGATTCTTATTTGACTCAGCCACCCCTTCTAATACGACTAGCTCTGACGCTCCTCCCTATTTTCCCCCTGCCCGAGGTGCTAAAGGAGCTCCTTTAAACTTGACCCCCCAAAAAACATCTGGGTCAGATGGTTTACCCTTTCTTCTTTAAGGTTGCTGCCCCTATCATTGCCAAGCTTATCTCTGACCATTTAACCTGTCTCTCCTCTCTGGGAGGTTCCCATTGCTTGAAAGGCAGCCCCGGTCCGTCCTTTATTTAAAGGGGGAGATCAAGCTGATCCTAACTGTTATAGGCCTATTTCTATTTTGCCCTGTTTATCAAAAGTGTTGGAAAAACTTGTCAATAATCAACTGACTGGCTTTCTTGATGTCAATAGTATTCTCACTGGTATGCAATCTGGTTTCAGGCTATGGATGGGACACTGCAACCTTATTAAAGGTCCTTAATGATGTCGCCATTGCCCTTGATTCTAAGCAATGTTATGCTGCTATTTTTATTGACTTGGCCAAAGCTTTTGATACGTTAAACCATTCCATTCTTGTGGGCCGGCTAAGGAGTATTGGTGTCTCTGAGGGGTCTTTGGCCTGGTTTGCTAACTACCTTTCTCAAAGGGTTCAGTGTATAAAGTCAAAATCTGTTGTCTCAGCCACAACCTGTCACAGAGTACCCTTGGTTGTCATGTGTTGCTGCCTTGCTATGTTGTTGTCTTAGGTCTCTCTTTATGTAGCGTTGTGTTGTCTTTTGTCGTGATGTGTGTTTTGTCCTATTTTTGTGTGGCGTCGTGTGACACAACTGTACATTTTAGAGTGGCCTTTTATTATCCCCAGCACAAGGTGCACCTGTGTAATGATCATGCGGTTTACTCAGCTTCTTGATATGCCACAGCTTTTCAGGTGGATGTATTTTCTTGGCAAAGGAGAAATGCTCCCTAACAGGGATGTAAACAAATGTGTGCACAACATTTGAAAGAAATATGTTTTTTGTGCTGGAAAATTTGATCTTTTATTTCAGCTTATAAAACATGGGACCAATACTTTGCATGTTGCATTTATATTTTTGTTTAGTATGTATATGGCATTAGGTCAAATACATTTGAATGAAAAATATATCTGAATGATCCATTTAAAATCATTCCTTCCCAGCTGAATACACCTACAGCATTTCTCCATTATAGTAAATTAACATTCTGAGCAGCTGAGCAGCTAACCGAGCTAACTGAGCAGCTAACCGATCGCTGCAGCTGTACATAGCCCATCGGTAAATAGCCCACCCATTTTATCGACCTCATCCCCATGCTGTTTTTATTTACTATTTTATTTATTTACTTTTCTGCTCTTTTGCACACCAGTATCTCTACCTGCACATGACCATCTGATCATTTATCACTTCAGTGTTAATCTTCTAAATTGTAATTATTCGCCTACCTCCTCATGCCTTTTGCACACAATGTATATACTCTTTTCTTTTTTCTACTGTGTTATTGACTTGTTTATTGTTTTCTCAATGTGTAACTCTGTGTTGTTGTCTGTTCACACTGCTATGCTTTATCTTGGCCAGGTCACAGTTGTAAATGAGAACTTGTTCTCAACTAGCCTACCTGGTTAAATAAAGGTGAAATAAAAATAAAGAAATAAAGAAATTGATGGGTGACTGTTCAAAATTACAGGTATTTGGAGAACTTTCAGAGTCGTCCATAATATGGCATGATCATTTTGTTTGATTTGAATGCTGGAATTATGTTTGTTCAATCAGAATATCCTTTACAGAACCTCACCTCACTTCTACAGTTTTGTGGATGTAAACTGATTATCAATGAGAGACAGAAAATGTTTGGAGTACATATGGTTGACCCACCCTTCTGTACTTAACACTCCACACTCCTCTTAAACCAAACTAATTTTGGTCTACGTAACACAGAGTTAACAATTTCCCACATTGGTTTATTAGATCATTTAAAAGCATGCATTAAGGTGTCTGTAATCAAATAAATGTGTTAAAAACAAATGCAGACATTAATAAACTGAATTTCTATAGCGTACAAAGTAGTTTTTACAATGGTGGGGGAGTTGGCTTCAATACAGCGCCCCCTGGTACCCAGGGTTGATACAGACACTGTTCATTATACAGACGCTAGTGAAAGTCTACACACCTCTTTCCCCCCTAACAATCTACACAACTTACTCCACATTTTATGTGAAAGAACATTTGATTTTTCAAATGAATAAAAAATGACCTAAACTGGGATATGCTTAACACCCCGGCCATCCTACAATCTAAGCTAGATGCCCTCAATCTCACACAAATTATCAAGGAACCTACCAGGTACAACCCTAAATCTGTAAACACGGGCACCCTCATTGATATCATCCTGGCCAACCTGCCCTCTAAATACTCCTCTGCTGTCTTCAACCAGGATCTCAGCGATCATTGTTTATGTCCGTAATGGGTCCGTGGTCAAACGACCACTGTCAAACGCTCCCTAAAACAATTCAGCGAGCAAGCCTTTCTAAATCGACGTGGCCCGGGTATCCTGGAAGGACATTGACCTCATTCTGTCAGTAGAAGATGCCTGGTTATTCTTTAAAAGTGCTTTCCTCACCATCTTAAATAAGCATGCCCAATTATTTTTTTTTAACTAAGAACAGATATAGCCCTTGGTTCACTCCAAACTTGACTGCCCTTGACCAGCACAAAAATATCATGTGGCGTACTGCATTAGCATCGAATAGCCCCCGCGATATGCAACTTTTCAGGGAAGTTAGGAATCAATATACACAGGCAGTTAGGAAAGCAAAGGCTAGCTTTTTCAAACAGAAATTTGCACCCTGTAGCACAAACTCCAAGAAGTTCTGGAACACTGTAAAGTCCATGGAGAATAAGAGCACCTCCTCCCAGCTCCCCACTGCACTGAGGCTAGGAAACACTGTCACCACTAATAAATCTATGATAATCGAGAATTTCAATTAGCACTTTTCTACAGCTGGCCATGCTTTCTACCTGGCTACCCCTACCCCGGTCAACAGCTCTGCACCCCCCACAGCAACTTTCTCAAGCCTCCACCATTTCTGAAAGAGTTGCAAAATCTGGACCCCTACAAATCAGCTGGGTTAGACCATCTGGACCCTCTCTTTCTAAAATTACAGGCCGCAATTGTTGCAACCCCTATTACTAGCCTGTTCAACCTCTCTTTCGTATCTTCTGAGATCCCTAAAGATTGGAAAGCTGCCTCGGTCATCCCCCTCTTCAAAGGGGGAGACACTCTAGACCCAAACTGTTACAGACCTATATCTATCCTACCCTGCCTTCAATGCCAAAGAACACTCCTTCTCTGGCCTCCAACCGCTCTTAAATGCTAGTAGAACTAAATGACTGCTCTTCAACCGATCGCTACCCGCACCCACGCACCCGTCAAGCATCACTACTCTGGACGGTTCTGACTTAGAATATGTGGACAACTACAAATACCTAGGTGTCTGGTTAGACTGTAAACTCTCCTTCCAGACTCACATTAAGCATCTCCAATCCAAAATGAAATCTAGAATCGGCTTCTTATTTCGCAAACAAAGCATCCTTCACTCATGCTGCCAAACATACCCTCGTAAAACTGACTATCCTACCGATCCTTGACTTTGGCGATGTCAATTACAAAATAGCCTCTAACACTCTTCTCAGAAAATGGAATGTACTCTATCACAGTGCCATCCGTTTTGTAACCAAAGCACCATATACTACCCACCACTGTGACCTGTATGCTCTCATTGGCTGGCCCTTGCTTCATATTCGTCGCCAAACCCACAGGCTCCGGGTCATCTATAAGTCTATGCTAGGTAAAGCCCCGCCTTATCTCAGCTCGCTGGTCACCATAGCAGCACCTACCCGTAGCACACGCTCCAGCAGGTTTATTTCACTGTTCACCCCCAAAGCCAACTTCTCCTTTGGCTGCCTTTCCTTCCAGTTCTCTTGAGTTTGATGACTGGAACTAATTACAAAAATCACTGAAGCCTTATATCTCCTTCACTAACTTTAAGCATCAGCTGTCAGAGCAGCTTACCGATCATTGCACCTGTACACAGCCCATCTGTAATAGCCCACCCAACTACCTCATCCCCATATTGCTATTTATTTTTTTGCTCCTTTGCACCCCAGTAACTCTACCTGCACATTCATCTTCTGCACACCTATCACCCGTGTTTAATTGCTAAATTGTAATTATTCTGCCAGTATGGCCAATTTATTACCTTACCTCCCTAATCTTACTTCATTTGCACACACTGTACATAGACGTTTTCCTATTGTGTTAATGACTGAATGTTTGTTTATCCCATGTGTAACTCTGTGTTGTTTGTGTCGCAGTTGTAAATGAGAACTTGTTCTCAACTGGCCTACCTGCTTAAATACAGGTGAAATAAATCAAATACGTCACACAGTTCACAAAATTCTAACACATGCTCCGCCGTTTCCTCCACTGAACACTCATCACACAGACCTATCATCTGCAACGTGGCATTCAAACCTGTGTGCCCAAGCCGTAGTCTACTCCACACAACTTCCTCTTTCCTACTGTACATCCCATACTCCGCACGTTTTCCTTAACCGACCGGTGCACATGATACAATTGCCTCCCCTTACTCGTAACATCCCACTCCCTTTGCCAAAGACAGAGCCCTTTTCCCCGGATCAAGGACTTGACTCTTAGCCACCACATCAGCCTCCACATCCACATGGGCAGGAACTCAGCAAAAGCTTACCACCACTCCCATCCTCTTCAATCCCATCAACAACACTGTCATCTCCACAAACAAGTCTCCCCTATCTGACCTACCCGTCTTCACACTACTCAACACTGCAGCCTAATCAGAGCAGATCACCAGTGTTTTCACCTCCTCCACCCATCTCAAACCTATTATCATGGCCATCAACTCGGCTGCATACCCTGACATATAATCAGTTAACTGCTTACATACTCTAACATTGAAATCTGGGCTATACACCCCTGCCCCCACCCTTCCACTGACTGGATCCTTTGAAACATCCGTATATGTCCTTAAAAACAAATAAAACCGATTATCTGCGGCCTCCCGAGTGGCACAGCGGTCTAAGGCAATGCAGTGCTTGAGGCGTCACTACAATCCCGGGTTCGATCTCGGGCTGTTTTTCAGCCGGCCGCAACCAGGAGACGCAACATGAGGCAACGCACAATTGGCCCAGCGTCGTATGGGTTAGGCCGGCGGGATGTCCTTTTCCTATCGCGCTCTAGCGACTCCTGTGACGGGCCAGGCGCATGCACGCTGACACGGTAGCCAGTTGGTGTGGCTGGCTTCCGGGTTAAGCGAGTAGTGTGTCAAGAAGCAGTGTGACTTGGCAGGGTTGTGTTTCAGAGGATGCATAGCTCTTGACCTTTGCCTCTCCCAAGTCCATATGGGAGTTGCAGTACTGGGACAAGACTGTAACTACCAATTCGTGAGAAAAAGGGGTAAAAAGTATATACAGTGCCTTGCGAAAGTATTCGGCCCCCTTGAACTTTGCGACCTTTTGCCACATTTCAGGTTTCAAACATAAAGATATAAAACTGTATTTTTTTGTGAAGAATCAACAACAAGTGGGACACAATCATGAAGTGGAACGACATTTATTGGATATTTCAAACTTTTTTAACAAATCAAAAACTGAAAAATTGGGCGTGCAAAATTATTCAGCCCCTTTACTTTCAGTGCAGCAAACTTTCTCCAGAAGTTCAGTGAGGATCTCTGAATGATCCAATGTTGACCTAAATGGCTAATGATGATAAATACAATCCACCTGTGTGTAATCAAGTCTCCGTATAAATGCACCTGCACTGTGATAGTCTCAGAGGTCCGTTAAAAGCGCAGAGAGCATCATGAAGAACAAGGAACACACCAGGCAGGTCCGAGATACTGTTGTGAAGAAGTTTAAAGCCGGATTTGGATACAAGAAGATTTCCCAAGCTTTAAACATCCCAAGGAGCACTGTGCAAGCGATAATATTGAAATGGAAGGAGTATCAGACCACTGCAAATCTACCAAGACCTGGCCGTCCCTCTAAACTTTCAGCTCATACAAGGAGAAGACTGATCAGAGATGCAGCCAAGAGGCCCATGATCACTCTGGGTGAACTGCAGAGATCTACAGCTGAGGGGGGAGACTCTGTCCATAGGACAACAATCAGTCGTATATTGCACAAATCTGGCCTTTATGGAAGAGTGGCAAGAAGAAAGCCATTTCTTAAAGATATCCATAAAAAGTGTCGTTTAAAGTTTGCCACAAGCCACCTGGGAGACACATCAAACATGTGGAAGAAGGTGCTCTGGTCAGATGAAACCAAAATTGAACTTTTTGGCAACAATGCAAAACGTTATGTTTGGCGTAAAAGCAACACAGCTGAACACACCATCCCCACTGTCAAACGTGGTGGTGGCAGCATCATGGTTTGGGCCTGCTTTTCTTCAGCAGGGACAGGGAAGATGGTTAAAATTGATGGGAAGATGGATGGAGCCAAATACAGGATCATTCTGGAAGAAAACCTGATGGAGTCTGCAAAAGACCTGAGACTGGGACGGAGATTTGTCTTCCAACAAGACAATGATCCAAAACATAAAGCAAAATCTACAATGGAATGGTTCAAAAATAAACATATCCAGGTGTTAGAATGGCCAAGTCAAAGTCCAGACCTGAATCCAATCGAGAATCTGTGGAAAGAACTGAAAACTGCTGTTCACAAATGCTCTCCATCCAACCTCACTGAGCTCGAGCTGTTTTGCAAGGAGGAATGGGAAAAAAATTCAGTCTCTCGATGTGCAAAACTGATAGAGACATACCCCAAGCGACTTACAGCTGTAATCGCAGCAAAAGGTGGCGCTACAAAGTATTAACTTAAGGGGGCTGAATAATTTTGCACGCCCAATTTTTCAGTTTTTGATTTGTTAAAAAGTTTGAAATATCCAATAAATGTCGTTCCACTTCATGATTGTGTCCCACTTGTTGTTGATTCTTCACAAAAAAATACAGTTTTATATCTTTATGTTTGAAGCCTGAAATGTGGCAAAAGGTCGCAAAGTTCAAGGGGGCCGAATACTTTCGCAAGGCACTGTATATCTCTCCACTCCCCATTCTCTCCTACCTTCAATCATATCCACACAATTACATTGGGGGAGCACGTTCCCCAATGCAATTGCCAGCCCTGTCTCTCTCTCCCCCAGTCCATATTTTATCACTTTCTGCCCATTTGTCCACTCATACACCCTCTGCTTACCCACTTACATTCCCCAGATGCCATGACCACAGGATGTCCTTCTGAACTCCCTTTCAACCTCGCCCAGTACGCTAATGCAAGTTTATTTTGTTAATTTACATTTCAGTCATTTAGCAGACGCTCTAGTCCAGAGTGCATATATTTTCATTTCTACTGGTACCTCGTCGGAATCTAACCCACAACCCTGGCATTGCAAGTGCCATGCTCTACCAACTGTGCCACATGGAACCGCCTTATCCTCAGTTGCAGTTCTCCACTGTCCACCTGCAATGTCTAATCAGGTGTCATCTTGAAGGCACCCACACACAATCTCAGTGCCCTTGACTGCACCCTATCCAGGAGCTCATGAAGCGTTTTGGCTGCCGATCCATATACAAAGCACCCATAATCCAAAGATGACCTGATCAATGCATGGTACATATACAACAGTGTTTGTCTATCTGATCCACATTCATATCTTGCCACTGCCCTCAGGAGGTTCTGCAGCTTCCCACACTTAATTTCAATATACTCAATATGTCTCTTCCACGTAAGCCTCTCATCAAACCACATACCTAAATACTTCAATTCAGACACACTACCTACAGTTGAAGTTGGAAGTTTACATACACTTAGGTTGGAGTCATTTTAACTTGTTTTTCAGGGCCTCCCGGGTGGCGCAGTGGTTAAGGGCTGTGCCACCAGAGACTCTGGGTTTGCGCCCAGGCTCTGTCGTGACCGGGAGGTCCGTGGGGCGACGCACAATTGACCTAGCATCGTCCGGGTTAGGGAGGGGTTGGCCGGTAGGGATATCCTTGTCTCATCAAGCACCAGCGACTCCTGTGGTGGGCCGGGCGCAGTGCGCGCTAACCAAGGTTGCCAGGTGCATGGTGTTTCCTCCATTGGTGCGGCTGGCTTCCGGGTTGGATGCGCGCTGTGTTTTAAGAAGCAGTGCGGCTTGGTTGGGTTGTGTATCGGAGGACGCATGACTTTCAACATTCGTCTCTCCGAGCCCGTACGGGAGTTGTAGCGATGAGACAAGATAGTAGCTACTAAAAACAATTGGATACCATGAAATTGGGGTAAAATTTAAAAAATGGGGACAAAGATCGTACCTTTTGGAGAAATGTCCTCTGGTTTGATGAAACAAAAATAGAAATGTTTGGCCATAATGACCATCATTATGTTTGGAGGGAAAAGGAGGATGCATTGCAAGCCGAGGAACACCATCCCAACCGTGAAGCATGGGGGTGGCAGCATCATGTGTGTTTTGGTGCTTTGCTGCAGGAGGGCCTTTGATGCTTTGCTGCAGGAGGGCCTGGTGCACTTCACAAAATAGATGGCATCATGAGGTAGGAAAATTATGTGGATATATTGAAGCAACATTTCAAGACATCAGTCAGGAAGTTAAAGCTTGGTCGCAAATGGGTCTTCCAAATGGAAAATGGCCCCAAGCATACTTCCAAAGTTGTGCAAAATGGCTTAAGGACAACAAAGTCAATGTATTGGAGTGGCCATCACAAAGCCCTGACCTCAATCCTATAGAACATTTGTGGGCAGAACTGAAAAGGCATGTGCGAGCAAGGAGGCCTACAAACCTGACTCAGTTACACCAGCTCTGTCAGGAGGAATGGGAAAAAATTCACCCACTTATTGTGGGAAGCTTGTGAAAGGCTACCTGAAACGTTTGACCCAAGTTAAACAATTTAAAGGCAATGTTACCAAATTAAGTGTATGGAAACTTATGATCCACTGGGAATGTGATGAAAGAAATTAAAGCTGAAATCAATCATTCTCTCTACTATTATTCTGACAGTTCATATTCTTAAAATAAAGTGGTGATCCTAAATGGCCTAAAACAGGGAATTTTTACTAGGCTTAAATGTCAGAAATTGTGAAAAACTAAGTTTAAACGTATTTGGCTAAGATGTATGTAAACTTCTGACTTCAACTGTACATCAAGTCACTCGGCTCCGTCATATCCTCATATCTGCCAGGCACGCAGAGATCTCAGCTTGGATGTCAGTACACCACCTCAAGCTCAACCTCGACTAGACAGAGCAGCTCTTCCTCCCGTGTCAATTTGACCAATATTCATCAATCCATGATGGGAGAGAAGTCATGACTTGTTATTGAATCGTCATAGCTAAGATTTTGGCAAGAAACGTGGCTTGCTGGCCTTAGACACCAATCACGTAACCTTAGCTAGGCGTTAACATGGATAGTACACACATTTTGATTGGTTTACAGTTTAGTACTCTGCAGTGTTTGTCTGAACAGCTATCGACCATAAAAGTATTAATTTAAAAATTTGCAAGAATTGACTTCACCAACAAATGGAAATAAATATGCGCAATGTAAAAACCAGCTTCTTCCTCGAGATAGATTGATCAATCGCCTCGAAAACAAAAGCATATAGTTTTCTATGGCCCACTAGTACATTTATTAGCTATTCAGCATTAGCTGCAATTTATTTTAGCCACAACTTGCTAAGACAATATAAACTAGCTCTTTGCAGAGAGTAAGATACACAAACTAGTGTAGTTACAGAACGCTTGTGGATTTATGTTGAGGAAAATGGCATAGTGGTAATCAACATATTGTTGCATCTGCTGCACTGACCATGCAGACTGAAGAGAACAGTGCTCGACCAACCATGACTGTGCTCCTTGAGTGACAGGGGCGGGGCTTGGTGAGAAGGAGATTGGGTGCACCCGATTAGACTACAATCACCCCATTTAAAGGAGGAAATGGTCATACCAGATTGGTACGATGACTTCCACCTTTTAATAGGGTGATTGTAGTCTAATCGGGTGGATGACTCAAGTAGAGGTGTAAACTATAAAAATGGAGTGGAAGGTCACATATCTTTATGGAAGGCAAAGTAAAAACCCAAACCGGTCCACACATCAATACCGGTATATAGTAAAATATGGTATACCACCCAGCCCTATTAACAACGGCAAGTTTGTGGGTTCACTTCTTGGAACTGCACAGTTGTTTTGGATAAAGGCATTTGCTAAGTGGCATGTATTATATACCTGGAATAAAACTCTGAATTCTCTCTCGTTCTT
Organism: Oncorhynchus mykiss; assembly: GCF_057628025.1. NCBI lineage: Eukaryota > Metazoa > Chordata > Actinopteri > Salmoniformes > Salmonidae > Oncorhynchus > Oncorhynchus mykiss. The sequence continues at coordinate 32,412,587 of NC_143028.1, read as the reverse complement.
GCTGGTGGATTTCACGTACCCTGCCAATGTCAGCACCGGCAGCAGAGACCTGAAAGGCAAGCTGCTGAAACACAACCCTCTCCACAGGCTCCCTATCCAGGGGGTCCTGACCCATCCCTGGGTGGAGGAGAACTCTACCAAGACGCCAACCGCCATGTCGCACAGACCTGAGCAAAGCAAATGAGGACTGAGATCCTACTAGGGTAGGGTTGAGCAAATTAGGAACTCCTAGGTTGTGTCTAAAATGGAAACATATTTCCTATATAGGGCTCTACTTTTGACCAGGGCCCATAAGTGCCCTATATAGCGAATAGGCTGCCCTTTGGGATGTACACCAACGAACTGTCCTACACATTACTGTGACCAGTGTCTTGTTCATTAGGGCACGCAACGGAACATGTTTCAGTGCATTTTATTACGTTTGGTGCCCAATGACACAACCCATGCCTAATGCTTGACTTCCATACTACTCACCATACTATGAAATCAATGTTTCGTCATCAGTCATCTTTATGCCCTTGTAATGTCTGCCACCTTTTACTTTTCTATGGCATTTTGTCTTTGTAATTGTTTTACTGTGTGTAAAATTGAGAATTTCCTGTCATTTCTTGATTAAATAAATGTTGAATTTAAATCTTGTAGCAATGTTCATGAGGTATAAATATGTGGAATTTGTTATTTTTGTTATTGCTTTATCTAATGCACAGGTGCTCTGAATGACAATGACAATATTGTTAAAATACAGTAAGCAAACCAAACTGTACAAACAATCATTCAATACACAAATGCAAGGACTGTTTTCCACCTGTCATTGCAATATACTTTATTGCCACTAGATGGGCCCCACTCATTTTGATGAAGAAGCAATGCATCAACATGTTGATTTATGGGAGAAGTAAAGAATTTGTTTTGACTTCATTTTCATGTGGCTTCTTGGTGCGTACACGTGTCACGCAATTCCAATGTACTTTAATTGACTATGAAACACAAACTGTGATTGGTGTTTAAACATAGGTGTCGTAATAAATTCACCTGCGTCTCAGTGGTAGGCTATGCCTTATTACAGTTATAGACCTATGGTATGCAATAGACTGTCACTTCCTGTGCCTCGTCAACATAAATGTTTCTCAAGTGAAAAAAAAATGTGCATGAAAACGAATCATCTCTCGTTGAATGACAAACACTACATGGAATATTCCCGTCCACAGCTCCCACTCCTACGAGTAATACTGTTGACCAATCACCGAAGAAGGGGCTTCGATTTGCTTAACGAAAAAAATGTTTGCATGAAAAACCGAAGACCAAACAAACTACGTCATATGCATGAACTGTTTTGACTGGGAAGCATAAGGTAAGCTTTATACACGTGTCCAGCTGTCAATATCGTGTTAAAATGGGTTGATAATTCAACACTTCATTTTGGACAATCCAGCTGGTTGAGCTTATGTGTCAGGAGAAGTAAGTGGTTAGCACTGGTCCAATAATGCGAATGGTTGTAACGTCTTTCTCCGTGTCTATAATGATCGGTTGGTTTGATTGCAGCCTACCTGGTGCAATCAGTCATATCACCACTGGGAGGTGAATGTCAATAGTTAACGGTAATGAAGCAATAGTTTATTTTTTACTTTCTACATTGTAGAATAATAGTGATAACACATATGGAATCATGTAGTAACCAAAAAAGTGTTAAACAAATCAAAATATATTTGAGATTCTTCAGAGTAGCCACCCTTTGCCTTGATGACAGCTTTGCACACTCTTGGCATTCTCTCAAACTGCTTCATGGGGTAGTCACCTGGAATGCATTTAAATTAATAGGTGTGCCTTGTTAAGTTAATTTGTGGAATTTATTTCCTTCTTAATGCGTTTGAGTCAATCAGTTGTGTTGTGACAAGGTAGGGGTGGTATACAGAAGATAGCCCTATTTGGTAAAATACCAAGTCCATATTATGGCAAGAACAGCTCAAATTAGCAAAGAGATATAACAGTCCATCATTACTTTAAGATATGAAGGTCAGTCAATCCAGAACATTAGAAGAACTTTTCAAGTTGCAGTCGCAAAAACCATCAAGCGCTATGAGGAAACTGGCTCTCATGAAGACCACCACAGGAAAGGAAGACCCAGAGTTCATTAGAGTTACCAGCCTCAGAAATCGGAGCCCAAATAAATACTTCAGAGTTCAAGTAACAGACACATCTCAACATCAACTGTTCAGAGGAGACGTAAATCCGGCCTTCATGGACAAATTGATGCAAAGAAACCACCACTAAAGGGTGCTTGGGCCAAGAAACACAAGCAATGGACATCTGTCCTTAGGTCTGATGAGTCCAAATTTTAGATTTTTGGCTCCAACCACCGTGTCTTTGTGAGACGCACGTATTGTGTTATTTCATATCTTCACTATTATTCTACAATGTAGAAAACAGTAAAAAATAAAGAAAAACCCTTGAATGAGTAGGTATGTCCAAACTTTTGACTGGTACTCTAGCTCAAATAGTCAGACAGCAACGCCTTTTTTGGTCTCATCTTTTCTATCTTATAACTTCATCCTCTTTAGTAGCCGAATTTCAGACACAGAGAGGGCTAACAGAAGGTGTAGGTTGTCACGTATGCTCTCTCTCCGGCCTCTAGGTCAACCAGGCTGCTCGTTAAAGGCGCACACCTGTCACCATAGTTACGTGCATTAGCGCATAATGACATTCACCTGGACTCCATCACCTCCTAGATTACCCGTCCTATATATGTCACTCCCCTTGGTTCCTTCCCCAGGTGTCATTGCTTCGGTTTCTTGTCTGTGCATTGTTCGTGGTTTTGTATTATGTTACATTTATTTATTAAAACACACTCCCTGAACTTGCGTCCCGACTCTCAATGCACTCGTTACAGAAGGCAGTTTTATAAGCATAGGCCTGTCCCACTAATATACATATTTATCAACAGATTATGAACTGTAATGAGAGACTGTGCAGGTCCTTTCAAATAAATAAACTACAGTCCAGATGTTTTTTCTGAACACAAATCCACATGTTCAGTGAACAGGCAGGCTTATTTGTGCCCACAGCATAAATCTGTCAAATAGCACACCGTCTGTTAACCTAAAACTTATTTCCATATACATGATGATGAATCAAAGTGGACAAGTTCTACAAGCGTCACATACCTTCAACTATTAGCCTATACCAGGTGTCTTCAACCTTTTCTTGCCCTGGGACCCCCGCCCAGGGAAACTGGCGACCCAGGGACCCCCATCATATGTTACTAAAAAAAATGCACATTTCTTATCAGGTGCATGATAATGGCAAGGAGAAATAATCAACATTTAAAAATGACTAGATTTGCTAGGTTTTCATTATTTTCACATCCCCCAAATGTACTGAACAAAAATCTAAACGCAACATGTAAAGTGTTGGTCCCATGTTTCATGAGCTAAAATAAAAGATCCCAGAAATCTCCATACGCACAAAAAGCTTATTTCTCTCAAATTTTGTGCACAAATGTTTTACATCCCTGTTAGTGAGCATTTCTTCAAGATAATCCATCCACTTATTTTTGCCAAGATAATCCGTCCACCTAACAGGTTTGGCATATCAAGCAGCTGATTAAACAGCATGATCACTACACAGGTGCACCTTGTACTGGGGATAATAAAAGGCCCCTCTAAAATGTGCAGTTTTGTGACACAACACAATGCCACCGATGTCTGAAGTTTTGAGGTAGCGTACAATTGGCATGCTGACAGCAGGAATACCCACCAGAGCTGTCCTCTGAGAATTTTATGTTAATTTCTCGACCATATTTCTCTACCATCTTCGTTACAGAATTTGGCAGTACATCCAACCGACCTCACAACCGCAGACCACGTTTAATCACGCCAGCCCAGGACCTCCACATCTGGCTCCTTTACCTGTGGGATCATCTGAGACCAGCCACCTGGACAGCTGATGAAACTTTGGGTTTGCAAAACCAAAGAATTTCAGCACAAACTGTCAAGAAAGGTCTCAAGGAAGGAGCGTTGCTCGGCGTCCTCACCAGGGTCTTGATTTGACTGCAGTTCGGCGTCGTAACCGACTTCAGTGGGCAAATGCTCACCTTCAATGGCCACGCTAAATAAAAGTGCTCGTGACGGATAAATCCTGGTTTCAACTGTACTGTCAGACGTGTGTATGGCGTCGTGTGGTTGACGTTGTGAACAGAATGCCCCATGGTGGCGGTGGGGTTATCGTATGGGCAGGCATAAGCTACGGACAACAAACTGGATGGCTACTGTTTTGTAATCAACGACCCGACTTTGCTATTTTGTAATTCTTTTGTTTTCTATTTATTCTCTATTTTCACGAAATACATCCGCTTTTCTTATAACTGACAAGAACTCTGGAACATCAGATCGGCAGCTACTTACCCCAATTACGGCTTCTATTTCGACTCATCCTCCCTGGGCTCTCTGTGTAATTCCAACCCAATTTTTGGGCTGCCTAATGGGAAACGCCGGCATTACATAGACAAGATAGGGGGGATACTGGTGAGATTAAGGCGAAGGAAAAACTGGCCACCTCTTCCCTCCATTCTACTGGCTAATGTACAGTCACTTGATAATAAGGTGGATGACCTCCGATCGCGGATTTGCCTACCAACGGGACTCTCGGAACTGCTTTTCAGAAACATGGCTCTCAGACAAGATACTGCTATCCAACTCGATGGATTCTCCATTCACAGGGTTGATAGGACAGTGGAGTCTTGGAAATCGAGGGGGAGGGGTTTACCTCTTCATCAACTCCAACTGGTGTGCTAATTCCAGCTTGGTTCATGTGTCAACCCACTGTTCACCTGTCTTGGAATACCTGATGGTCAAATGCCGGCCCTTCTACCTATCGAGTCAGTTTTCAGCTGTTAATGTGATTGCTGTATACATTCCACCTCAGGACAATAAAAATAACAAGCTGGCGCTTAACGAACTGTACAAGGCTATAAACAAGCAGGAAACCCTACACCCAGAGGCTGACTTTCTGGTTGCCGGTGTCACTACGCCCAACTTCCATCAACACGTCTCCAATGCCACTAAGGGTGATAAAGTCCTATACCACTGCTATTCCAGCAAGCATACAAGGCCCTCCCTCGTCCGCCATTCGGCAAATCAGATGACTCCTGATTTCAAGCAGAATCTGAAATAGGAAGTACCCGCGATTCGCTCTGTTGAGAAATGGTCACCAGAATCAGAGGGTATGTTGCAGACTGCTTTGCTAGCACTGATTGGAATATGTTTCGAGACTCTGCCGATAACATTGACGAGCTAACCACCTCCATCACCGGCTTCATTAGAAAATGCATTGGCGTTGTTGGATCCACAGTGATTGTTCGCTGTTTCCCCAATCAAAAGCCCTGGATTAACACAGAGGTTGGAACTAAACTAAAGAGCAGGGCTATCGCACACAGAGTTATCATAGACAACCCTGATGCTACGGCCGAAGACAGGAATAAGTACAAGAAGGCCCGCTATGACCTCCACAGAGTCATCAAATGAGCAAAAGGACAATATAAGGTGGCTATAGTCCATTATGGATTACAAAGGAAGACCCAAACATGATCTGCCCAATGATGCCTCTACTAGAATCAATGCATTTTATGCATGCTTTGACAACAACAACATCGAGTCACGTGAGGCCGATGTGAAAATTGTGTTTTAATCAGGTCAAAATCCGCAAGGCCGCGGGCCCCGTTGGTATTCCAGGGCACGTTCTCAGAAAATGCGCAGAACAGCTGGCAGGCATATTCACTGTAATTTTCAAACTCTCCTTGTCCCAGTCTGTTATCCGCACGTTTTTCTCCACACTGCCTGCACCCACCTAGATAAGAGGAATATCTATGTGACAATGCTGTTCATTGACTACAGCTCTGCGTTCAATAACATTGTCACTTCCTAGCTCCTCACCAAGCTTAGGACTCCTCCCTCCCTCTAACACCTCCCTCTCTAATTGGATACTGGTATTCCTGATGGGCCGACCCCACGCGGTGAATGTAGGCAACATTACCTCCATCACGCTGACCCTTAACACAGGGGTTCCACAGGGGTGTGTGGTTAGTCCCCTCCTGTACTCCCTGTTCACCCACGAGTGTGTGGCCATGCACGACTCCAAAACCATTATCAAGTTCGCTGACAACACAACGGTGGTAGGCCTGATCACAGGCTACAATGAGTCAGCCTACAGGGATGAGGTCGGAGCAGCAGTGGAGCAGGTAGACAGCTTCAAGTCCACGCCCCCAGCTTCTGATCCACGCCCCTACCTTTTTTTTAACGGTATCTGTGACCAACAGATGCATATCTATATTCCCAGTCGTGTGAAATCCATAGATTAGGGCCTAATTAATTTATTTTAATTGACTGATTTCCTTATATGTACTGTAACTCAGTAAAATCTTTGAAATTGTTGCATGTTGCGTTTATATTTATGTTCAGTGTATAACAGGAAGAAGTGTAAACTCTAACATGGCATATTAACTAGAAAGATAACTCCAAACACATTTTCGCTAATAGCAGCTGTTTAGCTATGGTTAAACAAAGGTTAGCCATGTGTTGGCAAAACAATTGTCCATGTCAAGAAAGCTTACCAGTAGCCAGCATCACTTGCAGCAACTGGTCGGCCTACTCATGGGTGCTTTTCAAAGCCTATGTCTGATACTCCAGTGAGTGTAATTAGCTCACTATTAGGAGTTGAGAAATAAAGTTGACATCATTAGAAATATATTATCCTCTTTTCTAATGTTGTGTAAATCAAAATGAGTTTAGTCGCTAGCGACATTCATAAAAACAATGGGACATTTTTTTGGGACAAACATATTTGCGTGATCCCCAGGTTGAATACCCTACAAGCTCTGTCTCGCGTCAGGATTAGATGTTCATCCATGTTTCCCATATGTCAAATTTCGAACTTGTTCCAAACGTTGAGGTTAAGTTTAGGTATTAACTCTGAATTCTTAAGGTATGGGTTAAGGTTTGGCATAGGCTTAGAAAGTTATTTTTGGTATTTTTTGTTTTATTACTGAATTTGAACACGCAACCTTTGAATCAGCGCATGTGATTATGCACATCCGCCATACCAGTCCACAACGCCTTAATGAAACCAAAACCGAGTTGAAGGTAACAGCGCTGCTATTGACCGTTTTCCAGGTAATCTCCCGACGTTCTCAGACAGGGATGGGCATCAAATACTGACTTGTATCGCGGGTGACCTGCCTGGAATACGCCTGTCCTATACCCTTTTGTACCTTTTATATACTAAACAATATTTTAGATCTGTAAGGCTTGGCTATTACAAGCATTAGCAAAAATGACATAGGCTACAGTCATTCAGAGACAACTACTGGTTAAAATTGACCATCATAGAAGCAAATGGTAACAATTATGGCATGTGACTTGTGCACCTACTCTCACTGTGGTTAGCAGTGCAGCTTGTTAGATCTCTCTCTCTCACTCACACACACACACACACACAGAGAGACAGACATTACCTTTTTGGTCTGGAATGTAATTGCATAGAATTCCTGTAATTTAGATTTCTTATGACACAGGAATAACCCTAATCAATCGCATCAAACAAAGAAATGCTATGTATTTTCATTAATCATTATTTTATATCTGCAATAATTCTACAAAACAAATTTCCATATTTTATTATATTTATCCAGAAAAAATACACTGAACAAAAAATATGCGACATGCGGGAATACAGATATGTATGTAAAAGTAGGGGATCAGAAAACCAGTCAGTATCTAGTGTGGCCACCATTTGCCTCATGCAGCGCGACACATCTCCTTTGCATAGAGTTGATCAGGCAGTTGATTGTGGAATGTTGTCCCACTCCTCTTCAATGGCTGTACAAAGTTGCTGGATATTGGTGGGAAATGGAACACGTGGTTGTACACGTCGATCCAGAGCATCCCACACATGCTCAATGGGTGACATGTCTGGTGAGCATGCCGACCATGGAAGAACTGGGACATTTTCAGCTTCCAGGAATTGTGTACAGATCCTTGTGACATGGGGCCGTGCATTATCATGCTGAAAGGTGAGGTGAACGCCGGAGGATGAATGGCACGACAATGGGCCGCAGGATCTCATCACGGTATCTCTGTGCAATCAAATTGATAAAATGCAATTGTGTTCGTTGTCTGTAGTTTATGCCTGCCCATAGCATAACCCAACTGGCACCATGGGGCACACTGTTCACAACATTGACATCAGGAAACTGCTCTCCCACACAAAGCCATACACCCTGTTTGCCATCTGCCCAGTACAGTTGAAGCCGGGATTGATCCGTGTAGAGCACACTTCTCCAGCATGCCAATGGCCATCGAAGGTGTGCATTTGCCCACTGAAGTCGGTTAAGATGCTAAACTGCAGTCAGGTCAAGACCCAGATGAGGACGACAAGCACGCAGATGAGCTTCCCTGATACAGTTTCTGATTCTTTGTGCAGAAATTCTTTGGTTGTGCATACCCACAGGGCATAGGTCCACTCACTGGGGAGCAAGGTCTAGCCAATTACTTTTTCCCCACAAAAGAGCTTCATTAGAGACAGAAATAATCCTCAGTTTCATCAGCTGTCCAGGTGGCTGGTCTCAGATGATCCCGCAGGTCTGCGGTTCTGAGGCCTGTTGGCCGTACTGCCAAATTCCCTAAAACAACGTTGGAGGCGGTTTATGGTAGAGAAATGAACATTAAATTCTCTGGCAACAGCGCTGGTGGACATTCCTGCAGTCAGCATACCAGTTGCATGCTCCCCATAGCTGTGGCATTGCATTGTGTGACAAAACTGCTAATTTTAGAGTGGCCATTTATTGTCTCCAGCACAAGGTACAATGATAATTTTGTTAAATCAGCTTTAATCTTGAAATGCCACACCTGCCAGGTGAATAGATTATCTTGGCAAAGGAGAAATGCTCACTAACTGGGATGTAAACACATTTATGCAAATAAGCTTTTTCTTTGTATGTCAAATTTCTGGGATCTTTTATTTCAGCTCGTGAAACATGGGACCAACACTTGACATGTTGCATTTATATTTTTGTTCAGTGTACATGTTCTCACGGTTTTTCGTTTTTATCACATAAAACCCACCACACAAATGTATATGATATAATTTAACTTGTTTCTTTATTCTTTAATATTCATTTTCACGATATATGATCACGATTTGAGATTTACATTCCATATTTTTGAAACCACAATACACTACACATACGGTTTTATAACATTTCCACAGGACCGTTGGATTGTGCAGAATGAAAAATGTCTTTATGCACATTTTCTTATTTTCATGATCTCTTCATATTTGTATGATTCAGACACTTAATTCCGGACATCGAATCATTTCAATTAATCTCGCAGGTATAGTTTACAAGTAAAATGCATTATAATATGAAACATTAGGGGATAAATTCGAATTTACAGTGACCGAATTCCATGGTGATCTTAATCATGTGGCGAATATCGGTCAAGTGACTGACTTGTGGGGCCTTCTTCAAACGATAATGACACAGCCTATTACTTCACCGGCATTTGCCGTCTTTTTTTCTTCCCAATTTCATAACCTGTGCGATATGTGTTTAGGCCTAACCATGTGTTTAAATGTTTATTCAAATTTCCAAAACACGTCTTTCCTTACTCAGGTTGTGAACGTTTTCTTTTCCGCGTCCTAATTCCTGAACACTTTTCTTTTGTCTGAATATTATACATTCAATGTAGCTAATGCTGTTTCGAAATAGCGCTTGGAGAGAATACAAATTACTTCTAAATAAATATCCAAGATATTTGGGATATTCCTAGTATTCATTAACACACTGTTTCATCATTCACGATATGTATTATGTTTATGTTGTCTTGCTGATAGCCTAAAATGTATTGCCATTTTAGTAGTTCCCATCATAATAGGTCCACATTATAGTATGTCAATGTGTTAATTAATAATCACATTCACTGCCCACTGAAACATTGAAAATCGTGTAGAAGAAAGTGCCATCATATCAAACACACAATTGTTTATACCATTTAGTCACGATGCCGTCAAATGGTCGTCCAAAACCACATACTTGCATTTCAAATGAAATGTCTCTCAAGATGGGAAAACACCACAGAGAGATGAAGAAACGTGTCCCATTTTGCAATTTTGTTTAGGTCGATTGAACTATTGTAAACCTTCACTCCACTGAAAAATATGGATTTGCATGTTGTTCTCATATTTATTAATTACAAGTTGAATTGTCCATATCATATTTAGACTCTGTCCCACTGTGTGTGTGTGTGTAATGAGTGCTTGCACTGCATTTCGGTGCACGCATTTATTTCGCATGAATTATGTAAGCAGGGATGCACTGACTGCGCTCAGTGGGGATTTCAGTTATACACTATAAGGAGATGTGCAAAAACATCGATATCCAGCAGACAGTGGCTTGGCTAATCTTCTATGCCATACTTGTAAGCTTCTACTAGTCCCTCCATTGAGTGGATGAAACCAGAGATGGCGCATATGCCCCCTATTACAAATATAGCGACATCAAAGAACACGTGGTGCCATAGCAGCTTTCTCCATAGTAGCTTGAGGTGGAAGAGGCTGGGGAGCAGAAAGCAAAGCCCCGCGCCCGTCAGGCTGCCGGTCAGACCCATGAGAAGAGCAAAATGCGGTACATAAATGGCCATGAGCAACGTGAACACCACAAGGGTGCATCTGAGAGTGAGGCCCCAGGCTTTCAGCCTTCCATCGCCTCCATAGCAATCTGGGAACCATGTGCGTTCTCGTTCACAGAAAAATGATTTCTCCAATACTTCAACTGCAGCGAAGAATGGCAATGGGTATGACAGTAAAGCTTTGGCCACTAAGAAAAGGTTCACAACAGCCCTGATGGTTGACGGCAGGTTGTCGGTGATGACCTCCTTGGTGGCATCCGCCCAGGTCAGGTAAGCCAGAAGGGCGAACAGGCCTTTGAGGACGCATGCAGCGATGTGGGTCCAGTTCATCATACAGTGGAACTCGCTGGGTTTCACCATGTTCCCCTCGAGTGACGGAAGGAAAATCTGAGACGTGTAACTGAATACGATGATTCCAATAGAAATGGGGAACTTCTTCACATCGATGTAGAATTTGACTTTGTCCCAGGCCCAGTCGCGCGCTCTAGAGAGGCAGTAGGCAATTACCAGGATGTTGATGACGAAGTGCGCGATAGTGCACAGCAAACTGAACTTTGACACGGACTTGAGGTTCTTCAGGAAGGCGCAGGGCAGCAAGGCGGCGGTGGCCATGATGGCCCAGGACTTCTGTGAGATGGGGAGGGTGGGAAAGCTGTTGTACATCAGGTTTCCGCTCACAACCACGTACAGGATGCACGTCATCACCAGCTCGATGATCTGGGCTACATTCACGATATGGCCACCTAAAGATGGAAACCTCGGTTGACAACAGGCGTTTGCAATGTCCACGTATGAGTCCCTTACACGCACCAGCTGACCGTCTTCGTCCTCCTCGTACAGGCAGGCGATGAGGATTTTCCCCGTGTAGCAACACACCACGGCGGCGAAAATAATGAGAAACAGTCCGAGGTATCCCCCGTGGAGAATGGCGTATGGTAAACCCAGAACGAACATCCCCTGAAAACACACAGGAAGTTATTTATGGGCATAATAACCAGATCAATTCAAGATAAACGTTTACAAAATGTAGCCTGGTGTTTGTTGATAATAACTAAACAGGTTGGAGATGGGTGGGCGTAAATATAGGATTGCCAATTAAATAATTATTTTACAAAAATTGAGTATTTGTTGAATGACTATTGCACTTTACGTAGGCCTACATGGATTACGCATTATGAGATAGTGTGCATGATTCAATGGGTGACATGCTTGCTTATTGGTGTGGGTTCTGGTGGACATTCCATTTAGCTGCGAGCGTGCCCTTTCCAGCTCATTTTGTAGTCATCAATAGGGTGGAGACACGTCCTGGTTAAATGGTGACTGTCATGATGATGATCATAGCGTTAACAACGCATGATGGGACGGCGCTTGTCTTGGGACTTTTTGCCACATACAGATACACTGACAAGTACATTTTAACACTTCAAAGGTCGCCCCAGACCCGCTATTACTCATTTGTAGGTGATAGACACGCATAGCCTGCGCGTAATGCAACGATGGAATGAGCTATAGACTAGCTATAACGCATATGATAGGCTATCGAGGAAAGCACAGCGCAGCATAGTTTAGGCTATATATCCAAATTACCTTGACGAAATGACTATCTAGAAGATCACCTGTCGATCTGAAGGAGAGATTCAGTCCTTTCGAATAGTATAACTGCTGCAGGAATGCGCTACAGAGCAACAGAGCCAAGTTCGTGCGTAAAGCCGCATCAACAGATCAGTACGCGTCACGTTCTTTCGTCAACTGGAAGTCTATGAGAGTACATGGAATTAGAATATTTGTGTATATATGCTAGATATTTTATAATTATTCTCTAGGTTATGTGTATGGCTTCAGATAATGAAATGCAACAAAGCATTACCTTTTTTCCCCCATTGGTTAACCTCTTACGGTAACAGTGTGTAGTTTATCCTATTTTTTTTTCATAGGTTATGAACCTTCCCAAACCACGTCAATTATCTCCAAATAACCCCAATTCATCTCCTTATCCAAAATCAAAAGGTTGTTTTGGTGTGAATTGGGCTCGGGCAATTTTTGTTATTTATTTATATAAGGAACCCTTGGAATATTAGTGTTTCTATACATCCGGGATGCCTCACACCATTTATTTTATGTTCTGGCTTAACACAGTCACTGCTGTTGCCTAGGGTCGGGTTCACGAGACTGTTGGAATATCGAATGCCTTAGCCTCTATTGGCCTTTTCACCGGGGATTTGTGTTCGCAATTAATTTGGTGATAACTGAAAGAAAAGCTATGTAGGCTTACATTTATTAACATTTGGCTATCCCTTTATATGGCAGGTAACACGAAGTAATCATTGAATGAATGAGTGGGAAGGACACCTGCAAGCGCCATGCTGTTGTAATTATGCGTCTTTACCTGGATTGCATTCGTGACATTCCAGCCAGCTTCCCACGCGGTGATTTTCGGTGATTTTTCTTCTTCTCCCAGACCTGAGGCTTTAGAGGCGGAGAGCGGAGGGCCGGTGCCATCTCTCTGGTAGTGGCTGTCCCCAGCCGCCACTCCATCTTCTCCTCCACCCATCCCACCCTCTCCGCTCCCCTCTCCAGTGTCACCACCACCCATTTCATCCGATTTCATGATGTCCATCTGCAGTCCTTGCCGGTGGTCGTAATCCAAATCATCGCATGCGGCGAAGCCCAGTCCCTCCTCGTCTGTGGCGGCCTGGAAGCCCATCCTGGCCATCATGCCGCTCACCTTCGCCGTGGATTTATTCGACACGGAGGTGGCCGCATTTGACAGTTTATTTTGAAATTTGCTTCGGATTAAATGTGCCATTGTTGCGTTCTCTGTCTACCCGTCGGGGACAATTTTTTTGTGGTTGATCAAATAAAATAATTAGTCAATAACTAGATTGCGTCTCTGTTTCTGGATATGAATAAAACTAAGCTATAGTACGGACGGTGGTTTTATAAAGCCCTGATGGTTTTTAAGTTGCTATCTCCACTTCTTGATCAAAGTACTCCTGTTCTTGATCATCCCCAGGTTCATTTCACCTTCAGACGTCGGCGCTCCGTCTTCGCATCTTGTGACTGCACTCCAGTCAGTGACCGCACTCGACGAAAACGTTCGAACTTGATGCACGATTTTTTTAGGGGGTGGAAATGTATTGCGCAGAGGATTACGCAAAATTGTTGCAATTTATTATATTCAGTTCGTTTATTGATAATAACGGTTGCAGCAACGCTTCCACAGTTGGTTTTTCCTTCGCGGTTACTGAGGTCAGTGCCGTACGCTAGATCCTGGGGGTGGCACGGAGGAGGCACGTGTCATCATCAGCCTGCCAATACAAGGACTCGGCTTCGGGAAGCACGTCTCCAGCCCCCAGAGCGCGTAGACACCCCACGGAAGAAAACGGGAGAGATTTGCTGCATTTCTAGGGGAGGTGCTTGCGGTACCTTGTCCCCTCCCCACCCCCGTATTCTACAAAACTTCATTCTAACATCCAATTACATTCTGGGGGCTTTGAGTCTTGCATTACGTTACGTGTATAAAAGGAGCTAGGTGGAAACTGAAAGGATACAAACATCAACTCTTTGGACCGGGTTATGTAACTTTCAGACTATAATTTGACCAACTATTTGTTGCTTGACCATTAGTTGTTGTTTTTTTACGACAAGTGGACGCGCGTGTCTTCAGTGGCAACGATAGTTGATGTGCCTAGCCTACTGGAATTAATGTGGATCGAATGTCAAATTATCGTTCGTTTATTCATGAAGAAAATGCTTATTTTATTGTTTCGTTGTTTTAAAATAGGCTATCGATGGTAAGGTGGAAGTTAATTCCACATAGCCAATAGAGAGAGAAAAACATGTTTTTTTGCTATTGATATAAATTTAAATTCTGCGTTATTTCTTAGGCTTGCATTTTACGCACCAACACTTCTCCATTCGTTAGAACACCGTTTCTTGATAGGCCTACCTTAGGGCTGTATCTAAGTCGAAAAATAATATAATTGGTTTTGTTTCTAAAACGGGGCCAATAATTAATTTCGAAGTTGGGTTTGAAACCGTTGCATTTTCAGGATCAATGCATTGGCTATACCACGTTTTACTGTGTACGACATCAAGATAATTTTTTATATGAAGCTATCTCCTTCATGTGTTTTTAATATACCCTATCATTGGGATAACTATAGCTTTTCAGAGCAAACTATTTATTTGAGATTGATAAGAGTTGGAAGTTCAAACAGTGTAAGGGGATTGCAGGTTTAACAATGGGATAATCTCCAGGTTTATTGCTATACACCTGGACATGGATTTTCCTTTAACTAGGCTATAAATATTAAGTTAAAAGTATTGACTCCTGCATGAGTCCAAACAGTGTACATTTTTTGTTGTTGTTAAAAACACAAATTTTCAGATAGTATACCACATCTATTAAATAAAAATAAAAAACATGTAGGCCTAGTTTGTAATAGTGTTAATTATAATAAACAAATAACTTGCCAGAAATAGTCATTCCAAGTTCAGCGATCTAAGAATATTTTTATATAGGTCTACACATGCAGTGTGCAAGGACCGGGCGTCGCAGAAGCCTGCAAATAGGAGCGAGCTAGATGTCTAGCTACATTTTTACTATAGGCCCACAGCAAGTCACGCCAACAGCTTTTCATTTCTCACGTCACTGAACGTTTGCGTGTGCCGCCTTCCAGTGTTTCCCTGGGCCAAAATAAAGAGTTCACGTTAGAGCGTGACACAGACTCTAATGCCTAGGATGAGTTTAGTTTTCTAGGCCTAGTCCTAGTTTACGTTCAACCTATTTGGTGCTGAATGAAAAGTACAATTTGATTTGGAAAATGCTTTGTAATTTAGGTGACTTAAATTTTAAATTATTTGACAGCTCTTTTTGGCGTTCGGCCGCGGGAACATAGGACGATGCTCCTCTCTTAGCTCCATGCTATAGGCATGTGTTTGTTTTTTTGTCTTATTTTCAACAGAGTGACTGTTGATATTCTGAGATTTTAAACCTCATGTTGTTCTGGGCATGGGGGAATCCATTCATCAGTTAGAGGACTAATTATGGCGACGAGATTGGAGCGCTTTAGTCTTTATCCACTTAATTGGTGCTTTCTTTATTTTCTGATTGAGGTTCAGCACCATGCGCAGATAAACAACGACTGACCGACGTCGCTGATTTGGTTGTTTGGGTTTAGCCTATATTTGTTGTCTGTCTGCTGGACTATATTCAGAGGAATACAAACCTACTGAAGGGTCCATGTAGCAGCTTGCCATAGTATGTTCACATTGCATTTTAGCCTACAGCCCAGTAGCCACGTGCATCTTAACCCCCCCCCCCCCCCCCCCCCCCCCAAAAAAAAATAGGCTACACTAAAACATCAAACATCACCAGGAATTTTCAGGAAAATACCTTTAATACATCTTATGAAAAACAATTGTTAAAAATCCCACCAGTGATTGCCAATTTTATGCATATTTAAATCTTATTATGCCATCTCAATTGCAACAATTGTGGTTTAAAGTGTAGCCTACAGTTTTTTCCATAAAATATATGAGAAAGGGGGGTTTACACATGGCAATGCCAAACGTAAACGGTATTTTCTGCTTTGCTGAGAGAGAAGGCAGAGATATACACGCGGTCCCCAGAGTGAGTGAAAGGGTTAATCACAGGCAGCGTTATCAGCCCGTCCAGACATCCTCTGATCTGTACTTACGACTGTCTGATTGAATGTCCTGTAAAATGAAAAGAACAACCGTGACACGAAAAGAAAGGGGGGTTTCAGGGCTGAATTTAAGGTCGATTCCTACAGCAAGACTTGCTTACAAATAACGACTGTTTAGTAGCCTATTATTTTTAACGATATATATATTTTCTTTACATTCAGGAAATTAGCAGATCATATTTTTTAATTCTATTTTTATTATGAAGAATATAAGTGAAACTGTCAAAACAAAAATGTTTATACACGTTATACCTGCACAAAAGGAAAAGCTCAATGATGTCATAAATCATGATTATTATGTCAAGCGCGCTCATGTTCCATGACCACATTTAAAGCCCAGTGCAGTCAAAAACGTGATTTTCCTATGTTTTATATATATCAAAACTATGAGGTTGGAATAATACTGTGAAATTGTGAAAATTATGATCATGCTCTTTTAGTGTAAGAGCTGTTTGAAAAGTGACATTTCAGCCAGTATAGGTGGGATGGAGTTTTGGCCCACCTGGTGACATCAACAGGCAGTAAATAAGTTAATAGACCAATAAGAACGAGAGTTCCACACCTCTGCTAATAGCAGTTATTTTTCAGTTTTCCCCTCCCCACTCAGACCACTAGTCTTAGCAAAAATCTCGTTTGAAAAAAATTGCTCTTTGCCAAGAAGCTATTGTTGTTAATTTTTGACAATTTTCAATTGAAAACAATTACAGTAAGGTAAAATAAATGTTACCCAGAAATTATTTGATATAGAGAAAAAAAACCGTCTGAATTGGACCTTTAATATCGTGGTATTACCGTTTTGTGTGATGGCAGGACTATGCAGGTGCAAAACCCCCAAAACTCATCAGTTAACGTTAATGGAAATCGAGGGAATCTGAGAGTTGTCTCACTGTCAGATTTCCCCCACCATCATTCAGTCTTTAGATATGGCCCTGCAGTTATTTTGCAGCTATACCAACATGTACACAATATTCTATTTTAATTCTGATAAATAGAATCAGCAATTAAATGTTCCTAAATTAACGTGTTTGTGTGCGTCTGTGTTTGTGTGTTTTGTCGAAAATATTTATTCGAAAGTATTCTTTGGTTTTCTGTTCAATTGCATGTAGGTGAAAGTGATTTTTATCCAGTCATTGCTCAGTTTATCACCTATCATTGAAGGCAATGACGGGTGAAGATGTCAGGTCCCAGGAGGATTCTCAACTATTTGTTGTCACGTTGAGAATACAGATTAAGTGAAGATAGCCAAGAAGTGCTTGTCTCATATCGCACGTAGCCAATCCGTTTTGATGCTCTATTGTTTTTTAAGCACCCTTGTTGTGTGTTGTATAGGCCTAACCAGGGATGGGGAAAAAATATTCACAAGCCATATTTTTTGCATGATGGTGGAGTCAATCGAAAGCTCATTGTGATTTTGCTGCCTCTTTCCTCACATCCATTCACCGGTGGGTCTCTAGTCCCCCTCCCACCCCAGTTTCACCCTTGGCTCTGGAGCAGTCTGCTCGGTCCTTTCCCCATTACACACATGGCTGAACTGGCACAATTGGTTCTTTGGCTTCATGCCCCCCTCCTCCTCCACGAACCACAAAATGACTAATTGGCACAATAGGAGCCACTGAATAGATTATGTTTGTAAAATATTCTTATTTGTGGTTGAACTATAACACAACCAAACCAACACATGTAGGCAATGATAGCAAGCCATGCCAGAAACAATTTATAAAATAACAATCGTATAGTTTCCATAAATACGATATTTTTCTCAAGTGTGTGTGTGTGAGAGAGACAGAGATATTCTATAATAAAGTGTGTGAACCACCCGTGACTATTCTGTGAACGCGCGGCGGGCACGTGGATCAGTATGTATGGTGTTGGGAGACGTCTCCTACAATATACTCAGCGAAGAGAAATGAAAACGCTCACTGTCACTGAAGCCGGAGCACTGACCGCACTGTGCGCCTCAGAGAGAGCCCGAGCATCTTGCTCATGCATTGCCTAAAACAATTGGGATATAAGGGAATAGGGACTTGGTACTGGCGACAGATGTATGAATTCTCACGAGCTAAACATAGTCTAGGCTTCTGTATGCCTGTGTTTTGATGTCAGCTGTGTCCATTTTACAGAAGTAGGTTACCCCTTGTCACATCAAGTTTGTATGATATAACAATAACAACATTGAGGTCTAACATCATGACGTGTGTAGTAATATGATCCAATGATTTCATTCAAGGCTACACTCTTCGAAAAAAGTGTTCCAAAAGGGTTCTTCAACTGTTCCCAAAAGATAAAATGTTTTGGTTCCAGGTAGAACACTTTTTGGTCTTCTAAACGGAACTCTTAGGTTCCATTTAGAATCCTATCAGTAAAGTGTTCTACATGGAACTCAAAAGGGTTCTAACTGGAACCAAAAGGGTCATACCTGGAACGAAAAACGGTTCTTCAAAAGGTTCTCTTATGGGTACAGCCGAATAACCCTTTTAGTTTCTACATAGCACCAAGAGTGTAGCACCTTTGACCTATTTTATATCCTAAGAACCCTTGGCTGACTGACGTGGTCCCATCATAGACTGCTCAGCGAGGCAGAAACGAACACATAACACACTTCAATTAATAAGGGAAGCTGAAAAGACACTCGGTCTCTCTGGGGACCGCGCGCGGCGCAGGGAATTAGCCTATCCAGAGATCTTTTCTCTCTCCTGAATCCAATAACATTAGCATCACAATCACAGGTAGGCAGGGACTGCATTATCTCATTGATTAGCCAATATTGAGGCAAATTACATTGCCAACTTCAATTAAATGCATAGACCCCCTACTACAACCAAACAGAAAAATAACAAGCATTGTGTTATTTCTATGAAATAATATAACGACCTATAATAGGTATATCATCTTAACTAAATGAATACCAGCCTGGGGGAAAAAACAAGGCTACTTATTGAAAAGTGAGTGGGAGCCTAGGCCTACAATCTCAGAAAAATAGGCAATATATATAGATTTTACCTTTTCACATGCTTCTGTCTCCGTCAGGAAAACCAACCCCAGAGATGCATCCAGGTGGCGCGGTGGTAAACGCTAAGAGCTTTTTCATTATGGTCCTAATGCGTTTGTTTAATGGCTTATTATGAGGCCCCGAGAGGGCTACCGGCGAAGTGGTTTATATTAGCCCGCTGGGCCTGTATGCTCTTTGCCAGGCGAGGAATAGCATTTCTGGTTAAAAAAAATAACACATATACACGTTTAAAAAATATATATATATTCTGTAGATCATTTAGGCTACAGTGGTTTTAACCAAATAATATTTTCAAAAAGAGCAACCAATGTGATTCCTTTAAAAATCATTGTAGTTGTCATAATAAAAATTAGTTTAGGCCTATTTAATTTGTTAATTTTTCATAAAGTAGGTCTAGCTATTTCCTCATCAAAAGCGCATGTGTGGTCGGTGGTGTCTCTACTCTCGGTGCCGGTGGTTTTCTCTCCTGGTTAAGTGGCTTTGTTTTTTCTGCGGTTCCGCGTGCTCCCCAGACGCCGTTTGCTGTTAAACCGGGGTGACTCCGCTCACTCCATCACCTTTGACGTTCGTCTTTTCGCCCTAGCCCGGTTTTCACCTTCCTGCTGCGACACATTAACATTGTAATTGCCTTTTACCTCTCGTTTTGAACACAATAAACTCAGCTGGTCCGTTGGGACTAGCGGCTATGGCCCGGGGCTGGCACAATGAACTACGCCATTGATTTATCACACTAACTGCCGAGAAAGGACCACCAACATAACCCAGAACGTAACCACTTTCAACTAGGACTCAGGCCATACATGGTTGGCCACTTGCCTAGTGTTTACCCTCTAGACAATGTCTTTTAAACCAAGCAGCAAATAGTGGCGATGGTGATTTCAACACCACGGACAGCAGGGATAGCGCAGTTCGGATGTTTCAGCACCACAGCAGTGGACAGACCGTTACTCAGGTGCCACTGCAAACACTGAGGGAATCCCTGAGGATAAAAAGCCTAGCAGCCGCGACAAGCCTGAATGGAAGACTCCCACATGAACGGTTTGACACACTGTTCAAACATATCTGATTGCAAACGTTTGCCGTTAGAATGATAAATAGTATGTAGTGAACCTGTAAATGATTGAAATAGACATGGAGATCGTAACACAACATAGTTTCATTTGTATACAATAATTGACTGTCATGCTAGTGGCAATGGGAATAATCAATGGATAGCACACTTAATCCAGCATGGGCGCTCTAGAGCCTGGGGTGGGTGGGTGTGTGTGTGTGTGTATGTGGCAGCTCATGGCTCTTGTCTCCTTGTAGTGAGTCACAGACAGACACAGTAGATCATGTAGAAGCATGTTGTTCTCATTAATATTGAATGTGTGTGAGAAACGCTGCTATATCGTCAGCCTTCCCTGGGCTCCCACTCCCAGCCCTGGGCCATGTTCAATAGAGAGAAAGTGTTTTGAAACGGGGAGGTAGTGTACTACATGAAGCTTGACCAATAAGAACACAGATTCCTGCTATGGTGTGCCCTACTGAACACCACCACCCTGGTGTCTGTACAGTATATGACTAAGTAAGTTGAAGCTGCCAGCATACCCCTAATTTCTTTTGAGATGTATTTTTTGATGAGTAATTCCAAGTCAGAATTTGTCAATTCTGTTCAAGTCAAAAATCTGAAGTCCTAGGTTAGTACGTTAAACAATGCAGTGAGTTGATCAGCACTTGACCCCCTTCCCCCCTTTTTAGCTCTGACTCAACTGATATCTACTTTACTGAGGAAAAAATGTACTTTCTATGCCTGTGATATGGGGTTGTCCCACCTAGCTATCTGAAGATGAACGCACTAGCTGTAAGTCGCTCTAGATGAGAGCGTCTGCTAAATGACTAACATTTAAATGAGTCCATGTTGCATACTGTATATTCTTTCCCACCTCAGGCCATTGCTGTCTGTAAACATTTAGCAAGTCAATTATACTTGTACAGGGTGTGATTCGATCTCCCACTTTCAAGGCACAAGGCACTCAAACCTTGTAATTGTGTCGTTTTTTTCCTGGTTGGGTTAGTTTTTGTCCCACCTTATTCTAGCATCTTGCATGGGCCGTTAAATCGGCGGTATCCACCTTGTTTCAATTAGCAGAAGCCCCGTTTTTATTAGCATAGCACTCACCACCCTCCAATCACTGTGTGAGTCTAACATGGCACCCTGTCCACTACATAGTGCACTACCTTTGACCAGGGCCTATGGCTCTGGTCAAAAGTAGTGCACTATGTAGGGAACATAGGGTGCCATTTGGGACACACTCACTCTGAAGGATTCCATTGATATGCACCACAGTGTCTCCGAATTGAGTACATTCAGAACTCCGGAAAGGTATTTTTTTTCAGCACTCACTGTGATGATCTCTGGATGGATACAGCCAGGGAACCCTTTGGTTTAATTGAAGCTAGCAGAGCTCTGAACTGGAATGTTTTAGCCAACCAAAGTATAGCTTCAGTCAGGTTGAATAATAAAAATAATAATATAATAAAATAATAAAAAAAAAAAGCTGTTTGCCTTCATAAACGTCTGATTGTGTGCGTGCGTGTGTGTTTGCGAGCATATTTCTGTCTCTCTCTCTCTCTCTCTCTGTCGGTGTGTGCGTGTGTCGTCCAACCATCCAACTAGCCACAGCCACTCCTGGATGTCATTAATGTCTATTGTGGGCTGCACACTCACACTTAGTAAACTCAAGCACTTAAAATCACCCACCAGTCACAATATAATAGCCACAGTCACACATGCCCAGTAGAATAGACACAGCTATTGATTCCTGTACTGATGTGCCAGACACTTCACAATCACACTACAGGAGAACAGGCTCTCTACACCCAAGGATTGGTTTGTCTCTCCAGGAACAATAAAAATGTATGTCATGTGCCAGGAACAATATTTGCACTTGTCCTGCTTGTCTTTGGCCATTTCCTACTGGTATGTTATGTACAACAAAACACTGAATTAGGTTGGTGTATACCTATGTGGTTTACTGTAAACAACAACCCTCAATACAGCACTACTACAGTTTCTTGAGAAATATCGGATCCCCTCCTCCATCTCGCCCTGGGGGCTCCCTGTGTCACCGTCGCTCACCACTGATTGGTTTCTGATCTCATTCGTGTTTTGTTTGAACAGCATTGGCCCTCTCATTTGGGGGAGCAATGGAACACAAGCACTGCCCCAGGGTGCATTGCAGCAGCAGCTGGACCTTGGTTCAAATACTGTTTGAAAATCCTTTAAATACTGTTAGTTTTTGCTCTAGCCTCCCTAAAGTGCCAGATGGATGGCGGCTGTGGAGTTTTGCGACTATTCCTTTGGTTCCATTGTACCAGGCAAGCTCAATCAAGCCCAGCAAAAGCATTTTCAAAGGATTTCAAGTAGTGTTTGAACCCAGGTGTGGTCTGGCTAGAAGCAGCTGCCTGTGTGTCCGCTGCCGTCTAGGAGGGTAGACAGACAGGGAACTGACCTACTGATACTGTGGCCTTCTCAGACTCCCTCTCCCACTCCCCGGCGTACTGAGAGTAGGCCCCATCCAAAGGTCAAGTGAGCCGTTTTAACACGAGTAATGTTAATTTAGATTGGCTAATGAAATCGCAGAGACGCCAGAGGTACAAGGTGCACCTGACACAGTTTAGCTGCTGATGTGAGGGAGAGGAGGAGAACGCGTGTTGCATTGTCTTCTGTTTTTCCATTGAGCTATGAAACGCAGATAGTAGGTTATATTTTCTAGTGATCATTTTATTGACTGCAGATCCATTATTAAAATAGGCAACTCGTCCCGGGAAACCTAGACCTTGCTGGAGCATTGGTACAATGTGATAGCCAACCCGTCTAGAGAGACTAACAGGCAACAGTCTTTGTATTTCATGACACGTATAACCCATATACCAATGAGGCAATAAAAAAGCTAAGGTTGGTGCTTTAGGCTTATCTTGATATTGGGAGCTCAAAATAAATAAAACATTCAAAGCAGAATGCTCCCATTTCCACTCTCATTTGTCTTTTTCTTCTATCTTTGATTCTGGTCAGGAGCTTCCATCAATCCCTGTCACACACCCTAGCTCTGGCTGACCATGTGAACACACACTAGCTACCTCTGTGTGTCTGATTGGTTTGTTTCTGGGCAGATTTTTGCAACCTGATCAGCGGCAGTACTGATCAATCTAGAGAAATTCCATTTAGGAATATTAGGAGGAGGAATTGTATTTTTTGGGGAAAAACTGATCAATTCTGTTCATAAGAAACAGAAGTTAAAAAAGATGTACGGTGTTTGATTTGTGTGCAATGATTTCTTCTGAGGCTCCAGAGATAATGTATAACATGAGTAAATAGAAGGATTATCATGGTAGTCTGTCTCTGTCACCCGCAAGTTTTACATTTACATTATGATATGGAGAAAAGGAATTTCCCTTGCCTAAGTGTCATTTTGCCATATATACTAGATTTTCTACCATTTAACCCCTTATACTTGTGGAAATTGCCCTATATGGATAGGGCCAAATTGAAATGTTTCTAATAGAATAATTCTAAAAAGCATATGCATGACCATGGTAGCAATTAAAAGAGAGCACTTTGGAAATGATCTAACTAAAGGTGAAGACACAACAGTTCACCGGACACAAGACTGAATCCAAACATTACACTGTTGATTTTATGTGCATTTTATATGTACTGTACTTTTCACAGCATTTGTCAATAACGAAACCTGAAAATACCCTGGATAAGAATAAGAATATTCATTTACATTTTGAAGTAGGTGCAAGATAAAAAAAAAACGATTACAAGGGTTTGAGTGAGAGGTCTAACTGTTGTCTCCAAGTGGCCACACACCTCTCCAAACTGTGCACAGTTCCTAAATCATTTCAATGCACTTTTACGACTTCCACTACACTTGTATTATTTTGTTTGGAACACAGACCTGTGTCCCCACCATCACACAATTACTGTTGTTGTTTACGCAATCCAAAAACGTTCCATTATAAGCCGCAATCTGAGTCAGGTGGGCATTATTTGAAAGCTTATTCTATTGTTAACATGCATAGCTAGGTTATAAAATACACTACAAAAGTATGTAGACGCCAGCTCGTCGATCATCTGATTCCAAAATCATAGGCATTAATAAGGAGTTTGTCCCCCTTTGCTGCTATAACAGCCTCCACTCTTTTGGGAAGGCTTTCCGCCAGTTGTTGGTTCATTGCTGCGGGGACTTGCTTCCATTCAGCCACAAGAGCATTAGTGAGGCCGGGCACTGATGTTGGGCGATTGGGCCTGTGCAGGCCAGTCACCCTAAAGGTGTTCGAAGGGATTGAGGTCAGTCAATACGGAACATTTCAAGAACTTTGAAAATGTCTTCATGTGCAGTCGCAAAAACCAACAAGCGCTATGATGAAACTAGCTCTCATGAGGACCGCCACAGCAAAGGAAAACCCAGAGTTATCTCTGCTGCAGAGGATACATTCATTAGAGTTAAATGCACCTCAGATTGCAGCCAAAATAATTGCTTCACAGAGTTCAAGTAATAGACACATCTCAACATCAACTGTTCAGAGGAGACTGCTTGAGTCAGGCCTTCGTGGTCAAATTGCTGCAAAGAAACCACTACTAAAGGACACCTATAAGAAGAAGAGTTGCGTGGGCCAGGAAACACGAGTGATGGACATTAGACCAGTGGAAATCTGCCCTTTGGTCTGATGAGTCCAAATGTATGATTTTTGGTTCCCAGCATGAAGCATGGAGGAGGAGGTGTGATGGTGTGGGGTGCTTTGCAGGTGACACTGTCTGTGATTTATTTAGAATTCAAGGCACAATGACCAGCATGGCTACCACAGCATTCTGCAACAATATGCCATCTCATCTGGTATGCGCTTAGTGGGACTGTCATTTGTTTTTCAACAGGACAATGACCCAAAACCCACCTCCAGGCTGTGAAAGGGCTATTTGGCAAAGATGGAGAGTGATGGTGTTGCATCAGATGAGCTGGCCTCCACAATCACCCGACCTCAACTCAATTGAGATGGTTTGGACCGCAGTGAAGGAAAAGCAGCTAACAAGTGCTCAGCGTATGTGGGAACTCCTTCAAAACGTTTGGCAAAGGGTGACTACTTTGAATAATCAAAAATCTAAAATATATTTTGATTTGTTTAACTCTTTTTTTTTTTTTGGTTACTACGTGATTCCATATTGTAATGGTTGCGGAACTGGTGGCAGTGAAGTCAGACGCAGGAGAGCAGAATTAGGTAATAGCTGGAGTAGTTTAATTTCAAAACCAACGGCAATAAAAAATGAACCTACATAGGTACAAAACCCGACGCGCACCAGTAACATAGTGCACAAGCACTTACAAACAAACAATTCCACACAAAGACATGGGGGGAACAGAGGGTTAAATACACAGCACTTAATGAGGGAAATGGAAACCAGGTGTGTAGGAAAACAAGACAAAACAAATGGAAAATGAAAAGTGGATTGATGATGGCTAGAAGACCGTTGACGCCGACCGCCGAACATCGCCCGAATAAGGAGAGGAAACGACTTCGTGACAGTACTCTTCCCCCCCCCCCCCTTCTTGACCTGAGGCCAACACCTCAGGGACGACCGGAGGGCGAGGTGCAGGGCAAACAAGACAATAATAAATGTTAATAATGTAAATTACAGTCGTTTTCAAATATGGAAATGTGAAGTGCACATTTGGACTCACGGGTGTGTGGTTTGCCTGTATGACATCAAAGCGGTATTTATTACAATCCTCAACATCTTATCTTTCAGAGCACATCGACACCCCTCGATTTACAGCGTTTCCCTCACTCAGACAGCAAATGTGCTAAAGTAGCCCTATTAGCGGGAGGGATGGGGGTTTCGTCTTGTCACACGCGATGCTCAAGTTCAGAATGTCTATCAGTCAAAACCCATACAGAGCTGACAAGTGGAGAGCATGAGCTCTTATGTCACATATAGCATGTTACTGAACAGCCACTGCATTCCAATTTAGGTGCTTATCAATGACAAAATCTGCCATGTGTTCAATCCATATACAGGATGATGGGGGCTGTGAGTGGAAAGGACTACATCTTTAGCTAGATGGTTTCCTCCACAATTCTTGGTTGTGCCACTACCCCTGTCTGACTCGCCTCCTCCACATAATCACTGCCAGTTTTCAGTTCTTTGTTTCCATTCAGAACTGCACCAGGCAGCCAGGCTGGGGGAATTGCTATAATTTTCACCCTCTGTGGCTTTAGGTGCACCTCCTCCACACCTAGCCCCCCCCCCCCCCCCCTTTGCTCATTCTTTCATGTTGCCTTGCCGACATTATCCACCATTAACCATTATATCCCTCATGTCCGCACATCTTCCTCTGCTCCCCTCTTCTCTCCTTACATCCCTCTCCTCTCCTCCCTCGTTTCTTTTGTTCTGTAGTGATCATACCTCCACCCAGCCACCTGACTGGAGTAATCACCCTCCTAAAGCTGTGTTGTTATCAGCAGCTACAGGGCAGGAGGTGAATAGTACCCTGTTTCTTTCTCTCTCTTGCTCTCTCTCTTTTCTTTCCCTCTCTCTCTCTCTCTCTCCATCTCTTCCTGTCTGCCTCTCTCTCTCATCTCCCCATCTGTCTCTCTCAACCATCCAAGCCTCTCTCTCTCTCTCTGTGTGTGTCAGTCTGTCTGTCTGTGGTAGACAGACAGACTGACTCATTTCTCTCACTTCTTTCCATCTCTCTCTTTGTCTCTCCCTGTCTGGCTCTTTCTCCCTCCTACCTCTATCTCAACCATTCCCCTCCACTCTCTCTCTCTCTTGTCTCTGACTGTCTCTTCCTCACCCCCTCTCTTTCCCTAGTCCCAGTGGTTTTATTTCTTACAGCTGGTGCTTTCTGAAGGATGAAAAGACCTATATCAATTTAAATGCCCCATTTTGAAGTGAGTGGCTGCACACCAGCTGAAGGTTATGATTTGGTGGAGTACTGGCTGCCTATACGCAGACTTCGCTGCCTATACGCAGAGGAATTCAGTCGGGGTCTCACAACTTACTGTTGAAAGATAAAATATCTAATTTGGTCGTGCGTCAGCAGTTTTCCACTTGGAACCAACCATTCACTAAACCCTAAACCTCAACTAAATCTTGGAAATTGTGCAAGTTGAGGAGACTAAACTTCTTGGTGTAACCCTGAATTTTAAACTGTCATGGTCAAAATATATTGATGCAACGATAACTAAGATAGGGAGAGGTCTGTCCATAATAAGGCGCTGCTCTGCTTTCTTGACATTGCTATCAACACAAATCAAATCAAACCACATTTAATTGGTCACATACAGATGTTAATGCGAGTGTAGCGAAATGCTTGTGCTTGTAGTTCCGGCAGTGCAGTAATATCTAACAAGTAATCTATCAAATCCACAAAAACAACCTAATACAAACAAATCTAAAGGGATAGAGTAAGAATATGTACATATAAATATATGGATGAGTGATGATCAGGTGGCATAGCCAAGATGCAATAGATGGTATAAAATGCAATATAAACATATGAGATGAGTATGTAAGATATGTAAACATTATTAAAGTGGCATTATCAAAGTGACTAGTGATCCATTTATTAAAGTGGCCAATGATTTCGAGTCTGTATGTAGGCAGCAGCTTCTTTGTGTTTAGTGATGGCTGTTTAACAGTCTGATGGCCTTGAGATAGAAGCTGTTTTTGAGTCTCTCGGTCCCAAATTTTATTCACCTGTACTGACCTTGCCTTCTGGCGAGTTGCCGTACCAGGCCGACAGGATGCTCTTAATTGTGCATCTGTAAAAGTTTGTGAGAGTTTTAAGTAATAAGCCAAATTTCTTCAGCCTCCTGAGGTTGAAGAGGCGCTGTTGCGTCTTCTTCACCACACTGTCTGTGTGGGGGGACTATTTCAGTTTGTCCGTGATGTGTACGCCGAGGAACTAAAAACTTTCCACCTTCTCCACTGCTGTCCGGTCAATGTAGATAAGGGGGTGGGGGGTGGTGCTCCCTCTGCTGTTTCCTGAAGTCCATGATCATCTACTTTGTTTTGTTGACGTTGAGTGAGAGGTTGTTTTCCTGAAACCACACTGAGTGCCCTCACCTCCTCCCTGTAGGCTGTCTTGTCGTTATTGGTAATCAAGTTCACTACTGTTGTGTCGTCTGCAAACTTGATGATTGAGTTGGAGGCGTGCATGGCCACGCAGTCATGGGTCAACAGGGAGTACTTGAGGGGGCTGAGCATACACCGTTGTGGGGCCCCAGTGTTGAGGATCAGCGAAGTGGAGAAGTTGTTTCTAACCTTCACTAACTGGGGGTGGCCCGTGAGAAAGTCCAGGACCCAATTGCACAGGGCAAGGTTGGGACCCAGGACCTCAAACTTAATGAGTTTGGAGGGTACTATGGTGTTGAATGCTGAGCTGTAGTCAATGAACAGCATTCTTACATAGGTATTCCTTTTGTCCAGATGGGATAGGGCACTGTGATGGCGATTGCATCGTCTGTCGACCTATTGGTGCGGTATGCAAATTGATGTTGGTCTAGGGTGGCAGGTAAGGTGGAGGTGATATGATCCTTGACTAGCCTCTCAAAGCACTTCATGATGACAGAAGTGAGTGCTACGAGGCTATTGTAATTTGGTTCAGTTATTTTTGCCTTCTTGGGTACAGGGACAATGGTGGCCATATTGAAGCATGTGGGGACAGCAGACTGGGATAGGGAGAGATTGAATATGTCCGTAAACACACCAGCCAGCTGGTCTGAGCATGCTCTGAGGACGCGGCTATGGATGCCGTCTGGGTCGGCAGCCTTGCGAGGGTTAACCCGTTTAAATGTCTTACTCACGTCGGCCACAGAGAAGGAGGAGGGGGGGGGGGGGGCGTCGGTGGCACTGTGTTATTCTCAAAGCGGGCAAAGAAGGTTTTTAGTTTGTCTGGAAGCAAGACGTCGGTGTCCGTGACATGGCTGGTTTTCCCTTTGTAGTCTGTGATTGCCTGTAGACCCTGCCACATATGTCTCGTGTCTGAGCTGTTGAATTGCGATTCCACTTTGTCCCTATACCTTGTTTGATTGCCTTGTTTATATTCTGCAATATTCCCACTCACTTTTCATGGTTAAATGCGGTGGTTCGGGCTTTCAGTTTTGCACGAATGCCGCCATCTATCCACTGTTTCTGGTTAGGGTAGGTTTTACCCTAACCAGGCCCTAGTTTTGTCGCACCTGGACTACCGCCCAGTCATATGGTCAAGTGCCACAAAGACGGACATAGGCAAATTAAAGTTGGCCCGGAACAGAGCAGCACGGCTGGCCTTTAAATGTACACAGAGATCTAACATACATTGTTGTACATTTTTTATTTATTTAACCTTTGTCTAACTAGGCAAGTCAGTTAAGAACAAATTATTATTTACAATGACGGCCTACCAAAAGACAGCCTACCTGCGGGGCTGGGATTAAAAATAATAAATAAATAACATATAACTATAGGACAAAACACACATCACGATAAGAGAGACTACACAGCACTACATAAAGAGAGACCTAAGACAACAAGATAGCAAGGCAGCATCACATGACAACACAGCTTGGTAGCAACACAACATAACAACAACATGGTAGCATCACAACGTGGTAGTAGCACAAAACATGGTACAAACATTATTGGGCACAGACAACAGCACAAAGGACAAGAAGGTAGAGACAACCATACATCACAAAAAGCAACCACAACTGTCAGTAAGAGTGGCCATGATTGGTAACATGCATGTTAATCTCTCCTGGCTCAAAGTAGAGGAGAGATTGACTTCAGCACTACTTGTCTTTCTGAAAGGTATTGACATGTTGAAAACACAGAACTGTCTGTTCAAACGACTAGCACACAGCTCTGACACCCATACATACCCCACAAGACCTGCCACACAGTCTAGAACAGACTCCAGGAAACGCACAGTACTACACAGAGCCATGACTACACGGAACTATATTCCACATCAAGTAATTCATGCAAGCAGTAAAATCTGAGATACAACTATACCTTATGGAACAACGCAGAATGTGAAGAGACACACACACAAGCACACACATACTCGCACACACACTAGCACAAGCACTCTACACACACGTGCATTTTAATATTGTTGTATGGCGGTATTATACATTTTGTGATGTAGATATGAAGTGGTGTAATGATGTTATATGATGTACTGTTTTATTTATTTATTTATTTTTGTTGTGTGATGTGCCTTAATGTGTTTGGACCACAGGAAGAGTAGGTGCTGGCGAGCAATAATACATGCAAATACATCCAGGGGGCCCCAATTGATTTTTTTTGGTCACTCTCACTCAGGTGTTATGTGAACATGTAATAAGTCATGGCAAAATGTGTAGAATTTCAGGAAATGAGCTTTAAAACTGCAAATGTGTTTTTCTACCTCATGGCAAAATGTTTAGAATTGCAGGAAATTAGCTTTAAAACTGCAAAAGTGTTTTTCTACCTCATGGCAAAATGTTTAGAATTGCAGAATATTACATTTGAAACTGCAACCTTTTCTCTCCGCCCCATGGCAAAATGAGTAGAATTGTATGGGGGGGAAGATATTTGAAAAAGTCAAGAGTTGACCAGAGAGGACATATGAATAAAAAACGTATTAATTGACAGTAGTGTCATAGTGCACCAGAGGTAGTAAGACCACAAAGATCTAAGAGTTTCTTCACACTTACCGTCAGCTACATTTATTACTCAAATGTAAACTTGTGTGCTTCCTACGTCTCAACCGCTACCTTCGGAGGTAGCGCACGACACTCGCCTGACAGTTGCCCCCGTTGAAGCAGGGCATTGTAAATGGAATTGTCTCGTTGAGCCAACACTCCTACAGTATAAATGGTAATAGCAGAGTCATGTTTTTTTAAACAGCTGAAATGCATAGACATTTTCCTAATATTTTAGACTTGTTTTTAGACTTGTTTTTTTTTTTTACCTGAAATTGCAGTAACAGCCTGTGACATTCTGAAATTGTCACAGTAGTTGCCGACTGCACTTAGCCAGGTAAAACTACGGAAGCCGATCCCCACCTCCAAACCCATGTAGATCATGCAAATGGGACATCTTTTCTCATTTGTAACATTGCGTGATGATTTGTATGCAGGATTGCGTCGTGTCGGACTGAAGCATGGACCAATTGTGTAAGTTGACAGTTCCTGAGGCCTTTTTAAAAAATATATATTTTTGGTGACGGGTTCAGGCTTCTACATATAAAACAGCTTGTCCCATTGTATTCACTTATACCTTCTCAGTCACAATTTGTTTTCACCACATTTGCATGATACTGATAGAAATGAAGCCGGGTTTAATGTCATGTTTTTTTAAGGTACTTTTCTTTTAGTGTGAGAATCGTTCATTTTTGATAGGCTAACATTACTTGATGAAGACATACTGGTAGCAACTCTGTGCTTTTTTTCTTCAAGCCAAAATGTAATGAGTGTCGCCTACAGATGACAAAATAAATCCTTTATTGTCTGCGCATGCTTGTGAATTGTTGCATTATTGAAGAGTGTAATATGGTTTAGATGAAAAGTTTCTGTCATTGTTGAGTAGTTTGGGCTTATTGGCTAGAGGCTACTGTGATATTATTGGTCAATTGAGCTGCGGATCAATAATGTTGCCAGCCACAAGGAAAGGTAAGGCAAGGATGTAATTTGAATTTAAAAGTAGAAAACTCTTTTGGCACTTCGCTCCTCAGACTCTCTTTCATATCTCTTAGTGGGAAAAGGGCCCAAGACCTTTGAGTAGAGCACATCTGTTGTACAGT
The DNA here is from genome assembly GCF_057628025.1 of Oncorhynchus mykiss. Classification (NCBI taxonomy): domain Eukaryota; kingdom Metazoa; phylum Chordata; class Actinopteri; order Salmoniformes; family Salmonidae; genus Oncorhynchus; species Oncorhynchus mykiss. The sequence goes on along the minus strand of NC_143028.1, from coordinate 32,380,369 downwards.
GCATTGGGAAAGTACTCAGACCCCTTTACATTTTTCCACATTTTGTTACGTTACAGCCTTATTCTAAAATTGATTAAATTGTTTTATTTTCCTCAAACATCTACACACAATACTCCATAATCACAAAGCAAAAACAGGTTTGTAGAAATTTTAGCAAATTTATTAAAAGTAAAAAAACGGAATTATCACATTTACATAAGCATTCAGACCCTTTTATTTAGAACTTTGTTGAAACACTTTTGGCAGTGATTACAGCGTCAAGTGTTCTTGGGTATGAAGCTACAAGCTTGGACACCTACTTATTCAAGGGTTTTTCTTTATTTGTACTATTTTCTACATTGTAATTGGGCTGCAATTTCTGAGACTGGTAACACTCTTATTTTCTACATTGTAGAATAATAGTGAAGGCATCAAAACTATGAAGTAACACATATGAAATCATGCAGTAACCATAATATATTTTATATTTGAGATTCTTCAAAGTAGCCACTCTTTGCCTTGATGACAGCTTTGCACACTCTTAGCATTCTCTCAACCAGCTTCATGAGTTAGTCATCTGGAATGCATTTCAATTAACAGGTGTGCCTTGGTAAAAGTTAATTTGTGGAATTTCTTTCCTTCTTAATGCATTTGAGCCAATCGTGTTGTGACAAGGTAAGGGTGGTATACAGAAGATAGCCCTATTTGGTAAAAGACCAAGTCCATATTATGGCAAGAACAGCATTACTTTAAGACATGAAGGTCAGTCAATGCAGAACATTTCAAGAACTTTAAATGTTTCTTCAAGTGCAGTCACGAAAACCATCCAGCGCTATGATGAAACTGGCTCTCATGAGGACCACCACAGGAAAGGAAGACCCAGAGTTACCTCTTGCTGCAGAGGATAAGTTCATTACAGTTACCAGTCTCAGAAATTGCAGCCCAAATAAATGCTTCACAGAGTTCAAAATTGATTAAATGTATGTATTTTGTCACTGGCCTGCACACAATACCACATAATGTCAACGTGGAATTATGTCCAAAGTTTTTGGGGACAAATTAATAAAATATTAAAAGATTAAAAGACTTGAGTCAATAAGTATTCAACCCCTTTGTTATGGCAACACTAAATAAGGAGAAAAATGTGCTTAACAAGTTACATAAGTTGTATGGACTCAATAATAGTGTTTAACATGATTTTTGAATGACTGCATCATCTCTGTAACCCACACATACAATAATATGTAAGGTCCCTCAGTCAAGCAGTGAATTTCAAACACAGATTCAACCACAAAGGCCTGGGAGGGTTTCCAATGCCTCGCAAAGAAGGGCACCTATTGGTAGATGGGAAGGAAGGAAACCACTCAGGGATTTCACCATGAAGCCAGTGGTGATTTTAAAACAGTTACAGATTGAGCAAGTTTAGGAGACTAAACAGCTTGGAGTAACCCTGGATTGTAAACTGTCATGGTCAAAACATATTGATACAACAGTAGCTAAAATGGGGAGAAGTCTGTCCATGATACAGTGCTACTCTGCCTTCTTAATAACAACACTATCAACAAGGCAGGTGTAATGGCCTTGATAGCAGAAAACTGAGGAGGGATCAACCACATTGTAGTTACTTTGCAATACTAACCTAATTTGCAGATTGAAAAGAAGGAAGCTTGTATACAATAAAACATATTCCAAAACATGCATCCTGTTTGCAACAAGGCACTAAAGTAAAACTGCAAAAAATGTGGTAAAGCAATTAACTTTTGTCCTGAATACAAAGTGTTATGTTTTGTGAAAATCCAACACAACACAATTTTCAACTATAATGGTGGCTGTATCATGTTATGGGTATGCTTGTAATCATTAAGAAATCAGGGGTTTTTCAGGATAAAAAATAAACTGAATGGAGCTAAGCACAGGCAAAATCCTAGAGGAAAACCTGGTTCAGTCTGCTTTCCACCAGAAACTGGGAGATGAATTCCCCTTTCAGCAGGACAATCACCTAAAACACAAGGCCATTTCTACACTTGCGACAGTGAATGTTGCCAGGTTACAGTTTTGACTTAAATCTGATGGAAAATCTATGGCAAGACTTGAAAATAGTTGTCTGATCAACAACCAATTTGACAGAGCTTGAAGAATTTTGAAAAGAATAATGGGCAAATGTTGCACAATCCAGCTGTGGAAAGCTCTTAGAGACTTGTCTAGAAAGACTCACAGCTGTAATCGCTTCCAAAGGTGCTTCTACAAAGTAATGACTCAGGGGCATGAATACTTACATTGATTAAATAATTCTGTATTTAATTTTCAATACATTTGCAAACATTTCTAAAACATGTTTTCACTTTGTCATTATGGGATATTGTGTGTCGATAGGTGATTATTTTTTTTCACCCATTTTGAATTCAGGCTGTGTACACAACAAAATGTAGAATAAGTCCAGGTGTTTGAATACTTTCTAAAATATGATTGGATTTATTGGAGCCAGAACTGGAAGCCATCTACATTTGAAGTCGGAAGTTTACATACAACTTAGTCAAATACAGTCTTGGCCAAAAGTTTCGAGAATGACACAAATATACATTTTCACCAAGTCTGCTGCCTCAGTTTGTATGATGGCAATTTGCATATACTCCAGAATGTTATGATGAGTGATCAGATGAATTGAAATTCATTGCAAAGTCCCTCTTTGCCATGCAAATTCCACTGCATTTCAGCCCTGCCACAAAAAGACCAGCTGACATGTCAGTGATTCTCTCGTTAACACAGGTGTGAGTGTTGACGAGGACAAGGCTGGAGATCACTATGTCATGCGGATTGAGTTCGAATAACAGACTGGCAGCTTCAAAAGGAGGGTGGTGCTTGGAATCATTGTTCTTCCTCTGTCAACCATGGTTACCTGCAAGGAAACACATTCCGTCATCATTGCTTTGCACAAAAAGGGCTTCACAGGCAAGGATTTTGCTGCCAGTAAGATTGCACCTAAATCAACCATTTATCGGATCATCAAGAACTTCAAGGAGAGCGGTTCAATTGTTGTGAAGAAAGCTTCAGGGCGCTCAAGAAAGTCCAGCGAGCGCCAGGACTGTATCCTACAGTTGATTCAGCTGCGGGATCGGGGCACCAGCAGTTTAGAGCTTGTTCAGGAATGGCAGCAGGCAGGTGTGAGTGCATCTGCACGCACAGTGAGGCGAAGACTTTTGAGAATGGCCTGGTGTCAAGAAGGGCAGCAAAGAAGCCACTTCTCTCTAGGAAAAACATCAAACACAGACTGATATTCTGCAAAAGGTACAGGGATTGGACTGCTGAGGACTGGGATAAAGTCATTTTCTCTGATGAATCCCCTTTCCGATTGTTTGGGGCATCCGGAAAAAAGCTTGTCCGGAGAAGACGAGGTGAGCGCTACAATCAGTCCTGTGTCATGCCAACAGTAAAGCATCCTGAGACCATTCATGTGTGGGGTTGCTTCTCAGCCAAGGGAGTGGGCTCACATTATGGCCAAACAGTTCTATTTTTGTTTCATGAGACCAGAGGACATTTCTCCAAAAAGTATGATCTTTGTCCCCATGTACAGTTGCAAACCGTAGTCTGGCTTTTTTATGGCGGTTTTGGAGCAGTGTTTGAGAGTTTGAAGGTAGGCCTTGAAATACATCCACAGGTACACCTCCAATTGACTGAAATGATGTAAATTAGCCTATCAGAAGCTTCTAAAGCCATGACATCATTTTCTGGAATTTTCCAAGCTGTTTAAAGGCACAGTCAATTTAGTGTATGTAAACTTCTGACCCAATGGAATTGTGATACTGTGAATTATAAGTGAAATAATCTGTCAGTGAACAATTGTTGGAATAATGACTTGTGTCATAAATTAGACGTCGTAACAGACTTGTCAAAACTATAGTTTCTTAACCTGAAGTTTGTGGAGTTGTTATAATGACTCCAACCTAAGTGTATGTAATCTTCCGACTTCAACTGTATAACTGACAGATATAATGCAATTGCTGCCTGGGTTCCTCCCTAATAAAATGACTTTGGGCTCTGCTGCCACAGCCATACTGTCAATCTATCATCAATATGTCTACTCCTATTGATAGTTTATCTCATGATCTCGTCAAAAAAAAGTTTGTTATACTGTGAGCACCAGAAAATTATCTTGTGATCTTGACGAAACAACTTTCATGTCTTGATCATAAAAAATAAATACAAATATTATTTTTATTTATTTATTCGTCCTCTCTGGACTTCCTTAGAATCATCCAGGTCTAGATGCACTTAGTAAAACACGATTTTCAGACCAATTAACCAGACCCAGACTAAGCCTTCTCTTGGTCTTAAGTTAAGCAACACTATTGAAATGGTATTGATATTTTGATTCCAAAAATCTAAATTGTCAATTCTGTAGTCCACATGTAAATCATCTTAGGTTATATACTAGCAAAAGTATTATTCAAACTATGTTCATGTTACCAAATTGTTCATTATATTTACTCAAATCCCACGATGGTTAATCCTACTTATCCTGTAGTCTTTATATTGGGTCTTAATGGCATCATGGACAACTGGTCCTGAGAGCTTTCTGTGTAAATGGCAGGCAGGCTGAACAAATACTGAATTAATATAGGATTCTGTCTGAAAATAGTTAAAAATGACTGAGAACAGTAAACATCAACATTATGCACATCAGCATCAAAAGGCAGAAATAATTGCGAACAGGATACATAGTTAAAATCTATTAATGTTCCTTTCTTTCAAGATTATTTAAATAAAGGATTTTTTCTTATTTTTGTTACTGTAGATTTCTGGTATTTTTGTATTTAGTTTGAACTGTACTATATGTTCAGTCACCTCCAATACAGTTTTGTCTTTCTCAGAAAGATCAACATGGACTCAGCGGAAGATGTAAAGTAGTACATGTAAATCCTGGACCTTCCAATTAGTATGATATGTGTAACGGGATTCGTCCTCCTCTGACGAGGAGTATGAGAGATCGGACCAATATGCAGCGTGGTACGTGTTCGTCATGTTTTAATGAACAAAATCACTGAACACGAAAATACAAAAGAACAAATTTGAAAGACAGAAAGGAAAACCGAAACAGTTCCATGTGGAACACACAGACACAAAACAATCACCCACCAAAGTATGATTCTCAATCAGAGACAACTAACGACACCTGCCTCTGATTGAGAACCACACCAGGCCAAACGCAAAATACAACATAGAAAAACAAACATAGACTGCCCACCGCAACTCACGCCCTGACCATACTAAAACAAAGACGAAACAAAGGAACTAAGGTCAGAACGTGACAATATGTTACGTTTTGTATGGTATGTATTCATTTGTGGATGTCCATCATTCATTTTGTGTGATATGTTACGTATTGCAATTCGTACACTAGACTTTGCAAAACGTATGATACGGGACAAATTACAAACGTTAGCTAGGTGGCTAACACTAATGCTAGCTAGGTGGCTAATGTAGGCTGTGGGTTAGGGTTAAGGTAACATATCAAACTAATTACAGTGTTCCCGATTTACGTTTACTATGGATTTACGTTGACAATGTTAAATCTAGTCTAGTCTATGAGATCAGGCTGGAAAGATACGCAGATTATCAGAGATATGGAGACTATCCTGCTAGCATACAGTCACTGCTCTGCCTGCCTGTCCTTTCCAACCGCCTTGCTCTGCTTGCTCCACCCGCCCGCTTATGTTGAATTTTTACCTTGAAGCTGAATGTCTAGAATGAACATTATGCTGCATTTACATACATTTAAGCTAGTGGACTTGGTACAGTAATAGTAAATCTGTCTACAGGCCATATTCCCAGATCGTTGCTGCGGTCATATTCATTTGGAGGCAGACATGGATGGAGTGGGGCTTGGGTTTGAGGAGGGGGGAAGAGGAAACGGGAGAAATAGAAGAGAAATTCGGGTTGAAAATAGGAGGAGAGGCTGTGTGAGAACTGGAAGGAGTCTGGAAGGAAGCAGGAGCCTACAAGCAGTTTGAGGCAACAGTGCGGTCTATCAGTGGAGAGTGGTAATGCACCTTTTTTGAATTTTCAAAGATTTTTCCTGAGTTACAGTTCATAGGGGGAAATCAGTCAATTGAAATAAATACATTTGGCCCTAATCTATGGATTTCACATTACTGGGAAGGGGCACAGCCATGGGTGGGCCAGGGAGGGCATAGGCCCACTCACTAGGGAGCCAGGTCCACCCACTGGGGAGCAAGGGCCAGCCAATCAGAATTTGTTTTTCCTCACAAAAGAGCTTTATTACAGACAGTAATACTCCTGAGCACCCCCGCCTCCTCCTCCTCAGACAATCCCGCAGGTGAAGAAGCTGGATGTGGAGGTCCTAGACTGGCGTGGTTACACGTGGTCTGCGGATTTGAGGCCGGCTGGATGTACTTCCAAACTCTCTAAAATGGTTTTGGAGGCGGCTTATGGTAGAGAAATTAATGTTCAATTCTCCTGCAACAGCTTTGTTCGACATTTTCTGCAGTCAGCATGCCAATTTCATGCTCGCTCAAAACTTGTGTGACAAAACTGCACATTTTAGAGTGGCCTTTTATTGTCCCAGCACAAGGTGCATCTGTGGAATGATCATGCTGTTTAATCAGTTTCTTGATGTACCACACCTGTCAGTCAGGTGGATGGATTATCTTGGTAAAGGAGAAATGCTCACTAACAGGGATGTTAACAAATGTGTGCACACAATTTGAGAGAAATAAGCTTTTTGTGCATATGGAACATTTCTGGGATCTTTGATTTCAGTTCTTGCAAAATGGGACCAACACTTTTCATGTTGCATTTGTATTTTTGTCCAGTATAGCTGCTTACTGCTGAGAAACACTGGTGAGAATAAATCACTTGCGCTGCAATAGAGAGAAGTGTGTCCTGACTTCCATTTCTGGTTTCGAGTCAGCACTTCAAATTGACGGGTGTGTGGTTTGTATTTATTTAATCCTCAGAGAGGCAATAGTTTTATTGTGCCAATTTCACATTTACAACATTTTAGGATAACAAATTATAATACAAAGTATTTGGTAAAACATCAATGCAATTGATGCAACAGCTTGCTATTAAGCCAATAAGCTAATACTGCATCATTTTCTTTGGATGAGCACATTTTCAGTGTCATTATCTCTCTCTCCTCTTTTTCTGTCTTTCTCACTCTCTGTCTCACTCTCTGTCTCACTCTCTGACTGTCTGGTTGTATTAGTGCTGTCAGATCAAGTAAAAGCTGAATAGAGGGAGTTAGTCACTCGGGGTGTTCTCTGACATCATGACATCATAGTGAGGGGGTATTCTCCATGATGCTTCAGTGAGAGGTCCTGTCAGTGTTGTAGGTAAAGATGACCCCCAGCATTCCTTTGTCATCCTGTTTCCCTCTTTTTTTCTCTCCCCCACCCTCCTCCCCCTTAATCCCATCCACTCACATCTTTCAGCCATGTGACCCCGCACACTCAGCCTCCTTTTCCCAAGAGGTGGGAGTGTCCAAAAAGAAGGAAAACATAAGAAAAAGTAATGATGCATATTGGGTTGGGTGTTCCCTCTGTCTACGTGTGATTGTGACTGTATGGTGGCCCTGACCTGCAGTGACGTATCTGGGACGTGGGTGGTGGGAGAGCTGTGTGGGTGGATCACGGCTGTGGCGGGACGGTCAGTATGGGTGATGGGAATCACGTGTGGAGAGGGAGGGATGAAAGCATCCCTGTCATCCCTCCTTTCATCCTTTCCTCTCATTGTTCTTGTCATCACTCCCTTCTACTCATTGTCCCTCCCTTCTCCTTGTAGAATGCAGCGGGACAGGTAGGGTGTGGGTGGATCACGGCTGTGGGGGACAGGTAGGGTGTGGGTGGATCACGGCTGTGGGGGACAGGTAGGGTGTGGGTGGATTCGTGAGTCATGTTCAGGAAGTAGGGAAGCACTTTCTTCCTCATCCCACCCCCCTCTCCTCATCCGTCTCCTCATCCCTTCCCCTTTCTCCTAATCTATCCCGCCATCCTTTCCGGGGTGGGGAGGGAGGGGGGGGGGAGTTGTAAGTAGTGAGTAATATTAGGGAGGCACTTTTTCCTCTCCTCCTTTCTTCTTCCTCCATCCGTTTTGTAATGAAGAGCACTCTACATTGCTTTAGGGAGTTGTATTCTCTCTCTCGCTCTCGCTCTCTCTCCTGGTGTGAGTGAGTGTCTCAGTATTCGTGCTGCCCCAGGGGACTGAGTGTCTGTTGGTGTGATGTGACATGCTGGAAAGAACAGCCAGAGGTGTGTGTGTGTGTGTGTGTCACCAACATCTCAGAGTGTCTGCTGTCTGCAGCCTGACAGAAATACACGGACATATTCTGTCAGGAGGGATCCTCACTGAGTAATGTGTGTGCGTAGTTGTGTTTACCAGCAGACACCGTCCATCTGATTTGAATGACTCAGATATGAATATAAATTGTATGTTAATTCTTTTAATAAAATCACTCTGGTCATTTGAACAAGATTAGGTTTTCTGTTTAGTATATTTCCTCTCAAGCATATTATTCAAAATAACAGATGTTTTGTGATCTCATAATTTCATCTTTAATTATAAGTCACTTTAATGATGGACTTTTTATACAGAAATGACATGACATAGCTAGGTCTATTCAGACCTATTTTTAATTAAACAGATTTCCTTTTTTCTTAACTGGAAAACTGGATATTTGAATGTCTTTGATGTTCCTTTGACTGTATCAATGTATTTCCTGATGCAGATTTGGAACCATGGTGCTGGCAGCAGCCTGCCTGCCTCTCTCTCAGCAGATAGCATTCTGTGTGTTCATTACGCTCGTCATTCATTTAAATGCTAATTGATTCTGAGGCACAAGGCTTTGAGAACAGAGGACCTAGTCCTCCTGGCCTGTTCTCCATTGATTGTAGAGGATTTATGCACCTGCTGAAGCTGAGAGTGACACATATTGACTGAATAACCTTGTGTGTGTGTGTGTGTGTGTGTGTGTACGTGGGTACTTGCATTTTTTCGTTAAACATACCATTGATACTATTGAGACACACACACACACACACACACACACACACCATCATTACATGGTGATTTGGGAAAATAGAGCATGGACAGCTAAATGATCCATGCCATGTTGCTAGGAGACTCGAGGGCTGGATGCTACAGATAAATGCTAGAATCCCACCCCTGGCCGGGAGCAGAGAGAAAGTGGGAGGAGGGGGAGGGGGGAAAGGAGGGTTTGAGGGGAGAGTGGGCTGGGAGCAGAGATTGGGAGACAGAGAGAGAGGGTGGAGAGGGGGGACAGGAGCTAGAGGGGGAGAAGGAGGGGGGAGAGGCCATGTGACTGAGGGGGAGACATTCTCATTCATGGCAGATCTACAGTACTCACCCCTCCTCTCATTTCTCCCCGGCCCTCTCTCTGTCTCACACTTTTGTCTGTCTTCCACCTCACTGCATTCTTTCATTCTCTCATCCTTTAAATCTGGACAACATCTTATTTATTTTCGACACTTCTTCTTTAGAGAAGAAGATAGTTGTAAGATGCCCTGATGTCAGTCTATCCTTTCAGCTTAAGGAATATCTGATACAGCGAAATCCAGACATATAAACTGCAGAAAAAGAGGAACACAGTGTAGTTGCCATGTAGCGTTGTGAGTTAAATGTATTTTCCAAGATGAGAATTTTCTCCACAATTCATTGTCATTTTTGCATTTGAATTTTGTATTTGAATAACATCTATAAATTGTTAGCAAATATTGTTGTCCTTAATAAAGCTATAAAGGAAGTGTGGTACAGTTTGCCGGTGGAATACAGACAGAGAAAGATAGACAAGAGCAGATGTCATGATTGAATGATGCAGAACTGTGATTGGTGGAGAGAGAGGGCAGGATGGGGGTATTGAGTAGATGGTAGAAGGGAAGAGACTAGGGGGTATACGAGTTAGGGGGGTTTCTTCCATCACCTCTCTAAACAAAGCAGCTGATTTCCATTCACCCACTGATTACAGTCATTTAGATCTAGCAGCAGGAGGTTAGAAATATCGTTTTTGTGCCTGAGGTTTAGTCGGCCTATTGTAGTAGGGGCAGGCTGCATTTGCCTGGGTATACCAGACAGGACATTTGACTTTGCTGAAATGGGTAGTAAATCATCTCGTACCAAGAAAAGGCCCGTCTCTGATGCAAATTTGACACTGCTTTGTATTGTAATGCTATGGTAACTTAATTATATACATTTTTCAACCTATTTTCCATTCTATTAATAAGGAATAAGCAAAGGCTTTAATTTCTAGCCAAACAGATGGAAAAGGGGTCTTAGACAACATCTAACAGAGAGTCTTTAAAGGTATACATCAAAACACAATAATGTTGAAGTAAAGACCCCTGCCAAGTAATATCAACACTTAGATTTTAGCGTTGGGAAATGATTTGCCTGCTGTAAGTTTAAGACTTGTGCCTTGTAATTCCATTTACCAAATACCTAATTTAAAATTTCTCTCCATCATGATAAGGGAGGATAATGACATTCACAGAAGTAATAAGTAAAGTTAGACCTAGTTTGTGTTTTTACTGATATCAAGATGGTTTATGAATTATTAAATGATTAATACTCATAATTCTAATACCAAATTGGTAACAGAATTGCAGAAAAATCTGTAATGAAATTACTGCAATTGAATTGGCAACAATGGGAAATCATAGTCACAAACCACAGTTGGGTCATCTGCTACTGTCCTCACTTCCACTGGCATATAACTGTTTTTTTTTCTCTTTCTGTTGTCTGGTGGTCAAAGCAAGACTGTGAAAACAGTCTGGACAGCCCGTTCCTCTCCCTCTCCTACTCCCTCTCACTCTCCTTCTTCCCCCTCTCCTTCTCCCTCTCTCTTCTCCCTCTCCTTCTCCCTCTCCCTCTCACCTCTCGCTCTCCTTCTCTGTCTCTTCTCTCTCTCTTCAGTTAATATCACCTCTCCCGGCTCTTACTGACACCTACAATGACACCTAACACCTATCCTCTTTCCATTTACTGTAACAAGCATCCACACCCACTGAGCACCGACCAAAACCGGACATTCATGGACGCTGGGAAGTAGATGAAATTTGATCCGTCTGCCCTGGCCAGACCGAATCTGAACCAATCATAGACGTCTATGTTTCACAAGATTGGACAGCATAGTTCAGTACAGTAGAGCACAGTAGAGTACAGTACATAAGAGTACAGCAAAGAAAAGTTAAGTACAGTACTGTACAGTACAAAACTGTACACGAGAGTAGAGTACAGTATAATGTACTGTATTATACTGTACTCTACTGTAATGAACATATTTACTTTACTGTTCTAAACTCTACTCTACTGTGCTGTGCTGTACTCTACTGTGCTGTGCTGTACTCTACAGTGCTCGACTGTGTTGTCCAAACTTGTGGAACATAGATGTCTATGATTGTTTCAGATTTGGTCTGGTCTGGACCAACCATATGTGGTCTTGTTTGGGGGAGGAGATCATTTCAATGATAGCCAGTGTGTAGAATAGAACCCAAATATGGTAAAAAAAAAAGATTGCATATTTCTACCTTTGTGTACCTATTCAGGATACATAATTCGACATTTCTGCATAGTACAGATCAGCGACCCATGATGTAATTCCGTTACTGTAATGCCGTTACCGGGTGTAAATCCACTTCACCAACTGTAGTTCAATAACCAAAATGTAAAAAAATGTCATAGCTGAAACCCCGTTATTTTTGCAGATGTCTTTGAATCTTAATTTCGTAGCAGATATTTAAAACCTCTTAAATATAACTACATGTAATATAAAATGTAATCTAAGTATTCCCACCCAGGTATTATTAATCACGAGAGGACCATAAATAATAACTAGCAATGCTGCATACTCCAAGAAAGGTTCAAATCTCACTTTTCTCAGATTAAAAAAAAAAAAAATTGCTGAGGTATAGTCACTTTTGAGTACACAAGCTCAAGTACACAGTACAAATATGATAGGAAATATTTCAATCATACAAAACTGTATGATTAAGGCTTGAAATGGCTTATATTCGTTTCTAAATTATAAAACCAAAAACGATAATATTGCACCTTCCTTATAACTGTAAAATATATCTTTGCCTGTTTAGTGTTAGAATTTTTTGGCCATATTTCCTAAAGGTCTCTCTTGATCAAAACATCTACCCACCGGTGTGAACGTCACATAGAGCTTTAGCTTGACTTCCTGAACTTGCTAGGAACTCGCCTTTCATCTCATATTAATCTTGTCCATTAAGTTAATGGCTTTTAATCAACCTCTCAATGTGCTAAATTATCCTGGTACTAGGTAAAGTTCATGATGACGTTGACCTTAACAGAGGCCCCTGGACCAGTGTAAGCAAAATAGCCCCATAACATCAAAGATCCACCGCCATATTTTACAGTAGGTATGGGGTTATTTTCTGCTCATGCATACTAATTTCGGTGCCAAACCCACCACTGATGTGAGCGGTCAAACAGCTATATTTTCATGTCATTCAACAAATGTAAACGCCTAGAGTTTGCTTATTCAGGAATGGTGTCCCTTCCACGGGATGGTTGAGCTAATGTAGGCTAATGCGATTAGCATGAGGTTGTAAGTAACAAGAACATTTCCCAGGACATAGACATATCTGATATTGGCAGAAAGCTTAAATCCTTGAAAATCTAACTGCACTGTCCAATTTACAGTAGCTATTACAGTGAAATAATACCATGTTATTGTTTGAGAGTGCACAATTTTGAACATGAAAAGTTATTAATAAAGAAATTAGGCACATTTGGGCAGTCTTGATACAAAATGTTTAACAGAAATGCAATAGTTCATTGGATCAGTCTAAAACTTTGCGCATCTAGTGGCCAAAATCTAAATTGCACATGGGCTGGAATAATGCATTATGGCCTTCCTCTTGCATGGTTGTTAAAAAATAAATCCTTTGTATTATCTTTTACCAGATATATTGTGTTATATTCTACTACATTCCTTTCACATTTCCATAAACTTCAAAGTGTTTCCTTTCAAATGGTACCAAGAATATGTATATCCTTGCTTCAGGGCCTAACAGGCAGTTATTTGGGTATGTCATTTTAGGTGAAAAATGGGGAAAAAAGGGTCTAATCCTACTAACAGCATTGACACTTGGACTGGAACCAGTGCTTTGGTCAGATTACATGAAAATAGAGCTCCTGGGCCACGCAAACCAGTGGTGGGTTTGGCGACGAAATGAGAATGCATGAGCAGAAAAGAACCCCTTACCTACAGTACCGTAAAATATAATATGGTGGTGGACATTTTAGCCCAAAAACCTGGAGTGTCAAAGACTATAACCCCAAGCACACATCAAAATCCACAAAGAAATGGTTAATTGGCCACAACAATCAACATTTTGCAATGGCCATCTCAGACTCCGCACTTGAAACCTTTTATAAACCTGTGGTTTGAATTGAAGAGGGCCGTCCATAAGCGCAGATGAAGGATATAAAGGATCTGGAAATATTCTGTATGGAGGAATGGTCTAAGATCCCTCCCAATGTGTTCTCCAACTCATAAAACATTTTAGAAAAAGGCTCAGTGCCGTTATCCTCTCAAGATGAGCTATTCAAAGGTATTAAAAACAGGGGTGTCAATCATTTTCACCCTTACCTTTTTAAGAAAAAAAAGATAACTTGTTAGACAAAACCTCTTTCTCTGAGAAATTGTAATAGTATAAAATGATACAATATAGCTCAGTATTTGAATTATTTATTTTAAACAGTCCTTTCTACCAAGAGTGTCAATACTTTCGGAGCCCACTGTACACAACTACCACTGTAACCTACAGTAGGTTACATTATTTTGTCAGCTGTACAACTGAGAGCATTGCGGGAGCATTTGATAGTAAGTAGATTATTACAAAGCAATGTCCATTCATTGAAGATATTCTCAAGACACATCGACTCAGGTTTTTACCGTAAAATAACAGTTTCTGTTTTTGTTCTTTTCTTGTGCTACCTCTCATGGCGATCTCTTAGGTGCTTGTCACACAAGTGTTCCTCATATCATTTGCATTACACTGTTTTTAAGGGCTTGAATTACATTACGCCCTAACGAAAGGACACAGAATTGGCCATTGAACAGTACAATATAGGGAGGACATGCATCAGTACTCCACATACAGTACATGTGACCCAGTTGATTGTTCAGTTGATTTTGTGTTTGTGTGTGTGTGTGTGTGCATGGAGTATGCAAGCGTGTACAGTATGTACCCACACATTACATCCACACGTGTTCTGGCCTGGGCTGGGCTGTATCTAGGGTGTAAAGTGTCACTAGTTCCCCTGAGAATAACAGAGCTTTAAAGGTGACCTAGTTCCACTGATTAATGTCAGCAGAAGGTCTGCTCCATCAGTGCTTTGCTTTGTGTGTGTGTGTGTTCCATCAGTGCTTTGTACTGGGGCAATGAACTGTGCCACGGACTCAGCCACAGCCCAGTTGGGCTTGTGTAATGAAGCTCAAAACACACACACACACTAGCATTCTCTTTATCAAACAGAAGTAGTGGCTCCTCTGTGGCTCTGGCTCTGTATAGAACCAGGACTTTCTGTGACTGAGATGAGATCTATACAGTTTGTTTGAGCGTGTGTGTGTTTGAGCATGTGTAAACATTTTAAACTGTGTGTAGCGGTGCATAATGTCTGCGAAGAGTAGCATACACAGTGGGGTCCGAAATTATTAACACCATTGATAAAGATGAGTAAAAATGAATAATTCAAATACTGAGCTATTTTGTATGCAAAATAAAAAGGGAAATTATATTATTTTATACTAATACAATTGCTCAGAGAAAAAGGTAAGGGTAAAAATGATTGCCACCCATGTTTTCAATACCTTTCAATACCTCACCTTGCGAGGATCACGGCTCTGAGCCTTTTTCTAAAATGTTTTATGAGATTGGAGAACACGTTGGGAGGGATCTTAGACCATTCCTCCATACAGAATCTTTCCAGATCCTTTATATCCTTAATCTGCACTTATGGACGGCCCTCTTCAATTCAAACCACCGGTTTTCAAAGGGTTTCAAGTGTGGAGACTGAGACGGCCATTGCAAAATGTTGCTGTTGTGGCAAATTAACCGTTTCTTTGTGGTTGTTGATGTGTAAATGTTATTGTCCTCCTGGAAGATCCACTTCCGCCCAAATTATTTTCTGCTCACGCATTCTCATTTCGACGCCAAACCCACCACTTGCGTGCGTGGCCAAAAAAGAGCTCTTATTTTCATGTCATCTGACCAAAGCACCGGTTACAATCCAAGTGCGAATGCCGCTTAGAGAACTCCAGACGTTTACATTTGTTGGAAGACATGAAAATGAAGCTCTTTGGCCGCGCACGCCAGCGGTGAGTTTGGCGTTCCAATGAGAATACATAAACAGAACATCATCCCATACAGTGTCTTCAGAAAGTACTCAGCCCCCTCGACTTTTTCACCATTTTATTGTGTTACAGCCTGAACTTATAATTGGATTCAATTGAGATTCACAATTTGTCACTCAACACACAGTAACCTATAATGTCAGTGGAATTGGGTTTTAAGAATATCATCTTCACAAATTAATAGAAAAATGAAAAGTTGAAATGTCTTGAGTCAGTAAGTAGTCAACCCCTTTGTTATGGCGAGCCTAAATAAGTTCAGGAGGACAAACTTGCTTTTAAAAAGAAATCACATAAGTTGCATGGACTCCAATCTGTGTGCATGATTTATGAATGACTACCTCATCTCTGTACCCCACACATACAAATATCTGTAAGGTCCCTCAGTGAGTAGAGAATCTCCCCAGAAAGACCAGGGAGCAGGGCCGGCTCCAGGCATATGCGACATAAACGGTCGCTTAGGGCCCCGAC
Source organism: Oncorhynchus mykiss (assembly GCF_057628025.1). NCBI lineage: Eukaryota > Metazoa > Chordata > Actinopteri > Salmoniformes > Salmonidae > Oncorhynchus > Oncorhynchus mykiss. The sequence continues at coordinate 32,364,504 of NC_143028.1, read as the reverse complement.
CGCTGAGGGGGCCTCAACCAAAAAATAAAAAATATATTTTAGGAACTCAGTCCCGGGGTCTAAACTTACTGTTGAGAGTTAGAATAGTAGAATGCACAAGGTGTAAGTTCAAAATTTGGTTGTGCATCAGCAGTTTTTCCTTGTTTTATCAGTCACTGACAATTGATCAATTAGCAATGTCAGCTAACAATTTTTTGATTGGTAAAAATTTTGCTTGGGGCCGACGAAAATACCTGGGAGGTTGTCCAATGCCTCGCAAAGAAGGGCACCGATTGATAAATGGGTATAAAAAAAATATTTTAAAAAACACTGAATATTCCTTTGAGTATGGTGTTATTAATTAGGCTTTGGATGATGTATCAATACACCCATTCACTACAAAGATACAGGCGTCCTTCATAACTCAGTTGCCAGAGAGGAAGTAAACTGCTTTCATAATGAGGCCAATAGTAATTTGAAAATTTGGATGGATTGACAACTTTGTAGTTACTCCACAATACTAACCTTGTAGAAGGAAGCCTGTACCGAATGAAAATATTCCAAAACATGCATCCTGCTTGCAAAAAGGCACTAAAGTCATACTGCACAAAATGTGGTAAAGAAATTAACATTTTGTCCTGAATACTGAGCATTATGTTTGGGTCAAATCCAAGACAACACATCACTGAGTACCACTCATATTTTCAAGCATTAGTGGTGGCTGCATCATGTTATGGGTATGCTTGTCATCGGCATGGACAAGATCATTATTTTTGGGATAAAAATAAATGGAATAGGTAAAGGTAAAATCCTAAAGGAAAACTTGGTTCAGTCTGCTTTCCAATAGACAATGGGAGACAAATGACAAGGCCAAATCTACAGTTTGGTTGCTTACTAAGATGACATTGAATGTTCCTGAGTGGCCATGCTTCAGTTTCGATTTATATTTATTTGAAAATCTATGGCTAGACATGAAAATGGTTATCTGGCAATGATCAACAACCAACTTGACAGAGGTTAAATCATTTTTTAAAGAATGATGGGCAAATGTTGTACAATCCAGGTGTGCAAAGCTCTTACACGTGTAATTACCCAGAAATACTCACATCTGTAATTGCTGCTAAAGGTGTTTCTAACTCAGGGGGTTGAATAATTAAAGACATATTAGTTTTATTTTTCATATTTAAAAAAGAATGTTAGAATTTTTCTTCCACTTTGACATGACAGAGTATTTTGTGTAGATTATTTAAAAAATTCAATGAAATACATTTTAATTCCACTTTGTAACTCAACAAAATGTGGAAACAGTCAAGGGAGTTGAATACTTTCCGAAGGCACTGTACCTACTGTAAAATATGGTGGTGGATCTTTGATGTTATGGGGTTATTTGCTTCCACTGGTCCGGAGGCCCTTGTTAAGGTCAACGTAATCATGGACTTTACCCAATACCAGGACATTTTAGCCCAAACTTAGTTGCCTCTGCTAGGAGGCTGAAACTTGGCAGGAAGTGGATCGTCCAGCAAGAGAATAACCTCAAGCACACATCAAAATCCACAAATAAATGGTTATAATATTATTTGTTACACAAAATCTCGTTCTCTGAACAATTCAATTCGAATAAAATAATATAATTTCCTATTTTTTTTAGTATACGATATAGCTCAGTATTTTAATGATTTATTTTATACAGTCATTTATGCTCATCTTTATTAAGGGTGTCAGTCATTTCAGACCCCACTGTAAATCAATGGTAGGTTGTCATGTTGTGGAAAATAATGTACATGGTGGTCACAGGAGGTTGGTGGCACCTTAGGACAGGCTCGTGGTAATGGCTGGATAGGAATAAATGGAATGGTATCAAATACATCAAACACATGGGTTCCATTTGTTTGATAGCATTGCATTAGCTCCATTCCTGCTAATAGTATGAGTCGTCCTTCCCACAACAGCCTCCAATGATGGTGTTGCATACTGTCTCTAACATCTGAGCATCATCAAAAACGTGTAAACACTATTAATACATTTCATATACAGTACCAGTCAAAAGTTTGGACACGTACTCATTCAAGGGTTTTTCTTTATTTTTTACTATTTTCTACATTGTAGAATAATAGCGAAGACATCAGAACTATGAAATAACACATATGGAATCATGTGGTAACCAGAAAAAGTATTAAACAAATACAAATATATTTCATATTTGAGATTCTTCAAAGTAGCCACCCTTTGCCTTGATGACAGCTTTGCACACTTTTGGCATTCTCTCAACCAGCTTAACCTGGAATGCTTTTCCAACAGTCTGAAGAATCTCAAATATAAAATATATTTTGATTTGTTTAACACTTGAGTAGGCGTGTCCAAACTTTTGACTGGAACTGTATGACATGTATTTTAAAGAGGAACGGATGACAAATGGGTAATAGAAATAGAAAAAGAGGGATGCAGAAGTGCATCAAAATACAACTCATCAACCAAGGTACTGTATAAGAGCAATAACACTGTAAAAAGCCCCCAAAAAGACTGGATGAGCTCACATGACTTATGTTACTAACTATTTCAGCAACAAACATACCTATTCATTTCAAAGGACAACATTCATGACTACATACACGTACATACAGATAGACACATCCAATCAATTATAAATAGTCAATCAATCCATCGCCAGATTCAATACTTAAAATCCTTCATTCATCAAAAACAAAAATGAGAAAACAGAAACGAAGTCCAGCTTCACTCTCTGTTATTAAACAACGGTTCCCTTTATGGGGTCCAGTAGTAATGTCCTAAAGGCTGACCTTTGACCCCTTAAAGAGAAGAAGGATCTCTGTCCTCTGCTCTGATTAGGGCTCTTATTGAGAGTCTACAGGGACAGGGCCCAAAGGCCCCAGAAAGAACAGAGCCAAAGTCATACAGAAGGGACAGGACATGGGGCTATCAGCTCATTAGAGTCTCTGACTGTCCCTCTGTGAAAGAGACAAAAAAGGAAAACAGATATACTGTACATGTTCCACTCCCATTCCTTTTGTGATCAAATGTCTGAGAAGAAGGAATGGAGAGCTAGCAAAAAGAAAGAGAGAGTGAGAGAGAGGGAGTGAGAGAGACTCTGTGGCTGCTGTTGTAAGCAGCGGTGCATCAGATCCCCATCTGGGTTCCTGCGGATGCTGGGAGGTGATTGGCTGAGAGCTGCCAAGCCAAGAAGAAGCCTCAGCCTCTCTTCCATCTGAAGGTGTGGAGGTGGAGTGTTTTTGAGCAGTAGCTCCCCCTCTCTGTCTCTCTCTGCTTTGCACCTCCTAGTCTGGCCTCCCCTGCATTGAGCAGAGGAAAGGGGGAGAGAAGGCTCAATGAGAGGGCTCAATATTGAGGTGGTTTGTTTTTTAACAGCAGCAGCAACTTCCTCCTCCTGGTCTCTCTCCTCCTCTGGCTGGCTCTTGAAGATCCCTACTGGTCTCTCCCTTTGCCTGCGGCTGTCTCTTATTGGTGCAGCCCCCTGGTGGTGACCAGTGGTTTCAGTTTGATGACCCATTCCCCACTGGGGTTGGTGTTGTACAGGTCCAGGAGATGGGTCTCTGGGTCTAGGCAGTGTTCACCTATGGGACAGAACAGAACAACACAAGGTTGATTCAATACTGAAGGACAGATTTTGTAATTTAACAATCAAACAGGCAAAGCATCAATACAGGACTAAGATCGAATCGTACTACATTGGCTCCGACGCTCATCGGATGTGGCAGGGCTTGCAAACTATTACAGACTACAAAGGGATGAATAGCCGAGAGCTGCCCAGTAACACGAGCCTACCAGACGAGCTAAATAACGTCTATGATCGCTTTGAGGCAAGTAACACTGAAACAAGCATGAGAGCATCAGCTGTTCCGGACAACTGTGTGATCACGCCCTCCGCAGCCGATGTGAGTAAGACCTTTAAACAGGTCAACATTCACAAGGCCGCAGGGCCAGACGTATTACCAGGACGTTTAGTCCGAGCATGCGCTGACCAACTGGCAAGTGTCTTCACTGGTATTTTCAAGCTCTCCCAGTCTGAGTCTGTAATACCAACATGTTTCAAGCAGACCACCATTGTCCCTGTGCCCAAGAACACTAAGTTAACCTGCCTAAATGACTACCGACCCGTAGCACTCACATCTGTAGCCATGAAAGGCTGGTCATGGCTCACATCAACACCATTATCCCAGAAATCCTACACCCACTCCAATTTGCATACCGCACCAATTTGCATACCGCTGCTGCTACTCTGTTATTATCTATGCATAGTCACTTAAATAGCTCTACCTACATGTACATATTACGTCAATTACCTCGACACTGGTGCATCCGCACATTGAATCTGTACCGGTACCCCCTGTATATAGCCTCCACATTGAATCAGTACCAGTACCCCCTGTATATAGCCTCCACATTGACTTTGTACCGGTACTCCCTGTTATAGCCTCCACATTGACTCTGTACCGGTACCCCCTGTATATAGCCTCCGCACATTGAATCTGTACCGGTACCCCCTGTAAATAGCCTCCGCACATTGAATCTGTACCAGTACCCCCTGTATATAGCCTCCACATTGAATCTGTACCGGTACCCCCTGTATATAGCCTCCACATTGACTCTGTAACGGTACCCCCTGTATATAGCCTCCACATTGACTCTGTACCGGTACCCCCTGTATATAGCCTCCGCACATTGAATCTGTACCGGTACCCCCTGTATATAGCCTCCGCACATTGAATCTGTACCAGTACCCCCTGTATATAGCCTCCACATTGATTCTGTACCGGTACCCCCTGTATATAGCCTCCACATTGACTCTGTACCGGTACCCTCTGTATATAGCCTCCACATTGACTCTGTACCGGTACCCCCTGTATATTGTTATTTACCACTGCTCTTTAATCATATGTTATTCTTATCTCTTATTTTTCAAAGGTTTTTTCTTAAAACAGCATTGTTGGTTAAGGGCTTGTAAGTAGGCATTTCACTGTAAGGTCTACACGTGTTGTATTCGGCGCATGTGACAAATACAAATTTGATTTATACAGGTTACTGTCATTGAGATAAAATGTATTCTGCGAGAGAGATGTTGATAACAGTTTGAAACAGTGTTTTCTGCTTTACTGTCAAACAGGTGCCAACTTTGCCCCTGGCGCAATCATGTGAATGGGAATGGTTAAGTTCCGTGAATGCACGTACAAAGGAAATAGTGTGTTTGAGTGGTTGGGTCTGTGAGAGCACAGTATCATACAGTAGATACATGTGTAAGAATTTGTCTGCTCCGATAACTGCAGATGTACACAGATGGCTCGCTCCCCCCCACCTGCTCCCCCTCTCTCGGCCTCTCTCCCTCTCTATGCCCCTTCCCTGTATCCAGTTCATTGCGTAAGACCTGGCCAGTGTAATCAGTTCAATGAGCAGAAAGACATGCAAATGTCAGAGTCACTCATGTAATTTTCTAATGTGGCTCTCAGCCTGAGAAGATAGCAAACCTGGATTCAATGCTAGATTAAATCGTGTATTTAGCTGTGCTTGATTGAGCTCGCCTGTTGAAATTGAACCAATAGAAAGAAAGCAAACACTGAAAGTATTTGAAAGAATTCAAATAGTATTTGAAGCAGGGTCTGGTAAATAGTCTTATTACGGAGCAAAGGTTTGTGTTGTGGTACCTACCGATATTTCCTCCCACTTCATAGATGGCACAGTCTGGGTGGGATACCGAACCGTTCCTATGATAAAGTACAAACGGATGCAATTGATTTTGTGAAACACCTTCAAAACTTCCACATTCTCCATTTCTACCCAGTGAGTAGGCAATGCAGTATTTCTGAAGTATTAGCTTTCTAAAATTGTGTGTTGGTCTATAGGGATTTATACTAAATACATTTGATTGATTGATTGATTGTAGTGTACTGTACCTCTTGGTGTTGTCAGAGCTGCAGAGGTGCCTGTGGAACTGAGCCAGCAGGTCTGAAGCCCTAGAGCTGATGTTAACCTGCACCTCCATGGTGCTGCTCATCAGATCTCCCACCTGGATCTTCACTGTACGACACGGCTGGTGGGGGGAGATGAGGGAGGGGATAATAATCCATTTGTGACGACGGAAATCTTTCTGACATTTTACATTTGCATCATTTGGCAGTCATCCAGAGCGACATACAGTCTTCTGCTTATTTTATTCACATCCTTTATATGGGTGACCTTCGTTGAGATTAAAAATCTCATTTACAAGTGACAATGGCCCAGGGTCTTCTTCTCCCAACCAACTCCACAACAAACATCCTGGCCAGTTTGAGAGCCTACCTCTGATGAGTTCTTGTCAGGTTTGTCCTTGCTGTCTTGGTGTATTTTCCTCAGCAGGTTCTTGATGCGTCGGTCGTAGAACTGGTACCTCCGGTTACGGTTCTCATTCAGTTTTCGCACCTGGCTCATCAGGAAGTTGGGGATCTATAAGGGAGAAGCAATTTCATGAATTCACCCGGTTCAGCTGTTTGACGGCATTTTGTTTACAGTGAGTGTGAGTTGCGTAACGTGAACCTACCACCCATCCTAGATGCTAAGGAGGAAGAAGATTAAAAAGATACTTGAATGTTGTGTTTGTGTTTTGTTTGATGTTGGTGGTAAAGCCTGGAGGTCTTTAACTTACGGTCCAGAGCAAGTCCTGGTAGCGTATGAGGAGCCTCATGATGTCAGCAGCCTTCTCGGCCTGTCCCTTCTCCACCCCTGGCCCCCCGTCAGTGAGGCGGGAGGGCACGGCTTTGTGGAGGAACAGGTTAGGGGCCATGATGGTGGACACAGCCCACAGGTTCATACGGTTCCTCCTCTCTCTGGACACCACCTTACTCAGAAACTCCAACAGAGCCTGTCAACGTTGACATTTTGTTGTTGTTGAGATTGATATGGTTGATTTGAATGGTGATAACCATAGGGAGATGTTGTTTTGTCTGATATACACTGTGGATTTTCCCTTCTGGGGAGAAATATAATTCTAATTAAAAAACAATGTTCACACATTTTTTAAACCATCAAGGCAGGAGCATAACAGACGTTTATACTTTAAATTGGATCAGATACTTTGAGTCATCCATTAAAAACTGTTAGATAAAAGTGGCCTAGTTATGTGAAGGTATATATATATAAGCTAGAAACAGAGTGCCCTCTCATGCCATACATGGAGGAGTTAACGCACACTTACAGAATATATTATGTCAGCGAGACATATCATATCATTAATGCCCCTCCTACATTATGTTATGTACAGTGCCAACAGAAAAGATTCATACCCATTGACTTATTCCACATTTTGTTGCGTTTCAGCCTGAATTCCAAATGGATTAAATATTGTGTTTTCTCCCCCATCTACACACAATACCCCATAATGACAAAGTGAAAACATGGTTTTAGTAATTTATGCTAATGTCTTAAATGAAATACAGAAATATCTAATTTACATAAGTATTCACACCCCTGAGTCAATAGTTTGTAGAAGCACCTTTGGCAGTGATTACTTTTACTGAGAGTTGTACTCAGTGTTGTATTGGATTTGCCCCAAACATAACACTTGGTATTCAAGCCAAAAAGTGAATTGCTTTGCCACATTTTTTGCAGAATTACTTTAGTGCCTTATTGCAAACAGGATGCATGTTTTGGATTATGTTTTATTCTATTCAGGCTTCCTGCTTTTCACTCCGTCAATTAGTTTAGTATTGTGCAGCAACTACAATGTTGTTGATCCATCCTCAGTTTTCTCCTATCACAGCCATTGAACTCTGTAACTGTTTTAAAGTCACCATTGGCTTCATGTTGAAATCCCTGAGCGGTTTCCTTCCTCTCCGGCAACTGAGTTAGGAAGGACGCTTGTATCTTTGTAGTGACTGGGTGTATTGATTCACTATCCAAAGTGTAACTAAGAACTTCACCATGCTCAAAGGGATATTCAATGTCTGTTTTGTTTTTTTACCCATCTACCAATAGGTGCCATTCTTTGCAAGGCATTGGAAAACGTCCCATGTCTTTGTGGTTGAATCTGTGTTGGAAATTCAAAGCTCGAGTGAGGGACCTTACAGATAATTTGTATGTGTGGGTTACAGAGCTGATGTAGTCATGAAACAAAGAATTTATGTGTCTAATTAAGCAAATGTTTACTCCTGAACTTATTTAGGCTTGCCATAACAAATGGTGTGAATACTTATTGACTCAGGACATTTCAGCTTTTACATTTTTTTGTTATTTCTAAAAACATAATTCCACTTTGACATTATGGGGTATTGTGTGTAATCCAGTGACAGAAAACGTATATTTAATCCATTTTAAATTCAGGCTGTAACACAATTTTATTTTTTGAAGTCAACAAGTGTGAATACTTTCTGAAGGAACTGTAAAAGTGTGAATACTTTCTGAAGGCACTGTAAAAGTGTGAAAGTTCAAGATGTGCATGAGATTTAAAGTGCATCGCTAATAGACATTTGGGTCCCTCACGGAATAACTTTAGTCTACTACCTAGTAAATCCTTTAGTAGCCACTTCCAATTCAAATACATTCTCTGGTTGAGTGCATGCAATCACAGTCCCGAGCCATTGTATTTATTAGGAGTTGACTGTATGAACAAATCTCTATTGAGCTTCCTCAGTTTGAAAATCCATCAACATACCTTTAGTGTGTTTCTGTTGGGTTCAGGCAGAAGAAGAATGAGAAGGTTCAGAACATGTAGCTTCTGTTTCAGCTCAGGGATGTCTGGATAGGAGAGGACAGAGAATTACTATCAGTATGCTATTTTTGTAGAGCAAACAGAGGATGAGGTGTGAATGAACTGACCAGACAGAAATGTATGTATAAAACAATACAGAAAACAATCAACAGAAAGGCAGTGTGTGAATGAACCAAAATACTGTACATCTGAACTATGGCCTGGCTGGTCTATGGGTAATGACGCAGCTTCCGGCACACATGCAGTGTCCGCATAGGTTTGAATTTGACCTACTGCCCTTTGACACAATCTCTCTCTCTATCAGTTCAATAAATTCAGAATATAACTCAATATACAGGACCAGTCAAAGGTTTGGACACACTTACTCATTCAAGGGTTTTTCTTTACTTTTACTATTTATAGTGAAGACATCAAAACTATGAAATAACACACATGGAATCATGTAGTAACCAAAAAAGTGTAAAACAAATCAAAATATATTTTACATTCTTCAAGGTAGCCACCCTTTGCCTTGATGACAGCTTTGCACACTCTTGGAATTCTCTCAACCATCTTCACCTGGAATGCTCTTCCAACCGTCTTGAAGTAGTTCCCACATATGCTGAGCACTTGTTGGCTGCTTTTCCTTCACTGTGCGGTCCAACTCATCCCAAACCATCTCAATTGGGTTGAGGTCGGGTGATCGTGGAGGCCAGGTCATCTGATGCAGCACTCCATCACTCTCCTTCTTGGTCAAATAGCCCTTACACAGCCTGGAGGTGTGTTGGTTCATTGTCCTGTTGAAAAACAAATGTCCCACTAAGCCCAAACCAGATGGGATGGCGTATCACTGCAGAATGCTGTGGTAGCCATGCTGGTTAAGTGTGCCTTCAATTCTAGAAAAATCACAGACAATGTCACCAGCAAAGCACCCCCACATCTCCTCCGTGCTTCACAGTGGAAACCACACATGCAGAAATAATCCATTAACCTACTCTGTGTCTCACAAAGACATGGCGGTTGGAACCAAAAACCTCAAATTTGGACTCATCAGACCAAAGGACAGATTTGCACTGGTCTAATGTCCATTGCTCGTGTTTCTTGGCTTTGCAGCAATTCGACCACGAAGGCCTGATTCACGCAGTCTCCTCTGAACAGTTGATGTTGAGATGTGTCTGTTACTTGAACTCTGAAGCATTTATTTGGGCTGCAATCTGAGGTGCAGTTAACTGTAATGAACATATCCTCTGCAGCAGAGGTAACTCTCTGTCTTTCCTTCCTGTGACGGTCCTCATGAGAGCCAGTTTCATCATAGCGCTTGATGGTTTTTGCGACTGCACTTGAAGAAACTTTCCAAGTTCTTGAAATGTTCCAAATTGACTGACCTTCATGTCTTAAAGTAATGATGGGCTGTCGTTTGTCTTTGCTTATTCTCTTTGCCATAATATGGACTTGGCCTTTAATCAAATAGGGCAATCTTCTGTATACCACCCTTACCTTGTCACAACACAACTGATTGGCTCAAACGCATTAAGAAGGAAAGAAATTCCACAAAAAGGCACACCTGTTAATTGAAATGCATTCCAGGTGACTACCGCATGAAGCTGGTTGAGAGAATGCCAAGAGTGTGCAAAGCTGTCATCAAAGCAAAGGGTGGCTACTTTGAAGAATCTCAAATCTCAAATATTCTTTGATTTGTTAAACCCTCCCGTTTTGTTTGTTTTCATATTGAATTAATTCTGTCTTCCCGGTCCAAAGTCACCGCCCCATTTATAGCTGATTATAAATCCATAATAATACATATATTATCACCTAATATTGTGTTAGATCTTTTTATCAACTTAAGTTCTTGTGAACATTACAAGTTTTGAACTTCTATTTGCTATTTATGGCCTGTAGGCCTTATTGACCTGAGCTCATACAACTCGTTTTTGAGTAAAAAAACAGCATAATGTATGGATTATTTTGACTATAACAAGTACTCAGATGAAACACAGTGTTATTTATCACAGACTGTTTTGGGTCAAAGTTTAACATGGACAATCTCTTCCTCACCATTGTCATGATCAAAAGATATGATCAAGAGTCTCACATACAATATATTGTTTGGTCACTGTGCTGCCACAGAATGAATTGTGAGCAAGGCCTCAAAAAAGCTTTATATACCAGAGCTGTGAGAAAAGTTATATATATTATTGAAACAATGTTGAGATTGTTTGTGACAATGCCAGCAGGTGCGGTTCCCGTGGGGGAAAGGTTCTAATGGGGAAAGGTTCCTGTGGGGGTTGCCAATGGAAGCCAAGAAGTGGAATGAGGTGTGTGTGTGTGTGTGCTCAAACACACATGCATGTGGGGGTCTGGGAGAGGAAGTGTGTCCATCTGATGAATGGCCATCTGCCTGAACTCAATTTTATACACTAATTGTAGTCTCACCCATTCATTTCTAATGACCAGTCATTTTGGACCTGGAACACCTAAGGTGTTAAATAAATCAAGTGAAATAAAACACCCAAAATGTAATGAAAATCATCTAAATGTATTTTGTGTGTTGAGATGCCCTGTGTGGACAAAGTCATGGAATCTTATGACAATCAGATTAAATTAACTCAATTTCTCAGAGAGAAAATGTGTAGATCGGTCCAATTCGAACAGAACACAGCAGCAGGGTTACTACATGATGTGTTATTACATACATACAATGTAGAAAATAGTAAAAAATTAAGAAAAACCCTGGAATGAGCAGGAGTGTCCACATTTTTGACTGGCACTGTATATGTATGTATGTATGTATGTATGTATGTATGTATGTATGTATGTATGTATGTATACACATATATATACACACACACATATATACACACACACATATATACACACATACATACATACATACATACACACACACACACATATATGTGTGTGTGTATGTATATATATATTTTTTTTAAATAAATAGATCTGAACTATAATTTCCTCTCCTTTAGCTCAACAATGATCTGATCTGCAGACAAAGAGGTGTCTACAAATGATAAAGATTCACCTCACAAGCTAAAGGCCGAGCTAGTCATCATCAATCAGATCGTTATTTATTATGGTAGTCTATCATTACATAATTTCTTTGCTGACATTCAATGGTACAGGAAGCGATTGCATTATTAGCATATTCCATTAGAACAGCTTAAAGGCTATTAAGTTGTTTATCTTCTCTTAGACCTTTAAGTACCAAGTACAAAAGAGATAAGCGTTTTTATATTCCGCTATCGATACAGTAGCAAAGACTTAGGTAATTATGCTTCGGGCTTAGATAGTTATGACCATGCACACTACGGGTTGCGTGACTGAGCAAGCAGGGTTATATTCTGCTATCGATACAGTAATGACACTCAGACACGTTGCCATGCTATTTGCACAGTATGCAGGTCTGTGAAGGCCCGAGTAAATCACAGGCTACATCATCATGAGCGTGTTACTCTGACTAATGGGTGACCGCTGAATCAGCACATGTCTTGGTGCACATGGAGTTGATGCCGTGTAGGAACGAGCTGGTGTATGGTTTGTGGTTGCTCTGGCTCACCCCTGACAGCGCTGAACGCGTTGAGGTGCTCTGTGGTGAGCAGTGGAGAAGGCAGCTCTCGAATAAACTTCTTCACTAGCGCTGCAGCATCGTTGGGGCTGACCTCTTCCCAACTGAATCCTCCACTATAGAAGTTCTGCTCCAGATCCTGCTGCAACTTCTAATAAAAAAAAACACGGGACAAAAACAGACAATAGGTATAGTTCTGTGCGCTATATCCTCAGTCATATTCCTTCCTTCCATATACTCAGAATATGCCATGGCCAAGAAAGGGACAGGGAGGATATGAATGATTGTGGGGAAAAAAGTGTCTGTTCATTCTGAAATGATCTCACCTTGATTCTGGACTGAGAGCCTGGAACCCGCAGGATGCCTTCTGAGTCTACTCCGCTCTTCTCCAGGAAAGAGAGCAGCTGTAGAGGAGAGAGAGAAATAGAACTAAACCTAAGAAGGGCAGTAATCATGTAGGTCATCATGCTCTTGCACAGGTTTTCAATATACAGTAGATATTAGAAATGGGATGATGTTAACTAGAGCTGTTTAGCTTACCGCCTGCAGGATGAGAGGAGTGGTGGCAGTGGGATTGATTTTCTGATCATTCTCCAACAGCATGGCCAAGGGGACCCCATACAAGGCGCTCTCTTTGAATGAGAGAGCGAGAGAAAGGTTAGCATAGCAATCCTATACAACTTTGCATTCTCCTTGGGCTTGACACATGCGTTTAGCAGCAGAGACAGGTGAGGCATGTGGTGTGCATGCGTTCATGTCATGTTACAGGGAGTTCACATACCTAGTATCTTCCTCTTGCAGATTTTGTGTCTCTTCACGTCGAGCTCCAGCAGGTCGCAGAGCGCTGTCATTTCGATGAGGGCCAGCTGACGAACTTTCTTCATGTCCTGATTGGACAGGTCATGGATACGAGTCACACCCAGACGACACTGAGGGCAGGTCATCCTCTGTATGTGAGGGGGGGAGAGAATATAAGCAAGGGATCAGAAACAGTTTGTTTTTGTTAGACATCTCTACATTTTTTTTCTCTCTCTCTCTGTGTATGCAATGACTATAACTCAAATAATGAAAACAAAGATATTGTTGGCCTTGTGTGTTTACTTAACGTGTTCCATTTCAAATGCTCCTTCTGTGTCTCACTACGGGTAATGCCTCACAGGGGAGGAGTCTCAGGAAGATCCCCCCCCGGTGAATGATATACGCCATTCCCGTGGTGTTGTCTGATCTGATCAGGACATGGGCTCCCGAGTGGTGCAGCGGTCTAAGGCACTGCATCTCCGTGCTTGAGGCGTCACTACAGACACCCTGGTTCGAATCCAGGCTGGCGGTGATTGGGAGTCCCATAGGGCGGCGCATAATTGGCCCTGCGTCGTACGGGTTTGGCCGGTGTAGGCCGTCATTGTAAATAAAAATGTGTTCTTAACTGACTTGCCTAGTTAATAAAGGTTAAATAAAAAAATACAAAATTCCCCTCCAAGAAGGGCAAGGGTGACAGGCGAACTGTCCTGAGCTCCAGCACACTGCCACTCCATGTGGAGCTCCAGAGTCCGCTCGCTGCCATACCTCTGAAGACTGCCCCCCAACCTGCTAGCAAGTCATCGCTGCTCACAAGCTCCCTGTGGTGAACTCTGTTCAGTGTTACTCCCTCCAACAGGTAGGAGGAGTGAGAGTGCCATTTCAACAGAGTCCTCACACATGCATTTGTCGCTGACAATGTCTGTGTCGTCTCTGGTATATATGGTGATATTGGAACCATCGCTGGAGTGGCCTGCTGTGAAGAAGGCCCAGCGGAATCAACAGAGAAGCTGACGTGAGGAGGCCAAGTGTCTTCTGGCACTCTAATACGGACACGGCTTGTCCAAGCCGGAAACGGTCTACGTAGGCCTGTATCTTCTCCAATCTCACCTGAGGTAGACGTGCTCTCATAAGAGTTGAGTCGATCAACAGGTCTTCTCCCTGTTCAGGGTGAGGCACAGGTCTTGAATGAGCTTCAAGATTATCTTTGTGTCTGCTGTAGCTTGCTCTCTTGATTGAGCACACACCAGCCAGTCGTCCAGGCAGTTCAGCACTAGAATATCCTAGGACACGACTGTGTCCATGCACTTTGTGAACGGACGGCAACAGCGAGGCCGAACGGGAGGACTTTAAATTCGTAAGCCACTCCTTTGAAGGCAAACCGGAGGTCATTTCATTGATCTCGATGAACGGGAACGTGAAGTACGCATCCTTCAAGTCAAGCGTGGTGAACCATTGGCCGCTCTAGACTGCCTGATACCCGCGCTGGCGTGAGCATCTTAAACTTGAGCTCTTTTAAACATTTGTTGAGGCCGTGCAGGATCAGGATCAGCCGAAAGCTGTCATCCTTTTTTGGAACTATGAAATACGTGGAGTAGAACCCACTTAGCTGTTCTAGTAGCTCTACCTTTCTGATTGCGTCCATGCTCAGGAGCGAGGCTATCTCCACCCGGAGCGTATCCTTCCTCACCCCATTTGCCACCGAGATGACCCAGATGCCTCTGTAGGACGGTGGTGTGCATTGGAACTGGAGTTTGTATCCCCCCAGGACTGTGGCCAGTACCCAGGGAGACTCCACCTTCCTCTCCCAATTTGCCCTTTGGGCCTGGAAGAGACAGCCAAGGCAGATCGCGAGCAACTCAGGGGGACTTTCAGGGCCCATCCTTCTTAGCCATGTAAGGGTGGTCACGATGCCTGTGCTTGTGCTGTCGGGGTGCAAAACGCCAGGTTCCCATTTCCCTACCCTCATACATAGTTTATCTAGCACCCAGTTTCTTTGTCCCAATTCTATGATCTGGTCCATGAGATGGCATTGAGACAGGCTAGATGATGGTAGTTGTAACTGGACACAAGTAGCCCACAAGCTAAAGCTCTACCCTCTGTACCACTTTGTGTTCAAGCCAAGGCTGGACAGGTAAAATTCAGTCGCCACCAAGCACTGTTCCCACACCATGCTTACAGCACTTCACCTCCAGAAATATAATGCTATTTTTCCCCCTTGCCAAGGGGTACAGAGACGTGTGATTTCTATAGGGAGCGACTCTCCATAAAAGCCGCCAGAGGGTGCAACCAGACCGGCTTAGGGGCCTGTCCACAGCGGCAGAGAGGATTAGGGCACAGCTCACATGGTGCCTGGCCCTGCCCCCTCTCATGAAGAAGACAGATTTTTCCCTCGCCCACTATCAGAAGAGGGCTGCTGCTGATTTTCTAGAGCCCTATCCCCCAGGCAGTGACCAATCGTTTGTGCCCGCTGTTTACTGTTTGGTCCATCTGTCACTTACATGCTTCAGAAATGTGACATCTGTAAGAAGGAGGGTGAAGCCTTTGAACTTCTGTATACCCCGCAGACCCAGGCCCCATGGGGAAAAAACAAAGAATTCAATTTTTTTGCTCCATTCCAGACGTACTCTGCTTTCTACAGGACCTTTTGGACGATGAAAAAAACTTTTTTTCATTGTAAAAGGTGTATTTGGCAGCCATCTCTCCCTGATCTGATGTTTTATGAAGGTCGGGTGTCGCCTACGTCTAATAGACAACAGCTGGTATCCATCCTGGTATCTTTTTGTTATGCTTGAGGCCATTTCACAGCCACCGTTCGAGCCGCTGGAATGCGTGGAAATTTGATTTCACTCCTTTAAATCCACATTACTATTAGCCATTACAAGTGGGTAGGAGAGCTGCACGCATTGTCAGCCCACCACTCGTGTCTGTGCTTTGCCCCAGGCTTATCCGAGGTTACATTACAACCTAACCCCGCTTTTGTGCCTGAAGTCAGTCGTGCTTATAATCGCCTCACTTTAGAGCTGTTGGCCTTTCATCCACCACTCTTCTCCTCCATGGAGGAATAACATTTCCACCTCTTTCCAACTCCACCTCTACAGTTGAAGTCGGAAGTTTACATACACTTAGGTTGGTGTCATTAAAACATGTTTTTCAACCACTCCACAAATTTCTTGACTTGTGTAGTAGGATTCAATCTTAGTCCTGTATTGACGCTTTGCCTGTTTGATGCTTCGTCTGAGGGCCTAGTGGGATTTCTTATAAGCGTCCAGATTAGTGTCCCACTCCTTGAAAGCCGCAGCTCTAGCCTTTAGCCGGGTGCGGATGTTGCCTGTAATCCATGGCTTCTGGTTGGGATATGTACAGTTGAAGTTGGAAGTTTACATGCACTTAGGTTGGAGTGATTAAAACCTGTTTTTAAACCACTCCACAAATTTCTTGTTAACAAACTATAGTTTTGGCATGTCGGTTAGGACATCTACTTTGTGCATGACACAAGTAGTTTTTCCAACAATTGTTTACAGACAGATTCTTTCACTTATAATTCACTGTATCACAATTCCAGTGGGTCAGAAGTTTACATACACTAAGTTGACTGTGCCTTTAAACAGCTTGGAACAGCTTCTGATGGGCTAATTGACATCATTTGAGTCTTTTGGAGGTGTACCTGTCGATGTATTTCAAGGTCTACCCTCAAACTCAGTGCTTCTTTGCTTGACATCATGGGAAAATCAAAAGAAGAAAAATAAATCTAAAGAATCATCCAAGACCTCAGAAAGTATGGTTCATCCTTGGGAGCAATTTCCAAACACCTGAAGGTACAACATTCATCTGTACAAACAATAGTACCCAAGGATAAACACCATGGGACCATGCAGCTGTCATACCGCTCAGGAATGAGACGTGTTCTGTCTCCTAGAGATGAACGTACTTTGATGTGAAAAGTGAAATTCAATCCCAGAACAACAGCAACGGACTTTGTGAAGATGCTGGAGGAAAGTACAACAGTATCTATATCCACAGTAAAACGAATCCTGTATCAACATAACCACTGCTCCAAAACTACCATAAAAAAGCCAGACTACGGCTTGCAATTGCACATGAAGACCAAGATCGTACTTTTTGGAGAAATGTCCTCTGGTCTAATGAAACAAAAATATAACTGTTTGGCCATAATGACCATGGTCAATTTTTGGAGGAAAAAGGGGGAGGCTTGCAAGCCGAACACCACCATCCCAACCCTGAAGCATGGGGGTGGCAGCATCATGTTGTGGGGGTGATTTGCTGTAGGAGGGACTGGTGAACTTCACAAAATAGATGGCATCATGAGGCAGGAAAATTACGTGGATATATTGAAGCAACATCTCAAGACATCAGTCAGGAAGTTAAAGCTTGGTCGCAAATGGGTCTTCCAAATGGACAATAACCCCAAATGGGTCTTCCAAATGGACAACTTTGGAAGCATACTTCCAAAGTTGTGGCAAAATGGCTTAAGGACAACAAAGTCATGGTATTGGTGTGGCCATCACAAACCCCTGACCTCAATCCTATGTAAAATGTGTGGGCAGAACTGAAAAAGAGTGTGCGAGCAAGGAGGCCTACAAACCAAAATTCACCCAATTTATTGTGGGAAGCTTGTGGAAGGCTACCCGAAACATTTGACCCAAGTTAAACAATTTAAAGGCAATGCTTCCAAATATTAATTGAGTGTATGTAAACTCCTGACCCACTGGGAATGTGATGAAAGAAATAAAAGCTGAAATAAATAATTCTCTCTCTATTATTCTGACATTTCACATTCTTAAAATAAAGTGGTGATCCTTACTGACCTAAGACAGGAAAATTATGAAATGTCAGGAATTGTGAAAAACTGAGTTTAAATGTAGTTGGCTAAGGTGTATGTAAACTTCCGACTTCAACTGTAGATGGACAGGACGAGAGCCCTACAAAAGAGCGATCAGCACTGTCTCTTGGGCACCTCCCCACGCAGGGAGACCCATTTCTCTCCGGCGTTTATCCAATTGGATAGTGGAGGCTATTATAGTGGCATAGAATAGCAAGGGTTTACCACCTCCGGAGATCCCGAGGGCTCACTCCACCAGAGGTATGGCTGCATCATGGGCATTGCTCAAAGTGTCTCTGTTCAAAAGGTCTGTAATGAGGCATGTTGGGGAACTTCATGAGGTTCTACTGACAACGTCACTGCGCCCTTGTTAATGCACATGGAGCTTAGTGTCGGAACTTCTGAGGGTTGATCCTGTCTAGACTTGGCTTCGGAGAGTATATGAACACTAAGGGAGTTGTTTATATCCCCATAGTGGGGCAACGAACAAGTAATTTAAATATAACTTCAAGTTACTTACTGTAACCCCGGTTATATAATATTATGAGTGAGGTGTCTCACTGCGTTTTACTTCAAGCTCTGCGTGAGAAAGACAAACATGTACTAGAAGTGAAGATGTACTTTCTTTGTCTTATACTTAATAATGAATTATATCATTTCCTAACACTGTTATCTAACATACTGTACGGGGGGGGGGGGGGGGGGCGAGAGAGAGAGACACTCTTACAGGCAGTGTGCCGTCCTCCTTCCTCTTCCGGCCGTTGTTCTGTATCTGTGGCAGCATGGCCTGTTTCAACAAGATGGCCGCCTGTTCACAGTATGCAACTTCTGTGATGAAGACATCCTCTTTAGGATCTCCTCCATGCTGCTGCTCCAAGCTGACCTCTGGCAAACATACACATGTTGATGTGTTAATGAATGTGTACAAAAATATACAAAAATTATGTTTATTGTCACAGACTGTTCTCTCTGCTACCGCACGGCAAGCGGTACCAGAGCGCCAAGTCTAGGTCCAAAAGGCTCCTTAGCAGCTTCTATCCCCTACCCATAAGACTGCTGAACAGTTAATCACATGGCTACTCAGACTATCTGCATTGACCCTCCCCCCTTTTTTTAAGCCACTGCTACTCGCTGTTTATTATCTCTGCATAGTCACTTTACTCCTACCTACATGTATTTACCTCAACTAACCTGTAACCCCACATTGACTCGGTACCGGTACCCGCTTTATAAAGCCTCGTTATTGTATTGTGTTACTTATTTATTTATTTTTTACTTTAGTATATTTAGTAAATATTTTCTTAACTCTTATTTTTCTTGGTTAAGGGCTTGTAAGTAAGCATTTCAGGCAAAGGTCTACTACACCTGTTGTATTCGGTGCATGTGACCAATAAAACTGGATTCAATATGACAGTGAAATGTGTTGTTTCACAGGGTCAGCCATAACAGTACGACGTCTCTGGAGCAAATTAGGGTTAAGTGCCAAGATCAAGGGTACATCGACAAATGTTTCACCTTGTAAGCTTGGGTATTCGAACCAGCAACCTTTCAGTTTTAGACCTAACGCTCTAACGCTCTAACGCTCTAACGCTCTAACCACTGGACTACCTGTCGCCCTAATAGTGTGCCTCATAGTAGTCATAATGGTTAGCATGCTGGAGCTATCTCAGGTAATACAACACAAGTAAATGTTCGCTCAGTGCATGCTGATCCCGAAGGGGATCTTAAATTAAGTGTAGTTTATTATGGCTAGCAAGGCCAGCTAGTCTGGGGAGAGAGAGTTCAGGATTCATCTGAACCAATCAGAACAGAGGATGTGGAGTAGGAATGTGGAGCTAGCTGATACCTTGTCGTAGGGTCTTGGTGATAGTCTCCATGCTGTCCTCTGGTATAGATGATATAGATGCGCTAGGTTCTATAGGGTCAGGGTCTTGAAACTTTGGTAGAGGCGTCTGCATGGGGAGGATAGAAGGCATCAATCAGAAACAATGGGGTTGAAAAGCTATTGTAACAGTTGACCTGATTTGTTGTTTTTATTTTTATATACGATTGTGGCCTACACTTAAGAAAATACCAATCCCAGAGAGGATAACACATGAAAGCATTAAACAACACTTATTTCCATTGTGATCCTAGTTGTCGTTTTGCATAATTTCACTGTCAGATGAATAGAAGTAGGGCGAGAGAAGAGGTGTTTTCTAGTGTTAAATAACTGATATGATCAGAGGAACAGCAGTTCCACTCCCATCTCGGGGCCGCTCAGAGACGTGATTTCCTTTTATTCTGATAGGTCAACTGTCTTTCTTAATAGAGTCAGTTACAACTGTTCTGCTCCTTTGAGAATGGACACCAGTGGAATGAATTAATTAGACTATTTAACAAAAGAGATAAGGTGTTTTGCATTTTTTTCATCTTTGCTGATGTCTACTTGACTCAGCAGTAGCTGCTGGTGCAAAATCAAAGAATAAAAGACTGATTGAATGGCGCAGGTGGAGGTGGCTGCCATTGTGCTATTGTGTGTATGTTTTCACATTATTTGTAACTTATTTTGCACATAATGTTTCTGCCGCCGTCTCTTATGACCGAAAATAGCTTCTGGATATCAGGACAGCGACTACTCACCTCGTACTGGACAAAGATTTTCTCTTTAACGAGTCGGACGCAAAGGATTGACTTCAGACAACCGACAAGGCCAACATCCCCATCATTCGCAGGAGAAAGAGACGGAGATATCAGGGACGTAGGTCGGGGTGCCTTGTAAGGATCCAACGGCTAGTGGGTAATCTACCATCAGCCCTATTAGCCAACGTACAATCATTGGATAATAAAATAGACGAGCTACGATCACAAATATCCTACCAACGGGACATTAAAAACTGTAATATCTTATTTTTCATCGAGTCGTGGATGAACGACCACATGGATAAAATACAGCTGGCCGGTTTTACGCTGTATTGACAAGATAGAACAGCTGCCTCCGATAAGACAAGGGGTGGCGGTCTGTGTATATTTGTAAACAACAGCTGGTAAACTAAATATAATATTAAGGAAGTCTCGAGGTTATGCTCACCTGAGGTAGAGTATCTCATGATAAGCTGTAGACCACACTATTTACCAAGAAAGTTTTCCACTTTATTTTTCGTAGCTGTCTATTTACCACCCCAAACCGATGCTGGCACTAAGTCCCCACTCACTGAGCTGTATAAGGCCATAAGCAAACAGGAAAATGCTCACCTAGAGGCGGCGCTCCTAGTGGCCGGGGACTTTAATGCAGGGAAACTTAATCCATTTGACCTCATTTCCACCAGCATGTAAAATGTGCAACCAGAGGGGAAAATCTAAAAATCTAGAGACACGTACAAAGCTCTCCCTCACCCTCCATCTGGCAGATCTGACCATAATTATAGTCTCCTGATTCCTGCTTACAAGTAAAAACAAAATCAGGAAGCACCAGTGACTCGGTCAATAAAGAAGTGGTCAGATGACAAAGATATCGTCCCCACAGTGACCATACGTACATACCCCAATCAGATGCCATGGATTACAGGCAACATCCGCACCGAGCTAAAGGGTAGAGCTGCCGCTTTCAAGGAGCGGGACTCTAACCCGGAGGCTTAAAAGAAATTCCACTGCCCTCAGACAAACCATCAAGCAGTTAAAGCGTCAATACAGGACTAAGATTGAACCGTGCTACACTGGCTACGATGCTCATCGGGTGTGGCAGGACTTGCAAACTATTACAGACTACAAAGGGAAGCAGAGCCACGAGCTGCCCAGTGACACAAGCTTACCAGATGAGCTAAATTACTTCTATGCTCACTTCGAGGCAAGCACCACTGAAGCATGCGGACAACTGTGTGATTACGCTCTCTGTAGCCAATGTGAGAAAGACCTTTAAACATGTCAACATTCACAAGGCCGCAGGGCCAGATGGATTACCAGGACGTGTACTCCGAGCATACGCTGACCAATTGACAAGTGTCTTCACTAACATTTTCAACCTGTGCCTGACTGAGTCTGTAATACCAACATGTTTCAAGCAGACCACCATAGTCCCTGTGCCCAAGAACACCAAGGTAACCTGCCTAAATGACTACCAACCCGTAGCACGTCTGGAGCCATTAAGTGCTTTAAAAGGCTGTTCATGGCTCACATCAACACCATTATCCCATAAACTCTAGACCCACTCCAATTTGAATACAGCCCCAACAGATCTACAGATGCAATCTCTATTGCACTCCACACTGCCCTTTCCCACCTGGACAAAAGCAACACCTATGTGAGAATGCTATTCATTGACTACAGCTCCGCGTTCAACACAATAGTGTCCTCAAAGCTCATCAATAAACTAAGCACCCTGGGACTAAACATCTGCCCTCTGCAACTGGATCCTGGATTTCCTGACGGGCCACCCCCAGGTGGTAAGGGTAGGTAACAACACATCTGCCACGCTGATCCTCAACAAGAGGGCCTCTCAGGGGTGCGTGCTCAGCCCACTCCTGTACTCCCTGTTCAGCCATGACTGCATGGCCAGGCACGACGCCAACACCATCATTAAGTTTTCAGACGACACAACAGTGGTAGGCCTGATCACCGACAACAACGCGACAGCCTATAGGGAAGAGGTCAGAGACCTGACCATGTGGTGCAAGGACAACAACCTCTCCCTCAATGTGACCAAGACAAAGGAGATGATTGTGGACTACAGGAAAAGGAGGACCGAGCATGCCCCCATTCTCATCGACGGAGCTGTAGTGGAGCAGGTTGAGAGCTTCAAGGTCCTTGGCGTCCACATCACCAACAAACTAACATGGTCCAAGCCAGAGGTGTGGACTCGAGTCACATGACTTGGATTCGAGTCACAAATATAATGTCTTGCAACTCGACTTTGACTTTAACACCAATGACTCGTGACTTGACATGGACTTGAGCCTTATGACTAGACCTGACTTGATACCCTCCCCATGCCTAAATATTAAAAATGATGCTATTAAAAAAAGTGTGCAGTGCATCAACTCTTCATTTAACTGATTATAGTTTGAATCGGACAGCAGCCAATCAAATTGTGCGTGGCAGTGCAGAGGAACATCGGTGGGTGAACTCATGCAGGACATGCAGGAAGAAAATTACAGATGGAGGCGCAACAATTTCCAACTTTGTTCGACATTTGAAGTTGCACAAAGAACGATAAGTCGTGGCTAATATAGCCGATAGCTATCCATCACACAAGGTTGTGTGTGTGTAACTTGTTTCATGAGTTTCTTTTTGCTGGCTTGTGATGTCTGGAGCCTGTATTGTTATGTGTGCTCCTCACTGCTTGCCTAGATTAGACTTGCAGATTGACTCGCCACCACGCTGTTTGGAGCTGGAAAAGATCAAATGAGCACATTTGTGGCAGAGTGCCTCCTAGAATGGTTGTGTACTCTTCCTAACCTGCTGATTACGGCGAGTGCTTGAACCTCTGTGTTTATGCTTCACACAAATCCCACCATTCCCCTCTCTGCTGTCCTCCTCAGTTTTCTCCATTGATAATGAATGAAGAACGTCGGCTTATTTCATCTGAGGCACCACATGCAGATACAGTTTTCCAGATAGAAATGCAATATATAGATCTGTACTCCATTCTCTATTCTACACGGCAAAGGCTGTTGTAGGTGATGTACTTCTATGCAACCACCCCACACGACCCGACCCAGCCTACCACGCCTCTCCCGATGTCACAGGGGTCTTTCTGATGGCTACCCATGTATTTCCATGGAAATATAACGTTTATTTGGAAAGTAATAAATATATAGATATTTTTAAAAGCATACATGATTTGCGTAAATGTAATATACTAACTATTACTCTTGTTAAACATATGAAATGGTATTACATTTGGTGAAGAGCACATTATGACTTGTTTAGGACTCGAAACTCAAAGTTTAGGACTTGAGTCTTGACTTGATGGACTTGACTCGGACTTGCCTGTCTTGACTTGGGACTTGACTTGGGACTTGAGTGCTAAGACTTGAGAATTACTTGTGACTTGTAAAACAATGACTTGGTCCCACCTCTGGTCCAAGCACACCAGGACAGTCATGAAGAGGGCACGACAAAACCTATTCCCTCTCAGGAGACTGTTCTACAGTTGCACCATCGAGAGCATCCTGACTGGGTTGCATCACTGCCTGGTATGGCAACTGCTCGGCTTCCGACTGCAAGGCATTTAAAGAGGGTAATGCATACGGCCCTGTACATCACTGGGGCCAAGCTTCCTGCCATCCAGGACCTTTATACCAGGTGGTGTCAGAGGAAGGCCCTAAAAATGTTCAAAGGCTCCAGCCATCCAAGTCATAGACTGTTCTCTCTGCTTCCGCACGGTGGTACCGAAGTCTAGATCCAAAAGGCTTGTTAATTTAACAGCTTCTACCCCCAAGCCATAAGACTCCTGAACAGCTAATCAAATGGCTACCCAGACTAGATTTGCATGTCCCCCCCCCCCCAACCCCTTCTTTTACGCTGCTGCTACTCTCTGAGTATTATCTATGCATATTCACTTTAACTCTACCTACATGTACATATTACCTCAATTACCTCAACTAACCGGTGCCCCCGCACATTGACTCTGTACCGGTACCCCCCTGTAGATAGCCTCGCTACTGTTATTTTACTGCTGTTCTTTAACTATTTGTTGTTTACATTTTATTTCTTTTTTTGCTTAACACTTATTTTTCTTTAAACTGCATCATTGGTTACGGGCTTGTAAGTAAGCAATTCACCTGTTGTATTCGACAAATACGATTTGATTTGAAAGAATACATCCAATTTTATGTGTGTATTTGTTTTGTTTCAGCTGCTTGTACAGGAAATCCATCATGTTATCACAGGAAACAGAAACATGTTATCACAGGAAACAGAAAAGCTGCGGTTTAAATGCACCTTGATTGAACAGAGCCAGTACCCCCCCCCCCAAAAAAAAAATGTGTCACATAGTCACACAGCCTCCAGGCTGTACCATATCAGTGTGAAAGTAAGTCGTCAGTCTGACCTGAGCAATGGAGGAGGGTGATGAGCTAAAGACGTCCCTGACGTCGCGCGGCGGGGGTTTGCTCCTCTTCCTCAGGGACAGGGTGTAGGAATCGAGCCTCCTCTGGACGGCTGCGGCCTGCGTACGGGTCAGAGTGGACAGTAGGATGGCCTGGTCAACATCCTGGTCTTCCCTGTCCTGTTCCCGGTCTCTGTCTCTGTCTGGTCTCTGCTGCTGCTGTCTTATCAGAGTGGACAGACCTGCATCCTGGAGCCACTGCTCCTCTTGCTCTCCCTCTGAAACACATAACAGCTTCATGACAGAGACTATACATACGGCATGCTTCTGTACGCGTGTGTGCTTGCCTGTCTGCATCTGTGTGTGCATACGTGCTTGCATGCATGCTTATGTGACTGTCCATATTATACTACAACTTGCAGCTCCATGCATAACACATGTACCGTCTGAGGAATGAATAAACTGTATTTTTTAGAGGGAGAGTACATTGCAGTATTGCACATAATATTGTCGCTCCATGTATAGCAGACACACATGGTTCAACAGAACACAACTCGCTACAAAAACAACAGGCAACCATATAACAACCAATTTTCATTGTTCACATCATAACAATAGGCCTATGGAGGTCATTAATTGACTGACTGACACTAGTCCTGTGTCTCTGTGCTTACCTTCAGAGTGTCTGGAGTCTCGACTGGCGCTGTCAGTGTCAAGGTCAATGTAACCGCTATCTTGGCTGCGTATGGTCTCCACCTCACTCCAGAAGGAGTCCAGGCACAGTTTGTCAGGGTGCTGTTGTTGTGGTTCCTGGTGGGACGCTGTACATTTGTCCTGTGTGTGTTCAGCTGCAGCTTGGTCCTGGTAGCTTGGCCTGGCCCAAGGCTTACCGTTCATCTCGGAGGGACTGGGGCTCCTGACAACCAGATAGACGGGAAGAAACAATAATAACATATCAGAAGATAAACAGAGAGAGGAAAATAAAATGTGAGAGAGAGACAGGGAGGATCCAGATTCCAGAGAGATGGAGAGATAAAAAACTGGAGGAGGGATGCATGGAGGGAGGGAAGGAAGTAGAAGAGAGAGCGTGGACTGGACACAAAGACTCAGATTTCCATTGTTCTCAAGAATAGTCCCGCAGGCGTGATACTGTGTGAGACCCCTAGATGTCGCTGTGGCGCTCTTTCCAACCAAGCTTTTCTCTCATTTAGATCAATTCATCCACTGATTGTGATGGCATTAATGTGTATCGATATGAATTCCAGATACAGATACAAGAGTTGCATAGTGTTCTAAGCATGGTTGACATAATTAAAGCCTAGACAATAAAATATATCAGTCTTATAGTTGGTTTCCTTTATTTTCAGTTATATTCAGTTACCTGTATGCGCTATTGATAACATTTAATCCACAATCATATTTTTTTTTGCAACTATTGATCCTCTGCGGCTAAATGTTGGTCTTTGGTGTATTTTGAACATTGAGATAAATATATATAACTATAAAAATTATGTAAATATTTTTGGGGACTTTTTGACCCAGCCCCTGACTCACACAATTGACCAGTCAAATTATTATGCTGTTTTTATCTTATTTATTAAATCAGTTACCCCCCCAGTTACCCACTTGTGCCCCCTACCTCCTCTCTACAGCATCAGGAGCAGGCTGTCTACATTCATTGAGAGAGTGCTCCTGAATATTCCTGTGATTGACAGTTGCAGTAAAAAATTGGACATACCTACTCATTCCAGGGTTTTTATTGATTTATACTATTTTTGACCTTTTAGAATAATAGTGAAGATGTCAAAACTATGAAATAACACATATGGAATCGTGCAATAACCAAAAAAAGTGTGATAAAAAAACATTTGGATTTGTTTATTGAAAATTCTTCAAGGTAGCCACCCTTTGCATTGATGACAATCACCCATTTTTAATGATTATTATTATTATTATTTTATTATTTTCTTGCTGCCTCTTGGGTCCCTCCACAGGCCTGTTCCAAGGCTTTTCAGCCCCGGTAAGCCCCTGCATTAACCCGGCCCAGTACACAGGGGAGGATTGACTGGTGTTGCCAGTTTCTGTGACCCTTTAAAAAGCTTCTTAGAATCATTTTGAAATAAACAGATAATCCCTTGATATCCAAGAACAGGCTCACCGTTCTTACAACAGGATATTTCGCAAGTTGTCCCAAAGAAAGACCCAAAACGAATGGATAAAAAATACAAATTTTCATTTTGTGGACAATTTCTGATTCCATCATTCTTCTTCTTCTTTTTTTTGCATTCTACACTATTTCTCTGGCATACAATAGAAAGGTTAAGTTCCTCAAATCACAACAGAGAACAAATCATTTTTATTAAAAAAGTGTATCTGGTATTTTCCCTCACAACTTTGTAAGCCTGACTATTAATGCTCAGATAACCTTCCACACAAAATCATATGAACAGAATCAGGCCTGCTCTTACCACAGAACATCTGCAGTACACACACAGCCCATTCCTTCTCCATCTGTCCCCTCCTAAAATAGGCTGAACCTGCCACAACCTGTGGAACTCGCACAGCACATGATGCCCCACAGAACTAAGTCCTACAGACAAAATAGGCTAACAAACATCATCAGCAACAAACACATTTTGCTTCCAAAGTCAGTCAGACAACCTTAAGGAAACTACTGTTGATTAATTGAAACCTGTGTTGATAGTGAGACAGTACTGTGCCATGGAGTGGGCATATAGTATGTAAAAGTGCCCCATTACTCAAGAATTGACATCATAATTTACTCAAAGTCTGAGTAAAGCCTGTGATCTCAAGCTAAAATTCTACCATAACTGAGCAGGCAGCAGCTCCAGAAGCATACATACCTGTTGGTAGCTTGGGAGCTTGATTTGGATCGCAAACTACTGAGGGGGCTGTGGGTCAGTCGGAGCCTGAGTCTGTTTAGCGGCGTGTGACGTAGAAACTGCCTGGAAGAGTTGGACATAGGAGCGAGCCTGCTCACTACTTCCTTTCTGCCTCCCATGTCCTCCCACTCAACAAATGTCTCCAACAGCAGAATCAACTGGCTTTTACCAGTCTTCGAATAGGATAGCAATCCATCTTCAGTTTCCGCTCAAATCAAAAATTGGTCAATGCTCCAGGGCTTTTGCTGGCCAAGTGCATGTAGAGTTAGAGGTATGTGGGGTGACTGAAAGAGGAATGTGTTAGCGATGGTGGCTACGCCTCCACGCCACATCAGTCATCAACACCTAGCTAGCTGTCCCCTCCCTCTGGGGACACACCCTAACCCTGTAGTCCTGGCTCCTATACTGCTACACATCCAGAGCCAAAGGGGATTAGCAACACTCCCGCCCACAAAGCACACACACAACTTTCACAGAAACACACATTGCAGCTCCCGCCAGTCGAAGTCCAAAACAAACCCTCATCACAAATCAACTCCAACTAAGACAATGTCAGTGCACCAAAGCTGATAGGTTATTGATAACAGAAACGTTGACATTTCACAAGATAATTAGGCCCAAGGTGGGAAATGCTGGTAGATTTTGGCATTGGCTCGTATAATATATATTCTTACCAGCCACATTGGTGGGTGGTTCCCCAGAGCATTTGAGAGCATTAAAAAGCATACGTGTGTGTGTGTGTGTGTGTGTGTGTGTGTGTGTGTGTGTGTGTGTGTGTGTGTGTGTGTGTGTGTGTGTGTGAGAGAGAGAGTGTCAGCTCTGGAAGAGAGAACCTCAATGCTAGAGTGGTGAAAGCAGGATGGGGTACCTTGTTTTCTGTGATTTATCTTCATTCTTTATTTATTTTCTGAAAAACATTTGGTTGCAACTGTTGGACCAAAAATTGAATTCCCCACCCTGATTAGACCTACCAAGATCAGACACTAGTAGCCCTTGAACTGCCACTAAATTTATACATACAAATCGAATCATTCCTTTTTACCATCCACATTCACACAGACCATAAATTGGTTTGCTGTAGCAGATATAGCAAACTGCTAAGACTAAAATGTAAATGTCATGTAAATGTCATGTAATTGCGTATTCACAAAACTCAATCCAATAAATCAACATGAGGAAGATAGCTGTAGTGACATCGTCATTCCCTGAAGATAAATACCTGGTTATTAATAGTCTCCATACCTGTGTAAGGTGACATGGTTGAGAAAGCCAGGTGAACAGGCCTGCCAGCATTATCTGCTAATGAACCTCATCCTCCCTATCTCATCTACTCTCTTTCACTCTCTCTCCCTCTATCACTTTCTCCCCTCCCGACAACACTATTTTTTCAGGAGATGATGTCAACAGAACAGACAGGCTACATCAGGTGAAAGGGGGGGGGGGGGGGGGGGGGAAATCGTGTTGTTTTGAGACTAACAACAACAGACTAGCTTGATATCAAAATTCTCCTCATTGTATGTCAAATGTAAGCTTGACATTATCTTCAATATTGATATCAGATAAATGCTTACAGCAGTATAAGCAGAAAGTCAAGGGTATCATCAGTATAAGCAGATCAGGCTGATTTGAGGCTGATATGCTTACATTTTGATTCAACATTTATTGAACCTTACAGCCTATTGTATGGAAGCGGGAAAGTGGTGACGCAAGTAGCATATTACATATGCTTTCATAATCAGGTCACCCATTAGAGTAGTTTCTTGAAAGGTATGAAAAAGGCTATTATTAGGCTTTGTTTTTTGTTGTTGTCAGAAAACCAGTCTTGAAGCATTTGAAAATAAATACAATCAGCTCAGAGCAGAACTGTCCGTAGGAAGTCCCACACAATGTTTACAACCACAGGAATATTCCCATGAGATTTCAGTGAACCTGCTAAGTGAAAGAGATCGGTAGCGAGCTTGCTACCTCTATGCTAATGTTAGTTAGGTATAGAGCTACCGCATTTAGCTCACGTCTTCCATCTAAATAACACAGATAAAACTAACCAAATGTAAACATGTCTGCCAGCTGTTGGTAGCTAACTGCTGATGTTGTCATAGATAACACAAGCCTATGGGAAAGAGTCATTTTCAAGGTGTTTGTGGGGACTGCGTGTGGCGGTAATTCGTTTGCTCTGTGGCTCTGGGGGAGTTTGCTGAATGGCCTGCCGAGTGGAGGCTAAACTGAAATGCGACGCTTTGGCTATGGATCTGATCGCCAATCCCTGATCGGCTTTCTTTGGAGGGGTTTGATTGTGAATTTTGATCCATGGGAAAGTTTATTTTTGGATCTTCTTGTTGAAGAGGCAGCAGATAACATTAGCTTGCTAGAGCTAACTATCCTCTTCCTCCATTTCTGAATGAATTTGTGGCTATTTCTT
Source organism: Oncorhynchus mykiss (assembly GCF_057628025.1). Taxonomy (NCBI): domain Eukaryota; kingdom Metazoa; phylum Chordata; class Actinopteri; order Salmoniformes; family Salmonidae; genus Oncorhynchus; species Oncorhynchus mykiss. Next base: position 32,334,263 of record NC_143028.1, on the reverse strand, counting down.
GCAATACACTGTAAGTGAGATAGATTTTGTTCGTGTACTGCCACATGTTGATAGCATCGCTAAGTTTGTCACTGGTATGGACTAGTAACTATCCTTAACCTAGCCAGTTAGACAGTGATAGCCGCAAGCTAAAACAGTGGAGAGAATTCACTTTCTATAAAGGCTGTAATTGTAGCAATATGTTGTGAATATTGTAGAACAATCCATACAAAAACACAACAAAATCTATACAAAAAAGTGAAGTGTCATTTACAGTTTACCATGTACATAAGGCTACAGGCAATATATTCCTGTACTGTGTGAGTCATAGAAAATGACGATCCTGCGTTCGGGGCTTTCCGGCAGTCTTCATGGTTTTTATATGTGCAGAAAATAAATTGTTCCATCGTAAACTAACAAATAATTGTTCAAGTTAGAACCCATGTGAATTTGATAATGTATAGCACCAACTACATACATATCTGATAAGGTCCATGATCTGCAACATGGACTTTAAGCCTAGTTAATACTATCACAACCCAGAGTAACCCAATGGCTACCAAGTCAAGTAATTAAGTAATCTACTCGGTCGTCTCATCACTGACAGACTAGAGACTACTAGGCCACATTCTTAATCCTAACAGCTGAATTTCTTTGGAATCCTCTTATGTACTAGAGAATTCAACAGTTAAGTCATGCAGACCTAGCCTGGTTGGAGTCTCTATTCAGCTATAACATTCCACTCCTGTCATCTCCCAAATGTAAAAAAAAATATTTAAAAACGGTACCCAGACGAATGCAGAGACCTGGGATAGAGACTTTCTTTCAACGGGTGATCACCACAGTACATGGGAGGGAAGAAGAAAGGAAAGAAAGGTTCAGAAGAAAGGAAAGAAAGTGATCTGGTTAGTACTCTGATCGGTTGTAAATTGACAACATAGCTCATTATCAATCAATTAGTACTCAGAACTGTTTGTCTATACCCAGCACACCATGTATTGTGCTTCCAAGTAAAAATAAGAGCATTGGTAGAAGTAATCCATTAATTCAGAATGACGTTCTATATGACAACACTGTATCTCAGTCAATTACATGTCCAGTAAGGAGTGAAGAGAGTTAATTTACATAATCCAGCTGCACAGTCCCATAAACCCAGAGTTGAGTTGAGGTTAGGGCCTATAAGGGCCAAGTATAAGCCTACCTGGCCTTGGGTCTGGGTGGTCCATTAGCTTTTTCTGAGCCTTGCTGCCTGGCCCGGGAGCCACTTCTCCACAATGGCATCCTGCCTATCTCCCTTTCTACCCCAGGCAGGCTGTGATTGTTGCTGCTAATGCTGCCTGCTGCAGCGTAGTAGTATAGGAAACAGCAGCTGCCCCCCGGCCTTCCCCACTCGCTCCACTCTGCAAGCTGCTTCCTTGTAATCGCCTCAGGCCGTAAACACATTACAGTCAGCAAGGAAGTTAGGACAGGGACCGTTTCATTGGTCTCACTGTGTTAGTGGGACGTCACGCTGTCCGTCGCATCCTGAGACAGGAAAGGAGAAGGCCGGGCTGATGGTTACTGGGATAGGGGGCTGCGGGTTGTGGGCAGCATGCGTAGCTGAGTCTAACCAATGCAGTCTGGTCTCAGAGCAAAACATATTATATTTGACAAAAATCCATGCCAATCCATTTAGTATGATAGACGTAACATAGTAAATGTAAATCCGTGACACTCAAATTAGTATGATAGATTGTGTTTGGTATGGACAGTAGGTTACTTTTATGGCAGGGGGCTAAATCAGGGTCACGCAGAGTGTTTCTTGGGTCTTAAACAAATATACTTTGAAACAAAAGTACACCTCACACACATGATTATGGGCTTAAAAAATAAGACACCTGTACCAGGTCAGATATAGAGTAGAAATGTATTCAATGTTTTTTTTGCATCCAAATATTACACTTTGTATACATCACAGAACACTGAAATATAACAAAACCGTTTGACATAAAAACACGGGATATACAGTGCATTCGGGAAGAATTCAGACCCCTTGACTTTTTCCACATGTTGTTATGTTACGGCCTTTTAAAATGATAAACTTGAATTAGCTAACACAAGTGTTAGCTAAGTGATGGTTGCTGATAATGGGCCTCTGTACGCCTATGTAGACATTCCATTAAATATCAGCCGTTTCCAGCTACAATATTCATTTACTTCATTAACAATGTCTACACTGTATTTCTGATCAATTTCATGTTATTTTAATGGACAAAAAACAAGGACATTTCTAAGTGACCCCAAACTTTTGAACGGTAGTGTATGTATGTATGTATGTATGTAGCATAGCGTATTTACAGTTTTATTCACGTTTTCAAGAACTGGTGACAAATAATGCACTCTGATTATTGCATAGATTGTATTGGACATCTATGATGTGTGTAAAATGCTTTTTTAGTTTGTACTGATTATAATGAGCTAATGCTAAGCTATTTGCGAAGGGAAGTGAATGATCGTAGATGATACACGCCCTTCAACATGCATGCTATAAACAGATCTAACTCATCTTGTCTCCTCTTGTTATCTTTGGTTGATGCGAAAAAAACAAACATGGCGGCACACACAAACTACCAATCGTCGTATTACTTTCGATTTCTAGAAAGTGTTTTACTCAATTATTTAGATCACCCATGATGTGATTAATTGTAAATAGTAATTGCTATTAGCTAATTCATATTGTAGTTTCTGTCAGCCGAGAGTTGTAAAAATATGACTACTTGTGTTTTGACAATCTTTCCTCAGTTAGAGCTAGGACAAATGTAGCCTACATTTTCCGGTTTGGATGATGGTTTTATGCTGTAGCTACTTCTGTGAATGTCTGAATTTTGTTTCCAAAAATAAACGGATCACATGCTGGACATAACTTTGTAAGGACTGTGTTTTTTGCTAAATGTTTCTGTGAGAAAACAGTGCGGCCAGCTCAAATGCTGACTGTTGCGTCAATAGCAACTGGACGTTCTAAATAAGCGTTCTAATCACACCGGTTTGAGTATACGCTGCAGGGAACACTGCAGAATGATCACAGCCCATTTGTTGGTATGTGTGAAAAGGAATGATGCAGGCCACTGTGTTCTTGGCGACCTTCAAAGCCGTAGACATTTTTTGGTACCCTTCCTCAGATCTGTGCATTTCAGCCCTGCCACAAAAGGACCAGCTGACATCATGCCAGTGGTTCTCTTTTGGAAAAAGAAGACAAGTTTTTATTTTACCTTTTACCAGGCAAGTCAGTTAAGAACAAATTCTTATTTTCAATGACGGCCTAGGAACAGTGGGTTAACTGCCTGTTCAGGGGCAGAACGCTAGATTTGTACCTTGTCAGCTCAGGGGATTGAACTTGCAACCTTCTGGTTACTAGTCCAACGCATTAACCACTACCCTGCCGCCCCGTGCAGCATTCTCTTTTGGAATGCTTTTTTCTAAGAGTGTAGGTAAACGCCCATGGGCAACTGGCCCAGCAACCTCCTGGATCCTAAACGGTCACTTGTCCATCTACAGTGCTTTCATAAAGGATTCAGACCTCTTCACATTTTCCACATTGTGTTATGTTACAGCTTTTTTTCTAAAATTGATTCAATTGTTTTTTTCCCTAATCAATGTACACACACACACAATACCCCATAATGATAAAGAAAAAACAGGTTTTTATAAATGTTTGTAAATGTATAAAAAAATCTAAAACAGAAATACCTTATTTACATAATTATTCAGACCCTTTACTATGAGAATCGAAATTGAGCTCAGGTGCATCCTGTTTCCATTGATCATCATTGAAATGTTTCAGTGCAAGAGGCGTCACTACAGTCCCGGGTTCAATTCCAGGCTGTATCACATCCGGCCGTGATTGGGAGTCCCATAGGGTGGCGCACAATTGGCCCAGCATCATCTAGGTTTGGCCGGGGTAGGCCATCATTGTAAATAAGATTTTGTTCTTAACTGACTTGCCTAGTTAAATAAAAAGTTACATTTAAAAAAATAAAACAGAGATTGAACTCTGTCCTGAATGCCAAGCGTCACGTCTGAAGGAAACCTGGCACCATCCATACGGTGAAGAAGGTGGCAGCATCATACTGTGGGGATGTTTTTCAGCGTCAGTGACTGGGAGACTAGTCAGGATCGAGGGAACGATTAACAGAGCAAAGTACAGAAAGATCCTTCTGAGTGCTCAGAAGGTTCACTTTCCAACTGGACAACGACCCTAAGCAAACAACCAAGACAACACAGGAGTGGCTTCAGGACAAATCTCTGAATGCCCTTGAGGGGCCCAGCCAGAGCCCAGACATGATCCTGATCGAACATCTCTGGAGAGACCTGAAAATAGCTCTGCAAAAATGTATAAAAACCTGTTTTTCCTTTGTCATTATGGGGTATTGTGTGTAGATTGATGGGGGGGGGGGGGACGGACGGACGGACGGACGATTCAATACATTTTAGAACAAGGCTGTAATGTAACAAAATGTGGAACAAGTCAAGGGGCCTGAATCATTTCCGACTGTATTGTATAACCAGCTCAGATCACCACCGATTATGAGGACACCCTGAGGCTTTCACCTCCTGGCCAATGCCTCCATACCTCCCTCCTTTCACTCCATATTTCTCTTCTTTCTCCTCCATCCCACCATCTCCCTCCTTTCCCTCCTATTGTCTCCCTGCAAGGCCTACACCAAGCCCTTTCTCTCCTGGGAATCCTCCTTAGCCTTAAAGTAGATTTACACTATACAACCGACTCGGGACTGATTACATAGTTCTGAGCAGTCTTCCCTAGCCGAATCTGAATATATCACCGCCCCTACCTGGTATCACACCTCGTGTGCATTCACAATTGTTTATCTTATTGGTCTAAATTGCTAGTCAGGTGATGTGGGGAAAATTCTAAGATGTCAGGTGTGGTGCTTTTGTCCCAACTTGTTTAAAGCAACAGACAGGTAGCTAGTGTCACACCCTGACCATAGTTTGCTTTGTAAGTTTCTATGTTTTGGTTGGTCAGGGTGTGATCTGAGTGGGCATTCTATGTTGTGTGTCTTGTTTGTCTGTTTCTGTGTTTGGCCTGATATGGTTCTCAATCAGAGGCAGGTGTTAGTCATTGTCTCTGATTGGGAACCATATTTAGGTAGCCTGTTTGGTGTTGGGTTTTGTGGGTGATTGTTCCTGTCTTTGTTGCACCAGATAGGGCTGTTTTGGTTTTTCCACGGTTTCTTAGTTTGTATTATACATGTTCAAGTTATCATCTTTATTAAAGATGTTTATAAATAACCATGCTGCGTTTTGGTCCGCCTCTCCTTCCCAGGAAGAATCCCGTAACAGCTAGGCTAAGCCATGGAAGAGTAGAACATGATGAGTGCCTTGTGTTGCTTGGTGACCTGACCCCGGTGACCCTGGCATGTGACAGTGATCTGAGCGAGGGAGACAGATCTGGTTGAGCTTTGCACCCTGCCCATCTGATCTTCTCTTGGCCCCCTGTCTTGGTAAGACCTCACACCCCACCTCACCTCTAAGGGTCAGTGACAGGCCAGGGCTAGTGAGGAGAGAGATGTTTGTCTCTCTCTGAAAGGATTTAAAAGCAGCATTGTATTCCTCCAGGCCCTGATGGTGATGAGTAGATGATGCTAATCTGTAGATGCCATGACACTCAGCCGAGGAGGCACCACATGGCACACTCTGGCTCAGAGGTAAACACTTGACCTTTTCACACTACTGAATTGAGCCAAACTGAACCGAGTTGAACCAAGCCACGCCAGGTGGCTGGAACTGTGCTGGAAAGCTGACAATCTGAAAATAAAATATCTGGGCTGACATTGAACACTTTGGTTCGGCACCAATGTTCCCTGGTGACATTGTGCTGCCTGGCTGCCTGCACAAGACAGAGAAATTCCTGTGTATTCTTTGAAACATATCCTACACATTTAGGGCCATAATATTACATCATAACTGGTACAGTAAACTAAATTCCAGAATATGCCAAATGTAACATTCATCTCCCACAGGTGAAAAAGGAATGGCCTTGAGTTTATTTTGGTTTCAAACTGTCCTTTTGGCCCTTACTCACATGTGACACAATGCCAGACGATGCTTAACATGCCTATCAGATAATTGCTCAGCATCGGACAGATCCAGAGCGTCAACCAACTACGTGTCATATCCTGTGTGTAGTGTATTATCCAGTTCACCTGACTGATCAGAAGTCCGTCTGGGAAAATGCCACTTTTTCCAATTCCCAGCTGTATATCGGTATCTGTAAATGTTGTCCCCCTCAAAAATCGGTATCGGACCCCCCACACCCCCCCCCCAAAAAAACATACCGGTTGTGAATGCTTTAACTGGTTCACCTATGGTGATCAGTTTCCCTGCGTCCTAGACCTGTAGCTTCAACCCCACACCTTTCGTTTCCTGGGTGTGGTGTATTAGTGTGTTCACTTGAGATGATCAGATCCTCTCCCAATCCCTGTCCTGGCATTAATACAATATATAACCAACCACACATGTCTGACGTACACATTCTGCAGCAAAGCATCACACAGTTTTTATTTTTTTATTTTACCTTTATTTAACTAGGCAAGTCAGTTAAGAACAAATTCTTACTTTCAACGACGGTTATTTTCAATGACGGTTCTGCCTGTTCAGGGGCAGAACGACAGATTTATACCTTGTCAGCTCGGGATATGAACTTGCAACCTTTCGGTTACTAGTCCAACGCTCTAACCACTAGGCTACCCTGCTGCCCCAGATTAGTAACAGACAGACCGTCCCAGACAGTAACACTGTCCCATTGTAAACACCTGCTGTCTATGCCATGCCGTTCCTCCCAACCAAACCACTCTCCCTCCCTGTTGGTCAGATGATCTGACTGGAGTTTACGACAACGAGCAATGAAAGCCCTTCTTGTAAACCTTCCCTCCCTTCCCCGCCCTTCACGCCATATGGAGCCAAGTGGATTGCACCGCACCACTGTCACTACCCATAGCCTACCTGTAATTAGAGGTGTAGTAGACCCACTGCCCTGCATTACAATGGTCATCACTCACACACAATGTGGAATTTGTGCAGTGCAGGTGGAGCATATGATATTTTCTTCAGGGATCATAGAGGAAGCCTTACATCATAGGCACCCCCATAACAAATCAGGTCTCCCCTATAATAATTGAAATATCAATGTAGGTTGATTAAAAACGTTTGACCATCCCCAGTAGATGTTGGGCACCCCCAAGTGTGTAACTTGAATTGTGAGAGTGACAACATAATGTAGCCTATGGGATTGTAGCCTACTATAATTCAGGTGATGATCCCCAGGTGTGCAAGAGCTCCTGAAAGGCCAGAAGGGCCTGAGGTTGATCTGATCAGGGTTTGAGGTAGCTGACCTCTTCAATCAGAGAGAGCGAGAGAGAGGAGTGAGAAAGTGTCATCAGGGAATCTTCTGTCCACTGAGCAGATGACCGGATCAACAACACTAGAAACATTAAACTATCACAGGAATTGGGATATCTCTATCTCCTTTTGAGATAGCTTCATTAAAATATCAAGTTTGGGTGCGGCAAAACAGTGAGTGGACATCCCTTTTTATCTATGTGTTGCGTATGCATACGTTATTTGAGCCAGCTCCCGTTTTGAACGTGTGTAAAAACCCCTCCATGTAGGCTACATGTGTCCATGTGCCCATCATGAAACGAGAGATGAGATGATGCTGGTGACCAATATATTTAGAACTCTTTATTTTCCTTCATGAATTGCTTGTTTCCTGTTAAATAGGATTAAAAACCGAGCCCTCCGGCTACCCTTACAATAGGCATATAGGCTATAACAAAGGCTGATTCAACAGATTCACCAGAAAATACTGACCCTACCGCTACACTTGTTTACACTGAGCTGCACTGGGGTCTGAACACAGTCACGGTTACATCAAGACACCGTGGGGGCTGGTGCTGATATGGGTCGGGAAACATACCTCAATGCAGGGATGCGATCTGCCACTGTACTCCACATTTTACCCTTATCCACACTGATACATGGAGAAGATTGAAATACTGCCAGTTTTCCCGGAAAACTGCCTTTTCGTCCTCATGCTAGCTGGCAGTAGACACAGCAATGCTTATGGAATGGCAGTGTAACAGTCAAACACGTTTGCTGCAGTGTGTAGCAGCCTATACTACAGGCACTTGAGCATGATGCGCCCATAGCAACAGGTCTCAGCACCCTAGCAACCTGCAACCCTTTGCACGACAAGACACAGGATTACAGAAACACAACTGCAAAATGCACATTTGAACTCTAAAATGAATGCACGTCTCTTATTAAACATGCTGTGAAATGATGAAGTGATAAACTATTGGAATGAAGTGGAATCAAGACATAGGCTAGTCTGTATCATTCTTACCTTTTTTAAAGAAACATTCAAACCTCCTGTGTGAAGCTCCGACTCGGTCTCTGGTTAATATGGGTAGTGTATGTCGGTAATGGCGAAGTGACAGGATCTGACAGCAATGAAATTATGCTGTAGAACGTAACAGATGGTATGGGGCTGCTGCCATGCACGTTATCCTATTCAACCTTGCTTGCGATGTCATCACTACAGTATGGGTGAAAAACAACCCCCCCCCCCCCCCCCCCCCCCCCCCTTCCAATGTGTTGTAGCGTTGAGGATTGCTGGAGGATTGCCTCTCTGTGCATTTCTTCAGCTATGGTTGTGCATTCCATGGAAATTACTTTTAAAAAAAATATCTGAATCATGAAATACTCAAGAGTGGTGCAGCCTATCAGGTCCAAGATAATTTCATATCTCAACTCAAAGAAAATAAATATGACATTGATTCGTTTTAAACATTCAAATATTAATAGGGTATAGAATAACTATTTGATTTTGAAATATTGATTACAGTACTGTCGTTGTTGAGGGTAGCATACTACTGTACCATAGAATATAATAAAATAATACAATGTCATTTTTTATCATAAACACACTTTTATTAATTCAAAAGTGCCATTATCTGAAGGTCATATACAACACAGAACAGATTGTGCTATATGGGTCTACAGTAACTCTGAACACCGTACAGTTGGCCTATAGAATAATCTTATTTTTCAACTGGACAGATAGAATTCTATCCAGCATCCTGTTTTTGTTTTCATTTCCCTCTTGATTTCTCTGCAGACACTTCAGTCAGTCAGACCTCGTGTTGTATGTGAGCACTGAGGCCAGTAAAACAAACCAACTGTCTTCCTGCCATTGTTCCATCACACACACCCCCACACACACACACCAGATGAAGGCTAGGCCACACACTCTGGGTAAGTCTCTCCTCCCACGCACTGATCATAGTTTCCATGGATACAGTGAGTATGGCAGGAATTCTGCAGATGGGGTAAGCCTACCTAAAATGGATGCTAGAGTAGCCTATAAGAAGGAATTTAAAGAGGTATTCTGATACACATTCTTAAAAATAAAATAAAAATCACTGACTCCAGAAGATCTGATCAATCCCAGGGCTCTATTTTCAGCTGAGGCACAAGTGCCAATTTTGTCATGTAAAAACCTGCACACTGGCATTTTCCAGCCCTAACGCCAGGTTCGGCAATATATCTGTCTAATCAGCTCGCTTGCGCTGAGGTGGGAGGGGTGGCAATATTTGAGGTAAAACAAGCGCAAAAGTAACAATTTAATGCAGCACTAATGGGAAGTTCCACAAAAAACAGCTGGTCTTATAGGGTAACGCAGTTGATCATGGCATGGATTTGGAGAGCGGAAGCACAGCCTAACCAGCCATGATGCACAGTGCCCATGGAAGAGATGTGTACCGGTGAATCTCAAATTTAGAAACATTAAAAAATGTATAGTTTTGCCCTGGCACAGCCTACCCTTCCCTTAATCAAGGCTGGTTTATCAGCATTGCATAGGTTTGTCTTATTATCTCGGCCATTAGCCAAGTAGCCTATGAATCAAGGGGTTTTAATACTGAGAGTGCTTTGAAGTAATTGGTTTTTGGCGTCATGCTTTTTCATTATTCACAATTCACATACCTGCAAACCTCTTCACTTCAAGTGGGCTACCAATCCCCATTTTCAAAGAGCATCCCTCGTCCGATTACCAAAGATGCTCCTCAACTCAACCTCCTATAATTACATATCAATTGACAGATACCTAGTATATTGTTTTGATGTGCGAATGTTATGATCTACGGTCGAGACTATCCTACCAACGGGACATTAACTGTAATATCTTATGTTTCACAGAGTCGTGGCTGAGCAACGATACAGATAACATAGAGCTGGCTGCGTTTTCTGTGCATCAGCAGGACAGAGCAGCTGCGTCTGGTAAGACGAGGGGAAGGAGTGTGTATCTATTTGTCAATAACTCATGGTGCGTGATGTCTAATTTTAAAGAAGTCTCGAGGAATTGCTCACCTGAGGTAGAGTACTTCATGATAAGCTGTAGACCACACTATCTACCAAGAGTTCTTGTCTACATTATTCGTAGCCATCTATTTACCACCCCAAACCGATGCTGGCACAAAGACCACACTCAACGAGCTATATAATGCCATAAGCAAACAAGAAAATGCTCATCCAAAAGTGGCGCTACTAGTGGCCGGGGATTTTAATGCAGGAAAACTGATATCCATTTTACCTAATTTCTACCAACATGTCACATGTGCAACCAGAGGGGAAAAAAAACTCTAGACCACCTTTACTCCACACACAGAGACGCATCTCCCTCCATTTGGCAAATCTGACCATAATTATATCCTTTTCATTCCTGCTTACAAGCAAAAACTTAAGCAGGTAGTACCAGTGACTCGCTCAATACTGAAGTGGTCAGATGACGCGGATTCTAAGCTACTGGACTGTTTTGCAAGCACAGACTGGAATATGTTCCATGATTCATCCAATGGCATTGAGGAGTATACCACCTCAGTTACCGGCTTCATCAATAAGTGCTTTGACGACGTCCTCACCACAGTGACCGTATGTACAGTTGATGTCGGAGGTTTACATACACCTTAGATTGTTATGGCTGGGGTCAGTATTGAGTAGCTTGGATGAAAAAGGTGCCCAGAGTAAACTGTCTGCTACTCAGGCCCAGATGCTAATGTATGCATATTATTAGTAGATTTGCATTGAAAACACTCTGAAGTTTCTAAAACTGTTTGAATAATGTCTGTGAATATAACAGAACTCATATAAACCTGAGAAAAAATGCAAACAGGAAGTGGGAAATGTACGGTCATGTTGCACTTCCTAAGGCCTCCACTAGATGTCAACAGTCTCTAGAACCTTGTTTGATGCTTCTACTGTGAAGTGGGGCTGAATGAGAGGGGAATGAGTCAGAGGTCTGCCTGAGTCCCACGAGCTGACCATCCTCATGAGAAAGTTAGCTTGCTTTCCATTGCATTTCTACAGACAAAGGAATTCTCCGGTTGGAACTTTATTGAAGATTTATGTTAACATCCTAAAGATTGATTCTATACATCATTTGACATGTTTCTACGGACTGTAACGGAACTTTTCTACTTGTCGTCTGCTCGTGCGTCATGAAAGTGGATTACTGGGCTGAACGTCAAAGGGCATTCTGATGAAGATCATCAAAGGTAAGTGAATATTTATAATGCTATTTCTGACTAATGTTGACTAACCAACATGATGGATATTTCTTTGGCTGTTTGGTCTCTGAGCGCCGTATTCAGATTATTGCATGGTATGCTTTTTCCGTAAAGTTTTTCTGAAATCTGACACAGCGGTTCCATTAAGGAGAAGTTTATCTAAAGTTCCATGTATAACAATTGTATTTTCATCAACATTTATGACGAGTATTTCTGTAAATTGATGTGGCTCTCTGCAAAATCACTTGATGTTTTGGAACTACTGAACATAACGCACCAATGTATACTGAGATTTTGATATAAATATTAACTTTATCGAACAAAACATACATGTATTGTGTAACATGAAGTCCTATGAGCGTCATCTGATGAAGATCATCAAAGGTTAGTGAAATTAATCACTAACCTTTGATCTTCATCAGATGACGCTCATATCTCTTTGTGCTTTTTGTGACTCCTCTTTGGCTGGAGAAATCGCTGTATTTTCTTGTGACTTGGCGGTGACCTAACAATCGTTTGTAGTGCTTTCGCTGAAAAGTATTTTTGAAATCGGACACTGTGGTGGGATTAAAAACAAGATTATCTTTATAATGGTATAAAATACTTGTATGTTTGAGGAATTTTAATTATGAGATTTCTGTTTGAATTTGGCACTCTTGGCACTCTTGTACTTTCACTGGCTGTCATATCGATCCCGTTGGCGGGATCGCAGCCATAAGAAGTTAGCCAAATACATTTCACACATACATTTCTGTTTTTCACAATTCCTGACATTTAATCATAGTAAAAATTCCCTGTCTTGGTCAGTTAGGATCACCACTTCATTTTAAGAATGTGAAATGTCAGAATAATACTAAAATTATTTATTTCAGCTTTAATTTCTGTCATCACATTCCCAGTGAGTCAGAAGTTTACATAAACTCAATTAGTATTCGCCAGCATTGCCTTTAAATTGTTTCTCTTGGGTCAAACATTTTAGGTATGCTTCCCATAATAAGTTGGGAGAATTTTGGCCCGTTCCTCCTTGCTCAGACACGCTTTTTCAGTTCTGCCCACAAATTGTCTATAGGATTGAGGTCAGGGCTTTGTGATGGCCACTCCAATACCATGACTTTGTTGTCCTTAAGCCATTTTGCCACAACTTTGGGAGTGTGCTTGGGGTCATTGTCCATTTGGAAGACCCATTTGTGACCAAGCTTTAATTTTCTGACTGACGTCTTGAGATGTTGCTTCAATATAGCCAAATAATTTTCCTGCCTCATTATGCCATCTATTTAGTGAAGTGCACCAGTCCCTCCTGCAGCAAAGCACCCCCACAACATGATGCTGCCACCCCCGTGCTTCACGGTTGGAATGGTGTTCTTCGATTTGCAAGCCTCCCCCTTTTTCCTCCAAACATAATGATGGTCATTATGACCAAACATTTCTATTTTTGTTTTTTGCATCTTCACAAGGTCCTATGCTGTTGTTATGGGATTGATTTGCACTTTTCGCCACCAAAGTGCGTTCATCTCTTGGACACTGAACACGTCTCCTTCCTGAGCAGAATGACGGCTGCGTGGTCCCATGGTGTTTATACTTGCCTACTATTGTTTGTACAGATGAACGTGGTACCTTCAGGCATTTGGAAATTGCTCCCAAGGATGAACCAGACGTGTGGAGGTTTACATTTTTTTTTTTTGATTTTGGCTGATTCTTTTCATTTTTTTCCCTTTTCATTTTCCCATGATGTCAAGCAAAGAGGCACTGAGTTTGAAGGTAGACCTTGAAATATACACTGCTCAAAAAAATAAAGGGTACACTAACACCCTAGATCTGAATGAATTAAATATTTTTATTAAATACTTTTTTCTTTACATAGTTGAATGTGCTGACAACAAAATCACACAAATTATCCATGGAAATCAAATTTATCAACCCATGGGGGTCTGGATTTGGAGTCACACTCAAAATTAAAGTGGAAAACCACACTACAGGCTGATCCAACTTTGTAATGTCCTTAAAACAAGTCAAAATGAGGTTCAGTAGTGTGTGTGGCCTCCACGTGCCTGTATGACCCCCCTACAACGCCTAATTGACATCATTTATCAGAAGCTTCTAAAGCCATGACATCATTCTGGAATTGTCCAAGCTGTTTTAAGGCACAGTGAACTTCATGTATGTAAACTTCTAACCCACTAGAATTGTGATACAGTGAAATAATCTGTCTGTAAACTATTTTTGGAAACATTACTTGTGTCATGCACAAAGTAGATGTCCTAACAGACATGCCAAACTATAGTTTGTTAACAAGAAATGTGTGGAGTGGTTGAAAAACGAGTTTTAATGACTCCAACCTAAGTGTATGTAAACTTCCAACTTCAACTGTACATATCCCAACCAGAAGCCATGGAGCCTAGAGCTGCGGCTATCAAGGAGTGGGACACTAATCCCACTATCCCCTCAGATGAACCATCAAACAGGCAAAGCGTCAATACAGGACTAGGAACGAATCCTACTACACCGGCTCTGAAGCTCGTCGAATGTGGCAGGGCTTGCAAACTATTACGGACTACAAAGGGAAACCCAACCACGAGCTGCCCAGTGACGAGGCCTACCAGACAAGCTAAATGCCTTCTATGCTCGCTTCGAGACAAGCAACACTGAAGCATGCATGAGAGCACCAGCTGTTCCGGACGACTGTCTAATCACGCTCTCCATAGCCGATGCGAGTTAGACCTTTTAACAGGTCAACATTCACAAGGCCGCAGGGCCAGATGGATTACCAGGGTGTGTACTCAGAGCATGCACGAATCAACTAGCAAGTGTCTTCAAATACATTTTCAACCTCTCCCTGACCGAGTCCCATAATACCCCTGTTTCAAGCAGACCACCATGTGCCCAAGAATGCGAAGGTAACCTGTCTAATTGACAACCGCCCCGTAGCACTCAATTCGGTAGCTATGAAGTGCTTTGAAAGGCTGGGCATGGCTCACATCAACACCATCATCCCGGAAACCCTAGACCCACTCTAATTTGCATAGCGCCTCAACAGATTCACAGATGACACAATCGTAAATGGAGTGCAATCTCTTGCACTCCACACTGCCCTTTCCCACTTGGACAAAAGGAACACCTATGTGGGAATGCTGTTCATTGACTACAGCACAGCATTCAACACCATAGTGCCCACAAAGCTCATCACTAAACTAAGGACCCTCGATCTAAACACCTCCCTCTGCAACTGGATCCTGGACTTCCTGATGGATCTGCCACGCTGAGCCTCAACACTGGGGCCCCTCAGGGGTGTGTGCTTAGTCCCCTCCTGTACTCCCTATTCACCCATGACTGCATGGCCAAGCACGACTCCAACACCATCATTAAGTTTGCTGACAACACAACAGTGGTTGGCCTGATCCCTGGCAACAATGAGAGCCTATAGGGAGGAGGTAAGAGACCTGGCCGTGTGGTGCCAGGACAACAACCTCTCCCTCAATGTGAGCAAGACAAAGGAGATGATTGTGGACTACAGGAAAAAGAAGGCCGAACAGGCCCCCATTAACATCGACTAGGCTGTAGTGAAACGGGTCGAACATTTCAAGTTCTTTGGTGTCCGCATCCCCAACAAACTGTCATGGTTCAAACACACCAAGACCGTCGTGAAGAGGGCACAACAACACCTTTTCCCCCTCAGGACACTGAAAAGATTTGGCATGTGTCCCCATATACTCCAAAAGTTCTACAGGTGCACCATTGAGAGGATCCTGACCGATTCCATCACCACCTGGTATGGCAACTGCTTGGCATCCAATAGTAAGGTACTACAGAGGGTAGTGCATGTGGCCCAATACATCACTGGGGCCAAGCTTCCTGCCATCCACAACCTATATACTAGGACGGACCAAAAAATTGTCAAAGACTCCTGTTTTCCAAGTCATAGACTGTTCTCTGTGCTACCGCACGGCAAGTGGTAACGGAGTGCCAAGTCTAGGCCCAAAAGGCTCCTTAACATCTTCTACCCCCAAGCTATAAGACTGCTGAACAATTTATCAAATGGCCACCCTAACTTTTTTGTTTTTACACTGCTGCTACTTGCTATTTCTTATCTATGCATAGTCACATTACCCCTACCTTACCTCGACTATCCTGTACACCCGCACATTGACTTGGTTCCAGTACCCCCTGTATATAGCCTCGTTATTGTTATGTCATTTTGTGTTACTTTATATTAAACTTTACTTTTAGTTAATTTAGTAAATATTTTCTTAACTATATTTCTTGATCTGCATTGTTGGTTGAGGGCTTGTAAGTTAGTATTCCATTGTATTCATTGTATTCGGCACGTGACAAAATGAGATTTTATTTTATTTGGCCCTATATTTGCACACAGTGCCATGGAATGAGATAAGCAATTTATGATATCATGCTTCTGACCCCATCCTATTTAGAAATATTGTTGTTTTAAAGTTGAATTGAAATCGTTTTGGTTTTAAGCTGTGTTAGCACTTGATGTTGAAGACAATAACACAGACCTCAAAGCAAATCATGGGGAGAAAAATATTTTTCATTGTAATGCAATGGATTACAGTTACCGGTTTTTGTAATCCCACAGATGCAACAGATTATATGTAATCCGTTACTCCCCAACCCTGGTAGCCTGCTAGTCAGTTATTTTCATGAACTGAAGTTCGATTTTAATAGGAGAACAACATGTGGCTACCTAGCTAATACTCACATGGATTCCTAAATCATTGCTAAGAATATTGAAAATTACTGCAGTTTCTTGTCATTGTTTTCAGGCTGGTTGCATTGGTGCTAGCTAGGATGGTACCACGCTAAAGCTAGCTACCTACCACAGAAGTTTCTAATAACATCTGTATCAAAGATATTTGCAAAAAAAATGTATCCTGCTCGTTTGATCCTACTCTTATTTCTTATTTCAAATGCTCACACAGATGTTTTCCCATTTGGTCGAACAAATAATGCCTTATTACCAACGTAGTGGTGGCGCTTGGCTAGCATGTGCAAATTCAGCACACACAACATTCTATAATAGAATAGTGTTATTTGACGCGTCAAATAGTGTTATTTGACGGGTATCTTTTTTGACACGCAAAGACCCAAACGGCGTTCCTTAAGTGAGTGGCCAAGCCCTTTTCACACCTACAACTTGTTTACTCATCAAAACCCAGTGTCACATTCGTCGTATTGATGAGACCAAGGCGCAGCATGATATGAATATATTCTTATTTAATGAAACGAAGAACACTAAACAAACTAACAAAAACGACCGTGCAGCTATAACAACAAGTGCTGACACAGGTAACTAGACATAGACAATATAACCCACAAAACCAAAATGGCAACCTAAATAGGATCCCCAATCAGAGACAACGATAAACAGCTGCCTCTGATTGGGAACCAATTCAGGCCACCATAGACCTACATTTACCTAGACATACAAAAAACCCATAGATATACAAAAACCCTAGACAAGCGAAAAACACACACACCCACCCTCGTCACACCCTGACCTGACCAAAATAATACAGAAAACATAGACAACTAAGGTCAGGACGTGACACCCAGCCCTTTCATGCCACCGCCAGCTATTGCGCTCATAATTCCTGTTGTGAAAATAGAGAAAATATTTCTGGCACACTCCTAGACCTATAGCTCAATGGCCAATGCTTAGGTTTACCATTGGCTTATGTTTGTTCAAATAGAGCCAACGTTGTCTTTAACCAAATGTTTTTTTTGCACAGTTAAACCATTATATACAGTATTTTAGATCTGTCTTACTTACAATTTCTTTAACAAACTAAGATTATTAATAGTCTGCATAGTTCTATTTTCATTACAGAGTAGACTCTCTGTGAAAGATCTTGCCTGCGTCACCTGGTTTGTCTCCAACTGAAACTGTGAATGTTTGTTTGCATTGGAAACTCAGGTTCAGGCCTCATTTGGCTTGTCTGCTGACGTGTGCATTCTGCTGCATGGCTTACTAAGATCGTAAGCCTTTACTTGGTAAAGGTCCAGTGGGCATCTGTGTTGGCCTATCTACAGTGTCTATCCCATTTTACACGCACATGAAGGAGTCTTGTGACACGAGCCTACTAAAGTGTCATCAACAAGCGACACAGCCATAGAAATAGAATTACTGACCAGTCATAGAAACATTGCTTCTATTTCTGTGGACACATCTTTAGATGGCCTCAGGCCTACAATGTAAGAGAATACTGTAGAACTGGGATAGCTATTTCATATGTGTTTGGGTGCATGTGTGCCTACTCATCAAGCATGCGTATTATTTGTTGTCTTTGTAAAGTGTATTGAGACATGTTAAATGCACTGTAAATAAAATGTGACGACTTATTATTGCATATAACTATATTTAGTGAACACATGTCATAAACTATATTTACTGGATGTATGCAAGTGAACATTATGGACACAAATACAGATGTGTTCGATTAGATGGTTTATGGTGTTACTTTGGGTTAGCACAATAAGGGTTCACTTCAGTGGGTATTATGTAAAGTAACGAACAATGGCTGCTATTGAAGCAGGACCAAATCTCCTGCTATTTTTAGCCAGCTCTCCTCTCCCACTATTCATTTATACTGTAGTAATATCCTGAGCAGAGATTAACCCTGATCTAAGAGTGGCATTTTGAGTCTGGGGTCAGGGGGGTGGAGGCAGGGATGGGTGGTAGAAGTGTAGGCACATAGAAATATAATGAATAGAACGGGCTTGGAACCGTTAACTGTGGCAATTTGACTGGTAAACTCCTAGATGTGGTAAATCAAACTCGACCAAACAATGGAGTTGCCATGGAAATGGGTGGGGGAAAGGGCCATGGGGTAAAGATCCCGAATCTCCTCATTGCCCGCCAGCAAATTTAGCTTGCATTTAGGCTTTTGTGTATATGTTGAGGTACAAATCTGAGTATAATGATTTTATGGATGTCAACCGCAACACATGTTCATGTCATCATCACCAATCAACTGAATTACAGTTAAAAACGAATGACCACCACATGTCTGTGTGCTAGCTATGTTAACCACCTTATACGAACGGGAGTTATAATTTAACAGTCACTTCTTCTAAACCTGAAAAGGGACAACTTTTAAATGTTATGCAGCAAAAAACACCAAATATATCCAAATCAGACTTAAGTAACCACATTGCGGGCCTGTTACAATACATAAATCAATACAAATATGACAGATACACTTTGTTAGAACAGATGTGTTGAATGTGCGCCAATCTGGTCATTGGAACGGTCGGCGTTCCATTGACTCCTTTACCGCATCTATGGGGACACTCACAATGGCTGCCTGGTATTGTGATAATAATAATCATTTCCATGGTAATGTAGACTGTTCATTCAAATGATGTTAACTGATGTGGCTCATGCAATGGAATGTATTTTGTGTCATGTCAGTAAAGTTGACTCATGAAATCACAGCACAGATTGATGGGTACACTTCCTGCTTTTACATCCTGCTTTGCTCCTATGGGTACACTCAAACTGGCTGCCAATCCACCCATTATGCCATAATTTACTTGAATGGGGACGCACATTCTATTTCTATGTGTAGGCCTACATTTTGATCATTTCCTGCAAGTGTGATTTCCTTCTCAAAATAATTCAAATAGATCCATTGGGTTACAGAAACAGCCTGTGATGAAAGTAATTAGTTTTGATTTTGCTTGATTTTACTCATCAAACAAAACATTGGGATATTAGAATAATCACCACAGCTGAGTACAGACCGAGTACAACCTACATGTAAAGGCGTTAAAAGCTGTGTTCTAAACATAAGCGTGTTGTAATATAAAGGTGTTAGAAGCTGCCTGACGATATCATTAACACGCATTAGAAGAGTGACGTGTAGGCTGTGCTCTCAGAGCTAAGAAGGATTCCTTAATGGATAGCATAGCATGACGTAAACACATCTCAACGACAGCGTTTGTAGCTGCGTTGCTTGTGTTACACGCACCATTTGTCATGTGGATGTAACCATTAAAGCAGCATTGCAATGCTGTCACCTTAGTTCCTGATCAGAACTATTGGATTTTGCAGGCTATAGTGAAATGTGCAAACAAACGAAGATGGCAAAGGGAAGCCCTACTACAGTATTTCCTCTGGGTAACTCGGGTCTTTTAGGGACGTGGTGTGTGAAGGCTTTTGTTCCAGCCCAGCTCCATCCGACTTTAGTAAAGCGCCACCAGCACCACCCTGTGGACTAGATTATATCTTGTACCAGTACTAATCCGTAAAGCATGTTATGTCATCTGATTTATAAATATATGGGCAACATTTTTTTATTGGTGGATAGGGGATTAGCATGTTCCCTGTCTGTCAGTGCTTATCTGTGTATTCCTTTAAAATTATTAATATACTTTTTCCATCCACACAGTATTGAACATTTTTACTTACCTAATTCCACCACTGGGTGGAGCTATATGCTTTCAATACAAAAATCTCACTCTACATACGGTGGTGCAGTGTGATATTATAGCCAATCCGTTGAGGTTTATTTGACCTTTCTCCAATTTGATTTAAGAGTTGTATGTAAATATCTTAGTCCTCTTGGCCCCCTTCTACTAAAATTACACAATGCTTGTTCAGGCCTCTTGTTTCTCAGACAAATGCTGATACGGCTGTGCATGTGTCTTGGCTAGAATTGAATGTCATACTGGTGCTTTGTGGTCTGGATGTGACAAAGTTTGAATCAAGATTCCCTTAGTGTTAACCCTTGTGTGGTGTTCATGTTTTTGTTATTCACCCAATGTGATGGACCCACAACATTATTGGGTTTTTAAAACAATACAGCCATAACAGTTTACGTAAAAATACTTAATACTTAGATGTTGACTTATATCAATTACAAGTAATATAGACAGCACACATGGTTCATATTTGCTATTTACCTCTGCTCGATCACATGTATCAATAAAAGCCCCATTTAACACACATTAAGGTCGGCCTACACACCAAATGAGGGACAGAGTTTTGCTGTGTGTGTTGCAAATGTATTTCTTGCACTTGATGCTTGTGTACTGTGTCTTTCTGTCCTTCTTAGGTCCACACACATCGCAGTGCTTCTTGTTGTTGCTACCGGCTGCAATCTAGAATGATGAAAACACTTAGTTAGGGAATTTTACTAACGTACTCACTCACATACAGTGCCTTGCGAAAGTATTCGGCCCCCTTGAACTTTGCGACCTTTTGCCACATTTCAGGCTTCAAACATAAAGTTATAAAACTGTATTTTTTTGTGAAGAATCAACAACAAGTGGTACACAATCATGAAGTGGAACGACATTTATTGGATATTTCAAACTTTTTTAACAAATCAAAAACTGAAAAATTGGGCGTGCAAAATTATTCAGCCCCTTTACTTTCAGTGCAGCAAACTCTCTCCAGAAGTTCAGTGAGGATCTCTGAATGATCCAATGTTGACCTAAATGACTAATGATGATAAATACAATCCACCTGTGTGTAATCAAGTCTCCGTATAAATGCACCTGCACTGTGATAGTCTCAGAGGTCCGTTAAAAGCGCAGAGAGCATCATGAAGAAGATGGAACACACCAGGCAGGTCCGAGATACTGTTGTGAAGAAGTTTAAAGCCGGATTTGGATACAAAAAGATTTCCCAAGCTTTAAACATCCCAAGGAGCACTGTGCAAGCGATAATATTGAAATGGAAGGAGTATCAGACCACTGCAAATCTACCAACACCTGGCCATCCCTCTAAACTTTCAGCTCATACAAGGAGAAGACTGGTCAGAGATGCAGCCAAGAGGCCCATGATCACTCTGGATGAACTGCAGAGATCTACAGCTGAGGTGGGAGACTCTGTCCATAGGACAACAATCAGTCGTATATTGCACAAATCTGGCATTTATGGAAGAGTGGCAAGAAGAAAGCCATTTCTTAAAGATATCCATAAAAAGTGTCGTTTAAAGTTTGCCACAAGCCACCTGGGAGACACACCAAACATGTGGAAGAAGGTGCTCTGGTCAGATGAAACCAAAATTGAACTTTTTGGCAACAATGCAAAATGTTATGTTTGGCGTAAAAGCAACACAGCTGAACACACCATCCCCACTGTCAAACATGGTGGTGGCAGCATCATGGTTTGGGCCTGCTTTTCTTCAGCAGGGACAGGGAAGATGGTTCAAATTGATGGGAAGATGGATGGAGCCAAATACAGGACCATTCTGGAAGAAAACCTGATGGAGTCTGCAAAAGACCTGAGACTGGGACGGAAATGTGTCTTCCAACAAGACAATGATCCAAAACATAAAGGAAAATCTACAATGGAATGGTTCAATAAAACATATCCAGGTGTTAGAATGGCCAAGTCAAAGTCCAGATCTGAATCCAATCGAGAATCTGTGGAAAGAACTGAAAACTGCTGTTCACAAATGCTCTCCATCCAACCTCACTGAGCTCGAGCTGTTTTGCAAGGAGGAATGGGAAAAAATTTCAGTCTCTCGATGTGCAAAACTGATAGACACACACACTCCGTTATTGGAGTTGTTGGTTCTGTGGGTCGGGCGGATGGGGCACCAGCATCCTCCTCCTAAATCCTCCTCACGATTGCTTCAGAAACTGGGGTCCTTGGGGCATGTTGCCTCCTCTGGATTTGTGGTCTTACCAATGCCTTGCCCAGCTCCTTGAGAAAGAGCCATCTCCTTTGGAGCTTCCCTCTGTTCCAATCTGGGTTCAACGCCATCCAGATGACAAACGCGTTGTATGCCGAGATGTTGAAGAATATCACAAGTGGCCAATGTAGGGTATCACTTTTGCAGATGTAGCCAGTCACCAGCTTGTCTAAATTGTCTACCCGTCCTTTTGTGGCATTATCCATTACGATTTTTGATGTTCCTGGCCACAGATTCTCCCATCCCTATGCAGCGTACTCATGAGTACCACATTTTAGCCTTTATTTGGCACGTAGGACACTAGGGACGTGTCGGCCGTGAACACAAACTTAGAATTGATAGGCCTGTTCTGTGTATTCAACAGCTGAGGTTGGAGCTCTGGCTTGTTTTTTTGTACTGTTCGTACCATCGTCAGCTTCCTCTTGAGGAGCTCCTGTCCCAGCTGCGCAAAGTAAAAAGTTATTGAATGATGTTGAGGCCACGGAGTCCCTGTCACGTCCAGGACAACCCGCATCTCTTGGTTCTTCTCAGGGGCTCCTCCCCACACTGACCTGATTGCAGCTAGCTTGTCTCTCTGCCGCCGAGCTGGTCTGGTGTCTTGGTTATCGAAGCGGATAATCCTGGAAAAAATGTGGAAGTTTTCCAGAGACATTGTTGCATGGAAGGAGTTCTTCTGCCAGTTTCTGCATCCCACAGGGATTCTGTGGATTCCCCATTGGATCTGAAAACATCAGCAAGGATAAGAACCCCAAAGAACCCCATCGCTATCCAAAAACACGCCTTTCCTCCAATTGAGTGCAGTCCAGAATGATTGTCTGGATGGTGTCTGGGATGAACAGTTCAAAAGAAGACTTTACTGTATGTCCACATGAGTAACTGCCATCTGCGTCGGGCCTGGTTGCATCCTTATCACATTGGTAGCTATGTAGTCTCATTCCTTGGGCAAGAAGACCATTCAATTTCTCCTCTTGCAGGCTGCTGATGAGCTGGTTGCTAACGGTCTGGTCCTGGGGCTGGCCGCTGACGGGCTGGTCCTGGGGTTGGCTGCTGACGGGCTGGTCCTGGGGCTGGCAAAGGGTAAATCGCATCCTCTTCTTCCAACTCACTGTCAGACTCTGAAGGAAGCAGGAACTGTCAGACATGATCCTCATATTCAGAGAATTCTTCATCTTCCAAAGTGGAAGACGTTCCTTCCACGGTAGCTTCTCTCTCTGCAAAAATTATTTCCAAGGCACTCTGAGCAGAGGATTTTTGACATGCTGGTTGATTGTGGTAAGGAGCTACACATGCAAAGCTATTTATTTGTTGTGTCCCTCCTCCAATTTGCACCTGGCTGGGTTTGTAATGACCTCGATGGGAGACAGAGAGCTGATTTCAAGTGCAGGGTGCAGCAGGTGTTTATTTGTAAAAGACCACAGAAGGAGGCAGGTAGCTGGGTCCAGGGGCAGGCAGAAGGTCATACACAGGGGGTCCAAAAAGTCAACAGTACAGGCAGGCAAAATGCTAGTAACGTCATCCGGGATCAGGCAATAGGTTGATAACATGAAATCCAATCGGCTAAGATACAGGCAGGGAATAGGCAAAAGGCGTCGTTAGTGAGGCAGGCAAAAACTATCATACACTGGAGGATCAAATTACGGGAAAAACAGAGCTCCGAATAGGTTGTCACAAAAAAAACTCACAATGATGGGGTGCAAAGAACTGAAATAAATGGTGTGTGATGATGACATACAGGAGATCAGAATTCAGGTGATTGGGATCTGGAGAGTGAGCTGCATTCAGGGGATCTATGTGTTTGAGAGTGTGGGCTGGAAAGTGGGCTGCGTTCAGGGGATCTACATGTTTGAAAGTGTGAGTTGGAAGCAGACCTTACAGTGGTAGTGTGGGAAAATACAGATTTTTTTATACAATGTATTGTAATAACATTGTGCAGGTTCCCGCAAGACATTGTGTGGTTTCACATACTGCAAAGGGTAAAGAGTGCGAGTAAAGCAGGAGACAGGCAGACAGGCAAGGAGACAGCACCAAGAACCTGTCTATGTTGAAAAAGCAGGCCCAGGGAGGAGGAAGACAGAGTGAAGGCACACAGCAAACCTTTTTGTTTCATTTTTACTTGTTTTCACCTACATTGGGACGCAGTGTGCACCCAATGAAAATTTATTATTTTACATGTTCTTCACAGAAAATGAGCCAAGGTAAATGAGCCTCAGGTGGAAAAAAGTATTCATTGTATCATTTTTCTTTTAGTAAACATTGAAAATGGGTTCCACAGACCTGAACACCACACACGGGTTAAGTATAGTATACTTGTGTAAATATATTACACTGTCATCTATGGGCATTCTCACTGCACTATCTCCCGCAGACTTCTACTCTCCCTCAGCTCTGGTCACAGACGCAGGCCCAAAACGACATGTTTTCCACCAGAGCATAACTGGCATTTACATGACTATGTAACTAACCTTACTGTTTTTGTTTAGTTTACCGAGTCTTAACTTACTGACAAACAAAACTACCATGACTCAAAGAGAAATTACCTGACCGTGACTGATGTTCTTGACTTTAACAGAAGCACTAACTTGAAAAGTGGACTTGGTCAATGAACGCCAGTGGCGAAGAGACCCATGGACAGTGAAGTTAATGATCTATACTCAACAAAAATATAAGTGCACCATGCAACAATTCCATTGATTTTTACTGACTTACAGGTCACATGAGGACATCAGTAAATTTAAATACATTCATTAGGCTTTAATCTACAGATTTTAAATGACTGGGAATACAGATTAGTTAGTCACAGATACCTTTTAAAAAAGGGCCTCACATTGGACCTCAGGAACTCATCACGGTATTTTTGACATTCAAATTGCCATCGATAAAATGCAATTGTGTCCATAACTAATGCCTGCCCATAACCCCACCACCACCATGGGAAACTCTATTCACAATGTTGACATCAGCAAACCGCTCGCCCACACAACGCCATACATGTGGTCTGTGGTTCTTAGGCCGGTTGGACGTACTGCCAAATTCTCTAAAGCAATGTTAGAGGCGGCTTATTGTAGAGAAATTAACTTTAAATTCTCTGGCAACAGCTTTCTTGTAGTCAGCATGACATGGCACACGGTGACTGTAATGATAATGCTGTTTAATCAGATTTATTGATATGCCACACCCGTCAGACAGATGGATTATCTGCTTACTAACAGTGATGGAAACAAATTTGTGCATTTGAGAGAAAAGCTTTTTGTGCGTATGGAACATTTCTAGGATCTTTTATTTCAGCTCATGAAACATGGGTCCAACACTTCACATGTTGCGTTTGTATTTTTGTTCAGTGTGTTATCATTTTTTTTTTTTTTTTTTACCGTAGCTAGGTAAATCATTGAACACAGAGATGAGAAATTGTGAAGATATAAATAGATTGCAGAGACGATCACAGTAGGCCTCACTGTAGGAGCCACACACTTCCATCCCGTTGCTATTGTCACTCACAGCATGACACTTTGCTAGTCTTCTTGTAGAGACACACTGGTGGGTAATCATGACTGGCTCTGACAGGTCTGAGCGAGAGAACCAGGACAATCCAAAAAGCTGACATGTTTGTTAGCCTGACAGCTACATTTGGGCTGTGACTGACGACATCAGACAACCGAGGCTTACTCTGCAGTTTCCAACTACAAAAAAAAAAACGATTTGTAGATTTGAAGGTCAAAATCTAAAATATGGAAAACTGACCATGAACAAGCTCAAACAGGCAGCAGATAATGATACAGAGACAGATAAGTGGTAACATTATGTAAATGTGTAGAGTGGGTTACAACTCACAAATATATAGTACAATTCATAAACATGAAACACAATGCTGAAATGTAAGTCACAATCAAAATGTAAAATACGTTAAATATGTTTTATTGAGCTTGCCCGGCTTAATTAACCAATAAAAAAAGTTCCAAAATGGAAAACCCTGCCCATCTGGTATTGCAGGGAGACTCAAGAAAACGCTAAAAGTATTTGAAAGATTAAAAATAGTATTGATCCAAGGGCTGATATACACCATAATGAAGATTAAGTGATTTATTTGGATTATTAAAGTAAATACTTCTGGCAAAGTAGTGAGACCGATCAAAATTGCAGTAGCAGTGCTTTGGGACAAATTACAGAAGGTTACAAAAGGTCAGAGGAAGTTGCAGATGCAGTAACTGATAGAAGACCATGATTTACAGTGCTGTTACCAACAGGAAGTCACCTCTTAAAGATTCATTAGAGTAACTGTCAAAACAAATGATTTGTGTTCAGTTGAGCAGCCTGACTGAGACATCATTTACAAAATAGCCTCCAACACTACTCAGCAAATTGGATGCAGTCTATCACAGTGCCATCTGTTTTGTCACTAAAGCCCCATATACTACCCACCACTGCGACCTGCAGGCTCTCGTTGGCTGGTCCTCGCTACATATTCGTTGCCAAACCCACTGGCTCCAGGTCATCCATAAGTCTTTGCTAGGTAAAGCTCTGCCTTATCTCATCTCACTGGTCACCATAGCAACACCCACCTGTAGCACACGCTCCAGCAGGTATATTTCACTGGTCATCCCCAAAGCCAACACCCCCTTTGGCTTTCTTTCCTTCCAGTTCTCTGCTGCCAATGACTGGAACGAATTGCAAAAATCACTGAAGTTGGAGACTTATATCTCCCTCACTAACTTTAAGCATAAGCTGTCAGAGCAGCTTACCGATCGCTGCAGCTGTACACAGCCCATCTGTAAATAGCCCATCCAACTACCTACCTCATCCCCATATATGTTTTTGTTCTTCTGCTCTTTTGCACCCCAGTATTTCTACTTGCACATCCTCGTCTGCACATCTATCACTCCAGTGTTAATTGCTAAATTGTAATTACTTCGCCACTATGGCCTATTTATTGCCTTCCCTCCTTACTTCATTTGCACACACTGTACATAGATTTTTCTATTGTGTTATTGACTGTACGTTTGTTTATCCCATGTGTAACTCTGTTGCTGTTTTTGTCGCACTGCTTTACAAACAGAAACTTGATGAAATGACATTATAATGAAGTCAATCCCCCCTATTCCAGACCAGTTCATATATTATTAAATCCTTTAAGTCTGCCAGCCAGCGATTGGAAAACACAGTGAGTCTCCCCAGGAGGCTGACCTCCCCTGGATTGAAGAAGCACACTTTATATACCAACTTACAAAAATATCCTCCAGCCTCTAAAAAGTTACAAAGTGACCCTATTTGACCAGACTAACCCTTAAAGAGCCTTGGTCAGCATGTGCCAATTCAACTTAGCTGGTCAAATAAGGGTTAATAAACATCCTTTTCTACGGTAAACATATAACGAAAGCAAAAGAGGATGCTTGATCACAATCTGTTTTATAGTTTTAGGGACATCTAACAACCACAAACACATCCAGGCAATACCAAATAGCTGAAGAAATCCTCGCAACCAACCGGAATTTTGCACCAAACTCCAGTTGCCATGTCATTACACTACTGACCCTTGTTGATGGCATCTTACACACAGACATGACACTAGGGGTCTGACTGGTACAGAGACTTTTCTTATTACTTGCTTTTTTCTTTTTACTTGACTCTTATTATTGGTGTTATTGTTCTTGTTTAAAGAGCTGCATTGTTGAGGAAGCTAGCACACAAGTATTTCACTGCACCTTTTACACCTTCTGTAAATTGTTTTTGTCACATGCGCAATCTCATTTGTCTTGCTGTATTGTAAAATGAGAGCTATAGATAGTCCTACGCTTGACACTGAATTAACATAAAATTATCCAGGACAACTGTGAAGACAACCTGTCTGTCTTGAGCTAGCAATGCAAATAGCTCCTCTCAGATTCCACCTGTCCTGCAGTCTCACTACAATCAGTCTTGTTCATCTCATTGCAATCAGTTTTGTGTGTCTGAAGACGCCCAGAGATGATTGTATTCACTTGTTGATGGATAAATCAGTCACAAAATCACAAAGGTCGGCCTGCATGTATTATATTAATTGTATGCATTTTATCTCTGCGCAATTACAGATGCAGTTTTATTGATGTGACGTGTTTCAAAGATTGTTTGCAGTACATGCGTATCAAAAATAATTTAACTCAACATCAGTTTAAATGCATTTTAAGCAAGCTATGTCCCCCATTGCTCATCGCTGCTGGAGTCAGCATCTCTGCTGACCTTCATTCCATCTCTGACAACCACTGGTGTTTTTAATGTTAAATGATGTTAAACTACTGTGTGTGTGTGTGTGTGTGTGTGTGTGTGTGTGTGTGTGTGAGAGAACCTGATGTAGTCCTACCGTCTCGCCCTCTATATCCTAGTTTGTCTTTTGTTTGTGTGTGTAAAAACATCCCAGCCTCTGTATGATGTCATGAAACATGTTCAGACTATTAAGGGATAGGCGTCCCGTCAACGGGGATGTTGTAAATCATGCAGCGCCGTGTGTCACTATTGCAGATTTTAGAGAAACAACAAATGTCGGTACATATAAGTGTCTTATATCGGCTGAAAGCTTACATTCTTGTTAATATAACTGCACTGTCCATTTTACAGTAGCTATTACTGCGGGAAAAAAATGCTTTGCTATTTTTTGAGGAGAGCTCCTAACAACAAAATACTTTTTTCACTGCGATAGGTTTGATAAATTCAACTCTGAAGGTGAAATGTGTGCTTCCATTCTGAAATCTTGCTCTGATTTATCACCCAAAGGGTCCCAGAGATAACATGAAGCATCGTTTTGTTAGATAAAATCGTTTTACATATCCTAAAAGGGTCCATATAGCATGCACAATCGATTTTGTATTTCCACTCTTTCAATTTGCGAAAAAAGGAATCTGTGAAAAATCTAACCCTAAACTTTGTTTCAAACCGTCAAATTATGTTCGTATTTATTGCTCAGAGATCTTAGAATGTAACCAGACTTCACTATTTCATTAGGAGTGTAGTATATCCTATAGGACACCAAATATGGTTAGAGAGCGACGCCTTCATGGCGCGCCGATGACGCGGGTGGTCTTCACTTGATTGACTGTAACATTGTCAAATAAGCACCAATCGGGGTCAAAAAAAGCTAGCTAGATAGCCAATGAGCTGGGCTTTACGGGAGTATGCTAACATTGTGCAACAGCAACCGTTTTCGTTTTGGACAAAAATGGCAAGAATATGGAGAGTTACGAAGTTATGAAGACTGGATGTTTTGCAAATGTTGAACTTACAATATGGCTAATAATATTGGAAAAGCTAAATCAAAGTCCAGGTATACAGATTTGACAATGATATTGCAGAAACATGTAAATGAGTCCTTCACAATTTGCCCAAATGTACCTGGGTGACTTCACACTAAATGTCATGTAGCTTGCTCGTACTTCAAGTTATCAGTCTGAAACGTTTCACATACACTGTTGCCCTCTTGTGGACACCATCGGAATTGGAACCAGAGTGATGACTAGATCTGGGACCTTTCTGTTGTATTTCAAAGATGGTGGTAGAGAAAAAAAAACTGTTGGTTTGTTTCATTTTATTTTCTTCTATCTATTGTGTTATTCTCCTACATTCAATTCACATTTCCACAAACTTCAAAGTGTTTCCTTTCAAATGGTACCAAGAATATGCATATCCTTGCTTCAGGGCCTGAGCTACAGGCAGTTAGATTTGGGTATGTCATTTTAGGCTAACATTTAAAAAAAAGGGGGCGATCCCTAAGAAGTTTTAAACAGTCTACAAATGGCTAAAAACCCTTAGCAACTATGATGGAGGAAATTGGAGGAGGATGGGTTAGGAGGTTAAGGGTGTAGGAAAGGAAGAGGAGGAGGAGAGGCTGGGTGTGTACTGTCGGAACAGTATGGGAGGAGGAGTGGTTGGAAGGCTGGGGGTGACTTTGCTCTGTCAAGCCATTGACCTAGATTCAGCAAATCAGTAGTAAGACCGCTAAGATATCAAATGCAGTATTTTAGCCGTGTAGTGCAGTATGATATTAACCACAAGGCAGACATTTTTCCTAATTCAGGGAAAAAATCCTAACTTAAGATCTGCACACGTAGCTTGTGTGCTAGTTTTGGTATAAATCTGCAATTGACCTCAATGCATGATTTACACAAAAGTCTGAAAGAGGAGCACGGATCTCAAGTCAGGATTTTGGTCTCAGTGTTTAGCTCGCCAAGCACACATGATGTGCCAACAGAGCGTGTCCTTATATGCAGATATTTGCTTTCTTTAGGTCAGAAAATGTGTTACATTCTTATCCATGATCCAGTTTTCACAATAGAAGGTGTGTAGGCCTGCGTAAATGTATACATTTTGTGCATTTTCAACTAAACTCTTCTAATGTCTCCCTTAACCTGTAAGATGTAAAAAGAGCCCAAGAGGAACACCTATGTGAGAATGCTGTTCATTGACTACAGTTCAGCATTCAATGATATTGTTCCCTCCAAGCTTGACACCAAGCTCAGAGCCCTGGGTCTAGACACTGCTGTGAGGACTGGTAATAACACCTCCACACTGACTCTTAACACAGGGCCCCCCCCCCTAGGGGTGTGTCCTTAGCTATACTCCCTGTTCACCCACGACTGTGTGGCTTTGCACGACTCCAGCTCCATCATCAAGTTTGCTGACGACACCACGGTTGTAGGCCTGATAACCAACAACGACGAGTCAGCCTATAGGGAGGAGGTAAGTGAACTGGCATTGTGGTGCCAGTACAACAACCTATCCCTCAACTTCAGCAAAACAAAGGAGTTGATTGTGTGTAGCATGAATGTGTGTGTGTGTGTGCGCGCACGTGTGTGGATGTGTGTCACCTCATGCTCCAATACTGTATGCCCAACGGTAAGGGAGTGAACAGCTCATCGCTAGCGTGTGTGGGGTCCTTGATGACGCTGCGGACCTTCCTCAGGCACCGTTTCGAGTAGATGTCCCTGATGGGTGGGAGAATGGTCCCAGTGATGTACTGGGCCGTCTTCACCACCAGCTGGAGGGCCATGCGGTCGTGGACGGAGCAATTTCCATACCAGGCCATTATGCAACCGGTCAGGACGTAGTATTTGGATAAGACCCAGTGTGGAATACCACATTTCTTCAGCCAACCTTATCAAATAGAGACACTTGCGCCCTCTTGACAAGAGTGGTGATGTTGTTGGTCCATGTCAAGTCCTTAGTAATGTGGACATCGAGGAACTTAAAACTGCTGACTCTCTACTGCAGTCCCGTTGATGTGAATCGGGGCATGTTCCCTCCTCTGCTTCCTGAAGTCAACAATCAACTCCTGTTGCCAGTTCACTTACCTCCTCCCAAGTCACAGCTGACTTGTTTGATTCAATCCTATTCCCTTTTGCCCTCAGAACAGCCTCAATTTGTCGCGGCATGGACTGCAGGGCGTCGAAAGTGTTCCACAGGGA
Source organism: Oncorhynchus mykiss (assembly GCF_057628025.1). Classification (NCBI taxonomy): domain Eukaryota; kingdom Metazoa; phylum Chordata; class Actinopteri; order Salmoniformes; family Salmonidae; genus Oncorhynchus; species Oncorhynchus mykiss. The sequence goes on along the minus strand of NC_143028.1, from coordinate 32,302,574 downwards.
TGCAGGCCCATGTTGACTTCATTACTTAGCAAGGTTGTGTTAAGTTGGCTGGATGTCCTTGGTGGTGGACCATTCTTGATACACATGGAAACTGTTGAGAGTGAAAAACCCAATAGCAGTGTACCCCATTCAAAGGCACTTAAGTATTTTGTCTTGCCCATGGCACACATACACAATCCATGTCTCAATTGTCTAAAGACTTAAAAATCCTTTTTTAACTTGTCTCCTTCCCTTCATCTACACTGATTGATTTAACAATAAGGGATCATAGCTTTCACCTGGGTTCACCTGATCAGTCTATGTATACTCAGTGTATAACAAGAGGAAAACTGCTGATGCACAGCTAAGTTTCGAAATTGCACCTTGTGTATCGTACTATTCTAACTCAACAGTAAGTTGACTTGTTGAATCTTTACCTAAATTGTAGTAACAGCCGGTTTAATGATGATATTGTCCCCATAGCTTTAAATCTCAAGTATTTCATTTTTCGCTTGACTGCACTGAGCCACGAGATCCAGGCAAGAAGCAACTCCCCAGGGAATTGTCAAAGTTTTCAGTCTCAATTTGCTTTAACCTCATGTAATGACTTCCATGATATTGACAAAATGAAGCCTGGTTTGTTCTAATGTAACTTTAATATGGTAGCTAAGCCTAAGAGCTCCTATCTAGCTATGGTTCAGCTAAACGTCAGCATTCAGCTACTGCCAGCGTGTTTATGTGAGGATGCAGCAATTATTTTGTTTAGCTAGCTAGCTAATGTTACCTAGCTGTGTCGCCTACATTATAATATTAATGACAGTGTATGTGTCACGTCCTGACTTTAGTTCCTTTTTTATGTCTCTATTTTAGTTTGGTCAGGGCGTGAGTTGGGGTGGGCATTCTATGTTTTTGTATTTCTGTGTTTGGCCTGGTATTGTTCCCAATCAGAGGCAGCTGTTTATCATTGTCTCTGATTGAGAACCATACGCAGCCTGTTTTCCCACTATGATTTGTGAGTAGTTTTCTGTCTCTGTCTGCACCAGACAGATCTGTTTAGTTTACGTTCGTTCTCTTGTTATTTTGTTTTTGTGTTCAGTTTAAATAAATATTAACATGGGCATGTACCACGCTGCATATTGGTCCGATCTATCCTACTCCTCGTCAGAAGAGGAAGAAAACCGTTACAGTATGGTAATGTTATTGTACTTTTATATTTGTAAAAGAGGGCTAAACATTCATTATTGATATGCTAACATTACTTGATCATTATACATATTGAGAAATATATTTCACTGGATGTATACATATTGAGAAATATATTTCACTGGATGTATAAATGTAAAGCATCTGTTTGGCATTTCCACTCAGTACCAAATATGTGACTAGTTTCAGGAAACTAGGTGTATGTCACGCGTCACTACTTCACAAAAGAGCCATTTGAACGTAAACTTTTTTCTCCTCAAAAAGCATTTTTTTTGGGCAGAAATGCCTTCTGGAACATGAGAACTTTCATGTGCCTTAAAAACAAACGTGTATGCAATCTGTAAATACCAATAAAATTGTTAAATTACGAGCCTAGTTTGTTTAACCACATGAAAAAGCGTGCAAAATTCCTGCTATGTATGATTGGCTGAGAAAGTGAGTGGGCTGGACATGCCGAGAGATGAGTTCAGATTGGTCTACCATGTAGCATGCTTCTGTTTATTTGAGCTGGTCAGTATGCGTAGTGGGAGGAGATGGAGCTAAATGGATTTTAGCCGCATTCTGCAAATTTTCTCATTGAAGCATTTGATCTCCAAACAGTTTTTTCTTTCGAAAAGTAGAATCTGTATCAGAGTCAACTGTGTTTTGTAGACTTTAACCTTCAAGTTTTTAAAAATGGTGTTTAAAGACTGCAAGGATGAATTGAGTTATTGCACCATGTATTGTTAGCAAATTGAATGTGTACGGACGAGAAAATAAACCATTTACTTGTCTGCACATGCTCGTGGATTGTTGCATTATTCAAAAGTGTAATATGGTTTGGTTGCATTATTCAATATTGTAATATGTTTTAGAAGAAAAGTTGCCCAGATTGTTAAATAATTAGTGGCTACTGTGATATTTGTGGTCAATAGTCTACCACAGTCATAATACCCATAAAACCTAGCGGCCAAACACGGAAATATTTCCAATCATTTTTCCACATTTAATTTGATCCATTGTGGATTTTATAAACACTTCAAATAAGGGCTGTGTTTTGTTTTGGCTTGCTCTGGCGTGGCGTTTTAATAACGGTTTAAATCTCTCTCGGACAAGGGGACTTTTACCAATATATTTGCCTGTATTTAGCACCCCAAAATGAAATGCTAATAAGCTGTTAAAGCTGTTAAACCTTCACATTACTCACCAGGGCCATGATGATCTGGACGAGACTGCCGGATTGAGGAAAAGGTAAGAATCTCTGGATTAACTATAAATTAATTGGCTAAATTTGTTTAAATGTACAATTCTGTGAACTGCCTTGGTTAAGTTTTTAATTGAAAATTGCTGTTATTTAGCTAGCTAGCTCATTGTTAGGTAGTTAGCAACAGTAGCCTAGCTAAATCCCTTTCATTGACTTATATAAATGAACCGTCTAGCTTGCTAGTTAACGAGCTAGCTAACTTGGATGGTGAACCGAGGGCTAGGCATTCTTGATAATGTTTGTCTGTGGGTGAGCGGTGGGCAGCCTACTTCAAGTACTACTTGACTTGTAGCTACACAAACTAGCTGTATTATTTTAGTCTGGCTTTTTGAGAGGTTTCAGAGATGAACCGATTCATCTTCTCGAGTCAACAGTGTGCATACTTTACTGCAGGAAAACATTGATATGTTTGCTGTTAAATGCAAAGGACACATTTCAGTTGAATGCATTCAGTTGTACAACTAGGTATCCCCTTTTCCCTTGTTACCCTCTGGACAGCAGATACTTGGTATATCTAGTAGGCAAGGTTATGTAACCTTATTTAGTCCTACCTGCTATGGTGGGTTTTAAATGACTTGTTTTTTAGGTAGAATTACTGTCACGTTATTGATGCCAAATTGCAAACCTTCTCTTTTCCAGAACCAATGTTTGTGCCTGACTTATCACCTCTCAACTAGGTCAACTGTTTCAACCTGGAACACTATTCTCCTGCTTTGGTCTGGTTCAGTCATTGCAGGAGTGTGTAAAGGGTTTTGTCCCAGCCCTGCTCTACCTGACCTAAATAATCAACATACCGAATCACGGCGATAGGCTATGATTTGTAATCAGGTATGGGGCTGAGCTGAAACAAAAGCTTATTCACACTCCTGCCATTAAGATCTGGAGCTGTCCATCCATTTAAGTCATTATTCTGAACTATGGGTACAATTGGGGTGGGGGGGGGGGATTAATATCTAACTCCTGCTCCACTCTTAAGTTGAAGTTGAACTTGTTGACTGATGCCAAGGTAAGAAGGGAGCAGCTGCGAACCAGAGGACTGCAGCCAAGGAAGCACTGGTCCACACCTGCCCAATCTGTCGGTGAGTAGTTTGGTTGGTACTGTATGTACCTTTAGGTTCCTCTCCATGTGTAGGCTATTGTACTGGCCTGGGTTGTACAGTCAGTTTTTTTTTATAAAGGTAGTAGTTTGTTGGATCATATTGCTTTGGTTATAATGTGTCAACTTTAAATTCAATCTAAGCCACAGATGAACTTTCTCAATTTTGTTCTTGACCTTAATAGATGCAGACCCAAAGATTTGCAAGGAACACTTTGAACGCAAGCATCCCAAGTTTCCAATGATCCCAGTACTGGTTGATGTGCAGGCCTAAGTGATGACTACGATTTGAATGCTGCAACTGTGACGGAATAATGTCGAGGGACACGGGCTGAGACCCGTATGACTGGACATGGGCCAGGTTTTTGTGACAATGACCTAAAAGGGGTGCAGAGGCAAACCAGCTCCCCATTTACGTTTATTCCATGGGAAACCTTTTCTCTAGCTACCCCTTATTCCACACTATGCCTTTAATGCACCATGGTCCCTCAATTTTTGACACTTTGGAACTCTCCATCTTATCTCGAAAAAACATGCCCTACCTTCAACCCTTTTCACTATGCTGCTTCCTTCACTTGTTCTTCTGATTTGATAACATCTAGACTCAGTGACAAAGTGTAAGTGTCTTGTATAAAATATTAATTGTTTAAATACTTTTTTCCCCCACCTATTTAATGCTGTCCTCATTCTGGGGTTCAAATTGAATGCAGTGGTACATGTGCTGCTCACAATTGACAGTAGCAACCTGGACCTTGACAAGAAGGGTGTTGATATAGCTACGTTTAGGCATGGCTTCTTTGTTTTGAGTCTAAGTGTGTTTCTCATTCTGATTGAGTTGACCTAGTATTTTATATTAAACCTACCTTAAGCATCCAGCTTTTCTATTTATAAGTCACCCACCAAAATCCCAATATGCTGTTTTTTATGTTGTGTTATTTGTGCTGGTCTAATTCCTAGAATGGAAAATCTGAAGAATCTGTGCGCTCTAGGATAGTAATAATAGTTCATATGATGTTCTTCGATGTCCCAGGTTTGTGGCATTGAGGAATAAATCATTTAATATTTACTTAAATTCAGATGTTTATATGTTATGTATAAAAGTCATAAATGCATTGTTTACTATTTTGATTTCTTTAAAACAATGTAATTGTTGGAATTTAGTGTATTAATTCGACCATAAAAAAAAGAACACATAACTTGAAGAGTTATGACACATGCACATGAGTAAAATCATTGAGGATAACACAAAGTCTGGGACTTAAACCATTGTGGTCCTCTTAATGTGATTGATGGGTTACTAGGTGCATTCTTGTCAAGTAAATATACTTATTCACTCATGATTATGGATACATTCTGCAATTGGTTAATCTAGTGTTGAATCTGCAACAGAGCATGTGTTACTTGGAGTGGAACAGGGAACCCAAGAGCAGACTCAGACAAGGAAACTGGGATGAAGTAACCAAGGTATATTATTGCAACTCAGGAGGAGATGGAGTGCAGGCCAGGGGACGTTCAGGTGGGTTGCAGGAAACCAGGTGCTGAGGCTGGAGCGAGAGTGGTTGGGACAGGGAAAGCAGGTCCGGAGGGGAATCCAAGGGAGTTGTAGAGTGTGGAATCCAGGACAGAGTAGCAGGATGACGAGATGTGGGACTGGAGACAGGGACCACAGTCAGAGCGGGCAGAACTGTAGCGGACAGGAAAATGGCGTCAACCAAGGAAAACGGGCAGAACATGATAACAGGATCTGAATAGTAACAAACAGCTAGAACCATAGACTGACTGAGCAGAGATTACGACCTGGCAGTGTGGAAGTGGCAGGGATGAGTATTTGTAGAGGTCTTGATTATGGAACAGGTTGCAGCTGGTGGGGATCTGCTCTGACTCCAGCACACCTGTCTCCGCCCACACAATCACACAGAGGGAGAGGAAGAGAGGTCAAGTAGACACAGGCAGGTCAAGTAGACACAGGATGAGCAGTAGAGGGCGTTGCAGGAGCAGATGTGACAACATGTCAACAAGTTAATTATGAATTGCTTCAACACAGCAGGGCATTCTGACACCATGAATTTAATTATATTTCCCCTTGTTCATAGTGTTGGCAGAACACTAAGGGATTAAATAAAGACCTCCACTGGCTGAAGGAGACGAGGATCTGGTAAAATAAGAGTGTTACTAATATCAACTAGGTAGCTAGCTAGTTATATAGGTTCTTCACAAAAAAGTATTCATGGCACATAAATATCTGACTGCTACTGCTACTAGGATAGTATTCTGTAGAAGACAAAATACCAAATGCATAAATAAGACAAATATTAGTTCAATGAAATATTGAACAGTAAATTAAAATGTTCAATATATATATATATTTAGCTTTGGATCAAGGTAGCTAGTAGATGTGCAGGAGCTTGCAGGGATTTGTAGTCTTGCATGATGTCTACTTTGATGCCAATTAGCATTTTTGAATCTGAGAGTAAATAGAGTGGAATATAGGGATAAAAGTCACCTTGTCCAAAATAAATTGACACGTTATCAAAACATCAAGCCTGGGTATTCCTACACGAAACACAGCCCATATTTGTAGTCTTTCTAAAAACCCGCAATGGATAAAATGAATGGTGAAAAAACGTTTGGAACCATTTCCGTGTTTGACTGCTAGGTTTTAAGCGTGTCCACTGTGGGGCTCAATTCGAGCTGCGCAATGAGAATGTCACGTTGCCAGCCACAAAGCAAAGGTAAGGCAATGATGTCATGTGGATTTAAAAGTTTAAATCTCTTTTGCCACTCTGCTCCTCAGACTCTCCATCTCTCCAGTAGTGGGAATAGGGCCAGAGAGAGAGAGATAATGCATATCTCATTTAATTTTCATGGGCTCTGAGATATCGACTCACTGCCTTTTTCTTCTCTTCTGGGTTTTAGCCAGTAAAGTTAGGGTGCCCAGAATGAATTATTATCTTCTGTGGTATTAATATGTTTCAATTTAAGTCACAGAAGTTGAGCTACAGTACAGAGATATTGCTTTATACTTGCTTACCTGAGAGTACCCTTTAATTGTTTCTAATGTATCAGTGGTGTAAAGTACTACTTAAGTAGATTTTTGGGGTATTTGTACTTTCCTTATTATATTTTTTGACAACTTCTACTTCACTACATTCCTAAAGAAAAGTACGTACTTTTTACTCCATACATTTTCCCTGAAAACCGAAAGTACTCATTTTGAATGCTTAGCAGGACTATAAAATGGTCTAATTCACACACTTATAAAGAGAACATCCCTGGTCATCCCTACTGCCTTTTATCTGGTGGACTCACTAAACACATGCTTCGTTTGTAATTTAGTGTTGGAGCACGCCCCTGGCTATCTGTAAATAAATAAAAATGAGAAAACAATGCCATCTGGTTATCTTAATATAAGGACTTTGAAATGATTTCTATTTTTTTATTTTTACTTTTGATATTTTAGTATATTTGACCAATTACATGCACTTTTGATATTTAAGTATACTTAAAACCAAATACTTTTAGACGTTTTACTCAAATAGTATTTTACTGGGTGACTTTCACTTTTACTTGAGTCATTTTCCATGAAGGAATCTTCACTTTTTCTCAAGTATGACAATTGGGTACTTTTTTCCCCCCACCACTGCACTGTGTTGTCTGTCTGCATTTTACCCGGGTCTCCTCCTTCTCTCTTTGCCTCATCCGCAGACCCGAACTCGAGAAGTGACTTCTCGCTAGGGGCGTTCTCATATCTGCAGGGGGCGGCAACTAGCGACAGAGCTGCTATAGCTTCCTTGCCTGCCCAGCCACGGTGGCTTTTCTTCTGTGTCGCTACTAGTTAGCCACAAGACGCTAAACGTTGCTGCAGGCTTATCCCAGTGAGTGAAATTGGAACTAATGAAAACCAAGTAACAGTCGGTGAGTACAACATTATTTTAGAAATGCGATCCGTTTTCGGTGGACGTCTTCTGTTCGATTGATTCAAATGAAACAGCGGAAAGAAAGGAGGTATTTTCAGAGCAGTGAGGATAGCGGCATTGGGAGGGTGCCAAGAAGGCATGTCTATAGCTTTACCGTTACATTACTGTAACCAATTCTTCTTTGCCGTTGCTGGCTCCACAAATGTTGCCCAGATTCTAGAAAATAAACACATCATACTGATTTCTGCACTAGATCTCAACAATGTTTCAATCCTACTTGTATGTTGCTGGCTGGCCACTTGGGATTTGAAGAGGCAACAGTGTTCGCTACACCAGTTCGTAAGGTGTAGGGAGGAAGGACCGAAAGAAGGATGACTGTCCATTTCAATTTGATAGATTTTGTTACTACTCGTTCCAGAAGTCACAGTACCGCGCGTTCGATGGGGAAAGACTGCCATGGGCATTTTATGATAATGTTCAGATAGATTCCTGTATTCATTCTTTTAAAGTAGCTCACAAGAGAGCGGTTAGGCTGTCTGTTTGTATATAGACTACTATGCCGTCTGGCAGTATAACATAGGCTTTATATTGGTCAATGAATAATAGTGTTGTCCCAATAGACTGCTTTATTCCACTCGTGTAGGCTAATGCCCGAAAACAACTACTAGAATGCAATAACAGAGTAGCCAAATTAGCAGTGGTTGGAAAAAGTACCCAATTTACATACTTGAGTAAAAGTAAAGATACCTTAATAGAAAATGACTCAAGTAAAAGTGAAGGTCACCCAGTAAAATACTACTTGAGTAAAAGTCTAAAAGTATTTGATATTTAAATAATATACTTAAGTGTCAAAAGTTAATGTAATTGCTAAAATATACTTAAGCATGAAAAGTAAAAGTGTGAATAATTTCAAATTCCTTATATTAAGCAAACCAGATGGCACCATTTTCTTGTTTTAATTTACGGATTGCCAGGGGCACACTCCAACACGCAGACATAATTTACAAAGCATTTGTGTTTAGGGAGTCTGCCTGATAAGAGGCAGTAGGGATGACCAAGGATGTTCTCTTGATGTGTGTGAATTGGACCATTCTCCTGTCCTGCTAAGCATTCAAAATGTTTTTTTAATTTTATTTTTGGGTTCCAGGGAAAATGTATTGAGTAAAACATACATTATTTTCTTTAGGAATGTAGTAAAGTAAAAGTTGTCCAAAAAAATATAAACCCCCCCAAATACGACTTAAGTAGTACTTTCAAGTATTTTTAAGTACCACTGCTAATTAGCCCACTATGCAATATTGGTAGCCTACTAGACTAGATTAATTACAGCATTACTGGTAATGTAAATTGTTGCCTGAAGCTTGGTTGGTTTTGCTTACACTGTACGCATTTTGCTTGTGGTATTCTTCCGAATCAAACATTCTTTAGGGTGTGATTCGCTCAAGATAACAGCATAAGCCTGGTATAGTATTGGCCATGTCCTTTTTGTTGTTGTTGCTAAATGTGCCTTTGGTAATATGTTCTGCTCTCTGTCACTTTTCTCTGGCACTTTGGGTAGTGTAGCCCTTAAATGTTTGATGTGTGGGGACGTCTTGAGAGGTTTCTATTGCTGTTTCTCTCCTCATCTGCACTGGCTATCAGCTACCTTTTGGGATGGGCCATCAGACATAATACACTGTTCCCACTGCCCACACAAACACAGTGCTCACACACACATGCTGGTAGAGACATAATCACACAGGAACAATTGCCCCCCCCCCCCCCCCACACACACACACACACACCTCAGGAAGCATTCCATGCTTGTTGTAATCAGATAACTGATAGAGCATAATCACTGCATGGTAAGTGAACAGGCATGGCTTAGAGCGGAGAGGACATTTGACAAAGCCCAGGTCGTTATCAACCAACATGTTGCAATCTGAATAAAAATCCAGAACATAAAAGCACTGGGTTTGGTCAGCGGGCGTGTGTGTGTGTGAACATAGCAGCAAGGAAATAAGCTTTCTGCTTCTGAAAAATAAGCAGGCTGGATATCATGTTGAAGTGGAACTGCTTTTGATAGCAATCATCATGGATTTGATCTTCCACTAGTCTACAAGCTGAACCTCCCGGGCATCGAAGGTGTCAATATTTAATGAGAAGAGAAATCTCTAAATCATAGTGTTGGAATAATGCAGAAGTTGGGGTACAAAACTAACTACAGAGACAGAATATATTATACATCCAGTTACTAGTTCCTCAGAGTGCACACGGCAGTGCATACCCAAAGCAGGAGTATAGTATTGTCATCTATTTCTACTAGTACAGGTACAGTGAGATAGTAATGACTGATAATGTGTGCAAAAGTGAATGTCTGTGTATTTGGCCTTCCCGCATTGAGCCATCTAGAGCTGCATTACAGACAGTAGTGTGACGGTCATTCTGCCTCAATGGCTAAAAAATACAGCATTTCCTGTACTGTCCCCAAGCATACTAGCCTTGCCTTGCACCAATTACTAGCGGTGTTCTACCTAACTGGCTACAAGGGCATCTCCTGCGGACGCTTTGTCGCGAGGAATGTTGTCCTATAGCCCTACATGAGCTCTACCTCACCTGCTCGACCTCTGGTTAAAGGAGAAGTTTACTAGTCCAGTTGAGTTGTCTCTCTCTTCCTGGGGTGCAGAACTGAGACGGCTGCAAAAACGGGTCACGTGACTTTGCTGGATGCAGGCCTCGTTCTTAAAAAAAATAAATTGTATTTGACCTTTATTTCCCTAGGCAAGTCAGTTAAGAACAAATAATTATTTACAATGACAGCCTACCAAAAGGCCTCCTGCGGGGACAGGGGCTGGGGTTAAAAATATATAAATATAGGACAAAACGCACGTCACTGCTCCGTGGGTTAGTGAATGCATGATTCACAAATTTGCGAACTGTGGACAAATGTATTGTTTTATTGAAAGCATACAGGCAAATAAGTTATTTTTGTCAAGTACTATCAAGAATTGTTTTGTCAGGAAATGTGTACTTTTCACCTAAAAAAAAATATATATATATATAATATTTTTTTTTTTTTATATAAATGTAGCTGACTGCCACAGCAGCAGAGATGGGTAACAGCTGCGCACATGTGCACCCTCATGGGGGAAACCTTGTTATGTAGAAACATCACAATATTCCCTTATATGGAGCTTGATGTCAGAGATTCTTGTTTTACTTGGGGGGAGGGGGGGGGGGGGGTACTGAAGATGGTACAGTTGCTTTATAGTTTTTCTTACAAAAAACAGCCAAGTACCACTGGTTTAACAGTTTCTCTGGAATAATGGATTTACTTTTTCAGTAACTAAAGTTGGGAATTCAAACGTTGCAGATTTTAAAAATCATTTTCGATAAAACAGCATACTAATCAGCAACCAGTATATAAAAAAATATACATATATGTGTGTGTGTGTGTGTACATATATACACACACAACTGTCCTTTATAGCCTATCTGAAACTGCATGACATGTCATCCTCACTCTCTACCAGCTTGTATAGAAAGTTGTTGTGTGTAAAACCAGTCTGTCAATGCCAAATAATAGTCAGTCCACCCTCAACACTAGCTTACTATGGAATTCTTCATCATGCAGTATAGCTGTATACAGAATTTAGCTGGTATTTATACTTTTTCTATAAAAAAATGACACCTCAAATAGCCTAACAATGAGGAAAAAGTAGTCAGCTTAAGGATACATTTAGCCACTATTTATTGTTGAACTTAGCAGGTTTTGTCTGGCTAATAGTTTACAGAAATGGGCTTCAATCAAGGTAAATTAAAAAATTAATTAAATGCAGAGGCCTACAGTAGCAGTATGCAACTGCGTCGCCTTGTATTTTTGTGTGCAAATGTTTTCACCACGGCCTGTAGATCCTGGTTGTGTGCCCGACTGTTTTCTTTACTGAATATTGACAACCCAGACAGTCTTTCCTGAGACATTGTGCATTATATATCCATTGTGCTGCACACAATTTAAACTACGGGCTCTATTCAATCCGTATTGCAGTTCAGCTGTACTGCATGATTCAAATTTTAAAGGAACATTTCACGCTTTAGCATTTGTCATCTCAAACTGAAAATACCTTTACATTTCTATTGTATTGTGGAATCTACAACGTTTCAGCTTTACAGATAAGTCTTGAATGATGCATGAAGAGCTATACCAGAGACTGCTGATATTTCAATCACACAACTCAAAAACTGTTTTTCCTGAATCAAAGCTGGGGACGAGAGATTGAACAACAGCTTCTGTCTTTTTTAATTTCACAAGTCAGTTAAGAACAAATTCTTATTTTCAATGACGGCCTAGGAACAGTGAGTTAACTGCCTGTTCAGGGGCAGAACGACAGATTTGTACCTTGTCAGCTCGGGGGTTTGAACTTGCAACCTTCCGGTTACTAGTCCAACGCTCTAACCACTAGGCTACCCTGCCGCCCCATTTATGTATTTTTATTTTTAATCCCAGCCCCCGTCCCCGCAGGAGGCCTTTTGCCTTTTCGTAGGCCGTCATTGTAAATAAGAATTTGTTCTTAACTGACTTGTCGAGTTAAATAGAATTGTATTTTTATCTCCAGGCCATCAGACTGTTCAATTGTCACGACTAAGCAGGCCTCTGCCCTGAATTTAGTCACTTGTAGGCTACCACCCGATACTCTACCCTGCACCTTAGACTGCTGCCCTATGTACATAGTCATTGAACACTGGTCACTTTAATAATGTTCATATACTGCTTTACCCTCTTCACATGAACACTGAGTGCACAAAACATTAGGAACACCTTCTCTTTTTATGATCGTGTTCACCTGGTCAGTCTATGATCCCTTATTGATGTCACTTTATAAATCCAATTCAATCAGTGTAGATGAAGGGGATGAGACGTGTTTAAATAAGTATTTTTAAGCCTTGAGACAATTGATGTGGATTGTGTGCGCTATTCAGAGGGTGAATGAGCAAGATGAAACATTGAAGTGCCTTTAAAAGAGGTATGGTAGTAGGTGCCAGGCGCACCGGTTTAAGTGTGTCAAGACCTGCAAGGTTGCTGGACTTTTCAGAAAGTTTGGTCCACCACCCAAAGGACATCCAGCCAACTTGACTCAATTGTGGGAAGCATTGAAGTCAACATGGGCCAGCATCCAGGTAGAATGCTTTTGGCACCTTGTAGAGTCCATCCCCCAGCCAATTGAGGCTGTTCTGAGTGCAAAAGTGGGAGTGCAACTCAACATTAGGGAACACATTCCTAATATTTTGCGCACTCTGTCCATGTCTCCATGTGCAATGGCGATAACACAATAAGGGCACCTCAAAATTCAAGGATCAGGCTAGGCTGCATATCTCTGCACGCTTGCTTTTGTCACTTTCTCTTAAATGTGCCTTTTTGTATTTTGGCACTGCGCCAGATCCAGTCCATGGAAACACAATCGCAAAAGCTATATCATTAGATGGCATCTCTCCTTCATATGCATCTTCACTGAAGTGCTTGCTACAGACAGGTTGGCAGCAGGAGTATTTACATCGTATTTACTATTTCTGTATAATTTACTGGAAAATATGTTTCTACTTAGTATGGTTTCCCCCCACATGGGCGCACATGTGCAGTTCTTCGCTGCTGTGGCATTCGCCTACCTCAATTATATAAATTAATGTTTTGGGTGAAAAAGTACTTTTGACAAAAATAGCTAATTCGGCCGTACACATTCAATAAAACAATGCATTTGTCCACTGTTCGCTGATTTGGGGATCAAGCATTCACTGACAACGGAGCAGAGCAAGGTTTGCATCCAGCAACATCAGGAGTCACGTGACTGTTTTTGCAGCTGTCTCTGTCCTGCACTCCAGGGAGAGAGCGGGGGAGAGGGCAAACTCCACTGAAATGGTTTCAATGTATGGAAACACTTGGGAGTTTCTGGATTTTGGGTAAACTTCTCCTTTGACACTGTTCTCATTGGCTACCTCACTAACTGGCTACCACTAACACCACATTTCCTACAGTATCCCCAAGCATGCTAGTCTACTCCTGCTGCACCAATCAATGGCTGTGGTTCAGTGTCCACAGGAAGTTAGCTCAGTGTTTGCGGCCTGTGCATAAATGTCAGGAAGGCGTGTGACCTGTGGGGCCATTGTGAGGTTTATTGTTGTGAAAAGCCGAGCACAGACGAGCCAAGCACAGCCGAGCGGCGGCGGCATAGAGTGGCGGCGGCGCAGAAGAGTGGGGTGGCGGCGGCGCAGAAGAGTGGGGTGGCGGCGGCGCAGAAGAGTGGGGCGGCGGCGGCGCAGAAGAGTGGAGCGGCGGCGGGGTAGAGCTAGCTCAAGGTCATATTTGGAGAACGCTAGCTCTCCTGCCAGAGCAAACCAACCTACTTCCTTAACCTCTGGGATGGCTTTCTAAGAGGTTATTATTATGCCACTTATCTTGAAAAAGGTATCCTTTGTAAAATAGATGTTTTATCTCTTGTCTGGTACTCTGGGCTCCACATCACTCTGCTCTGCTTTTGGCCCCATTTCAATGTAAATGGACAGCATGACTCAGTGCCTGGTGGTACCAGGGCTGTTGGTCAGATCTCCAACACATTGGTGCGGCTGGCTTCCTTCCGGGTTAAGCAGGCATTGTGTCAAGAAGCAGTGCGGCTTGGCTGGTTCGTGTTTCGGAGGACGCACGGCTCTCACCCTTCGCTTCTCTACTCTTTCAATTGAATTCATTGTTGCAATTTTTTTAAATGTAGCCTACCCTTTTCAATTTAGTTTGTGGCAAACAAATAGTTTTCAGGGGTAGGAACCCCGCCAGACTGCACCTCCGCTTTTATACAAAGTCAGGTGTCCATGAATAGACCTACAGGCATGATTTGAAGAATAAAGCGGGTGTTAAACAGGGCCTTTGAAACACAGAAAGCAACAGTTGACTACTCCATTGTTGACACTTTAATCAAATCAGTAGGCCTACATTACCAAAAGTATGTGGACACTTGCTCATTCCAAAATCATGGGTATTAATATGGAGTTGTTCCCCTTTTTTCTTCTGTCCACTCTTCTGGGAAGGCATTCCACTAGATGTTGGAACATTGCTGGGGGACTTGCTTCCTTTCAGCCACAAGCATTAGTACGGTCGGGCACTGATGTTGGGCGATTATGCCTGGCTCTCAGTCGGTGTTCCAATTCATCCCAAAGGTGCTCGATGGGGTTGAGGTCAGGGCTCTGTGCAGGCCAGTCAAGTTCTTCCACACCAATCTCGACAAACAATTTCTGTCTGGACCTCATAATGTGCACAGGGGCATTATCATGCTGAAACAGGAAAGGGCCTTCCCCAAACTGCCACAAAGTTGGAAGCACAGAATAGTAGAATGTCATTGTTATAGCATTACGATTTCCCTTCACCGGAACAAAGGGGCCTAGCCTGAACCATGAAAAACAGGTCCACACCATTATTCCTCCTCCACCAAACTTTACAGTTGCCACTATGCATTGGGACAGGTAGCGTTTTCCTGGCATCCGCTAAACCCAGATTTGTTCGTTGGACTAACAGATGGTGAAGCGTAATTTCTTCACTGCAAAGAACTCCTTTCCACTGCTCCAGATTCCAATAGCGGTGCGCTTTACACCACTCCAGCCGACGCTTGGCATTGCGCATGTTGATCATAGGCTTATGTGCAGCTGCTCGGCCACGGAGACCTATTTCAAGAAGCTCCCGACAAACAGTTCTTGTGCTGACGTCGCTTCCAGAGGCAGTTTGGAATGTCGTGACATGGGTCTCCTCCACCATCAGTGTGTGCCTGGAGTGCGGGCGTGTGTGTGGTGGAAGCCCTAACCCAATACATAATGTGCCAAAAAACAAAATTCAACTCTTACAGTGCCTTCAGAAAGTATTCGTACCCCTTGACTTATTCCACCTTGTTGTTTTACAGCCTGAATTCAAAATGAATTAAATATAATTTATGCTCACCCATCTACACACAATACCCCATAATGACAAAGTAAAAACATGTTTATTTTTAGCAAATTTATTGAAGTATTCACACCCCTGAGACAATAAATAAGTATAAGAGCTTTGCACACCTGGATTGTACAATATTTGCAAAATCATGTTAAACACTCCTGAGGTGCTGACTTGCTGCACCCTCGACAACTACTGTGATTATTATTTAACCATGCTGGTCATTTATGAACATTTGAACATCTTGGCCATGTTCTGTTATAATCTCCACCCGGCACAGCCAGAAGAGGACTGGCCCACCCCTCATAGCCTGGTTTCTTCCTAGGTTTTGGCCTTTCTAGGGAGTTTTTCCTAGCCACCGTGCTTCTACACCTGCATTGCTTGCGGTTTTAGGCTGGGTTTCTGTACAGTACTTTGAGATATCAGCTGATCTAAGAAGGGCTATATAAATCAATATGATTTGAACATTATTATTGCACACACTGAGTCCATGCAACTTATTATGTGACTTGGTTAGCCCATTTTTACTCCTGAACGTATTTAGTCTTGCTACGACAAGGGGGTTGAATACGTATTGATTCAAGACGTTTCGGCTTTTCAATTTTTTTTTATAAAATGTGAATAAATTTCAATATATAATTATACTTTTACATTATAGTCTATTGTGTGTAGGCCAGTGACACGATCTCAATTGAATCCATTTTAAAATCGGGCTGTAACACAACGAAATGTGGAAAAAGTGAAGGTGTACTTTCTGAAGGCACTGTATACTTTTCTGACGGTACTGTACATTTACAAGGGATTCACTCACAGAAGACTATGAAGAAGCACCATTCTCTCTCAATCCTCCGTGAAAGAAATTGACTGCAGCCAACCACAGCGCACAAGGATAGTTACTGAGGGGTGGAACATACAGTAGACTGACAGTGTTTCCCTGTCACCGCTCACTTTGTGACTGACAAGGGTGCCTGTTCTGTCAATAGATCACTAGAAGATGCATATCGTTCATTCTCATGGGAGAATGCTATAAGGACTTTTCTGACTAGTGAAGTGAAACTTAAACAAAAAAAAGCCTAGTTAATTTATGATATGGAAACTGTAGCGCTTATGGAGAACATGTATACTTGGGCAGGAGATTTCTCTGCTTGGTAAGACTAACACACTGTTGTAGTTAAGACGTAGTGAAATATGGGTCTCCTCCTGCATCAGTGCTGCGTGCGTGTGTCTGGTGGAAGCCCTAACCTAATATTAAAAACCTTTTTTTTTAGTTCACAACTTTAAGTGATTCTAGCTCATCTCTGCCGTGTTGACATCTGCATGCTGTGAAATATTGATGAGGTAAATTAGGTGGTGTTCTGTGTGTGTCTCTCTCTTCTGGACAAATCATGTTAATAATTTGTTACGAAAACAATAACTAACCTACTTATTTTGCTGCACTTGTCATGTTTAGGGGTCTTAGGCCTAGCTACATGGTCTGTAACCTGATTGGATGTGTGCATGAATTTGAGAAGTAAGGGTGTGCAACTAGGTGTTTGTTGACTGTGGGTACCCAGGAGACATCTACCTTACCATAGGTCCAGGGCCAGCTCCTTCTTGCCCTCTTGGTCGGCAGATTATTATTATTATTATTATTATTTTATTATTATTATTTTGTTCTGAATTTTTGTTCAGATGGTGACGAAATATAAATATGTACAAAAAGAAAAAATACGCAAGGCGTGTCCAATCTAGAAACTCAAAAACAAACTAAAGGCCTTACCGCCATCAAATAAAACCAGCAGCCTCATGGCCCTGCCAGAAAGGTCACTCACTATCACCTTATTTGGCAGCACCTGTGTGCAAATAAAGGCTTGGCTCAGCATTTAGACCTGGTAGATGCTGCCACCTGGGGATGGATTGTGGATCATGGTGTTGTTTGTCTATGTCCTAACACTAACCCCCCCCCCTCCCCCATTCATAACACATTGCAGCTTTAGAAGCAGGAACTTGCAGACCAGACAGAGTTGTCCCTAAACCTGGCTGTGGGTAAGAGATGTGGTATTGAAAAGCTAGCAGTAAGAGAAACAACTGTGTGTGGGCGTGCATACTTTCACACTCTTTCACATGTGCTACTGTTTATTGCCTATCCTGATTACCTAGTCACTTTTACCCCTACCTGAAATGTACATATTATCTCAACTGCCTCATTGACTCAGTACCGGTACTCCCTATATATAGCCTCGTTATCTTTGTACTATTTATTTTACTTTTTCTTGCTTTTTAACTTTGCATTGTTGGGAATGGGCTTGTAAGTAAGCATTTCACGGTGAAGTCTACATGAAATGTTATTGGTCACATATACATATTTAGCAGATGTTATTGCGGGTGTAGCGAATTGCTTGTGTTCCTAGCTCCAACAGCGCAGTAGTATCTAAAAACGATTCACAACAATACACACATCTAAAAGAATGGAATTAAGAAATATATAAATATTAGATTGCGCAATGTTGGAGTTGCATTGACTAAAATACAGTAGAATATAATGTATACATATGAGATGAGTAAAGCAGTATGTAAACATTATTAAAGTGGCCAGTGATTCCAAGTCCATGTATATAGGGCAGCAGCCTCTAAGGTGCAGGGTTGTGTAACCGGGTGGAAGCCGGCTAGTGATGGCTATTTAAGTCTGATGGCCTTAAGATAGAAGCTGTCTCTCAGTCCCAGCTTTGATGCACCTGTACTGACCTCGCCTTCTGGATGATAGTGCGGTGAACAGGCAGTGGCTCGGGTGGTTATTGTCCTTTATGATCTTTTTGGCCTTCCTGTGACATTGGGTGCTGTAATTGTCCTGGAGTGCGCATAGTTTGCCTCCGGTAATGCGTTTGTTAGACCACACCACCCTCTGGAGAGCCTTGCGGTTGCGGGCGGTGCAGTTGCCCTACCAGACGGTGATACAGTCCGACAGGATGCTTTCAATTGTGCATCTGTAAAAATGTGTGAGGGTTTAGGTGAGAAGCCAAATTTCTTTAGCCTCCTGAGGCTGAAGAGGCTCTGTTGCGCCTTTCACCACACGGTCTTTGTGGGTGGTCCATTTTCAGTTTGTCAGTGATGTGTACGCCAAGAAACTTTAAGCTTTCCACCTTCTCCACTGCGGTCCCGTTGATGTAGATTGGGGGGTCCACCCTCTGCTGTTCCTTGAAGTCCACGATCATCTCCTTTGTTTTGCTGACGTTGCGTGTGATGTTGTTTTCCAGGCAGCACACTCCCAGAGCCCTCACCACCTCCATGTAGGCTCTCGTCATAATTGATAATCAAGCCTACTACTGTTGTGTCGTCTGCAAACTTGATGATTGAGTTGGAGGCGTTTATGGCCAAGCAGTCGTGGGTGAACAGGGAGTACAGGAGAGGGCTCAGAACGCACCCTTGTGGGGCCCCACTGTTGAGAATCAGCAGGATGGAGATGTTTTTACCTACCCTTACCACCTGGGGGCGGCCTGTCAGGAAGTCCAGTACCCAGTTGCACAGGGCGGGGTCGAGACCTAGGGTCTCGAGCTTGATGACGAGTTTGGAGGGTACTATGGTGTTAAATGCTGAGCTGTAGTCGATGAACAGCATTCTCACATAGGTATTCCTCTTGTCCAGATGGGTTAGGGCAGTGTGGTTGCGATTGCGTCATCTGTGGACCTGTTCGGGCGGTAAGCAAATTGGAGTGGGTTTTTTTTTTAATTTTTTTTTTATTTCACCTTTATTTAACCAGGTAGGCTAGTTGAGAACAAGTTCTCATTTGCAACTGCGACCTGGCCAAGATAAGGCATAGCAGTGTGAACAGACAACACAGAGTTACACATGGAGTAAACAATTAACAAGTCAATAACACAGTAGAAAAAAAGGGGAGTCTATATATACATTGTGTGCAAAAGGCATGAGGTAGGCAAATAATTACAATTATGCAGATTAACACTGGAGTGATAAATGATCAGATGGTTATGTACAGGTAGAGATATTGGTGTGCAAAAGAGCAGAAAAATAAAAATAAATAAATAAAAACAGTATGGGGATGAGGTAGGTGAAAATGGGTGGGCTATTTACCAATAGACTATGTACAGCTGCAGCGATCGGTTAGCTGCTCAGATAGCAGATGTTTGAAGTTGGTGAGGGAGATAAAAGTCTCCAACTTCAGCGATTTTTGCAATTCGTTCCAGTCACAGGCAGCAGAGAACTGGAACGAAAGGCGGCCAAATGAGGTGTTGGCTTTAGGGATGATCAGTGAGATACACCTGCTGGAGCGCGTGCTACGGATGGGTGTTGCCATCGTAACCAGTGAACTGAGATAAGGCGGAGCTTTACCTAGCATGGACTTGTAGATGACCTGGAGCCAGTGGGTCTGGCGACGAATATGTAGCGAGGGCCAGCCGACTAGAGCATACAAGTCGCAGTGGTGGGTGGTATAAGGTGCTTTAGTGACAAAACGGATGGCACTGTGATAAACTGCATCCAGTTTGCTGAGTAGAGTGTTGGAAGCAATTTTGTAGATGACGTCGCCGAAGTCGAGGATCGGTAGGATAGTCAGTTTTACTAGGGTAAGTTTGGCGGCGTGAGTGAAGGAGGCTTTGTTGCGGAATAGAAAGCCGACTCTTGATTTGATTTTCGATTGGAGATGTTTGATATGGGTCTGGAAGGAGAGTTTAGAGTCTAGCCAGACACCTAGGTACTTATAGATGTCCACATATTCAAGGTCGGAACCATCCAGGGTGGTGATGCTGGTCAGGCGTGCGGGTGCAGGCAGCGAACGGTTGAAAAGCATGCATTTGGTTTTACTAGCGTTTAAGAGCAGTTGGAGGCCACGGAAGGAGTGCTGTATGGCATTGAAGCTCGTTTGGAGGTTAGATAGCACAGTGTCCAAGGACGGGCCGGAAGTATATAGAATGGTGTCGTCTGCGTAGAGGTGGATCAGGGAATCGCCCGCAGCATGAGAAACATCATTGATATATACAGAGAAAAGAGTCGGCCCGAGAATTGAACCCTGTGGCACCCCCATAGAGACTGCCAGAGGACCGGACAGCATGCCCTCCGATTTGACACACTGAACTCTGTCTGCAAAGTAATTGGTGAACCAGGCAAGGCAGTCATCCGAAAAGCCGAGGCTACTGAGTCTGCCGATAAGAATACGGTGATTGACAGAGTCGAAAGCCTTGGCAAGGTCTATGAAGACGGCTGCACAGTACTGTCTTTTATCGATGGCGGTTATGATATCGTTTAGTACCTTGAGCGTGGCTGAGGTACACCCGTGACCGGCTCGGAAACCAGATTGCACAGCGGAGAAGGTACGGTGGGATTCAAGATGGTCAGTGACCTGTTTGTTGACTTGGCTTTCGAAGACCTTAGATAGGCAGGGCAGGATGGATATAGGTCTGTAACAGTTTGGGTCCAGGGTGTCGCCCCCTTTGAAGAGGGGGATGACTGCGGCAGCTTTCCAATCCTTGGGGATCTCAGACGATATGAAAGAGAGGTTGAACAGGCTGGTAATAGGGGTTGCGACAATGGCGGCGGATAGTTTCAGGAATAGAGGGTCCAGATTGTCCAGCCCAGCTGATTTGTACGGGTCCAGGTTTTGCAGCTCTTTCAGGACATCTGCTATCTGGATTTGGGTAAAGGAGAACCTGGAGAGGCTTGGGCGAGTAGCTGCGGGGGGGGGGGAGCTGTTGTCCGAGGTTGGAGTAGCCAGGCGGAAGGCATGGCCAGCCGTTGAGAAATGCTTGTTGAAGTTTTCGATAATCATGGATTTATCGGTGGTGACCATGTTACCTAGTCTCAGTGCAGTGGGCAGCTGGGAGGAGGTGCTCTTGTTCTCCATGGACTTCACAGTGTCCCAGAACTTTTTGGAGTTGGAGCTACAGGATGCAAACTTCTGCCTGAAGAAGTTGGCTTTAGCTTTCCTGACTGACTGTGTGTATTGGTTCCTGACTTCCCTGAACAGTTGCATATCGCGGGGACTATTCGATGTTAGCGCAGTCCGCCACAGGATGTTTTTGTGCTGGTCGAGGGCAGTCAGGTCTGGAGTGAACCAGGGGCTATATCTGTTCTTAGTTCTGCATTTTTTGAACGGAGCATGCTTATCTAAAATGGTGAGGAAGTTACTTTTAAAGAAAGACCAGGCATCCTCAACTGACGGGATGAGGTCAATGTCCTTCCAGGATACCCGGGCCAGGTCGATTAGAAAGGCCTGCTCACAGAAGTGTTTTAGGGAGCGTTTGACAGTGATGAGGGGTGGTCGTTTGACTGCGGCTCCGTAGCGGATACAGGCAATGAGGCAGTGATCGCTGAGATCCTGGTTGTAGACAGCGGAGGTGTATTTGGAGGGCCAGTTGGTCAGGATGACGTCAATGAGGGTGCCCTTGTTTACAGAGTTAGGGTTGTACCTGGTGGGTTCCTTGATGATTTGAGTGAGATTGAGGGCATCTAGCTTAGATTGTAGGACTGCCGGGGTGTTAAGCATATCCCAGTTTAGGTCACCTAACAGAACAAACTCTGAAGCTAGATGGGGGGCGATCAATTCACAAATGGTGTCCAGGGCACAGCTGGGAGCTGAGGGGGGTCGGTAGCATGCGGCAACAGTGAGAGACTTATTTCTGGAGAGAGTAATTTTCAAAATTAGTAGTTCGAACTGTTTGGGTATGGACCTGGAGAGTATGACATTACTTTGCAGGCTATCTCTGCAGTAGACTGCAACTCCTCCCCCTTTGGCAGTTCTATCTTGACGGAAGATGTTATAGTTGGGTATGGAAATCTCAGAATTTTTGGTGGCCTTCCTGAGCCAGGATTCAGACACGGCAAGGACATCAGGGTTAGCAGAGTGTGCTAGAGCAGTGAGTAAGACACACTTAGGGAGGAGGCTTCTGATGTTGACATGCATGAAACCAAGGCTTTTTCGATCACAGAAGTCAACAAATGAGGGTGCCTGGGGACATGCAGGGCCTGGGTTTACCTCCACATCACCCGCGGAACAGAGAAGGAGTAGTATGAGGGTGCGGCTGAAGGCTATCAAAACTGGTCGCCTAGGGCGTTGGGGACAGAGAATAAGAGGAGCAGGTTTCTGGGCATGGTAGAATATATTCAGGGCATAATGCGCAGACAGGGGTATGGTGGGGTGCGGGTACAGCGGAGGTAAGCCCAGGCACTGGGTGATGATGAGAGAGGTTGTATCTCTGGACATGCTGGTTGTAATGGGTGAGGTCACCGCATGTGTGGGGGGTGGGACAAAGGAGGTATCAGGGGTATAAAGAGTGGAACTAGGGGCTCCATTGTAAACTAAAACAATGATAACTAACCTGCACAACAGTATACAAGGCATATTGACATTTGAGAGAGACATACAGCAAGGCATACAGTAATCACAGGTGTTGAATTGGGAGAGCTAGCTAAAACAGTAGGTGAGACAACAACAGCTAATCAGCTAGCACAACAACAGCAGGTAGAATGGCGATTGATTAGGCAGAGAGGGTCGGATTAACTACACACAGAGCCTAAATGCGGCTGGGGCCGACAGATAAAACATAAACAAGCAGAATGGATTACCGTGAATTAATGGACAGTCCAGCATGCATCAGCTATGTAGCCAAGTGATCAGTGTCCAAGGGGCAGCGGTGGATGGGGCAGGGAAGCTGGACTGGCGAGTGTTATCCAGGTTAGAAAACTAACAATGACTAGATAGCTTGTAGCCAGTTAGCTGGTTAGCTTCTGAAGGTTCTTGAGTGTGTTCTAAAAATGTAAAGATAATAGCGGTTCCGTATCACATTGGGTGAGGCAGGTTACCGGAAGGTATAAACAAATAAAAAATCGAAAAGGGATAGAAAGTAAATATGGGTTCAGTGAGTGTTTGGGACGCGGCGATTCAGATGGTTAGCAGGCCTGTGCTAACAAGCTAACAGTTAGTAGACGGTGCTAAACACGGTAGCAGTTAGCGGACCGGGCTAAACAAGCTAGCAGTTAGCAGGCCGAATTTGCAAGCAAGGAGATAGCAAGGGCTAGAGAGTTAGCCTTTGGGGACGTCGCGATGGGGGGAGTCTGGGGTGTCAGGTAGGTTGGAGGTGATATGGTCCTTGACTAGTCTCTCAAAGCACTTCAGGATGACGGAAGTGAGTGCTACGGGGTGGTAGTCGTTTAGCTCAGTTACCTTAGCTTTCTTGGGAACAGGAACAATGGTGACCCTCTTGAAGCATGTGGGAACAGCAGACTGGGATAAGGATTGATTGAATATGTCCGTAAACACACCAGCCAGCTGGTCTGCGCATGCTCTGAGGACGCGGCTGGGATGCCGTCTGGGACTGCAACCTTGCGAGGGTTAACACGTTTATCAAATCAAATCAAATTTTATTTGTCACATACACATGGTTAGCAGATGTTAATGCGAGTGTAGCGAAATGCTTGTGCTTCAAGTTCCGACAATGCAGTAATAACCAACAAGTAATCTAACTAACAATTCCAAAACTACTGTCTTGTACACAGTGTAAGGGGATAAAGGATATGTACATAAGGATATATGAATGAGTGATGTACAGAGCAGCATAGGCAAGATACAGTAGATGGTATCGAGTACAGTATATACATATGAGATGAGTATGTAAACAAAGTGGCATAGTTAAAGTGGCTAGTGATACATGTATTACATAAGGATACAGTCGATGATATAGAGTACAGTATTTAAATGTTTTACTCACGTCTGCTGCAGTGAAGGAGAGTCTGCAGGTTTTGGTAGCGGGCCGTGTCAGTGGCACTGTTATTGTCCTCAAAGCGAGCAAAGAAGTTATTTAGTCTGTCTGGGAGCAAGACATCCTGGTCCGCGACGGGGCTGGTTTTCTTTTTGTAATCCGTGATTGACTGTAGACCCTGCCACATACCTCTCTTGTATCTGAGCCGTTGATTTGCGACTCTACTTTGTCTCTGTACTGACGCTTAGCTTGTTTGATTGCCTTGCGGAGGGAATAGCTACACTGTTGGTATTCGGTCATGTTTCCGGTCACCTTGCCCTGATTAAAAGCAGTGGTTTGCGCTTTCATTTTCGCACGAATGCTGCCATCAATCCACAGTTTCTGGTTGGGGAATGTTTTAATAAACGCTGTGGGTACAACATCACCGATGCACTTGCTAATAAACTTGCTCATCGAATTAGCGTATTCGTCAATGTTGTTGTTTGACGCAATGCGGAACAGCCCAGTCCACGTGATCGAAGCAATCTTGAAGCGTGGAATAAGATTGGTTGGACCAGCTTTGAACAGACCTGAGTGCGGGAGCTTCCTATTTTAGTTTCTGTCGGCGGGGGAGGGCCTTATATGCATCGCGGAAGTTAGAATAACAATGATCCAGGGATTTACCAGCCCTGGTTGCACAATCGGTATGCTGACAGAATTTAGGGAGTCTTGTTTTTAGATTAGCCTTGTTAAAATCCCCAGCTACAATGAATGCAGCCTCGGGATATGTGGTTTCCAGTTTACATAGCCCTGAACAAACTTAATTTGACTCTATCGATGTGTCTGCTTGCAGGGGAATATATGCGGCTGTGATTATAGTCGAAGAGAATTCTCTTGGTAGATATTGCGGTCCGCATTTGATTTTGAGGAATTCTAAGTCAGGTGAACAGAAAAGACCCGAGTTCCTGTATGTTGTTATGATCACACCACATCTCGTTAATCATAACCACTCTTCTTCTTACCAGAAAGATGCTTGTTTCTGTAGGCGTGAAGAAACCAGCTGGTTGGACTGACTCCGATAGCGTGTCTCGAGTGAGCCATGTTTCTGTGAAGCAAAGAACGTTAGTCTCTTATGTCTCTCTGGAATGCTACCCTTGTTCGGATTTTATCTACCTTGTTATCAAGAGACTGGACATTGGCGAGTAGTATGCTCGGGAGCGGTGCGCGATGTGCCCGTCTACGGAGCCTGACCAGAAGATAGTCATTAAATTCAGTTACCTTTGCCTTCTTGGATACAGGAACAATGGTGGCCATGCGTCTCGTGTCTGAGCTGTTGAATTGCGACTCCACTTAATCGCTATACTGACGTTTAGCTTGTTTGATTGCCTTGCGGAGTGAATAACTACACTGTTTTATATTATTACCAGTCACCTTGCCATGGATAAAAATGCGGTGGTTCGTGCTTTGTTTCGAGCAAATGCCAGCATCTTTCCATGGTTTCTGGTTATGGTAGGTTTTAATAGTCAGTGGGTACTACATCTCCTATACTCTTCCATACATTAAGGGTGGCATTTCCGGTATGATTGAGGATCTCCATATTGAAAAAAAAAAAAAAAGTACGGCCCCTTACTAGGCATCCGCGAGTGTTATTAAAAGGTCGTCCCCCAGGACCCGGTCTTCCGGGAAGTCATCAAATAAAGTCTCTAGGACATTTGGTTTCCACGTTATACATTTTTTGATATAAAAAAATAATTCTGTTGTACCGGAAAATTCCACCAGATGCCGACTGGCTGCTTATGGCAAATGGACAAAACAGCACCAAATAGACATTGCAGCTTTTCAGAAATGGAAAAGACTTGGAAGACAAAACTCGGTGAGCACAGGTTTGGCCAAATGTCCTTTTAGCCCAGAAACAAGATGGCGTCGAGGTATCAACGCTCCGAGTTAATGTTCATTTTCCTGGATTAAAGGGTGAAAACGGTAATACAGCACTAATTTGACAACTTCCCTTTAAAGTACATAAACCTTCGGTGTAAGGAAAAATAGAACCAGACATTTATCTATGGTAATTTTATGAGAAATCGTACAACGTCCGTTTGATGGTTAAACAAAAGTTTTTTTTTCTTCTAAAAAGTTATATCCAGTTGCCGCGTGTTAAGGTGGGTTTCGGAGCTCTAGGTGATTTCTGTGATTTTTCTGTACTCGCACACACTCTCTCAATGTGGAGTGACAGTGTGGGGCTTACAGACACACAGAGCCTGCAATGGTTACCTGCGTTCGAACCATCAAAGAACCAACCTACCTATATTTCTGAAACGTTATAAACTTGTTTTAGGACTTATGCCGGTAGTGCACGGTGAGTTATGGCTCTAGAAGGTTCTCAGGCCGAGAAACAGCCTCGTCCATTTGCAATAACTTCAATTCATTTTGAATGTCGCAAAAATGACGACATTTAGAAAAGTCACAATCACAAGACTAAGTGCATTGAAATCGCCTCTGCCCATAGAGACGCACCCTGAAGTTTCTGTTCGATAGCTCTTTCAGGGACCCCATAGCAACGACGGGAAAAAGTTAATTTTCAGCACTATTTAACCTCTAATGACTCCCCATCCCGCATGAGGGAGCGTAATCATCGACTGACACTAATTAGCATAACGCAACGGACATAAATATTCCTAAAAAATATTCCTATTCATGAAAATCACAAGTGAAATATATAGAGACACAGTTTAGCCTTTTGTTAATCAACCCTGTCATCTCAGATTTTCAAAATATGCTTTACAGCCAAAGCTAGACAAGCATTTGTGTAAGTTTATCGATAGCCTAGCATAGCATTTTGTTCAGCTAGCAGCAGGTAACTTGGTCACGGAAATCAGAAAAGCAATCAAATTAAATTGTTTGCCTTTGAGCTTCGGATGTTTTCACTCACGAGACTCCCAGTTAGATAGCCAATGTTCCTTTTTTCCAAAAATATTATTTTTGTAGGCGAAATAGCTTCGTTTGTTCTTCACGTTTGGCTGAGAAGTCGCCCGGACGTTGCAGTCACGAAAACGGCGAATAATATTCCAAATTAGCTCCATAATATCGACAGAAACATGGCAAATGTTGTTTATAATCAATCCTCAAGGTGTTTTTCAAATATCTATTTGTTAATATATCCTCCGGGACAATTGGTTTTTCAGTAGGACCGATTGGAATAATGGCTACCTCCTATATTTTTACGCGAGAATCACTCTGGGAGCCATCAGGTGACCAGTTGCGCAATGTAGCCGCTTACGGGTATTCTTCAACATAAATGCGTAAAACTACGTCACAATGCTGTAGACCTTGGGGAATACAGAGAGAAAAAGTTATCTGGTTGATAGCCCATTCACTGCTCAATGGGGACGCATTGGAACGCAGCGCTTTCAAAACATGAGGCGCTTCCGGATTGGATTTTTCTCAGGCTTTCGCCTGCAATATCAGTTCTGTTATACTCAGACAATATTTTTACAGTTTTGGAAACTTTAGTGTTTTCTATCCTAAGCTGTCAATTATATGCATATTCTAGCATCATGTCCTGACAAAATATCCTGTTTATTACGGGAACGTTATTTTTCCAAAAATAAAAATACTGCCCCCTAGTCACAAAAGGGTATGGTCGCTGCTTGGGCTCCAAAAGACCTATCGACCAGAAACGTGTAGGGTCAGTCTCTATGGGTTTCAGGGTCGCCTCAGCCAGGCCAACACATAATGTCAGAACTGGACCCGCAGCTCGACTGGAACCATGTTTTTATGGTTTTAACAGAAGGCGCTATGAATTGTGGGCTGCTCTGAAATATGTGAGAGTTGGCTTCTGAAAGATTTGGACAAAGTGAGTTTGGTGTCGGTATGATATCTTATTGACTGATGGCTGACTTGATGGCAGTATAATATATTGGCATTGTACATTTTATATTGCAAGTGGACAGTGTACATTTCCAATGTATTTAATGAGGGTTTTAACATCACCAACTGGACAGGCTGAAATCAACACCAATGAGCGACTGGACAGTGTCCATTACACATATGCTATATTGTCAGTGTGAATATGAATTTCTGCAAGTTGACAGTGTCCATTGCCAATGTATATCCACAAGGACTTCCCATTATGAAATGGACATGCTTGCATGCTATTTGGACATGGTTCACTGACTTTCGTGTTCGGAAGCCGACTTTCTATGATCGTATATGGCAAATCGACAAAACAGGCCTAATGGACAAACTCAATCAAATAAGAAAAATGTATGTCCATACAGTTTACTACATAGGTATAATTGACAAAAATAAATAAATTAATGTCACCCCTGGGACCTGACTTTGTGACCATTTCCCATATGAAAATCTATGGTGGAGTGCGCTCTCCTCTATGGGATTTTTTGGTTTATTACACTTGTAATGTTCCGGTTGATATATGGTTTTGATGAGCTGTCGTCCATTTGGGTGGTATTTGCGATCGTGTATATGGTTCGCCCAATGCCAATTTGTCAATTTTATGGGGGTCTTCCCTTACTAATGAACTCAGTCATCGTATCCGTGTATGCGTCTAGATTATATTCGCAAGCTACCCAGAACATATCCCATTCCACGTGATCAAAAAAATCCTGACGCGTGGATTCCGATTGGTCAGACCAGCGTTGAATAGTACAAAGCACGGGAACTTCCTGTTTGAGTTTCTGCCTATAGGACGGGAGGAGCAAGATGGAGTTCTGGTCAGATTTGCCGAAAAGAGGGTGGGGGAGGGCCCTGTAAGCATTCTGGAAGTTTGTATAGCAATGGTCGAGAGTCTTAGTAGCGTGAGTAGGACAGTCAATATGTTGATAGAACTTCGGCAGCCAAGTCCTCAGATTTGCTTTGTTAAACTCCCTAGCTACAATAAATGCAGCCTCAGGATATGTGGTTTTCAGTTTGCATAAAGTCCAGTTAAGTTCTTTGAGGGCCATCGAGGTTTCGGCTTGAGGTTGGATGTAAACGGCCGTGACGATGACGGAGGAGAATTCTCTTGGGAGATATTTCATTGTGAAGTATTCTAGGTCGGGTGAACAAAATGACTTGAATTCCTGTATGTTCCTAGAATTACACATGAGTGGTTAATCATGAAATGCACCCCTCTGCCCTTCTGCTTACCGGAGTTATTTATTCCTGTCTGTGCGTGGTACTGAGATTCCTGGTCTATTTTTCATTGTTTCTCAACAGGATGTTGCAGATTGGTCCCTCAGATAGTTAGCTAACATTGATCAAGTCAGCTCTACAGTGCTAGGAGAATCAATGAGGAGAACCATATATTGTCGGTTACTGGCAAAAGTGGTTGCGAAACATTATTTGAAGTGGAGATTCCCTTGTGTGTTGAAGGCTGAAGTTTGTGTGCTGGCTGGGTACCAGTATTTCAGCAGCCAAGACAGTCTTTTGTGTAACCGGCCTGATTTGGTACAACGTCTGGGGAGACAATGACCTAGAATCAGGTTGACCTGAGTGCTTTAAATCAACCAAGGAAAGCTTTCTCATTATACATTATCTCCCCCCCCCCCCCCCCCCCCCCCCCGCAGTGCCAAGTAGGACAAGTAATCCAGACTGAATAAAACATCCTCCTAAGTCCTTGGGGATGGAGTAGGGAGTAATAGAGGGGTGGACAAACTCGAGGAAGGTAAAGAATTTTCAAGATGCTGGGAATGGGTGGAGGGAGGGATGAAGTAAGGAAGACAGGCAGGCATTTGAGGAGGAGTGGTACAAGTAAGAGGAGAGAGTAGATGAGGGCAAGTAGGAGATAAGGGCATTTACTAGGGCTGGGTGGTATACCTCTAACAGTATTTGAATGTTTTGTTTGTTAAAAGTGATACGCTGTGTGTGTCGTACATTTTTATAGTGTACTTTGCTACTTGAGTCATCTCTCTCCATATTACTTTCCATACAGACTTGTCACTCAAGGAGCGCATTTGTTGTTCCTCAACCATGAGACGCTTGTATCCAGTCTGCATGGTCATTGCAGCACATGCAACATTTTTTTTTATTTTATTTTACCTTTATTTAACCAGGCAAGTCAGTTAAGAACAAATTCTTATTTTCAATGACGGCCTGGGAACAGTGGGTTAACTGCCTGTTCAGGGGCAGAACGACAGATTTGTACCTTGTCAGCTCGGGGGTTTGAACTCGCAACCTTCCGGTTACTAGTCCAACGCTCTAACCACTAGGCTACCCTGCCAATGTTGATGACAACGATGCTGTTTTCAATTTGCTTCTTAATATAAATTCACTAGCGTTTTATAATTGCACTATTGGTTTGCTTCTTACATCTGCAAACAGCTAGTTTGTCTTTTCTTAGCAAGTTGGGCCTAAATCTTTGTTAGCCATTAATGCTAATCGCTAGTTAGTTGGCTGGCTAGCTAATAAATCTATTGAGTCAGAACAAACTTAATGAGCTATATAGCCTGATAATACCAGTGACGATGTAGACCTAAATCAGCATGTTTATGCAACGATATCTTCTAAATCAGAGGAATATGCAAAGAATGAACATGTTAGCTCCATGAAGAAGCTAAGAGAGAATATTCAATGTAGCCAAAGATTATAGGATCCCTGAGGAAGCACTTATCAACACTTTGGTTCCTACCTTGTCAAAATAACTCCTCCCTGGCATTTTCATTCGTTGGCATGTCAAACAATACTGTATTCAAAGTGCCCACTATTTATATTTTAACAATATAATTAGAATAATCATCCTATTTCCATGATTCCAACAGTTTATTGTCTTACATCTGCAAGCAGAGTCTGAACATCATACAGAATGGCATTGTCACCCTCAGTCCGTGCAATGTCTACTGCTATAGGTTTCAGGCAGTTTACCACTCTCTCCCTAAACACATCATCCAAGAGGATCCTTTTGATGGGTCTGTCCCATATCGGCTGTGATGTGGACATTTCTTGGAGAGACTCCTTCCCCTCCAGGAGACTGTCAAACATGATGACAACACCACCCCAATGGGTGTTGCTGGGCAGCTTCAATGTGATGCTCTTATTCTTCTCACTTTGCTTGGTGAGGTAGATTGCTGCTATAACTTGATGACCCTTCACATGCCTAACCATTTAATTGGCTCTCCTGTAGAGTGTATCCTTTGTTTTCAGTGCCATGATATCCTTGAGGAGCAGATTCAATGCATGAGCAGCACAGCCAATGGGTGTGATGTGAGGGTAAGACTCCACTTTAGACCAAGCAGCCTTCATGTTTGCAGCATTGTCTGTCATCAGTGCAAATACCTTCTGTGGTCCAAGCTCATTGATGACTGCCTTCAGCTCATCTGCAATGTAGAGACTGGTGTGTTTGTTGGCCCTTGTGTCTGTGCTTTTGTAGAATACTGGTTGAGGGGTGGAGATGTTTGTTAATTATTCCTTGCCCACAAACGTTCGACCACACATCAGAGATTGCAGTACATTCTGCTTTCTCTATGATTTGCTTGGCCTTCACTTGAACTCTGCATCCAGCAAATGAGTAGATAAAGCATTTCTGGTTGGAAGGGTGTATGCTGTGCAAAGAACATTCAGAAATCTCTTCCAATACACATTGCCTGTGAGCATCCGATGTGAACCAGTTGCATACACAGCTTGAGCAAGACATTCATCAGCATTTCTCTGACTACGTTCCTCCAATTAGTCACAAAAAAATCTGATTCCAGGAGGACCATGAGCTATTGCTATCGATAAGGTGTCTGATTCATAATTTTCACTGAAAAATAGAAGTAGAGGGACTTTTGTCAGAGATTGCTTTTTGTGTGAGCTGGCCAGATGATTCTGCATCTTTGTTGCATTTTTCACATATGATTTTGATACAGTATTTGCAAATGTACACAGCTTTTCCGTCTACATCATGTTACACAATACATGTATGTTTTGTTCGATAATGTGTATATTTATATCAAAAATCTCAGTTTACATTGGCGCATTACGTACAGTAATGTTTTGATTCCAAAACATCCAGTGATTTTGCTGAAATACTCATAATAAACATTGATAAAAGATACTAGTGTTATTCACAATTAAAGAGACTTCTCCTTAATGCAACCACTGTCAGATTTTTAGAAAACTTTACGGAAAAAGCTAAATCTGAGAACGGCGCTCAGAACCCAACCCAGCCAAAGAAATATCCGCCATGTTGGAGTCAACAGAAGTTAGAAATAACATTATAAATATTCACTTACCTTTGATCTTCACCAGAAGGCACTCCCAGGAATCCCAGTTCGACAATAAATGACTGATTTGTTCCATAAAGTCCATCATTTTTGTCCAAATAGCCACTTGTTAGCGTGTTCAGCCCAGTAATCCATCTTCATGAGGTGCGACCACTCCGTCCAGACAAAAACTCAAAGTTCCGTTACAGGTCGTAGAAACAAGTCAAACGATGTAAAGAATCAATCTTTAGGATGTTTTTAACATAATGGAATTCTCCGGTTGGAACCATAATGATTTGTCTGAAGAAAAGCACTGGAACGAGAGCTAACTCTGTCGGGAGCGTGTGTCACGAGTCTGAGACACTCTGCCAGACCCATGACTCATTCAGCTTCCATTCCCCCGTCCTTTATAGCAGAGCCTGAAACAAGTTTCTAGCGACGGTGGGACATCAAGTGGAAGCCTTAGGAAGTGCAACTTCACCCCATAGACACTGTATTCGGTAGGCCAAACTTAGAAAAACTACAAACCTCAGATTTCCCACTTCCTGGTTGGATTTTTCTCAGGTTTTCGCCTGCCATATGAGTTCTGTTATACTAATAGACATCATTCACAGTTTTAGAACCTTCAGTGTTTTCTATCCAATACTAATAATATGCATATATTAGCATCTGGGACAGAGTAGGAGGCAGTTCACGCTGGGCACGCTGTTCATCCAAAAGTGAAAATGATGCCCCCTATCCCAAAAAGTTTAAACGGCTTGGAAAATTCCAGAAAATGATGTCATGTCTTTAGAAGCTTCTGATAGGCTAATTGACATAATTTGAGTCAATCGGAGGTGTCCCCTGTGGATATATTTCAAGGCCTACCTTCAAACAGTGCCTCTTTGCTTGACATCACCTTCAAAACGCCTGAAGGTACCACGTTCATCTGTACAAACAATAGTATGCACGTAAACACCATGGGACCACGCATGTGGATATATATGTGGATATATTGAAGCAACATCCTCAAGACATCAGTTAAATCTTGGTCGCAAATGAGTCTTCCAAATGGACAATGACCCCAAGCATACTTTCAAATTTGTGTCAAAAAGGCTTAAGGACAACAAAGTCAAGGTATTGGAGTGGCCATCACAAAGCTCTGACCTCAATCCCATAGAAAACTTGTGGGCAGAAGTGAAAAAGCGTGTACGAGCAAGGAGGCCTACAAACCTGACTCGGTTACACCAGCTCTGTCAGGAGGAATGGGCCGACATTCACCCAACTTATTGTGGGAAACTTGTGGAAGACTACCCAAAACGTTCAACCCAAGTTAAACAATTTAAAGGCAATGCTACTAAATACTAATTGAGTGTTTGTAAACTTCTGACCCACTGGGAATGTGATGAAAGAAATAAAAGCTGAAATATATCGCTCTATTATTATGACATTTCATATTCTTAAAATATTGTGGTGTTCCTAACTGACCTAAAACAGGGAATTTTTACTACGATTAAATGTCAGGAATTGTGAAACCTGAGGTTATGCACTACTCATGAAGCACATTTGGTACTTTTATTATTCAAAAACACATATACAGTGGGGCAAAAAATATTTATTCAGCCACCAATTCTGCAAGTTCTCCCAGTTAAAAAGATGAGAGGCCTGTAATTTTCATCATAGGTACACTTCAACTATGACAGACAAAATGATAAAAAAAATCCAGAAAATCACATTGTAGGATTTTTTTATGAATTTATTTGCTAAGTATTTGGTCAATAACAAAAGTTAAACTCAATACTTTGTTATATACCCTTTGTTGGCAATGACAGAAGTCAAATGTTTTCTATAAGTCTTCACAAGGTTTTCACACACTGTTGCTGGTATTTTGGCCCATGCAGATCTCCTCTAGAGCAGTGATGTTTTGGGGCTGTTGCTGGGCAACACGGACTTTCAACTCCCTCCAAAGATGTTCTATGGGGTTGAGATCTGGAGACTGGCTAGGCCACTCCAGGACCTTGAAATGCTTCTTACAAAGCCACTCCTTTGTTGCCCGGGCGGTGTGTTTGGGATCATTGTCATGCTGAAAGACCCAGCCACGTTTCATCTTCAATGCCCTTGCGGATGGAAGGAAGTTTTCACTCAAAATCTCACGATACATGGCCCCATTCATTCTTTCCTTTACACGGATCAGTCGTCCTGGTCCCTTTGCCGAAAAATAGCCCCAAAAGCATGATGTTTCCACCCCCGGGTGTGCTTCACAGTAGGTATGGTGTTCTTTGGATGCAACTCAGCATTCTTTGTCCTCCAAACACGACGAGTTGCGTTTTTACCAAAAAGTTATATTTTGGTTTCATCTGACCATATGACATTCTCCCAATCTTCTTCTGGATCATCCAAATGCTCTCTAGCAAACTTCAAACGGGCCTGGACATGTACTGGCTTAAGCAGGGGGACACGTCTGGCACTGCAGGATTTGAGTCCCTGGCGGCGTAGTGTGTTACTGATGGTAGGCTTTGTTACTTTGGTCCCAGCTCTCTGCAGGTCATTCACTAGGTCCCCCCGTGTGGTTCTGGGATTTTTGCTCACCGTTCTTGTGATCATTTTGATCCCACGGGGTGAGATCTTGCATGGAGCCCCAGATCGAGGGAGATTATCAGTGGTCTTGTATGTCTTCCATTTCCTAATAGTTGCTCCCACAGTTGATTTCTTCAAACCAAGCTGCTTACCTATTGCAGATGCAGTCTTCCCAGCCTGGTGCAGGTCTACAATTTTGTTTCTGGTGTCCTTTGACAGCTCTTTGGTCTTGGCCATAGTGAAGTTTGGAGTGTGACTGTTTGAGGTTGTGGACAGGTGTCTTTTATACTGATAAGTTCATTCCTCTCTGTTTGAGGTGGGTGAGTAGGCTAACTGCTAGCTAATTTAAAGTGAAAAAAAATACAACTATATTTTTCTCTCACTGCTGCTTCTCCTTAATTTAAGACATTATTTTTTTCATAGATGTTCAACTATTGTCTTTCTATTTGAGTAAACAACTCTCCACATTTAACACAGCTGTGCAAGCTATCTGTAGTTTATGCTTTCAGTACTAGATTCATTCTCCGATCTTTTGATAGGTTGGAGATGTCCTCCAGAAGTTACCATACTTACTGTGTAAGTCTACGGAAGGGGGTGAGAACCATGGTTTTATATTGATGTCAATGTACCCAGAGGTGGACAGAAAATAGCTGTCCTCCGGCTACACCATGGTTCGAACCCGAGAGTGCTGTTGAGGCTACTGTAGACCTTCATTGCAAACAGTGTTTTTTAAAATTCTTTATCTGTTTTCGGGGACAATATATTTAGTGTGGTTTTATCTAAAAATTTTAACTTTAATGTTTCACTATTTATATTTTCTCAAATTCACTGAGTAGAATGGGCCTCCCCTTCCTCCTCTGAAGAGTCTCTTCTGCTTGACACCTAGAGACCTTCTGAGTGTAACCCTCTCACCAGACTCATTTAGATCAGCACGAGAACAATGGTAAAAAAGACATCTCAGTAAATTAACTTGTATGATAATGACTCGCTATGGGGAAAACGAGATGCTATTACTAATATATAGTTTAAGCTTAGATTTCTGTTTCCATAATGTTCTTCCATGCAATAACAATAATTGCATTGGGACTCAATGAAAATGCAGCCACACACGGAATGCAATTTGACTTCAATGTATTAGCTAAATAAAAATTATTTCACTCAATACAATCCATTTCAATATATATATAATAAAAAAATATAACCCCCAGGTATTTAGAGTGCACACTTACTGACACTGCCCGTGCTTGCAAGCTATAATGTTCTCATGCATTGGTAACTCGAGTAAAAGTATTATGAATGATTCAGGAAAAATGAATGGAAATCTCAATGTTACTCATGGTACTGAAGTCCCTGGAACAATAATTCCAAATCTGATGTGTATTTATAATGCAGGGCAAAAAATGTTCCTGCATGCAATGGAAGAAGTCTTCAGGTCATCCCAGAACAAAGTAGCTCCCAATCTGACGAAGGCTAGTTCTTGTTGAATCGACGATGGCTAATCTTCCACATAGCAGGTGAATTCAGGTAAATTCGATAGATGGATGCTTAACTAGTCTTGTAACAGGAAAGTAGGGTTAAATTCAAGTTTTAATGCCACATGCACAGTGAAATGCTTAACTTGCATGCTCTACCCAACAGTAGAGTAACAATATCAAAATGGTATGAAACACGAGAAATACGATGGGAAGCTATATACAGAGTCAGTGCCAATACCAAATGTACAATATGCAGGGATACTGGAGTATCTGAGGTAGATATAGGTGGGGATTAGGAGAAAGTGATCTGGATTATTAATAATAATAATGGGTTAACAGTATGGCAGCAAGTGGTGGTTGGGTGTGTGCGTGTTGGCGATTTGTAAGTGTGTGGATATCAATGTGTTATGCTTGGGCATTATCCAGATTGTAATACTTTCATACTGTCCTTGTGCCATGTTCCAAACCTGGATATACCTGCACTGAACACAAGGGGGGTGCTGTTTTCAAACCCCACTAAAACTCTGTAATTCGAATGTTAGCAATGCTGACAAGTACATGTAAAATACCATAGAGAATGTAAACTAAATGCTAACAAGCGCATTGCAAAGATGTTAGCGTCTGACCTAAACTATACAAGTAACAAACCGTTTTCTGCATATACCAAACAAATATTATCCAGCAAGGCTCTTCATCCAGGAGGTGATTTTCTGCTGTTATCAAGCGAAGGCTTGATTTTGGAGGAAGCTAAGATAGCTAGATAGCTAACTAGCTACTAAATTAGCAACCAAATGCACACCTGCAGAGCATTTATCACATTTTAGACTGTTAACTTAATAGTTATAAGATATCTAGTTGGCAAAAAAATGTAGTTGTGAATGCCATACTGTAACATGCTACACAACAGTGAGTGATTCACAAGGCTCTGGACTCATTGTTGTGTGTTTTAAACAAACACCACGTGACTGGGGACTACCGGTAAGCTTCATAATGAACAATTATGTGACAAGTGAAATGAAAAACGCAATCTTTTTTTGTCTCCTAAAGTATTGCGCAAGTTGACCGCAGTTACAGTGCATTCGGAAAGTATTCAGACCCCTTGACTTTTTCCACATTCTGTTTTGTTACAGCCTTATTTTAAAATGGATTAAATTGTTTTCCCCCCTCATAAATCTACACGCAATACCCTATGACAAAGCAAAAACGTTGAAGTCGGAAGTTTATATACACCTTAGCCAAATACATTTAAACTCAGTTTTTCACAATTCCTGACATTTAGTCCTGATAAGAATTCCCTGTCTTAGGTCAGTTAGGATCACCACTTTTATTTTATGAATGTGAAGTGTCAGAATAATAGTAGAGGGATTTATTTCAGCTTTTATTTCCTTCGTCACATTCCCAGTGGGTCAGAAGTTTGCATACACTCAGTATTTGGTAGCTTTGCCTTTAAATTGTTAAACTTGGGTCAAACATTTTGGGTAGCCTTCCACAAGCTTCCCACAGTAAGATGGGTGAATTTTGGCCCATTCCTCCTGACAGAGCTGGTGTAACTGAGTCAGGTTTGTAGGCCGCCTTGCTCGCACACGCTTTTTCAGTTTTGCCCACAAGTTTTCTATGGGATTGAGGTCAGGGCTTTGTGATAGCCACTCCAATACCTTAACTTTGCTGTCCTTAAGCCATTTTGCCACAACTTTGGAAGTATGCTTGGGGTCATTGTCCATTTGGAAGACCCATTTGCGACCAAGCTTTAACTTCCTGACTGATATCTTGATGTTGCTTCAATATATCCACATAGTTGTCCTGCCTCATGATGCCATCTATTTTGTGAAGTGCACCAGTCCCTCCTGCAGCAAAGCACCCCCACAACATGATGCTGCCACCCCCGTACTTCACTGTTGGTTTGGTGTTCTTCGGCTTGCAAGCCTCCCCCTGTTTCCTCCAAACATAACGATGGTCATTATGACCAAACAGTTCTATTTTTGTTTCATCAGACCAGAGGGCATTTATCCAAAAAGTACGGTCTTCGTCCCCATGTGCAGTTGCAAACCGTAGTCTGGCTTTTTTATGGGGTTTTTGGAGCAGTGGCTTCTTCCTTGCTGACCGAATGTCGATATAGGACTCGTTTTACTGTGGATATAGATACTTTTGTAGCTGTTTCCTTCAGCATCTTCACAAGGTCCTTTGCTGTTGTTCTGGGATTGATTTGCACACTTCGCTCCAAAGTACGTTCATCTCTAGGAGACAGAATGCATCTCCATACCTGAGTGGTATGATGGCTGCGTGGTCCCATGGTGTTCGTACTTGCGTACTATTGTTTGTACAGATGAACGTGGTACCTTCAGGCGTTTTAGAAATTGCTCCCAAGGATGAACCAGACTTGTGGAGGTCTACAATTTCTTTTCTGAGGTCTTGGCTGATTTAAAAAAAAAAAAAAAAAAAAAAAAAAAATCCCTTGATGTCAAGGAAAGAAGCACTGAGTTTGAAGGTAGGCCTTGAAATACATCCACAGGTACACCCCCAATCAACTCAAATGATGTCTATTAGGCTATCAGAAGTTGCTAAAGCCATGACATCATTTTCTGGAATTTTCCAAGCTGTTTAAAGGCACAGTCAACTTCTGACCTACTGGAATTGTGATACAGTGATTTATTAGTGACATAATCTGTCTGTAAACAACTGTTGGAAAAATGATTTGTGTCATGCACAAAGTAATGTCCTAACCGATTTGCCAAAACTATAGTTTGTTAACAAGATTTTTGTGGAGTGGTTGAAAAACAAGTTTTACTGACTCCAACCTAAGTGTATGTAAACTTCCAACTTCAACTGTACATATTCCAACCAGAAGCCATGGATTACAGGAAACATCCGCACTCGGCTAAAGGCTAGAGCTGCGGCTTTCAAGGAGTGGGACACTAATCCGGACGCTTAAAAGAAATCCGTCTGCCAGACTGGAGCATGGAGAACAATCCATGACTCTGGCTGAAGTCAATAATTATCAGACACCGCCTGGCATGTACGTCCTGGAAGGCAGGGAGCTTGCCCCCAGTGATGCGCTGGGCCATCCGCACCTCCCTCTGTAGGTGGTACAACCAGTAAAGGATGGAGCCGCTGTGAAAGTTAGGGACCATGCCTAATAATCACATTTGACTTGTCAGATGCACCAAATACAGCAGGTGTAGAATTTTTATAGTGGAATGCTTACTTACAAGCCATATAACCAACAATGCAGTTGTAATTTTTAAAAAGTGCAAATATTGACAATAATCTGAAGTAAAAAAATTAATTAAGAACGTTTCAGCCTCCTGATGGAGAAGAGGCACTACTGTGCCTTCTTCACAACTGTGCTGGTGTGAGAGGATCATAAGTGCTCAGTGATGTAGACACCGAGGAACTTAACTCTTGACCCATGGTTGTGGGTGTGCACCCGCCCTTGTTTCCTGAAGTCCACGATCAGCTCCTTGGTCTTGCTAATGTTGAGGGAGAGGCTGTTGTTGTCCTGGCACCATGCTGTCAGGTCTCTGACTTTCTCCCTGTATGCTGTTTTTGGGGATAGGAATTTTGGAAGTCAGTTTGAAACATGGTAATTAGAGACTTGGACAAGGAGAGGTTGAAAATGTCAGTGAAAAGGCCTGCTAGCTGGCCCGCTGTGGAATACCATCTGACACTGCTGCCTGAAGAGTATTGACCTGCTTAAAAACCTCAGCCTCGGGGAGAGAGATCACCCAATCTTCCGGATGAGCAGGGGCCCTCACTCATGGCTCTGTGTTGTTTTTATCGAAGTGTACATAAAAGGCATTGAGTTTGTCTGGTAGAGAGGCATCATTAGGTACTGTGCTGTTGCCCCTGTTAAATGCAAGTATTTTTTTGCTAAATGCAATTTGTAATCTTTAAAGATGTGAACATTTTTAAGCTCAACAAACAAGTGTCCGTCGCCCTCTTCTCTCATGTGCAGAATCACCCGTTCGAGCCCTAAACTCCCGTGCAACAGCAAACCCAGTTCATGTGATTGGCTCAACTTGTTTGATGCAATACAATTTAATATACTCCGTAGTAAAATGTAATGCTTCTAATACATGGTTTTAACAGGGTATTACACTAGTCCGAGAGAGAGCGAGAATATCAGTTTGTCCGACTGGTGTTAGGTGGTGATTTACATGAATCAGTGGGACTTGTAGAAATAGCTAGGCAGACCTGGGCAGTGGCCTGGAACATACGACCTGGGCTGGGTGGGCTAAGGAGAGTTCTACCCCTTGAGGAAGGGGAGGACAATCCTCCTTAGTGAATTTCATAAAAATATAGTGAAACAGTTTAATCTTAAGACTAACAGTACTAAATATATTCACATCACCAAATAATAGTGAATTAAAACACAGTTTTGCAATAGCCTTAAAAGCACACTCTGTGGTAGCACCATGGTGGTTCTCGTCTCCTTCCATAGACTTATGCCCTCCAACCTATCAGGGCCCTTACAGCATGAACTGACCTATTGTCCACCCAATAGACGGATCAGCGGATTAATCTAGTACTGAAAGCATAAGCTACAGCTATCCAGTACTGCAGTGCATAAAATGGGGTGAGGTAGATCACTCGGAGACAATAGTTGAACAGTTTTGAACAAATTAGTTTCCCCAAAAAGGAAGGAGAAGTGGGAGAGAGCTGGCTAGATTTTAGATTTTTTTTCTTCACTTAGCCAGGGAATGCAGCTAGCTACTCAAACACTTGGGGATGCTATGTTAGCTAGCTGGCTATGGCAATCCAACACTGGAGCTCTTCCAAGTCGAGGTAAGTTTCTAGTTTTATAAATATATTGCCACCGGGGCCCACCGGTGTAATTGCTAAACCGATTACTGTACTGCATGATTGTAGTGGGTTTACTAACGTGTTAGTTCTAGTAGCTATGTTGACTATGACATTAGGCAATATGGTGACAACAATGTAGGTTGTGTGTAGCGGATAACAAAAAAAAATGTGTGTAGTGGTTATGGTATGAAGGTTTGGCTTGGGAAGGTTTTTTTGCTTGGTCACAGACAGCTGTTGTGTTGTGCAATGAAGTCCAGAAGCAAAGGGAAAAGGTGAGAGGAGGAGAGAACATAGATATGAGAAGTAATCATGCAATGAGCAAAGTGATCATGCTCTTTGTATATGGCTGCAATTTAAAAGTGAACCTTGTATGCGGTGATCAGGGGTGTATTCAAAACATTTCTTAAACGGAATCAAATGGAACGAAACGGGATAAACATACATTCATTTGTCCAACAGAAACTCTTGTTTAAAACTGTTGGACTAATGATTACACCCTAGATCAGGTAGGTATTGGCTAGGTCGCAGTTGTAAATGAGAACTTGTTCTCAACTAGCCTACCTGGTTAAATAAAGGTGAAATAAAAATAAATAAAAGGTAGAGATGGGCAATAGTGTGCAAGGAAGTATTGAAGGTGTCATTGTCTGTCACTTTGATTACAAAAAATATCTCGACCTGTGTACCTATGTTGTAAACGTTTATTTTTGTAGGCTAGTTTATAGCAACATAATGGGTATAGGGAAAATGTTTGTATCATGTAGTAGGCTACATTGAGCTGGGTCAATGGAATATGAATGCCAGTCATCAATATGCTGTAATAGAAATAAGGCCATTCTCATATAGAAAAAAAAGGTCTTCCCTTAAACCGCACCGACCGCCATTGACTGAGGGCCATTGTGTGTTTTCAAAGATATCATGTCCACAGTCTCTTGCATCTCTCACTTTCTCCCTTTCTCTTTCTCTCTCTCAATTCAGTTTATTTCAATAAATGCTTATTGGCATGAATGGGTGGGCCACTGTTGAAAGAGCAATGTATGGGAAGTATTACATAAATGAACAATATGTTTGAGCAGCAATAATACTGTATATATCAATAAAAAAAT
The DNA here is from genome assembly GCF_057628025.1 of Oncorhynchus mykiss. Taxonomy (NCBI): domain Eukaryota; kingdom Metazoa; phylum Chordata; class Actinopteri; order Salmoniformes; family Salmonidae; genus Oncorhynchus; species Oncorhynchus mykiss. The sequence continues at coordinate 32,260,414 of NC_143028.1, read as the reverse complement.
TATACATGGATAATAATACACAAAAAAATAAAACAAACCACGAAAATTGGCAAATGTCCTGAGGACATTCGGCGAAGTTCCCTTTAGGCCCCTTAAGGGTTCCGGTGTGAAGTTATCCCACTGACGTTCTAAGAGCGTTGTGTAATGGTCCAAAGGGAACGTTCTTTGGGGGACATTTGTCTCGTTCCAAGGATGTCCCGGTGATATTCCCGAGGACATCCATGGGACGACGTCTTGCCGACTTTAGGCGGCCATTTTTGTTAAGTTCTAACAACAAGTTATTTTTTGCAGTGGAGAAATTAAATGTACAAGGGCTCATGTGTATGACATGGTGGGGGATCTATTCTCTCTTTTATATTATGACAGGCCAGTACATAATCTGCAGCAAGATCTACTGTCTCTGTTTTCTTCTAAGAAACTACAGATTTTCTCCTCAACAGGCAGTTCAAGAAATCCTGCAATTCTTTCTTTACATTTTAAGAGACAAGTACTTTTGGTTGAGTCATTTTGAGCAGTGGAGTAGGAAGTGATGCTCATTCTCTACTTCACCCGACCCACAGTCCTTATATAGTTCTTCTCTGACCTTAGAGAGAAGAAATATAGCCCGTCTCTGTCTCTTGCCAGACTATGGTCACTGAGTTTGTACATTGGTAATCCTTTTTTGAATTCTTTGATTGTTCACTAAGTTGTTGTGCTAATTTGACATCTCTATTTGCAATGAAGTTTGTAAATTGAATTGGCCAATAAATGTATATATTGGATATTTATTTGTTAGAATTTTGTTATTTGTGGTCGAATGGTTTAATTTCTCTCTTGTGCGCGTGCTCTCTCCCTGTCCTGCATGAGACGCGCACTCTTCTCTCGCGCACTCTCCTCTCTCTCTTGATTAAACGTGCCATTCGACTTTGGCCATTGATATTGTTTGTTCTCTGTCGTTATTAGGCCCCTGGCTACCTTTTTTTTAGGCTATTCAAACAACTTTTTGAGATGGAACTCTGTGCATAAAACGATGATGGGGAGAGTTCTGACTGGACATAGTTCAGTGCTTTTGGTGGACTTCTCTGCTCTGTATGTTGTACATTCCTCTCTTGCATTAAGGGAAAGAGGGATACCTAGTCAGTTGCACAACTGAAATGTCTTCCGCATTTAACCCAACCCCTCTGAGTCAGAGAGGGGGGGGGGGGGGGGGCTGCCTTAATCGAAGTCCACATCCTCGGCGCCCTGGGAGCAGTTGGTGGTGGTTAACTGGCTTGCTCAAGGGAAGAATGGAAGATTGTTTCTCTCCCCCCCCTTGTGGCTCGGGGATTCGATCCAGCAACCTCCCAGTTATTGGCCCAACCCTCTTAACCACTAGGCTACCTGACGCTAAATGTCCGCACCGTCAACAAGGGCAGCACTTAAGTTTTGCCCCATCTCATTTTGTTACCCAATCAATTCATGCTTCATGGTGGAATGTTTTTATCTCTTTTACTAAACTCGGTGGAAATTGATGTGCACCAGATTCGTTCATGTAGAAATGAACTGACCTAATTGTTTGGTCAAAAACTAAAAAGTTTACTTAACCGTTACTGAGAATGTCATTGTAGTTAAAATGGTCTGTGATTAGCTCACTGTACTTTAACGACTGCTACCTTAAGAACTGGCAGAGAAGCTCATGGCTGAGCAAGAACCAGATGGCAGCACAAAGCTCCCTACTGAAATCTTCACATCTTTTTTTCTTATTGGAAATAGAACTTGAGTTAAATTAGTAGTGAGGATGAATGCAACTCAAAGAGCTAGAATTTACACAATTTACTTTTACACTTTAGTCCTTTAGTCAACACTTATCTGAGCGACTTACAGTTCTTAAGATAGCTTTATGGGACAACAACATATCACAGTCATAGCAAGTACATTTTTCCCCAATAAAGTAGCTTCCAGCAAAGTCAGCTAGTAAGGGGTCTACATTGATTCATTTTGGAAGGTATAGTACTTGTTCAAATTTGTATTTAACTAGGCAAGTCAGTTACAGTAAGAACACATTCTTAATTATAATGACGGCCAAACCCGGACGACGCTGGGCCAATTGTGCGCCGCCCTATGGGACTCCCAATCACGCCTGAATTCGAACCAGGGACTGTAGTGATGCCTCTTGTACTGAGATCCAGTGCCTTAGACCGCTGCGCCACTCGGGAGCCCCTAATTGAGTTGAAACATGATTACCTCAATACATTTGATCAATCTGACATTATTGAAATAATAATTAGAAATTGTTTCAAGAACACAATTAAGTAGAACTGTATTTATAATTTAATGTAAAAATGAAGCTGTTTCCATTAGGTATCCAGAATTGAATGAAGTATATCCAAATACAAACATTGTCGATTAGATGATACTATCGTACTATTGTCCAACCCTAGCGTGTGTGCCTGCCATTTAAAACAGTGGTTGTCACTCTGCCTCTTTCCCCCTGCCTCTGACAGATATATATTGAACAAGGAAAGAGAGGAGGAGGAGGAGAGAGCGAGAACCATTGCAGCTCTTGACTGGAACTATTTATAATACAATGCTGTGCCTCCTCACTGCACAGCTGGCAGTGGGACCAGCTCTACCCTGCTACAGTCTGCAATTTCCCTTCCGCTGTCGCCCAGGAAAAACCCTATGATGGATGGGGTCGGGACCCATAGCCCCTCCCACTTTCTTATTTTTGCAATTGCCTCTCAGTAAAGTGTAGGAGCTGACTGAGTAATACACCCAAAAAGTAGACCTGACTGCCCATAAACTTAGACTAAAGAAAGTTGCACAGTCACAAAATAATGAATAACTTGGATTAATATTTGGGGTGAAAATGTATTTTTTTGTATTTTTTTCTTAACTCCACTATGTGATGATAGAAGCATGTTTTTAAACCGTATCTCAGCCATGTCCCGGTGCAGCTCTCTCTCTCAGCTCTTGTGTAGTCACATCATATTTGTTCCAATCATGGCCTCTCATCCATTTAAGTTTATTGATTTCTGTCAGGTGGAAAACATGGAGAGTGAGAGTTGGAGCGGGGGGGTCAATCTGTGTGATATAGGATGATCGGAATGGCCGTCCCATGGGCTGCGTGAAAATAGGATGACCTTGGACCGGGCATGCGCTACTGATCTGTGTGATTCAATAAGATGGCCAAACTGTTGATCTGCTGGATGTGGCAGAGAGAAGGTGATTACAGGGATCCAGCCAGGGCCGTGCACAGACCTTTCAGGGAGCAGGTGCTCAAAATGGGGAAAAAAGGGCACCCGCCGGCATAATGATTCATATCTTGAAATTCATAACATACGAACTGCCTCTGTAGAGAATACAAATGTTTACGCATAAGCCTATTCAACAACGCTCGCTCATCACAAATTGTAAGCAAGCTTGTCACAGTGCTTCCTAAAGACATTAACATCAGAAAAAGAGAGCAGGCTGATCATTGATGTTGATTGTAAATCTGCTAGTTATCAATTTTTCTTTTCACCAATTTATCTTCGATGCTCTTATAATAATTTCCCAATTTTAATATTCATTGTCTAACTGATGATATGAAGGCTGGCTATTAGCTTGTGTGGATATTTTAGTATATGGTGTTCAGCTAGAGTATAGACTAGAGGTCGACCGGTTATGATTTTTCAACGCCGATACTGATTATTGGAGCACCAAAAAAAAGTCTCTACCGATTAATCAGCCAATTATCTTTTTATTTTGTATTAATTAATTCATTTGTAATAATGACAATTACAACAATACTGAATGAACACTTATTTTAACTTTAATATAATACATCAATAAAATCAATTTAGCCTCAAATAAATAATGAAACATGTTCAATTTGGTTTAAATAATGCAAAATCAAAGTGTTGGAGAAGAAAGTAAAAGTGCAGTATGTGCCATGTAAAAAAGCTAACGTTCAAGTTCCTTGCTCGGGAACATGAGAACATATGAAAGCTGGTGGTTTCTTTTAACATGAGTCTTCAATATTCCCAGTTAAGAAGTTTTAGGTTGTAGTTATTATTAGGACTATTTCTCTCTCTTTACCATTTGTATTTCATATACCTTTGACTATTGGATGTTCTTATAGGCACTTTAGTATTGCCAGTGTAACAGTATAGCTTCCGTCCCTCTCCTCGCCCCTACCTGGGCTCGAACCAGGAACACATCAACAACAGCCACCCTCGAAAAAAAGCAGCGGAACAACTACTTCAAGGTCTCAGTGAGTTACATCACCGATTTGAAACGCTATTAACGCGCACCCCGCTAACTAGCTAGCCATTTCACATCGGTTACACCAGCCTAATCTCGGGAGTTGATAGGCTTGTAGTCATAAACGGCTCAATGCTTGAAGCACAGGGAAGAGCTGCTGGCAAATGCAAGAAAGTGCTGTTTGAATGAATGCTTACGAGCCTGCTGCTGCCTACCACCGCTCAGTCAGACTGCTCTATCAAATCATATACTTAATTATAACATAAGGCTTGTATTTCTGTGTGTTGTTATGTCATTAATATGGTCAAATCCGGAAACTCATTTCGAAAAAACAAAACGTTTATTCTTTCAGTGAAATACGGAACCGTTCCTTATTTTCTCTAACGGGTGGCATCTATAAGTCTAAATATTCCCTGTTACATTGCACAACCTTCAATGTTATGTCAGAATTACGTAAAATGCAAATGCTGAAATGCAAATTAATTACTTAAAATCATACAATGTGATTTTCTGGATTTTTGTTTTACATTCTGTCTCTCACAGTTGAAGTGTACCTATGATAAAAATTACAGACCTCTACATGCTTTGTAAGTAGGAAACACTGCGGATTTTGCAGGTTATCAAATACTTGTTCTCCCCACTGTATAGCCTGACTTTGTTGCACAGAACGCAAGAGAAGTGACACAATTTCCCTAGTTATAAGAAATTCATGTTCGCAGGCAATATTAATTAAATATGTAGGTTTAAAAATATATACTTGTGTATTGATCTTAAAGGCGTGGATGTTTATGGTTTGGTACACATTGGTGCAATGACAGTGCTTTTTTCGCTAGTGCGCTTGTTAAATAATCATCTGGCGAAGTAGGCTATGATTCGATGATAAATTAACAGGTACCGCATCGATTAAATGCAACGCAGGACAAGCTAGATAAATTAGTAATATCATCAACCATGTGTAGTTAACTAGTGATTATGTTAAGACTGTTTTTGATAAGATCCGTTTAATGCTAGCTAGCACCTTACCTTGGCTCCTTGCTGCACTCACATAACAGGTAGTCAGCCTGCCACGCAGTCTCCTCGTAGAGTGTAATGTAATCGGCCATGATCGGTGTCCAAAAATGCAGAATACAGATTGTTATGAAAACTTGAAATCGGCCCTAATTAATCGGCCATTCTGATTAATCAGTCGACCTCTAGACTACCTGTGTTAATGCAGTTGGGTCAGATTGTTTTAGATCCAACCTCTCCTCTCTCTTTCTCTCTGCTGCCCGTATTAGCTAACTAGACAGAATACTGACGATGTTCTCAAGTGACCCAGTGGCGCAGCAGTCTAAGGCACTGCATCACAGTGCTAGAAGCGTCACTACAGACCCGGGTTTGAACACAGGTATCACAACCGGCCGTGATCAGGATTCCCATAGGTAGGCGCACAATTGGCCCAGCGCAGACCGGGTTAGGGGAGGGTTAGGCCGTCATTGTAAATAAGAATTTGTTCTTAACCTTAATTTAAATAGGCAAGTCTGTTAACTATTGAAAAAAAGATGCAATCTCAATGCTGTGCGTTACAGGGAAGACATCCTCCTCCCTCATGTGGTACCCTTCCTGCAGGCTCATCCTGACATGACCCTCCAGCATGACAATGCCACCAGCCATACTGCTCATTCTGTGTGTGATTTCCTGCAAAACAGGAATGTCAGTGTTCTGCCATGGCCAGCGAAGAGCCCGGATCTCAATCCCATTGAGCACGTCTGAGACCTGTTGGATCTGAGGGTGAGGGCTAGGGCCATTCCCCCCCAAAATGTCCGGGAACTTGCATGTGCCTTGATGGAAGAGTGGGGTAACATCTCACAGCAAGAACTGGGAAATCTGGTGCAGTCCATGAGGAGGAGATGCACTGCAGTACTTAATGCAGTTGGTGGCTACACGAGATGCTGACTGTTACTTTTGTTCAGGGACACATGATTCAATTTCTGTTAGTCACGTCTGTGGAACTTGTTCAATTTAGGTCTCAGTTGTTGAATCTTATGTTCATGCATACATTTACACATGTTAATTTTCCTGAAAATAAACGCAGTTGACATTGAAAAGACATTTCTTTTTTTGCTGAGTTTACCATCACTCAAAAGGGCACATGGTGAGTGGGAAGGCAAAGATCTAGTGCTTTGGAGCAGCAGTCACCTTTTGGTAACATGATACCCTCTCCAGTCTGTGTTTCCTAGACTTCCATTCACAAGGTGGGCGATAGCAACTTTCTTTTGTTTTCTCACTTGTGGTGAAAGCAAGGAAGAGTCACCGCCATCTCCCTTTGTTCGTAGTAGCTAGCTGGCTTTAGTCTGGCTAAAGACTTAGCAAGCTAGCTCGCCTTTTTAGGTTCCCACATCTGCGTGTGCAATAATCAGATTTATACTTACGTATAATATGCCCTGGCAAATATTCTTACACTTGCCTATGTAACCTGTAGCATTATCTCAATTTATATGCTACTTCCATGCATTTGCTCCCATACCAGCTGAAAATAGAATGTCGTCATATCACTGAGGAAAAAAACCTTTACCTTTTCACGTAGTTAATGGGGATTCTAAGGCTACAATGTTTGGTTTAATGTTTAAATAGTCGCTGAGATTATATTTGGTTATGAATGCAGAGATGGTACTTTGATGCATAGCCTATGTATATCGGAACAAGGAACCAAGCAGCGCAGCTTCATTGCCCACACAACACTGCCCCCACAGCATCCCAATGAACTCTCCATACAGTCATGGATTTGGCGCTGCGCAAAAATCTGTTGCGAGCGACGTAGACGTCTGTCGACCGCATAACAGCAATATTAGAGAAGAGAACAGACGGCAGGTATTTGAACCACTACATGTGCTGCTCAGTACAGTAGGAGTGGACTCCAACTAGCCTAGCAGTGGTGATCAGTAAGAGTGGACCACAATGACACTGCAGGACAAAAAAGACTGGCAGTGTGTCCAGATAGCCCAGTTTGTAATATTTTGACAATATTTGAAAGCATCTCTCATTTGAATATGTGACATACATGAGATGAAACAGATTTCATTAAATAATCTGCTTTTCTTGTGAGCCGATTCTGGTAACGCTGAAATCTGCTGCCTTATTGAGCTTATCGAATCACATTTTATTTGTCACATACATGGTTATCCGATCTGTTCTGGCTTTAAATCTGTGATTGATTGGACCGTGCTGACGGTAAGCCCAAACGGTCCTCTGTTTGAGATCAGAATTCTGGGTTAAAAGTGTAAAACTCTCCGGAACCATTTCTCTGATGTTTGTAGAATGTGCGCACACTATCACTGTCTAGTTTGATATAGGGCAAGGAGAAACAGAAGGGTGAATGACTGGCAGCAGCAGTTAAAGTACAGCAGGTTTCTGTGTATACTGTGTGTGTGTGTGTGTGTGTGAGAATCACTGTAGGTAATGTGATTACTCTCCCTGTGATTTGATCAGAGGCAGGCCCTCATCCCCTGTGTTGACGCTATTTAGCTTTCAGACTGAGCAGAACAAACAGTGGACATTTTCTTATTTGTCACACAGCATGAGAGACGCTAATTCACTTTACTGCCCGCTTCGCCTGCTAATACCTCCAGCCAACTTTACAAGACATGTTTCAGGCCTTGTTAACATCCTTAAGAGGAAACTCACGTGTGTGTGTGTGTGTGTGTGTGTGTGTTAGTTACTGCATTATGCATCAACATGATTTTCCCCTGTGGTAGAACAGTTAACCACTTGAGGGGAAATCGGTTGAACAGCCCAGTTCAGAACATACACACACACACACTGCTGTGTGTTACTATACTTGTGAGGACTTTTTGGGGACCAATAATTGATTTTCATTAAAAATCCCATTTTCCCTAACCTTAACTCCTAACCCCAAAATAACCTCTCTTTTTTTACAAGTCTCTGAATTTTAGTTGGTTTACTATTCTTGTGAGGACTTCTGGTACTCACAAGTATAGGAAACCGTGTCCACACACACCCCAGTAGTCTCCTGAGCCATATCCATTGGGACTTTCTTCTGTGCCTTAAAATATAGAAATCTAGCACAGATTAAACTGCATCAGTGCGTTTCTATTTCCCAGTTTGGCGTCTTGGTTAAATCACTGTGCTGTAAAATGAATGCCTTCTGTTCCGTTTCTCCCTCACCACTTAAAGACGAACTGTGACTGTGTTTTAAAGGTTGGCACAAAGACAACACCACCACTTGATTTCAGGCTTTATCATTTGATGGTTATTGAAAAGTGATTGACAAGCCAAGACATGGAACCATGTCTGACTGTTTTGTGTTTTATTATCTTCCAAAATGGTTGGTATCCCTTATCTCCACCGACCTCTATCTGGCAAAGCACAGTCGTTGGATTTGAGAAAGGATGGTTGGAGGAATTACACTTGCCTGCTTTTAGAGAATGCGTGCATACACTACTCTCTCTTTCTGAAGTTTGTGGCCACTGACCTTGCACACACAAGATGACAGTAGAGAAGAATTGGGTTACAGCCGTCTTCCTGTCCGTGTTGTGAGAGAGCTAGGTTGGTTGCACGGGTTTCAGCCGCAGAAGGGTTCTGTGCAGTAGCGGCTTGAACGGGGGTTGTTTTCTAGATGGAAACTCCGTGAAACAAACTGCCTAATAGATCTGTGACCTGGACTGTGGAAAATATAGGCCTCTTAATTTACAGATTTGTGTTTGGCCTCTATGAGAGATGACACTAACATGATGAATCCCCAATAGGAAACTGATGCTCATATTGATTAAAAACCATGTGTGGTACAGCAGGGTCAAGTATAGCCAGCATGAGGAATGGTTGCTAGGGGAATGACCTCCAGCTGAGCACTGTTCCTTAAAAGAGGGTATGTCAGCACTCAAATTGCACAAAGACTTCAAGGTGAGACTGTTTTGGAAAGTGCACGTCACGTGAGGTATAGTACGAGTACAACCAAAATGATTTTAAGCTTTTGACTAGTCCTGTCGACTTCATGCTTGTTTTCACCGTTATAAAGTCTGACCCTGTAGAGGTCTGAAAGAGCCAGGATTTAATTGTCTTTTTCTTAATAAAATCCTCCTTGTTTGCACTGCGCTCCTGTCCCTTGCGCCTTTTACCTTTTTGAGTCATTGCTTATACCCGATCACTGTCACACCATGGCTAGTTAGAGGATGTCCGTGCCTCGGTATGATTTCCCATACAGATATTGTATAGCCTTTTTGAGGATAGGTAGTCTATCCGATGATGACGTTTTGACCATGTGTGCCATTTATATTATAGCAGCCAGTCTCTCATGACAGACTGTTAATCGAGTATTCGTGGCCAGTGCATGCAAGATCGGGTTCTGAGTTGAATTGACAGTCACAACCATCCCCCTGACTGATAGTGTGTTGTGGGTGAACAGTCAGTCAGTGAGGGAGTGAGACATACTGTGGATGAGTAGGGTTCAGGCCAGGATGTGGTTACTGGAGTCGAATGAATGTACTGAGGCTGACATCTGACAGTCGTCTGGTTTCAACGGCACACCAGAGAAATTAACAACGGTCAGGGTATGATTTTGCTCACAAATGGAAAGTTCAGACAAAATTGCATCGAACAGAGGAAATAACAAGTAAACAAATTTCCCCATCTTTTGATGTATTGAGGCACATCTATTCTCTGTTATGCGCCAGTTGCTATAGTTAGACACATCATTTATTGGTTTGTTGTTGAGGGTTTGCTACAGCCGGAAGTCTGAGGCTGGTTATTAGTAAGTCTACTTATCACAGAGCTGGTTACTACAAAACCAAAGGGCTTCTGGGCATTTTCATCAAAAAGGACCCATGAGTACCAACATGTTAAGTTCATAGGAGCATATCAAATTGGGTGTCAAATGAAAGCTAAGAGTTTATACTTTTGGGAATTGAAGGCATAGATCTATATTTTTCAACCATTCTCCATCTTAAAAATGAGGCATAAGTAAAGGCTTTGCTTTCTAGAGAAACCGATGGAAAATAGGTATTTTAGAAAACATCTACCAGAAAGTCTTACGGTATCAGAAATGCATCGAAACACAATGTCGACGTAAAGACCCCGTCCAACGAATGTCAACACTTATATTTAGTTTGAGAAATTATTTGCCTTCTGTATGTTTAAAAACATTGACTTGTAATTACGTTACTAAAAACCCACATATATCTTCAATATATTTTCAAATTTCTCCCCCATGTGAGGAGGAAGGATAATGCAAGTTCACAGACGTAACAAGAAAAGGTAGACGTCAATTAATTATAGGGATTTTTACTGATATCAATTTTGTTTATGAAATTAACTTGTAATTCCATTACCTAAATTAACAACAAATCTGAGATGGAATTACTGCAGCTGAATTGGCTGCAATGGGAAATCATAATAGTCACAAACCACAGTTGGGCCACCTGCTTACTGTCCTCACTTCCACTGGCATATAACAGTTTTTTTCACTTGTCTGGTGGTCAAACCAAGAGTGTTAAAACAGTGAGTCTGGATAACCCCTCCTCCTCTCTCACCCTCTCTCCAGTTAATGTCCCCTCGCCCAGCTCTTACTGACACCTACCCATGAGCCTCTTCACTTTCTATTTACTTTATCCCGCATCCTCACCCACTGAGCACCGGATGGATGTTGAAAAGTATTTGAAACTTGACGTTAACGTCTACAGACGGACCGAACTTTACCAAATCTCAACGTTATCATAGACACATGTTTCACAAGTTTTAATAACGTGGTATATTGTACTGAACTATACTCTACCCTACTCTGCTGTATTGTACTGTACTCAACTGTGCTGCGCTGTGATTACCAGACTTGTGAAACATGAGGAGAATGACATTCATATCCATAATTATGTATTTCTCTGTAGTACAGATCAGGGACCCATGATGACATTTTGTTACCGGGTGCAAATTCACTTTACATACATACTGTAATTCAATATCCAAAATAGATATTTTCAAACTCAAGATGCCATATCATAGCTGACACCCCATTCTTTCTTTAGATATTTAAGAGTTTTTGGAAAACGTGGTCGCGTAAAAACCTGACGTAGATTTTATTTGCATTTTTTCTGGATATTTTGTTTTGGTACTGTTTTAAATACAGTAAGAAGGAATTGTTGATTTTGAATGTTTGAACACTAGTAGTGTTTCTCCAACTACTTTGCAGACAGAGTTCAGTGTGTCAAATCGGAGGGCCTGTTGTCCGGTCCTCTGGCAGTCTCTATGGGGGTGCCACAGGGTTAAATTCTCGGGCCGACTCCTCCTTTCTCTGTATATATCAATGATGTTGCTCTTGCTGCGGGCGATTCCCTGATCCACCTCTATGCAGACGACACCATTCTGTATACTTCTGGCCCTTCCTTGGACACTGTGCTATCTAACCTCCAAACAAGCTTCAATGCCATACAACACTCCTTCCATGGCCTCCAACTGCTCTTAAACGGTAGTAAAACCAAATACATGATTTTCAACCGTTCACTGCCTGCACCCGCACGCCCGACTAGCATCACCACCCTGGATGGTTCCGACCTAGAATATGTGGACATCTATAAGTACCTAGGTGTCTGGCTAGACTGTAAACTCTCCTTCCAGACTCATATCAAACATCTCCAATCCAAAAATCAAATCTAGAATCCGCTTTCTATTTCGCAACAAAGCCTCCTTCACTCTCACCGCCAAACTTACCCTAGTAAAACTGACTATCCTACCGATCCTCGACTTCGATGTCATCTACAAAATGGCTTCCAATACCATTGGAAGCAAACCAATACCAGCAAACTGGATGCAGTTTATCACAGTGCCATCTGCTTTGTTACTAAAGCACCTTATACCACCCACCACTGCGACCTGTATGCTCTAGTCGGCTGGCCCTCGCTACATATTCGTCGCCAGACCCACTGGCTCCAGGTCATCTACAAGTCCATGCTAGGTAAAGCTCCGACTTATCTCAGTTCACTGGTCACGATGGCAACACCCACCCGTAGCACGCGCTCCAGCAGGTGTATCTCATTGATCATCCCTAAAGCCAACACCTCATTTGGCCGCCTTTCCTTCCAGTTCTCTGCTGCCTATGACTGGAATGAATTGCAAAAATCGTTGAAGTTGGAGACTTATCTCCCTCACCAATTTTAAACATCTGCTATCTGAGCAGCTAACCGATCGCTGCAGCTGTACATAGTCCATCGGTAAATAGCCCACCCAATTTACCTACCTCATCCCCATACTGTATTTATTTACTTTTCTGCTCTTTTGCACACCAGTATCTCTACCTGCACATGACTATCTGATTATTTATCACTCCAGTGTTAATCTGCTAAATTGTAATTATTTGCCTACCTCATGCCTTTTGCACACAATGTGTATATACTCTTTTTATTAAAAAAATAAAAACAATTATACTGTGTAATTTACTTGTTTATTGTTTACTCCATGTGTAGCTCTGTGTTGCTGTCTGTTCACACTGCTATGCTTTATCTTGGCCAGGTCGCAGTTGTAAATGAGAACTTGTTTTCAACTAGCCTACCTGGTTAAATAAAGGTGAAATAAAAATAAAAAAAATAATGCAGGTAGTGTCTGTATTTTTGTACCCATGAACTAGTGTTGTTGACTGCCTGTCTTGGGACTGGGATGAGTGTGTACTACAGTAGAGAGTGAGTGTATACTCTCTCTAGTGAGGTGGGTACTCTCTCTAGTGAGGTGGGTACTCCAGGAGGGAGGGAGTGGGTACTCCAGGAGGGAGGGAGTGGGTACTCCAGGAGGGAGGGAGTGGGTACTCCAGGAGGGAGGGAGTGGGTACTACAGTAGGGGGGGAGTGGGTACTGTCTAGTGAGTGTGCACTACAGTATGATGTAACAGACTACCGTTGAGAGAAGGACGCTCAAATCAAAGGAAACAAGATAAGTCGGGCATTAAGCCTGCTGAAACAACAAGGAGTTGAGAAGTATTTGTGGCATTTACTAAGCTACGAGTACTACTGTATACTGTTAAGTATTTTCTTAAGCCCAGACATTCAACAGCTGTAATTTGAAAAGTGGCTAGTATACATATACTTCCACAATGTATTTTTAGCCTCCGGGGTTCATATTCTTGGAAAAGTCTCTTAGTTCCAAATTCATGGGTTACGGAGTTCAAGAAAGCATTCTCTTTTGTACTAATGTCATCTATCTCTCTCTGTCTCCCCAGCGGGTGGTCTAGTCACAACTGTCCTGGTGGTGAGGATGATGATGATGGGAGTTGGCTACTACAGCCAAAGGTGCAGCCCCCCACGCTAGTACCAGTCTACAACCCCTGGTCCCCCTTTGAGCCCTGGTCCCACCTGTCCCCACCATGGCCAACCACCTGGAGCTTCTGAATGAACTGCAGCAGCTGGATAAGGTGCCTAGCCTGGAGCGACTAAGGGCCGCCCAGAAGCGCCGCACGCAGCAGCTGAAGAGATGGGCAGTCTATGAGAAGGAGATGCAGAACAAGAAGCGCAAGGCGGACAAGAGGAGGAACACCAATCATGCCGCAGCCATGGAGGCCAAACGACATGTATCGTTTGCAGCTAATGTGGCGCTATTAGAGGCCTCGGCACGGAACGACCCTGACGAAGGTAGGAGGAAAGGACACACACACACACACGCGCATACAGATAATTTCACCATCAGAGCACCCCAAACAGTTGTTTCCTGATGGGGTGATGTAGTAAAAAGCAGTATTAGTATTATATTGTATTTTTCTCTCTACAGTAACTCTAAAAAGTGCTTATTCCACTCCAACCAAATCATACCAGGCTCTATCATTAGATTTCAATAGATGTTGTTATTAAACTACAGATGAAACCCAGCCGGTATGATGCTGCTACATTTTATTTATTTAATGAGTAATACTGCCCAGTTGTTCAGAAAGTGTTGATGACTTTCTGTAACTAACCGATTTCATCCAACATGGCACCCTTTTTCCTGTATAGTACACTACATTTGACTAGAGTCTGCCTTTTAGGTGTAACTACAGATTCTACCAAGCTGGTGCTGCTGTTCTGTCCTTTCAGCCAATAAACTATGGTGACATGAAAGCATACCTGTTGTATATTTCATCCAATCTTCTGTGGCTTTATATTAAAGGATAACTGCCTTCTGCATCTTCAAATTAGATTTTTTTTGTCAACCTTTGGTTGGCATTAAAACGGCCTGAGGCACTTTCTATATTCGGACTGTGGAGGAGGAAAATTGTGTTTTTTTTTACTCATGTATGCTGCACATTAGCATGAATGATTTCAGTCACACATATATATTCACATTAGTGTTCTAGCTGTGATACATTTAGAATGTAGAGGCATTGGAACACATGGGATATTTCTGTTCTGGAATGTTTTGTTTAGATTGTATACAGTGCCTTTGCAAAGTATTCGAACCCCTTACCCTTTTTTCATATTTTGTTATGTTACTGCCTTATTTTATTCCGGATTAAAACAGTACACTTTTCAGTGTTCCAGAAATAAACTGGTGGTTTGTAGAACTGAACTAAAAGCATTATGATTCGTTGTTGTTTATAATCCACAACTTGTGAGGTGAGTGGGCTGCTTGCCAGGCCACCACTTATTGTGTCCCTTCTAGTCTTGTGCACAAATAAACAAACTCTCAACAGTTACACATCGATGTCATTTTAAATATAGTTGAGCTGGACTTCTTCTGAGCATATCCAGATTGCCTGTGGGCTGAGCTGTTGTGTATGGTATTGCAGTGCTAGTGCTGCGGTGGGGTGTACTGCGGTGGGGTGTACTATACAAATCGAAAATGTTGATTGCAGTACCTGTCATTGAAATTAAAGTTCCTTTTTAAATTTTAGTACCGCTTTAACATAATGTAGACACATATATCCTATTGAGATGCATTGCATTGAACATTGTACACAGTCTAAGGAGCATCAAGTGTGTGGTGACAACATGCAAGATATTTCTCAGTCATTCATTGCTGTGATCATTGAGCTCCTGAATAAGTGATCCATTTTCATTTGTTTCTGCCCCCACGAAATGTTACAAGGTGTAAAACAAATGCAGCCCGCGAGTAGTTTTAGAACGGCCTGCGACATGGTTTAATGAATGTAAAATGTGCCTCCCCCAACCCGTGGTAAAGAAACAAACAACCTTTGGCAGGTGATATGGGTCAGATCTTTTGAACTGTTTGGGTTGGAAAGTTTTCACTTTTTATTAATGGTGCAAGCATGACGTTAACAAATCTTTACTCGGGAACTGATGGTACAGCGACGCCTTATTACAACAAATGTTTTTTTTTATTTTAAGATGTGTGTATGTGTTGGTTGACTAGAGTGTAAACCGCGTACAGTGTGTGTGACGTGACAGAGTGAGACCCAGTCAATCAGTCTCTGTGGCAGCTGGCTAATTGAGGATTGTCGGGTTCTTTTAATCTGGGCTGTCCCTCTGCTCTGCTCCTAAACTGCTACTCAGTGACAGGGAGGGAGAGCGAGAGCAAGCAGAAGGATGTAGGTAAAAAGGGCGGAGGGGGAGAGACAGAGGGGGAGGGAGAAAAATGCAAAGGAATTGACAGACTGGGGCAGGGAGAAGGAGAGAAAGTGAGAGTAAAGTTGCTAATAAAGTCTAAAAAATTCCCCCATAATGAGTAATCACTTACACTGCTTTCTCAGAAAAGAAATGAGACTTGAGGGTGATTACTTAGTGCTTAGCCTAGCTATAGAGTGCAGAGAGCTAGAGGGCCTGGCCAGTAGCCACAGAGCCTACATAGCCTAGCTACAGTAATGAGATTGCTTTGATGATGGTTTGAACTTTGGTTTAATGTTTGGTTTTCAGTGTACTGCAGGGATGATCTCTGTGTGTGTGATACAACCACAGCATCATCCCGTTTACCCTGTAGTCAGTCAGTCACACTCACTAATGTGAACATAACAGTACTGTGTTTGTGGTGTGTGTGTGTGTGTTCTCATATAATGAAGTAAAACACAAGTCTTTTTACGTATATGTGGACTGTCCTCTTTTCTACTGCTTATCCATGGGTTGCCATGACGCTTCCTATGTCCATTACAGTTCAGACCAGAACCATGCTTGTCAAGGTTACACGTTGTACTAACTCAGTCCCTATTGAAGCTGCGGATGAGGTGCTTCCTGTCTGTTCACCATTTACACTCCAAGCAATCGTCACGAGAGCTGAGGCCCTGAGACCTTGTCTCGCTCCCAGTGATACTACGTGAAGGCTGCGAAATTGCTCTGAAACTGCTGTGTCTGGGACTGATGTCTGTTCTGTGTTGATATTGGGAGGGACTGATTTAGCTTTTTTGTCTCTTTACAGCCTCATCATGTGACAGGGCTACATGTTGATGGGAATTAGACAGGAGATGAAAAAGACGTGGCTATCAAATATGCAGTATATCCACATTTTTAACATCGGCCTGAAAATCCTGAGATAGATATTTTGGAGGAAAATCTCCAGCCAGCTATTTTAACTTTTTTTGTCTCATCTCTGTGGTTCCTGTCTCCTCTGCTGCATCCACAAGCTCACATGACGATGTCAACACCCACTGCACTAAGCACAGCTCTGTTTACATCTAACTAGCAGTGTGTAAAAAGCCTCTAAGTGATGTTTTAAAAAGACCTTCTGGATCCCAGATCCATTTGGACACTGTGATTTTGCTCGGTTGGTTCACCACCACTGCTCGCCATGTCTCTCGTATCACCATCATTACATTACAACAGAGGAGGACCGCTAAAAGGAAGTATGTGAAAACAGGCACAGCTCCTTTTGGGAGGTATTTTGCAGGGATGAAAACTAGTCACCTTTTGACGAAATTCGCCATTTTGAATCCAAAATAGGGAACCTACGTGATTCGTGTAGATCTGATGAGGAAAGTTTGCGTTTGGTCACTACTGGCTGAAAGCGAACAAGTCATGCACATTTGGAGCAATACTGGCCATATCCAAGGCTCGAGCCTGGGCTCGGCCAATCGTTCACATAACAACAGAATGCAGCATGTGACTGAATAGACAGCCATCTTGGGTGTCACAGCATCAGCGTGCGCTCTGGAAAGACGGTGAAGTGTGGAAAAGCTGTTTGCCAGTTACATGCTGACTAGACCGGGTCGCGCATGTTGATTTTTGTCCACCCAGACCAGACACGATCAGGACACGCAGGTTGAAATACCAACACAAACTCTGAAGCAACTATATTAACATAGGGACACGTCAAAAAACATTAAATATTTATGGCAATTTAGCTAGCTTGCTGTTGCTAGCTAATTTGTCCTGGGATATAAACATTGGGTTGTTATTTCACCTGAAATGGGCAAGGTCCTCTATTCTGACAATTAATCCACAGATACAAGGGTAAACTGAGTTTGTTTCTAGTAATCTCTTCTCCTTCAGGCTTCTTCTTCTTCTTTGGACTTTATATGGCGGTTGGTAACAAACTTTAAGGTGCATTACCACCACCAACTGGACTGGAGTGTGGACCTCAGTTCATCTTTCAATCACCCACGTGGGTATATGCTCCAAAAAACCATGAGAGAGGAAAAGCGGGACTTGCAGCGCGTCAAGCATCACAGATGCCAAGTTATAGAACCAAGTTATATTTTAGTGCCTGGCTACGCAGACGCGTGCGAGCAGTGTGGGTGCAATGATTGAATAACATGTATGAGTTCATTTATTTTGCAACGCAAGTGGTGTGGTCAGTATGTTACAGCAGCGCTTCCCCCTGTATGACAACAGAGGTAGGTGAGAAGCCTAGAGACGGCGGTTATGAAGCGTACTTCATGAGCTGTAACCGAAAAACAACTGGCATTTGGAGAGTTTGAGGTGAAGTTTCTTGCTAGCTGGATCGAATTGCCTGTTAGCTAGCCAGAGAAATGTTGAGCAACATTAGATAACTTAGCGGATCAAATAATTGAGTTGATCGTGTGAATATTAGCTGGTTGACAAAGTCAGACAGCTAGCTAACCTTACAATGTCAGATGAGGTAACGTTAGATCGAGGAACCAATTAGCTGTATAGTATTAACTGGTATACGACGACTTCCCGTTCCTCAAGCTATAACATTAGTTGCTCTCTGGAACCTGGCAATCTGTGTGAAATATTCACTAGTTTGTTTGTTTGTTAATTAGCTATCTATGAACTAATGTTTTCCCTATGTGGTTAATTTTCAGAATGAGGGAATTAGGGGGAAATGAGGCGTTGCTTGTTAAACAAGTGGATTCAGGGATCAAGTGTAGTTGGAGCTGGGCCTGGCTTAAGCTGGATGCCACTATCGAGGTGAAAGGAACACCACACACTTTCTCACGTTTTCAATACAGTGGATAAAAAAGGGGTATGTCAGGTTTACTATGCCTGAAATAGATCAATCAATTATGCCATCAAAGTGTCTCATGCTCTGCTGGCACATTGTAGAACAGATGTACACAGGCAAAAGTGTACAATGTAATAATGCGCAGTGTAGCCCAAAGATATTGCTTTTGGTGTGTTGAACTTGACCTACTGTAACACTTGTGTGCTTTTAGGGGTGATTTATTTTAAAAAAATGTACTCAGTGAAGGTTATTTTTGTACACATGTAGCCTTGTGCACTCGATCGACGTCTTATTATCCTAGCCACTATAATAGAGCAAAAATACAATGCCTGTTTTGTTATACAATTTCTACTTTAAGTGCAATATTTAGTGTGGTCACAAGCGTTCTATTATAAAGGCTGTCATGGCTAACAGCAATATTAATGTATTGTTTGTTCTGTGTACTTGATTATCATTTGCAATAAAGTCTAGGCAACAAATAACGTTGGATTGCTTTCCTGAAAATTTGTAGCTGCGAGTTAGGTTTACATGAACCACTTTATTTTACACACACAGACTGATCATGTAGATCATGTTCTTTGTTATTAATTAGTACACAGTTGAAACCTGAATTTCAAGAAGGAACCCAGCCTAAAAGTCACTAGAAATTTGCATTTTAAAGTTAGCTGGGGTTCAGTGCAACAAAAAAAAAAGGTAATATTTTTTGGGCCTTCACCAGTTTGCATCCCTGATTTTTGACTTGAGATCTACATACTTGACTCTGAATTTTATCAGAAGTCTCCCATCGACATTCTTTGAATTATTTACGCAAAATTCAGGGGTAGCTGGCGCTTAACTCCACCCTGATTCAGACCCTAAGAGCATAAGAATAAAAGTGGAACTGTAGTATTGGTCTGCTTTCCCCTTTTTCTCTCCCTATTATTACCTCCTGTAGAAACTAAGTGTCTTTTAGTGGACCTCTTCCTCTCACTAATAAGGAAGTAGGAGTAGACAACAGGCCCTTTGAGACCTAATAACTGCCTTCTCTGCTCTCATACATACAGTACACACACGCTGACTTGACAGTTGCACTATTTAAACCGGGTCAAACTTGACAGTTGCGCTAGTTTGACTTGACAGTTGGTCTAAGCACGACTTGCGGTAGACCTAATCTACAACCATCAACAAACAATATTTTATTTGTGTCCCTCCCTTGCCATGCCATAGCCTTCCTGTTGCTATCTCAATCTAAAATGACTACAGATTTGTAACATCAATTATGATGATAGTATGTTGACCTGACTTCCTTACTGACATTCTCTTGCCCTGTGGCATTGGAAAACCAGGTTATGTAATTGACAACATTTTGGAATGGTCAGAAGACCTTTTACACAGTGTAGGTTACTGTATTCTGGGGCAGTGTTTTCTTGTGGTTTGTATGTAGAGGAGAATGATCAATAATCAATGTTGCGTTTTATGTATCAGAAAGAGTAGCTAACCGTTTTTGTTGTTGGTTGAGTAGTACACTCTGTCCAGTCCAGACCCCCCAGTACTAGCTGTGTCTGTGTGTCTAGCCTACCCTATACTGTCTATTGTCAGTCATTTGTGTCTGTAGACTGTCAATACTGCAGCTCTGAGCAGGGCACTCCAGTCCACTCTGTACTGTCTGTGGCCTATCAGTACTGTATCTCCGAGTAGTACAGTCTGTCCAGTCTCCTGAGAACTCTTCCTCTCCAATTCAAATTAACATTCCTGAGGCCATTTTAGTTCAGTCAGACAGGGCTGCGCTTGTGAGGAGAGAGGGCTCCTGAATGGCACTGCTACCAACGGGCGAGAGCTGGCATACACTGGCACTACTATTCCCTCTTTCCCTGGCACCCATGGTACCAACAGGCATCATCACAATATGGTCCGTGGCATCACAAGATTAACAGGGCAGAAGAACTGAGAGGCCGCTAAGAATTAACGTGATCACTGGAGCTGTAACGAACTAACACCATAGCTTACGAATACAAACCTCCATTAGAGTGGGACAAGTGACTAATTGAGTGAGTTTTTGGCTTGCTAATGCCTATCAAATTTAGAATTGAAAGAACATTCTTATTTACCAACAGCAAGCATCCAAAAAACAGGGTTTTATTAAAATGTCTTTATTACTGTGTCCTAACCCTGTCCCTTCAATAATTTGAAATTTTCAAGATCATTATATACTGTGCCTTCAGAAAGTATTCACACCCCTTGACTTTTACCACATTTTGTTGTTAGAGCATGTGTTGTTTAAAAACACACAATACCCCATTAATGTCAGTGGGATTGTTTTTTGACGTTTTTATAAATTAATTATAAAAAATGTAAAGCTGAAATGTCTTAAGTCAATGAGTATTCAACCCCTTGGTTATGGCATGCCTAAATTAATTCACGAGTAAAAATGTACAAGTCACAAGTTTTTTTATATTTTTTATGACTACCTCATCTCTTTACCCCACACATACCATTATCTGTAAGTATCCCCAGTCGAGCAGTGAATTTCAAACACAGATTCAACCACAAAGACCAGGAGGTTTGCTTGTAATCGTTAAGGCCTGGGCAGCTTTTTCAGGATAAAAAGAAACGGAATGGAGCTAACCACAGGCAAAATCCTAGAGGTTCAGTCTGCTTCTCCACAAACAGTGGGAGATGAATTCACAATTCCGCAGGACAATAACCTAAAATGCAATGCCAAATCTACATGGAAGTTTCTTACCAAGATGACAGTGAATGCTCCAGAGTGGCAAAGTATGTGTTTACTTAAATCTACTTAAATCTATGGCAGGACCTGAAAATTGGTTGTCTAGCAATGATCAACAACCAATTTTACAGAGCTTGAAGTATTTAGAAAATAATAATATGAGAGAGGGAGAGTCTCTCCCGGGACTGTGCCCTGCGACCAATTGCACACCTGTCCCACCCTTGATCTGGACTGTCTCTATGACCATGTTCACCTATACAGGGATACAGTCCCCATCCTTGCCAAGACTCAAGGACGTCGCTTTAAACCGCAGCCCGACCTCTCCAACCAGGAACAGCGGTGCAATCTCCATCCCATAGTTCTGGTTGGATTGTGAGTGTTTATCTAATTTTGAAGGTAATAAAAAACAGTTATGAAATCTTTTTTACGTTGCATGTTGGAATTTACAAGGATTGAAGTCCTTTATGGAACCCAACCATAAAGCATCATGGCCCAATAAATTACATGGTGCTAAACAGGCCTATAGATGGAATGCAAGCATTTTGTCTGTCATAGTTGAAGTGTACCTCATCTTTTTAAGTGGGAGAACTTGCACAATTGGTGGCTAACTAAATACTTTTTTGCCCCACTGTACCTTTGACTATTGGATGTTCTTATAGGCACTATCGTATTGCTAGTGTAACAGTATAGCTTCCGTCCCCCTCCTCGCCCCTACCTGGGCTCGAACCAGGAACACATCGACAACAGCCACACTCGGAGCATCGTTGCCCATCGCTCCACAAAAGCCAGCGCAAGGGGAATAACTACTCCAAATCTAAAAGCGAGTGACGTTTGAAACAGTATTAGCGCACACCCAGCTAACTAGCTAGCCATTTCACATTGGTTACACCAGCCATTAGACTGATAGGCTTGAAGTCATAAACAGCGCTGTGCTTGCGAAGAGCTGCTGGCAAAACGCATGAAAGTGCTGTTTGAATGAATGATTACGGGCCTGCTGCTGCTCAGTCAGACTGCTCTATCAAATCAGACTTAATTATAACATAATAACACACAAATACAAGCCTTTGGTCATTAATATGATCGAATCCGGAAACTATCATTTGAAAACAAAAAGTTTATTTCAGTGAAATACGGAACCGTTCGTTATTTTATCTAACGGGTGGCATCCCTAAGTCTAAATATTCTTGTTACATTGCACAACCTTCGAGATATGTCATAATTACGGAAAATTCTGGCAAATTAGTTCGCAATGAGCCAGGCAGCCCAAACTGTTGCATATACCCTGACTCTGCGTGCAATGAACACAAGAGAAATTACACAATTTCACCTGGTTAATATTGCCTGCTAACCTGGATTAGTAGTTATAACTAGTGATTATGACTGTTTTTTTATAAGATAAGTTTAATGCTAGCTAGCAATTTACCTTGGCTTCTACTGCATTCGTGTAACAGGCAGGCTACTCGTGGAGTGCAATGGTTAGTGTTGGACTAGTTAACTGTGTGGTTCCAAGATTGGAACCCCTGAGCTGACAAGGTGAAAATCTGTCGTTCTGCCCTTGAACAAGGCAGCTAACCCACAGTTCCTAGGCAGTCATTGAAAATAAGAATGTGTTCTTAACTGACTTGCCTAGTTAAATAAAAGGTATAAAAAATTAATAATAATTATTGGAAATCTCTATTTTTTGGCGCCGATTTCCGATAATTATTATTAATTTTTTATACCTTTTATTTAACTAGGCATAAAAAATTAATAATAATTATCGGAAATCGGCGCCAAAAAATAGAGATTTCCGATTGTTATGAAAACTTGAAATCGGCCCTAATTAATCAGCCATTCCGATTAATCGGTCAACCTCTAATTGACACAATGTTTTTTCATGCCAATAAAGCAATTTGAATTTGAGAGGGGGAGGTAGAGAGATGTCATGAGCAGATGAGCTGCCTAATGTTTCTGCATGTTTTTACAAAAAATATATATTTAGTGTTAGATAAACTTGGATTTTTTTGTCATCGACACATACAGGGTCAAATAAATTGTCTGTAGAGCTCCGAGACAGGATAGTGTTGAGGCACAGATCTGGGGAAGGGTACCAAAAAAATGTATACAGCATTGAAGGTCCCGAAGAACACAGTAGCCTCCATCATTCTTACATGGAAGAAGTTTGGAACCACCAAGACTCTCCCTAGAGCTGGCCATCCTGCCAAACTGAGCAATTGGTGGAGAAGGGCCTTGGTCAGGAAGGTGTCCAAGAACACGATGGTCACTATGACAGAGCTATAGAGTTCCTCTGTGGAGATGGGAGAACCTTCCAGAAGGACAACCTTTTCTGCAGCACTCCACCAATCAGGCCTTTATGGTAGAGCGGGCAGACACAAACCACTACTCAGTAAAAGGCACATGTCTGCTTGGAGTTTGCCAAAAGGCACCTACAGTGGGGCAAAAAGTATTTAGTCAGCCACCAGTTGTGCAAGTTCTCCCACTTAAAAAGATGAGGCCTGTAATTTTTATCATAGGAACAATTCAACTATGACAGACAAAATTTGATTTTTTTCCAGAAAATCACATTGTAGGATTTTTAATGAATTTTTATTTGCAAATTATGGTAGAAAATAAGTATTTGGTCAATAACAAAAGTTTATCTCAATACTTTGTTATATACCCTTTGTTGGCAATGACAGAGGTCAAACATTTTCTGTAAGTCTTCACAAGGTTTTCACACACTGTTGCTGGTATTTTGGCCCATGCAGATCTCCTCTAGAGCAGTGACGTTTTGGGGCTGTTGCTGGGCAACACGGACTTTCAACTCCCTCCAAAGATTGTCTATGGGGTTGAGATCTGGAGACTGGCTAGGCCACTCCAGGACCTTGAAATGCTTCTTACGAAGCCACTCCTTCGTTGCCCGGGCGGTGTGTTTGGGATCATTGTCATGCTGAAAGACCCAGCCACGTTTCATCTTCAATGCCCTTGCTGATGGTAGGCTTTGTTACATTGGTCCCAGCTCTCTGCAGGTCATTCACTAGGTCCCCCCGTGTGGTTCTGGGATTTTTGCTCACCATTCTTGTTATCATTTTGACCCCACGGGGTGAGATCTTGCGTGGAGCCCCAGATGAAGGGAGATTATCAGTGGTCTTGTATGTCTTCCATTTCCTAATAATTGCTCCCATAGTTGATTTCTTCAAACCAAGCTGTGTACCTATTGCAGATTCAGTCTTTCCAGCATGGTGCAGGTCTACAATTTTGTTTCTGGTGTCCTTTGACAGCTCTTTGGTCTTGGCGATAGTGGAGTTTGGAGTGTGACTGTTTGAGGTTGTGGACAGGTGTATTTTATACTGATAACAAGTTCAAACAGGTGCCATTAATACAGGTAACGAGTGGAGGACAGAGGAGCCTCTTAAAGAAGAAGTTACAGGTCTGTGAGAGCCAGAAATCTTGCTTGTTTGTAGGTGACCAAATACTTATTTTCCACCATAATTTGCAAATAAAAAATCCTACAATGTGACTTTCTGGATTTGTTTTCTTCTCATTTTGTCTGTCATAGTTGAAGTGTACCTATGATGAAAATTACAGGCCTCATCTTTTTAAGTCGGCGAACTTGCACAATTGCTGGCTGACTAAATAATTTTTTGCCCCACTGTAAATACTCTCGGACCTGAGAAACAAGATTTTCTGGTCCGATGAAACCAAGATTGAACTTTTTGGCCTGAATACCAAGCGTCACGTCAGGAGGAAACCTGGCACCATCCCTATGGTGAAGCATGGTGGTGGCAGCACAATGCTGTGGGGATGTTTTTCAGCGCCAGGGACTGGGGGACTAGTGAGGATCTAGGCAATGATAAATGGAGCAAACTATCGTGGAAATTCTTACACAGGGATACTCAAAGTCGATCTTAAATTAATCATTGTTTATTGTCAGCGCGCTGGAGAGGTTCCAACAAACTTAATGCACCATAGTGAATGACTGGGCAGACCCAGCAGTTATCTTCTATACAGCTATATTTGCATGTTTTAGCATAATTCATTAATCATTACCTTTTGTTTCATTCGTGTGACAGACCAATACTGGTTCATAACATGTGACAGACCAATACCTCACAAGGCTTCTTCTCTCTAAGCTGAGACCTTAACTGACACATATTTCGTTCTCAAAACAAGGTCTGGGAGTACTGCCAAATTGCTGCTACTGATAGTGAGGATTTGTACAGTCAGCCACTTGCATGAACACAGAAATTGTTTTATAGAACAGCACATGAATAGAACACAGAAATTAGTTATAAGAAAAGCACAAACATTAACATTTCCCTCACATTCCGTCCTCGTATCACTAATGTGATAATCATTAAATTTTTAATGTAGTCATTTAGATTTTAGTTTCAATATCAACACATTCTATACTCCTATTAAAATAAGGGAAATCAACACTGGAAAAAAAGACAGACATTTCATCATTTCAATCCCTTCATTCTGGGTTGTACAATCCAATTAGTATGGTAATACTAGAATCATAATAAAGGATTCTTAATGGGAGTGAGTATCAAAAATGCACACCCATACATAACGGTCTATAGATTCAGAGGTGATAAAATCTCAATGTTAGTCATTGTTTCCATATCTCTCACCACAATCGGGTTGGATTGACTTATGTTTTTCACTAACTGTCCATGGGACATCAACCTAGCCAAAATATAAAACCAGTTGTTTAACAATTTTGTTTTGGTGCTTGCTCATCAGCTCAGTGTTCCACATAATGTAAACGGATTAAGGGTTTAGATGACCTTACCCCCAGCTTGTTTGAAGGTTTATTTTTTTAATTTTTATCATTACTCATTCTCCGTATCTACAGGGGGAAATGCGGGGTCATCCAGAGTTGGCAGCTTATTCCTTTCACCATCCTCTGGAGGAGTAGAAAAGATTTCAGCAGCTATCATGTTATCAGCCAGAGGCACATCACCTTACAGTATGTTAATAACATTTCACAGGGAAGAGGGAGAGAGAATACATGTTATTACAGTTTCACACCAACCTTGCTAAGAATTAGATTGGGGCAAGGTTAGCCCAAGCTACAATCTAGTGTCTCTCCTCACATTTTTAGGGCACAGCTCTGTCTCTAGAAGCCTTGCCTTTCCGAATCATAATTATAACTCTTGATAAATGATCTAACCCAAATGTAGAATTATAGTCCTTAGTGCTTTATGTTGATTACGGGCACTGTTGATCCCCCCCCCCCCCCCCCCCCCCCTTCACGGCACTCATTCTGCCTTCCCTGGCATTTCTTCATGTTCTTCAGATAGTGTTTCAGTTGCTCCTTTTAATGGCACATGTTCAAAGTGGATGGCCCTTGATGTCTCTCACCTGAGCCACCACTGTCCTTTACAGCTATTATAGCCAATGTTGACATTTACAGCCGGTTAGAGGGGTTGTTGAGGTTCACACTCTGTTCTCGACCGAAATATCTGCCATGCATAGGTGGTAGGTCACCTTTGGAGGGAGGGAGAGGGGGATATTTATTTATTTTCATATGACAACACAGTTGAACCCCCCTCACCTATCATCTTGGCTATCTCACTGTGGCGATACAAGTCATGGAGTCAGAAGGCTAATCCTTAGGGAGAAATGCCGACCATCCAGCAGACCTAATCTGGTGAGATTTGTTATTGAAGCAAGACCAAAACAAAGAAAACAAAACAACAGCAATACACATCTATCACTCAAGGTGGGGAAAACTTCAGTCCATTTGAAGTAACATACTGACCACACCCCTCGCATCACAAAATAAATGTACACATACATGTTATTCAATCACTGCGCCTGCGTGGCCAGGTGCTAAAATATAACTTGGTTCTACTTGTGACACTCAACTCGCTGCAAGTCCTGCCTCTCACATCTCCTCATTGGTTTTTAGGAGCATATACCCACGTGGGTGATTTTAAAGATGAACTGAGGTCCACACTGACTTCATCTTTTTGGTAATGCACCGTAAAGTTGGTTGCTAACCGCCATATAAAGTCCAAAGAAGGAAAAGAATCCAGGAAGGAGGAGAGATGACGAGAAACAAATTTGGCTTACAGTTTTATCTGTGGATTAATTGTCGGAGTAGAGGACCTTGTGTATTTCAGGTAAAATAACAACCCAATGTTTATTTCCCAGGACATATTAACTAGCAACAGCAAGCTAGCTAGCTAAATTGGCGTAAATGTTTAATGCTTTTTGACCTGTCCCAAAATTAATATAATTGGTTCAGAGTTTGTTTTGATATTTCAACCTGCGTGTCCTTAATCGTGTCTGGTGTGGGTGAACAAAATCAACTTGAACGCAATGGCGCACGCACGTGTGCCATTGGTCAGCATGTTACTGTTGTCCATTACCAAAATATATATTTTTTGTAAAATGATGTACAGGCAGGCATGTGAAGAAAAACTATTTTCCTATTTACCAAAGGGCGCCATGGGACCGGTAATTCCCCCTTTGGACACATCACATCGTTATTCATGCATACTAGCAGCATACCACCCTGCATACCACTGCTGGCTTGCTTCTGAAGCTAAGCAGGGTTGGACCTGGTCAGTTCCTGGATGGGAGACCAGATGCTGCTGGAAGTGGTGTTGGGGGGCCAGTAGGAGGCACACTTTCCTCTGGTCTAAAAAAATATCCCAATGCCCCAGGGCAATGATTGGGGACACTGCACTGTGTAGGGTGCCGTCTTTCGGATGGGATGTTAAACGGGTGTCCTGACTCTCTGAGGTAATTAAACATCCCATGGCACTTATTGTAAGAGTAGGGGTGTTAACCCCGGTTAACCCCGGTCACCTAATAATCCGCAGTGTACAATTGGCTCATTCATTCCCCTCCTCTCCCCTGTAACTATTTCCCAGGTCGTTGCTGCAAATGAGAACGTGTTTTCAGTCAACTTACCTGATAAATAATGTAAAAATAAAATTTAAAAAACACTGCCTGTTTAAATACAAAATATATATTTTTAGAATAAATCAAATCAAATTATCCATAAGGAAATAGTTGTATCCCATAAGGTAATTGTAAAATAGACTAGACAGTTCTCTCTCTGCCCTTCTCGTGGTCCGAATCTCACACAGGACTATTGATAAATTATACACTTCTTAATTATTTATTTTTACATGGCGCATAAAAAAAATCCTGTCTTCCTCATGAGGGTGATCAGACCTCATCAGGTGAGTTTTAAGTGAGTTATTTTTAAATAATGTTTTTTAAAGATATTTCAAACATTTCAAAACATTTTGTGTGTCAGGTTTACATTGAGTTTTTCAGTAAAACAATTCAAATCAAGAGAATTTGTGTGCAACCAAAACTCTGACAATAGAAATTTTCATTTGTGTACAGCATCCTTTCTAACCTGTGAAAACCCCTCTAAAACCAAATAAATGACCCCACACTTCTAAATCAAACAGAGTATTAACCATTAACAAATATTAATTAATAGGTGGGTTGAGTGTGGGGTAAACACAAACAAACAAAATGGCCAGGCCTTGCTTAATTTGGGAGGTCCCTTAACAGCTGGATCTGGGCACTTTTTAAATGCTCTCCCAAGGCACAGGAAGCCTTCCAAAGGGAGAGATACAGAATCATTGATAAACATGTAAAATACACTTGGTAGCGGACATTCCGTCAGTCCCGGGAGAAAGAAAATAAACGTACTTAGTTTTCACTATGCTACATTTTTAATTAGTCCTTAAAATTCTTAATCTTAAATTGAGTTTACTGCATCTTGGGCAGGAAGTCAATAAACCCATGGGTATACATAATTATACTTCAGACACATCAGATGATCCGGTGTCCTGTAAAGCTCAAATGGGCACCTTCTAAAGTAAACAACTCTCTTGTAATCGTAATCTTTTGTTGTTTTTGTTGCATTGACATGCAATTCTGTTTTTAACTACTCCTAATTTCCACACTGTCTCTCACAGCCTGTTTGAGTTCAGTGTGTACTGGTGGCTATCTATTGTTCCATCTACAGTTCCTCTATATTTTTATTACCAATCTCTGTTGAATTCACTTTCTGCTTCAATATTTATGAAATGTATATTTTAAGAATTTTATGTCCTGTTTTGGAGGGATCAATATGTATTAACTGGGTTGGCACGGTCTTAGTCCCCAGTAGATGTCACGAAGCATCCATAATAAGTCTGGTACCTGAGACGACAGGGAAATGGGTGCAGTCTCCGTTTTGCCTACTCACAAATTGGTTTAGAACGTCATAATTTGGGATATCAACGGAAACTCCATTGGGAGTACAATAAAATACCTTTTTAAGTTTAGTTAACAGAAAATCATGTTCAACATTCATTGGTTCTATTTAACAGGGTATGGGCTTATTTCAAAATGCATTACCAGGGTGGAGGAAACCTTCTAAGCGTTTATAGTTTTTGTTGGTTAGGGGTAAGTCAAGTCCCGTAAAATGCTTTAACCGTATCATACAAATGATCCATAAAGGGACCACTCTGAACAGAATCATTTTTACTTCACTCATATACAGTGGGGCAAAAAAGTATTTAGTCAGCCACTAATTGTGCAAGTTCTCCCACTTAAAAAGATGAGAGAGGTGTGTAATTTTCATCTTAGGTACACTTCAACTATGACAGACAAAATTAGAAAACAAATCCAGAAAATCACATTGTAGGATTTTTAATGAATTTATTTGCCAATTATGGTGGAAAATAAGTATTTGGTCAATAACAAAAGTTTATCTCAATACTTTGTTATATACCCTTTGTTGGCAATGACAGAGGGCAAACATTTTCTGTAAGTCTTCACAAGGTTTTCACACACTGTTGCTGGTATTTTGGCCCATTCCTCCATGCAGTTATCTTCTAGAGCAGTGATGTTTTGGGGCTGTTGCTGGGCAACACGGACTTTCAACTCCCTCCAAAGATTGTCTATGGGGTTGAGATCTGGAGACTGGCTAGGCCACTCCAGGACCTTGAAATGCTTCTTACGAAGCCACTCCTTAGTCCATATTATTATTATTATTATTATTATTATTATTATTATTATTATTATTATTATTATTATTATTATTAATTCACCTCTGTCACACGTGAGATAGTCCCCTGATAGCTCTCATTCACTTAGTACTTAATAGTTCAATTTCAAGCCTCTTATTATCCACATTTCAATCTCCTAACGTCCAAATTTAAATCAATCAGCTTATTATCCAAATGTCAATCAGCTTAACACGTACTTTGCACACCCACACAACTCACACACCGGGGCTAAACCCCTGTTCAGTTAATTGTGACCCGATTTAGGAAACTAGGCATATGTCACAAGTCAAGACTTCTTTGGCAGAAATGCCTTCTCGAACATGTGAACTTTCATGTGCCTTATTAACAAACTTGTATTCCATGTGTAAATACAAATAAAATTGTTAAATTACGAGTCTTGTTGGTTAAGCCACACAAAAAGTCAGAAACCTTCCCACTAGCCATGATTGGCTGAGATAGAGTGGGCTGGACATGCTGAGAGATGAGTTCGGATTGGTCTGCCATATAGAAGTCTATTTGAGCTCGTCAGTCTGTGTTGATAATCCTGGCGAACATTTTTTTTTAAAGTCATGTAAGTGTTGCTCCACTTTCTGGAGGATCAAGTTTTGAAATCAGTGGAATTAGAGTATGATAGCTAAAGAGATGGAGAAAACACCTGTCTCTGGATTACATCTTCAAACTAAGGTCAACCGTGGTATGGCATTCCTGACAGGGCGACGTGTCCATCATGCATGATGATAGTCTAGCGTTAACTAGCTACATTTTCAGATATTACACGTTTACAATTTTGACAAAGTTGTTTCATTTCAAGCTAAAGTGTACTATTAGCTAGCTAGCTAACGTTATCTGGCTGGCTGCCTAGCTGACATTATTATTCATATCCCAGAGCCATTTGCTTTTCTAGTTAGAGCCTGCTAACATTGAACCTGGTTGGTTAGGTCCCAGCACTGGGGCATTGTTGGCACTGTGTTCATTGTTGTTTAAATAGATAACTTTAACTGGCTGGCTCATTAGCGGACGTTACGTGACGTGTGAACACCCATTGAATATGGCCAGTGTCAGTAAACATCTGCAAAAAAGCATAATGAAATTGTTGCCAGCAGAGCTGGGTAGGCTGTTTCCATGTTATCCATAGGTAAACAAATCATCGGCAAGAGCGCCAAGTGTGCGCTCAGAGTGAAATGAGATGGGCGGGGCTAAAGCTTAAGAGGGTGTGACCGATGCTGAAGAGCTCTTCACGAGATACCAAAAACATTCAAAGGCAATTTTCTCAAAAGTGTGTTTACAAGTTGATCAACTTTCAAAGCAGAGCTACTTTCCCATTGTTCCTCAAATGCAGTGTATGATATATCATGTTGCACCCTATGCTGTTCTCAGTGGTTCCCCGACCACATACACTTCTCATACATGCCTAAAATAACACCTTGTGCTATTACCAGGGGTTCTCAGAACACGCAGCAATTTGTCACATAAATGTCTAGACAATTGTCAATGGGGCCTCTCCTGTCTTCACTTCATCCTAGCCTTCCACTAAGACTAGTTCTAGCCTTCTTCTAAGAAGGCTATAATCGATGCAACGCTGGGGGATGATTTAACAAAAGCTAATTTGCGTCAAAAGCACAATCGTTGGATGACTGTACCTAACCATAAACACCAAGGCCTTTCTTAAAATCAAGGCACAGAATAATATATTTTTAAACCTGCATATTTAGCTAAAAGAAATCCAGGTTTGCAGGCAAAATTAACCAGGTGAAATTGTGACACTTCTCTTGCGTTCATTGCACGCAGTCAGGGTATATTTAACAGTTTGAGCAGCCTGGCTCATTGCAAACTAATTTGCCAGAATTTTACGTTAATATGACTTAGGGATGCCACCCGTTAGATAAAATACCGAACGGTTCCATATTTCACTGAAATAATAAACGTTTTGTTTTCGAAATGATAGTTTCCGGATTCGACCATATTAATGACCAAAGGCTCGTATTTCTGTGTGTTATGTTATAATTAAGTCTATGATTTGATAGAGCAGTCTGACTGAGCAATGGTAGGCAGCATCGGGCCCGTAAGCATTCATTCAAACAGCGCTTTTATGCGTTTTGCCAGCAGCTCTTTGCAAGCACAGCGCTTTTTATGACTTCAAGCCTATCAGCCTAATGGCTGGTGTAACCAATGTGAAGTGGCTAGCTAGTTAGCGGGCTGCGCGCTAATAGTGTAATAATAACTCGCTCTGAGACTTGGAGTAGTTATTCCCCTATACAAATGGTATAGAGAGAAATAGTCATATAAATACTATATTAACAACAACCTAAAACCTCTTACCTTGGAATATTGAAGTCTCATGTTAAAAGGAATCACCAACTTTCATATGTTCTCATGTTCTGAGGGAGGAACTTAAACGTTAGCTTTTTTACATGGCACATATTGCACTTTTACTTCTCCAACACTTTGTTTTTGCATTATTTAAACCAAATTGAACACGTTTCATTATTTATTTGAGGCTAAATGGATTTTTATTGATATATTATATTAAGTTAAAATAAGTGTTCATTCAGTATTGTTGTAATTGTCATTATTACAAATACATTTAAAAAAATCGTCCGATTTAATCGGTATCGGCTTTTTTTGGTCCTCCAATAATCAGTATCGGATTTGAAAAATCATAATTGGTCGACCTCTAGTTTGAAGTACATTACCATCGTAGTTACTGTAGTAGGTCAAAGCTGTGTTCTGGAAAACATTGGTAAAGCTTGGGTGGAATAGGCATTGTGGTGCTCATGTGAATTTCCTTTCTTTTTCAGTTTCAGACCAATGCCTATTCTCACTTAAAATTGTTTTTTGTTTTTAATAAGTTAATGATTTAGAAAGTGTCATGACATTAATACATTTGGACTCCAGTCTATGCAGTACATAAAAATAACATATGTAGCCCACGGTAGAAAGAGTAGTAGCCTAATTTATGTTAAATTAATTTGATAGTGTTGTTGGAGCTCCGTAGCGAAAGGAAAACCCAGTTACCTCTGCTGCACAGGATACGTTCATTAGCGTTACCAGGCAAAGGCATTTTAGCCCACATAAATGCTTCACGGTGTTCAAGTAACAGACGCATCTCAACATCAACTGTTCAGAGGACACGCACGCGTAAATCAGACCTTCATGGTCATTGCTGCAAATAAACTACACCAATTAAGGACACCAATAAGAAGACTTGCTTGGGCCAAGAAACACGAGCAATTGACATTAGAACAGTTGAAATCTGTCCTTTGGTCTGATGAGTCCAAATTTGAGATTTTTGGTTCCAACCGCTGTGTCTTTGTGAGATGCAGAGTAGGTGAACAGATCTCCGCATGTGTGGTTCCTACCGTGAAGCATGGAGGTAGAGGTGTGATTGTGTGGGGCTGCTTTGCTGGTGACACTGTAGGTGATTTATTTAGAATTAAAGGCACGCTTAACCAGCATGGCTACAACAGCATTCTGCAGCGATACGCCAACCCATCTAGTTTGCACTTAGTGGGACTATCATTTGTTTTGCAACAGGACAATGACCCAATGCACCTCCAGGCAGTGTAAGGGCCATTTGACCAAGACGGAGAGTTATGGAGTGCTACATCAGATGACCTGGCCTCCACGATCACCTGACCTCAACCCAATTGAGATGGTTTGGGATGAGTTGGACCGCAGAGTGAAGGAAAAGCAGCCAACAAGTGCTCAGCTCATATGTGGGAACTCCTTCAAGACTGCTGGAAAAGCATTCCAGGTGAAGCTGGTTGAGAGAAAGTTTTGATGTATTCACTATTATTCTACAATGTAGAAAATAGTAAAATAAAGAAAAACCCTGGAATTCGTAGCTCGGTTTATTAGGAGTGTTCAACGTACATCAGACAGATGTAACCTACTGCATAAGCTCCCTTTCATTCCTGTCTCCTCTGCTCTGCCGCTGCTGCACTGGTCTACAGGGACACTGTAGTCAGAATTAGCATGTGTTTGAACCCATTAAAACACCTTCTCTCACTCGCCCTCTCCCCCCTCTTTCTCTGTATTGCGCTCTCGTTCTCTCTGTGTTGCTCTTATTTCCCCTTCTCTCTTTCTCCCTCTCTGCTCTCTATTCTCTCTCCCTCAATCTCCTGCTGCTCATAGCCTCCTCATGTGGGAGCTCCACTGTGGCCTTATTTCATAGCTAGGTTGCATCTATCTCAAGTCAGTCACTGTCAGCATACTGCCACACTCTGTAACACTCAGTTATCTTAATGGTTTCAATTTCTGGTAATTACCAAACATCATGCAGCTAATTGGATTGAGTTCCTAAAACAACCCAGACTATTATTCATGGAAACTATTAAACTATTCAATATGTTTGACTCCGAGAGGCCTATTTCTCACTAGGATTCGACTTGGTTCATGACTTGAGTTCAGCAGTACAGTTGGAAAGATGGTTCTACGTTCTAAAATGGAGGTTAAGATTAAATGTGCTCAGTTGTGTAAATGACTTAAGTAAAAAAATACTTAATTCGTTTTTGGGGTAATCTGTCCTTTACTATTTGTATTTAAAACAACTTCTACTTGTATTCCACTACAATCCTCATGAAAATAATGTTATTTTTACTCATTTTCCCTGACACCCAAAAGTACTTGTTACATTTCGAATGCTTAGCAGGACTGGAAAATGGTCAAATTCATGCACATATTAAGATAACATCCCTGGTCTTGTCTACTACCTCTGATCTGGCTGACTTACTATACACAAATTATTTGTTTGTAAATGATGTCTGACTGTTGGAGTGTGCCCTTGTCTATCCGTAAATTCAAATAACATGAAAATCGTGCCGCCCAGCTTGTTTATTATAAGGAATGTGAAATTATTTATATTTTCACTTTTGATACTTAAGTATATTTTAAAACTAAATACTTTTACTCTTAGTGTTTTACTTGGTGATTTTCACTTTTTCTTGATTCATTTTCTATTAAGGTACCTTTACTTATATTCAAGTATGACAATTGGGTACTTTTCCACCACTGAATTTGCAGTTGCTGTCAATATTACTGAGCTTCTCATTAAAATGAAACAGAAGGGGAAAGATCGTTTCAGTCTTTTATCTCCTGATCTGATACAGGTGGGATTGTGGGATTTCTGGAGATTGCATCACTTTAGAAGAATCTCTATTGGAAAGACTAGCCTAGAGCTTTTCTGAAAGGGATGTGGTCTAAAATGTGATTCTTAAGCTCCTGCTTTTTCCTTATTAGTAGTATTTTAATGGTTTAAAAAAAAATATTGCCAGGGTGGAAAGTGTGTGGACTTACTTACTGAGCAAAACATAATTTACAGCATCAGGTTCTTAGCTTTTACATGCCACATGAATGACTATGGTGGTGACAAGTTTCAGAGACAATTGCGCAAATTGTAGACACCACTACATGGAACAGGTAGGACAGGCTTCTGTAGCTTTCCCCTGTGTTTCCCCACAGTACTACACTCATTAGCTACAGAACTATACAAAACAAGAATCAACATTCAACATTGTCATGTGTTATAATAAAAATCTACATTGTTTGACGTTGCCTAGCTAGCTAGAAAAGTGTGTTGTATATTATGCCTACTTTGGCATAGCTAACATTAGCTACGTTAGCTACACAATAGTTAGCTAGCTAGCTAGCTTTTTTTTTTTAATAATGGGCAAATGTTGCACAATCCAGGTGTGGAAAGCTCTTAGAGACTTAACCAGAAAGTCTCACAGCTGTAATCGCTCCCAAAGGTGCTTCTACAAAGTATTGACTCCGGTGTGGATACTTAAATAAATAAGATATTTCTGTATTTCATTTTCAATAAATTGGCAAAAATGTACCGAAAGGTTGCTGGATCGAATCCCCGAGCTGACAAGGTAAAAATCTGCCGTTTTGCCCCTGAGCAAAGCAATTAATTCCCAACAACAGCTGCTCCCCGGGCGTTGATTTAAGGCAACACCACGCACCTCTCTGATTCAGATGATAAGAAAGCGACACAACTGCCACCTACTGGTCTGAGGTGATTTTTATTGCTAGTGCTGGCGCAGAACCTATTGTCTACATCAGTGGTTCCTAACTCCAGTCGTCGAGTACCCCCAACGGTACATCTGTTCAAAGGTGGTAAGTACTATTATCGTAGACAATCCTATGTGTCTCTGAGGCTTTATATACTGTATTCTTCACCCTCAGGAGGTGTGTGTTAAAAAAAGAAAAAAAACAAGATAACCATACACACCTACAGTCCTTTGACATGTTATACCTCTCCTACATCCAGAATAGGACTAATGCAGTGTGGACTGAGAGATTGCACCAATTGATGATAAATAAGCCCTATTGGAGAGGGAGAAGAGTTCTGTCACAAATTACCTCCTATTCCCTTAGTCATTTGTATAAGGTTACTGCATTTTCTGCTTGGTTTTCCTAATGTGATGATTAGTGAACATACAGTTAGTCTGTTAATAGCTGCTCATATTGGGTAAATTATATCAGTGTTATGCTAATTATACAGAAATGGTTTGTCGAGATCAGTGTGGAAAAACTTGACCTGCACAGAGCCCTGACCTCAACCCCATCGAACACTTTTGGGAGGAATTGGAACACCGACTGCGAGCCAGGCATAATCACCCAACATCAGTGCCCAGCATCACTAATGCTCTTGTGGCTGAATGGAAGCATGTCTCAACAGCCATGTTCCAACACCTAGAGCAGTGTTTCTCAACACTGGTCCTCGAGTACCCCTCAACAGTGTGCATTTTTGTTGTAGCCCTGGACAACCACACCTCACTGAGGGCTTGATGATTAGTTGACAAGTTGAATCAGGTGTACTTTTCCAGGGTTACAGTAAACATGTGTACTGTTCGGGGTACTGGAGGACCAGGGTTGGGAAACACTGATCTAGTGGAAAGCCTTCCCAGAAGAGTGGAGACTGTTAGAGCAGCAAATGGGGGACCAACTCCTTATTAATACCCATGATTTTGGAATGAGATGTTCGACAAACAGGTGTTCATATACCTTTTGGTCATGTAGTGTACTTTATAAAGAAAAAGATTTATCAGAACTCAGAGGATATGCCTTCTTTAATGTCCACTCGGGTCTGTGTGCTCCCCACACACACACACACACACACACACACACACACAGCGGTTAGTTAAGATAACAGGAAGGGTGTGTCAGACTTTCTGTGTTTATTGATCTTTTATCGCTTTGGAAGCATCTAGCCCCTCCCCCTCATCACTCTATCGGAATGTAGCGACGCCCAGGAAGACGTTTTGGAGATTCCGTACAATAATCACCATGGCTACCCCACTCAGAGATTCCTTTATATGAGTATTGTAGAAAGTCCCTGTGCCTTCTCTCCCCCATAAGTGTGTGTGTGTGCGTCTGTGTGTTTTCCCACTGTTTTCACTGCTAGAGACGGTGTGGTCTGTTCTGCTCTCCCATGGGCTGACGGGTGTGGAACATTTGTACCAACAGATAGGAATCGGCCTCAGTGTGCGTCATCACCTCAAACTCTCCTCTCTAATCTATCTCTCTCATCCTCTGTTCTTTTTTCAGTCCTCTAACTTTCCCTCCCTGTCAATTATAGAGCTTTTATTAGTTTAAGTATGCACGTTAATTTCTAGAAATTAGAAACTAGAGCCATAGAGACGATCATCAATCTCGAGATGCTGTGTTTTGTTGTTGCATTGTGTAGTGTTGTCTTGTATCACATTGTGTCATGTTTGTTTGTGTGTGCATGTGTATTGTGTGGATGTACAGTAATTGCACGTTGAATGTGTTGAGTCAAAGCTAGGAACAGCAAGGCAGTGATTCATACACTCATTGTTAACACGTAATTTCTGTCTGATTCAGACTGAAGGGATTAGAAGCTGTAATTAAGCAATAAGGCCCGAGGGGGTGTGGAATATTGGCCAATAGGG
Organism: Oncorhynchus mykiss; assembly: GCF_057628025.1. NCBI lineage: Eukaryota > Metazoa > Chordata > Actinopteri > Salmoniformes > Salmonidae > Oncorhynchus > Oncorhynchus mykiss. The sequence goes on along the minus strand of NC_143028.1, from coordinate 32,222,277 downwards.
CCCCACAGGGGATGTCATAATATTCATAAAACCTAGCGGTCAAACACAGAAATGGTTCCAAGTGTTGTTTTTTTCTTCACCATTCATTTTTCCCCATAGGAATTGTAGAACCACTTCAAACAAGGGCTGTAGGCTTTCCCTGGCGTGATGTTTTGATAACCGTGTAAATCTCTCTCGGACAAGGGGACTTTTATCAGGTGACTTTTTTGTCAGATTTGAAAATGCTAATTAGCATCAAAGTAGACATCATGCAAGACTACAAATCCCTGCAAGCTTGCATGTCATATCTAGCTGACACCTTTGCTGTCAGCTAGCTAGCTTCCTTAATCCAAAACAAAAGATATATTTAACATTTTCATTTATTATTCCATATTTCATTGAACTAATATGTCTTATTTATGCATTTGGTCTTGTACAGAATACTATCCTAGTAGCAGTCAGGTATTTACAATGTTCCATTAATACTAGGCTAGTTTATTTTTTAAATTGTTTTTGCTGCTTAGCTCCATTAGCAACACAATTATTTTACCACATCCTCTTCCCTTTCAGCCAGTGGAGGTCTATATTTAAACCCTTGTAATGTCTGCTAACAATATGATCGAGGTGAAAGCTATTTCAATTCATGGTGTCAGAATGCACTGCTGTATTAAATAACTAATTAAATAACTAACTTGTTGACATGTGCTGTTGCAGATTCAAAGCTAGATTAACTCATTGCAGAATGTATCCATAATCATGAATGAATACGCATATTTATATGACAAGAAAGCACCTAGTCACCAATCACGTCAAACACCTGAACTCCAGCAGTTACGTTGTTTTTAAAGAAATCAAAACGGTTAACAATGCATACATATGCCTTTTAAACATAACATATAAACATCTGAATTGAAGTACTATTTAAATGATTTATTAATCAATGCCACAAACCTGGGAGATTGAAGAGCACCATATGAACAATTATTATTAACCGAGAGCTCAGATTCTTCTGCTTCTCCATTCTAGGAATTAGACCAGCACAAATAACACAACATGTAAAACAGCATATTGGGATTTTGGTGGGTGAGTTATAAATAGAAAAGCTGGATGCTTAAGGTAGGTTTAATATAAAATACTAGGTCAACTCCAGCAGAATGGGGAAACGAGGAAGCCTAAATGTCGCTATATCCAACACCCTTGTCAATTTTACAGGTCCATGTTAAATTAACAGGTCCCCCAAGCCATGCCCAGCCAACCAGAAATAGATTTTCCCCACAAAAGGGCTTTATTACAGATATAAATACTCCTCAGTTTCATCAGCTGTCCGGGTGGCTGGTCTCAGATAATCCCGCAGGTGATGAAGCCGGATGGAGAGGTCCTGGGTTGGTGTGGTTACACGTGGTCTGCGGTTGTGAGGCTGGTTGGATGTACTGCCAAAAAATATTTAAAAAATAATAATAAATGAGGTGGCTTATGGTAAAGAATTCAACATTAAATTATCTGGTGGACATTCCTGCAGCCAGCATGCCAATTGCACACTCCCTCAAAACTTGCTCAATTTACAGGGCCTTTTATTGTCCCCAGCACAAGGTGCACCTGTGTAATGATCATTATGTTAAATAAGCTTCTTGAAATGCCACACCTGTCAGGTAGATGAATTATCTTGGCAAAGGAGAAATGCTCACTAACTGAAGAATAGAAAACGTATGTAAACAGATTTGTGCTCACAATTTTAGAGAAATAAGCTTTTTGTATGTATGTACGTATACACACACACACACACACACACACAATATTTACAGATTGATACTTGTAGTCAAAGTATCGATGTAATATTGCGATATATAACTGTATCGATGTTGCTTACTATATTAATGATCTGCTGTCCAGAAGGTAACCGCTAACAGAGCAATGTCTTCCCGCAGTAAAGCAAGCACACTGACTCGAGAGAGGATGTTAATCAGTTCATCTCTGAAACCTCTCAAAAGCCAGACCAAAATAATACAGCTATCCAGGACTCAAATCATTACCGGTTTAAAATCGAGCATAAACTGTATCCTAAAACATTGTTTACATACGACAGACAGTTAGATGGTCCCAGAGGGGAAATCAAAGACTGTTCTGTTCTTCCATTTTGAAAAAGGAAATGTTTTCTATTCTTCAGTTCATGGACTATGACTGACTAGAGACGGAAACCAACCAAGTCGACTCGCGCTATAGTATACTGATAGCTGCCATATCTAGCTTATTTATTATAAAATAATATTACCTAGTACCTGTCTTGACTGCATCAAACCAAGCGAAGCTACTTAAGCTAGCTAGCAAGGATAATTGAGCCTGCAGTGCATGCTCATTCTCATCCTACAGTTACAAATAACTATGAAGTAGCTCGTGGTCACAGTAGCCAGTCCTTCTCCTTTTTTACTTTTAATTCTGTCATTTTAATTACATCTTCCATTGATATCTCCTAACTTTTGCCAAACACAGAGCGAGGCTCTATGACTTTAGCCTATTGCCGCGTTGATGACTTATGATTGGCCAACAACAAGCTACACGTACTACGCTCCACTCTTGTGAAAAGCAAGATCATAAATAATTACATTTCTGTCTCTCTCTCTACTGCAGCAGTCGCTTACGGATCTGTACAGGCCCTTCTGTCAAGTCAGTTCAAATTACACATACCTGAAACCCGTGACAGTCATATCAAGTCTGACCCAGACCTGTGACATTATTTAGAATTCTGGATCAGGACCCACTTGGCTCCCGGATCGGGTCTCGAGTATTTGGGAACAGGTGTATCCGTTAAGACCTCTAACACTGACCAAGCTATAGCTGACAGTTTAGGAAAATAAAAAAATTGGATTGCAATTAAGTGGGGCAGATGGTTAATATGTTAATGGTATCTCTAATCAGCCAAGGGTGAATCTTAACTTCCACTGAAGTCAAATGTTCACTTGGTCATGCATTGATGTCAGTTGAAGTGAAAATTCGGATTCACCGCTCGGTGATTACAGTAAAGACACCTTTCTAGTCTGTGTGGCAAGACACACGGTGCTCCGCATGTTATGTTGGAGATACAGCGGCTGTGCGAAGAAGACTAGTATATTTCTAATCCGTAGCTGAGCATGGGTATAGGAAGGTCAGAGGTAGTGTGTCAGTAACAGTAATCACAGAGGACGGGGATGCTGAGGAGGGCAGCAATGCCCTGGAGGCCTTAGACAAAATCTGCTGACAAACTGGGAAGTGTAGGTTAGGTAGTGTATACTGTAGGCCTACAGCGTACTATACTGAGAGAGGGTCAAGCTGAGGTGAGAAACAGGGAGGGGTGTGTGTTAATGTATCGTGTGTGTGTGGAGCTGCGGGAGAGTTTTGGTGGTTTTAAAGACAGATACCCTGTGGGGAATTAGTAATGTGTGCAAAAATTATCATCCCCAATCTCATTTTCCTGCTCCCTCTCTCTCCAAATCCCCCTCCTACGAACATCCCCCTTCACCCCCCCAGCTCACAGCCCATCACAGCACCCACCCCAGAGTTGTGTCCATTCCTGGGTCTGTTTTGTTTCCGTTATTGAAAAAGCAGTACAGGCAAAGCTGCCAAAACAGAGGATAATGATGTGAAAATAACCCGGAAAGATCAGCCTGTCTGTCAACTATGTTGTTCAGCTCTCCCCACGCTGGTTATACAGTATATTCTGTACGGTGCATCAGATCCAGCGGCTTAATAAACACATGTACACCCACGCACACATGCACATACACACACACACAGGAAGGGAACAATAATAATCCAAAAGCCTTTACATCACCTGCTGTACTGTCCAACCAAAGTCACTATGGCGATAACATCCTGACCTTAATTTATGATTTTAATAACCTTTAATTTCTGCTCAAATGAATTCTAGAAATATGATAATCCACAATTAATGGCATCTGGGTTGATGGATGGGGCAAATGTAAGAGGTAATCCAGGATAGCAGAAAGAGGGTCTGGGGCTACAGTACCAGCATAGACATTTAGTACGCTTGTATGAAAGCCTGGCGTGTTCTGCACACACAATTTGGTCTGAAAGCATAGTATGGTGTTCGAGAATAGTATATTTGAAAAAGTCTAATTTGATCTGAAAGGGAAAGGGGGATACCTAGTCAGTTGTTCAACTGAATGCCTTCAACTGAAATGTGTCTTCTGCATTTAACCCAACTGCCTTAATTGACATCCACGTCTTCGGCGCCTAGGGAACATTGGGTTAACTGCCTTGCTCAGAAGGACTGATTTTTACCTTTTCAGCTCAGGGATTCGATCCAACAACCTTTCGGTTACTGGCCCAACGATCTAATCACTATGCTACCTGCCGCCCCTAAAGCATAGTACGTATTGAAAATAGTCTGTGATAACGTCTAATTTTGTCTGAAAGCATAGTCTGTGTTGAGAATGGTCATGTGATAACGTCTAATTAATTTTGGGCACCACTTGTTTGTTATTCGTCAACAGGAAACTATAAAATAGTTACAATTATCATATGATATAATCTGAAAGCAGTTCAGGACTTCTAAGTGACAAGGCAATGCATTTCTACACTTTCAGTTGTGTAGACCTGGAACAGGAATATGTAAGGCCTCCGTTCAGGAAAGCTGTGATTAGTTCAGTTGAGGGAAGGGTTCTGGGGGCTGAGTCCGCCCCCATTTATCACCTGCATTGTTCTGTGTGGCTTGAAAACAATTGAGTCAAGATGGTCTGACTCTCCAGACACCAAACAGCACACTTTTCCGTGAACAAATAAGGGTAGTAATACCTGTTAATAGCAGAAAAACATCACACATTCCGAAACTCTTACGGTGTATGCATTCTTCCCTGCTGAAACAGTTTGGTCATATATTACAACAGTTTTTGTTCGTTTTGGACTGCTGTTCGGTCACAAAATGTTCAATGGAGGCAAGCCGCATTTTGAAGTCTACGCCCCTTAGTCTGTGATTGGTCAACTGGAAGGGTGAGGCGAGTTTCTGCTTCCTGACGGCTCAGCCCGAAACTGGATTAAACATGGCGAACGACAACTTCGAGCATCGATTGACCGATGAGGTACAAAAGTACCTTCACCAGTACGATTCTATCCATCTGTCCATATAAAGACCAGCATGTATAATTTAAGTTTGTGGAGGGAGATTGCAGAGACCCTGGGGTCAACCGCTTGTTCAAAAAAGTACGGTAGGGTTCGCGACAAGTTCATTTTGACAAGTTTGTATTGCTGGCTTGTTCAGAATGTGGAAAGACTGACGTTTTGGAGTTCGGTTAGGGTTTTGTCGGCTGTGCGGGCACACAGTCTTTCTCAACGGCCAGCTGAATTTCGGAAGCCGAAGTCTACTTCCCTTCGTCGGTGATTGGTCAACAGTAGGGATTGAGGGTAGGTGAGACGCTAACGTCCCACCAGGCCAACATCCGGTGAAACTGCAGAGAGCTAACATTCTAAATACACCATTTGTTATAGTAAACATTCTTGTAAGATATATATGTATTTACATCGTTTAAAAGATGAACATCTTATTAATCCAGCCGCTGTGTCAGATTTCAAAAAGCCTGTACTGCGAAAGCAAATATGCGATTTTCTGAGGACGGCGCCCCGTACACACAAGTATTACTAGCTTTTTCCAACCAAGCATTAGCGTCACAAAAGTCAGAAATAACAATAAAATAAATTGCTTACCATTGAAGATCTTCCTCTGGTGGCAATGCCAAGTGTATTACTACACAGTGAATGTCCGTTTTGTTTGATAAAGTCCATTTTTATAGCCTAACACGAAACATTTTTAAACCGCTTGCGTCGTGATTTCTGTCTCATTCAACTTTGGACAAAGCGTTCGTGGTAATTACACACACTAAACAAACGTTTATCCAGTCCTGGTTGGTTTCATTGCAATCCTCTGGTTGTTACTAACACAACCGTACTTGATGGTTCTTTTCCCGGGACGTATTGACCGAAACGAACCGATTTTGAAGACGCCAATCAATGACCTCATTGCGCACCAATGGTAGGACCGGTCTGTCGTTGATTGACTGTATTTTGGCCCAATGACCACTGATCATCTTGAAATCTAGCTTGGAAGATAGCCAATGAGCTGAGATAAATGCCAATATGTAATGGTTATACAATGCTCAAAAAAATAAAGGGAACACTAAAATAACACATCCTAGATCTGAATGAATGAAATATTATTGTTAAATACTTTTTTCTTTACATAGTTGAATGTGCTGACAACAAAATCACACAAATTATCAATGGAAATCAAATTTATCAACCCATGGAGGTCTGGATTTGGAGTCACACTCAAAATTAAAGTGGAAAACCACACTACAGGCTGATCCAACTTTGATGTAATGTCCTTAAAACAATTCAAAATGAGGTTCAGTAGTGTGTGTGGTCTCCACGTGCCTGTATGACCTCCCTACAACGCCTGGGCATGCTCCTGATGAGGTGGCGGGTGGTCTCCTGAGGGAGCTCCTCCCAGACCTGGACTAAAGCATCCGCCAACTCCTGGACAGTCTGTGGTTGGTGGATGGAGTGAGAGATGATGTCCCAGATGTGCTCAATTAGATTCAGGTCTGGGGAATGGGCGGGCCAGTCCATAGCATCAATGCCTTCCTCTTGCAGGAACTGCTGACACTTTCCAGCCACATGAGGTCTAGCATTGTCTTGCATTAGGAGGAACCCAGGGCAGACCGCACCAGCATATGGTCTCACAAGGGGTCTGAGGATCTCATCTCGGTACCTAATGGCAGTCAGGCTACCTCTGGCGGGCACCTGGAGGGCTGTGCGGCCCCCCCAAAGAAATGCCACCCCACACCATGACTGACCCACCGCCAAACCGGTCATGCTGGAGGATGTTGCAGGCAGCAGAACGTTCTCCACGGCGTCTCCAGACTCTGTCACGTCTGTCACGTGCTCAGTGTGAACCTGCTTTCATCTGTAAAGAACACAGGGCGCCAGTGGCGAATTTGCCAATCTTGGTGTTCTCTGGCAAATGCCAAACGTCCTGCACTGTGTTGGGCTGTAAGCACAACCCCCACCTGTGGTCGTCGGGCCCTCATACCACCCTCATGGAGTCTGTTTCTGACCGTTTGAGCAGACACATGCACATTTGTGGCCTGCTGGAGGTTGTTTTGCAGGGCTCTGGCAGTGCTTCTCCTGCTCCTCCTTGCACAAAGGCGGAGGTAGCGGTCCTGCTGCTGGGTTGTTGCCCTCCTACGGCCTCCTCCACGTCTCCTGATGTACTGGCCTGTCTCCTGGTAGCGCCTCCATGCTCTGGACACCTACGCTGACAGACACCGCAAACCTTCTTGCCACAGCTCGCATTGATGTGCCATCCTGGATGAGCTGCACTACCTGAGCCACTTGTGTGGGTTGTAGACTCCGTCTCATGCTACCACTAGAGTGAAAGCACCGCCAGCATTCAAAAGTGACCAAAACATCAGCCAGGAAGCATAGGAACTGAGAAGTCGTCTGGTCACCACTTTCAGAACCACTCCTTTATTGGGGATGTCTTGCTAAATAACTAATTTCCACCTGTTGTCTATTCCATTTGCACAACAGCATGTGAAATTTATTGTCAATCAGTGTTGCTTCCTAAGTGGACAGTTTGATTTCACAGAAGTGTGATTGACTTGGAGTTACATTGGGTTGTTTAAGTGTTCCCTTTATTTTTTTGAGCAGTGTATGTTTTTAAGACCAGCCTTTGTCATAAACTCTGGCGTAAAAGAGGTTCATTCGCCTTTGCAAATCCTACTTGACGGAGCCACGGGTGTTACGCATAGCAGTACATGTTCAATAGCATTTTCAACAATTTTATATATTTCAATTATGGCGAATAAATCCGGAAAAGCTAAATCCCAAATTAACCCAAATTATAGAGGAAATAGATGGAGACAGCGAGACCGAGTTGCTTCAGGAAGATGAATCTTTCATTGAAGCTAGTTTTGAAATATTATTAGACTTTCTTATTTTATTTGCAATATATAAAAATACAGTGCCTTGCGAAAGTATTCGGCCCCCTTGAACTTTGCGACCGAGTTGAAAACCTGATGGAGTCTGCAAAAGACCTGAGACTGGGACGGAGATTTGTCTTCCAACAAGACAATGATCCAAAACATAAAGCAAAATCTACAATGGAATGGTTCAAAAATAAACATATCCAGGTGTTAGAATGGCCAAGTCAAAGTCCAGACCTGAATCCAATTGAGAATCTGTGGAAAGAACTGAAAACTGCTGTTCACAAATGCTCTCCATCCAACCTCACTGAGCTCGAGCTGTTTTGCAAGGAGGAATGGGAAAAAATGTCAGTCTCTCGATGTGCAAAACTGATAGAGACATACCCCAAGCGACTTACAGCTGTAATCGCAGCAAAAGGTGGCGCTACAAAGTATTAACTTAAGGGGGCTGAATAATTTTGCACGCCCAATTTTTCAGTTTTTGATTTGTTAAAAAAGTTTGAAATATTCAATAAATGTCGTTCCACTTCATGATTGTGTCCCACTTGTTGTTGATTCTTCACGAAAAAATACAGTTTTATATCTTTATGTTTGAAGCCTGAAATGTGGCAAAAGGTCGCAAAGTTCAAGGGGGCCGAATACTTTCGCAAGGCACTGTATCATCTGTAATGAAATGTGTAAAGTACACATTGGCTATACTGTGTGAGTGTTTAAATTTTTTTTATTTTACATAAACATGGAATGGAAAACACGTATGTTTATTTGCTTTTATTTTCTTCTACCAGATCTATTGTTATATTCTCCTACATTAAATTCACATTTCCACAAAATGCTGATTGTTTCCTTTCAAATGATACCAAGAATATGCATATCATTGCCTCTGGGCCTGAGCTACAGGCAGTTAGATTAGGGTATGTCTTTAGGCAGAAATTGAGAAGAAGGGGGGGGGGGGTACCCCGAAGAAGTTAAACTAGATACTCGTTTTGATGCACTTTTTTTTATTTTTATTGAAAAATACCAAACATCTTCGGTAAATATCAAATTAATGATAGATTTCTTGAGGTATCTTAGATTAATTCTGACTTTTGGGGAAGTGTATACTGGCTATGGCGTCTCAAATGGACAAACGGTACTATTGACGCTTTTTTTAAATCATTTTTCAAGCGAAGGTCTCGTAAGGGAGTATTCAAGCACACTCGGTCGTTCCGGCTAGCCGCCAGCCGAACTGAAGCATGCTGATGCCTTTATTAGCTACACATCTCAACACTTTAACCTCTTTATTTTTTGTCCCTTTGTGCTGTTTTTAGGCACTTTGTGTGCAGTCCATCAATTCCTGTGGATAATATCTTTGGCTGAGTCTTCACTGTTTTGTCGGGACTCTGCTGGGTCTTTTTCTCCTGCTAGCCTAGTACCATTTTGGTTCAATCATGGCTGAGTGCCCCTGGCATTGTCATATACTAGAGGTTTGACATTAGCAAAAGAGTGAAGGACAACTCCTGCTGGGAACTTACTGTGAGTGGCCCCCCTCTTCCTAGGTTCTCTGGCCAGTGAAGAGAGGCTAAATGTGTGTTGTCGTTGTTCTTGTTGTCTGGCGTGGATGTGTGAAGTCCACGCTCTTCTACCATGGTTTGTTAATGTGTTGTCCCTTCTGTTTCTCTCCCTCTCTCTGTGTTCCAGTACGTTACCTGCTGAAGAACAATGTCAGTCCAGACTTGTGCAACGAGGATGGACTCACTGCCCTACACCAGGTGAGCTTATGTTCCTCTGTCACTAATTATAAACAATATAATTACTAAGTCCTTCAATCCACATATTTTTCAGTGGCAGTCGTACTTTAGGTCCAAATAGTTCTCCCCAGTCGCTCTGTCTCTCTAAAATCCAGGACACCAGACACTTAAAAAAATATATATGGTTAACCGGCACCATCAACTGATTGAAAACCGCTTAAATGTGCCAAAAAGTTAGCGTATAAAATAAACATGCTTGGTGGTGTAATGTGTGATGGAGCTGGTACCAGAAAACCAGCTCAGGCCTTCAGCTCAGAGTCAGTCTGCTTGTCTGTCTGTCCACAACACCAGATCATCTGCACTCTTAGGATATAAAACTGAGCCTTCTGAGCCCTCCCCAAAAAATAGCAGCCACATCCAAAGATTGGGGGGGTTGTGGCACTTGCGTGTGTTTAATAACTCGGCTAGCCCAACCTACCTCCTGTCTGAGGTAGTGTTATTAATGAGTTGTTCCAGGCCAATGCTATTGTACCTGCAGTGTGGTGTGCTCTCGTTATGACACGGGGCATTAATCAATGCAGCCCGGCACACACTTTGGCTCCGTCTCTATTCATGTTTCCTCAATTCCGTTTCTCCCAAAAAATTACAAACAATAAAAGGCAAATACTGCAATAAACCCCGGGACAGTAGAAGGCGATGAGCTGGTAATAGCCATCTATGGCCAAACAAGGAAGTGACAACACACTCAAGCAAGGAAGAGGCGAGCGGGAGAATAAAATAGTGTACACAGAGAGACACTTGACTGGCAAGAAAATATAATTTGTGCGAATTACCCAGGATCTACTAGACTTTATGCATCGAGAAACACAAAAAATAGGCGATATACGGAGACAGAGAAGATGCCCGCTACAGGTTTACAAGGGTGGATGTAGGGGCATACGGCCGAGAGAGCTATGGTGGAGTGTTTCAAGAGTTCTTTTGGGTCTAAACTGCAGAAGATCTTCTATTTACAACCGCCAGCTGTCCTGCCAGGTTCCACAATGCCAAGTCCTCATGTTTTCCTGGGAGGTGCAACTTTCCCCCTACAAGAGGACCTCATGCGCCCTTAGACATGTATGTTGATAATAGACCGTTGGAATCAATTTCACTTATTCTGTTTCACATTTCCCTTGTTTATGTATACATACACCTCTATGATGAATGACGTTTTATTTATTTATATACAGTACCAGTCAAAATTTTGGACACCTAATTATAGGGTTTTATTTTTACTGTTTTCTACATTGTAGAATAGTAATGAGGACATCACAACTATGAAATAGCACATATGGAATCATCATTTTTTGTCCATTAAAATAAAATTGATGAGAAAACAGTGTACATTGCTAATACATTGCTAATGTTGTAAATGACTATTGTAGCTGGAAACGGCAGATTTTTTAAATATATTTTATTTATTTTTATGGAATATCTACATAGGCGTACAGAGGCCCATTATCAGCAACCATCACTCCTGTGTTCCAATGGCACATTCTGTTAGCTAATCCAAGTTTATCATTTTAACCTGTAGTGACACCCCATCCCGTGAATGGGACCGTTGTCATCATCTGACACTAATTAGCATGATGCAACGGACATAAATCTTCCTAGAAAATATTCCTATTCATGAAAATCACAAGTGAAATATATTGGAACACAGCTTAGCCTTTTGTTAATCACCCTTTCATCTCAGATTTTCAAAATATGCTTTACAGCCAACGCTAGACAAGTTTATCATAGCCTAGCATAGCATTATGCCTTGCTAGCAGCAGGCAACCTTGTCACGGAAATCAGAAAAGCAATCAAATTAAATCGTTTGCCTTTGATGAACTTCGGATGAACTTCGGATGTTTTCACTCACGAGACTCCCAGGTAGACAGCCAAAGTTAATTTTTTCCCAAAATATTATTTTTGTAGGCGAAATAGCTCCGTTTGTTCTTCACGTTTGGCTGAGAAATCGCCCGGAAATTGCGGTCACCACAACGTGAAAAATATTCCAAATTAGCTCCATAAAATATCGACAGAAACATGGCAAAAGTTGTTTTGAATCCAACCTCAATGTGTTTTTCTCATATCCATTCGATAATATATCCGTCGGGACAATTCGTTTTTCACTAGGACCGATTGGAATAATGGCTACCTCTGTATTTTACGCGAGAATCTCTCTCGGAGCCACCATGTGACCACTTACGCAATGTGGCCGCCTACGGCTATTCTTCAACAGAAATGCGTAAAACTATGTCACAATGCTGTAGACACCTTGGGGAATACGTAGAAAGCGTAACCTCGTTGATGGTACATTCACAGCTGAATAGGGAGTCATTGGAACGCAGCGCTTTCCAAACCTGGGGCACTTCCGGATTGGATTTTTCTCAGGCTTTCGCCTGCAACATCAGTTCTGTTATACTCACAGACAATATCTTTACAGTTTTGGAAACGTTAGTGTTTTCTATCCAAACCTGTCAATTATATGCATATTCTAGCATCTTTTCCTGACAGAATATCCCGTTTAAAACGGGAACGTTTTTTTTCCAAAAATGAAAAAACTGCCCCCTAACACCAAGAGGTTAATAGGCGAATTGATCATTAGAAAATCCTTTTGCAATTATGTTAGCGCTGCTGAAAACTGTTGTTCTGTTTAAAGAAGCAATACAATTTGCCGCCTTTAGATTAGTTGAGTATCTTGAGCATCATCATTTGTGGGTTTGATTACAGGCTCAAAATGGCCAGAAACAAAGACATTTCTTCTGAAACGTGTCAGTCTATTCTTGTTCTGAGAAATGAAGGCTATTCCATGCGACAAATGGAAGAAGACACTGAAGATCTCATACAACGCTGTGTACTCACAGAACAGTGCAAACTGGCTCTAACCAGATTAGAGTCCTCAACTGGCAACTTCGTAAAATAGTACCCGCAAAACACCAGTCTCAATGTCAACAGTGAAGAGGCGACTCTGGGATGCTGGCCTTCTAGGCAGCGTCGCATTGGAACACAGGAGTGATGGTTGCTGATAATCGGCTTCTGTAACACCTCTGTAGATATTTCATTAAAAATCTGCTGTTTCCAGCTACGATAGTCATTTACAACATTAACTTCATATGGCTGCAGGTGCAGTATTGCGTAGCTTGGATGAAAAGGTGCCCATTATAAATGGCCAGCTCCTCAGTCTCAGTTGCTAATATATGCATATTATTATTAGTATTGGATAGAAAACACTCTAAAGTTTACAAAACTGTCAAAATATTGTCTGTGAGTATAACAGAACTGATATTGTAGGCGAAACCCTGAGGAAAATCAAAACAGGAAGTGGCTTCTATTTTGAAAACTCAATGTTCCATAGCCTCCTTTTGCTGGATTTAAAGGGATATGAACCAGATTCATTTTCCTATCGCTTCCTCAAGGTGTCAACAGTCTTCAGTCATAGTTTCAGGCTTTTATTTTGAAAAATGAGCCAGAACGATAACATCGCGTCAAGTGGTCACATGAGTTTTGCTCGGGCAACAGAGTTTGGGCAGCCATTGCTTTTCCCTCTCCTACTGTGAAAGACATTTGCGTTTGATATATTGTCGATTATTTTAAAAACAACCTGAGGATTGATTATAAAAAAACGTTTGACATGTTTCTGTGGACATTATGGTAACTATTTGGAATTTTCGTCTGCGTTGTCGTGACCGCTCTTTCCTGTGGATTTCTGAACATAACGCGACAAACAAACGGAGGTATTTTGGATATAAAAATAATCTTTATGGAACAAAAGGAACATTTGTTGTGTAACTGGGAGTCTCGTGAGTGAAGACATCCGGAGTCCATCAAAGGTAAACGATTAATTTGATTGCTTTTCTGATTTTCGTGACCAGGCTTCCTGATGCTAAGTGTACTTAATGTTTTGTCGTGCGATCGATAAATTTACACAAACGCTTGGATTGCTTTCGCTGTAAAGCATAATTTCAAAATCTGACACGACAGGTGGATTAACAAAAGGCTAAGCTGTGTTTTCCTATATTGCACTTGTGATTTCATGAATATAAATATTTGTAATATTTATTGAATGTAGCACACTAGGGGGATTGCAGCCATAACAAGTTAACAATGTCTACACTGTATTTCTGATCAGTATGATGTTATTTTAATGGACAAAAAAAAATACATTTTCTAAGTGACCCCAGACTTTTGAATGGTAGTGTGTATTTTTTGTGTGTTGGGCATCAATTATACCTTGACTATCACCATTCATTCTCGCTGTCGATAATTCTAATGTTATAACTTCTAATTGTAACTGTATCCACTGGCGAATTGGGAGAGAGTGGAGTGATTGCTATCAAGAGCCAACATCTTTTTTTTGCGGCAGTGTTGTCTGACAGCAGTAATGGTCTCTGATTGATTGAGAGATTCAATGAGCTATCATCGTTAAGTAACATAGGAAATGCAAAGCAGTGAATATTTACATTCATGCACTTTGAAATAAATGTTGTAACTTTGTCCTAGAAGCATTTAAATGCACAGCACTCCCACATCATATGAATGAATATGCCTACCTGATACAGGGGACACAGTGAACAGTTGGGAATTGGGGCCAGTTTCCTTGGTGTTAAATACAGTCTGAACAAACTTAAAATGTATAAATTGATGGTTCAGATTACGGGATGCCAAGGTCCAATTTTCCCATATTCTGTTCCAGTTAAAGGGTTTTTCAAATTCACTTAGATCTGTGAACCATATGTGTTTTAATGGCTAGTTTTAAAATGTGTTTTTCAAAAGTTTATATATTATAGATATCAGTCCTTTCGGGAGCCCAGATCATTTATTTATAAATCCCATCGTTGGATGGTTTGGTAGTAGGGTTTCCCAAGGGATTCCTTAGGACAGCATAGCTGACCTAAATTGTAAGTATAGAAAAGGAGTTGGCTGGTAATATGTATGCGTCGTTCAAATCTTGGAAGGTTGTCAAACCATTACTGTCCATGATATTCGCAAGGGCACGGATTCCACATTTGGATCACTGGGGGGATGCAAAAGGCCGCCCTCCAGATCGCAAGGCATTATTGTGAAATATTGGAGTATAGATGGGCCATTTTGATTCCCAGTTACATTGTTTTTCAATTTTGCACCTAATATACATTTTGTGGGCAAAAAAAAGCACCAAAGCGTAGTTGACATTGTTTAAGGGATATACTGTATCAGTAAAGACCACGTCTTACAGTGCAATAGGAGACGTCATATGTCTTTCTATACTCAAATTATGAGAATGCATAATGAGATGACATGATCAGTAGATTTGAGGGAAATTGCTGTTATTTACATGACGTCAGAGCTCTGGCTCTGCTCTTCACAGTCCTGTATGGGTGTTGACTGACAGAAGTCCTGTTCTGAACTTGAGCACCTGGGACTCTAGGTATTCTGAAAGATGAGACGTTGAGGATTATTATAAATACCGCTTTGATGTCATACAAGCAAACACCCGTGAGTTCAATTGGGCACTTCACATTTCCATATCATAAAACGTTCACGATCACTATGTTTGATGTACCATTACAAGATGACATGGCGTAATACCCTTGGTTGTTCTGAACAGACCAGTTAGTTCTCTCACTCAAACCCTTGTCATTGTTTTTTGTCTTGTGTTGCACCTACCCCACATTTCCCAGGAATATTCTCATGTTACTGAATGTATCCGGAGTATTGTCCGATTTTGTTATCAACAAATGTGTCAAAGTACAGTAAATGTCAAATTCAAATCAAATCTACAGTGTAATGTTTGGATTCAGTCTTGTGTCAGGTGAACTGTTGTGTCCTCGCCTTTTGGTCTAATCATTCTCCCATAATCTCGAAACGGTTCCCTTTCAATTGCTGCCATGGATATGCATTTCATATTTTTTCTGTAAGAAACATTTCAATTTAGTCCTATCCATATAGGCCAATTCCAACGGGTGTAAAGGGTTAATCATTTAATGAAATAGGAGCTAATTCCCATATGTTCCAAGACAGACCAGAGATACAGTATGACCATTCTAGTCTATCAAAAGTGTTTTCTGCATCGAGAGATAAAACCCAAGGAGCTGTTGTTTCTAATTAAGTATTTACGATATCTAAGAGTCGACGGAGGTTATCTGAGGTTACATTTTTTTTAACAAACCACTTTGGTCCTGTAATTTTTGTTTGTTTTTGGATAGAAAGTGTTGTTGGTGAGAGATTCGGCACAGTGCAGTGACATTGCTCAGGCTGATCATCTCGAACATACTGTATAATTTATGTAGCTCTCTGCTCTGTCTTGTACTCTGTCTGTCTGGCACCACTGGGTGATGGGTGGGTGACAAGACATCTTCTCTCTCATGGAAAATAAATAAATGTCTCTCAATTTAATTTCCTGTGCGATTAGTCATAAGAAGAGAAGAGTAGGCGACTTTAATTTCATTTTCTGAGTTTATATGTTCCGTTAGTCTGTCAGCGTCATGTAAATATAGTAACTTATTTCATTTCGATGGTCAGCACCACACCTCAAAGTGTGTGTTTTCACTTTTGTGTTTGTTCTATTCTCTCCCTGGCACATAATTCTGGACCATGGGTAGCATGTCTTGACTGAGGGGTCTGGGCTTCTTGGTCCAGTGACAGGCCTCTATGTTGGAGCACAATGATTTGTTTGATTTATTTATGGGGTTAGAAAATACTTCACATATAGATAAAGAGAATACATTAGATCCAAGAGGATAACATAACAGTATCATATAACAACTTACATCCAATATGGTTCTGGAAAGGAAAATAATGACCAATTGACTATACATGAAGAACACACACTAGCTTTGTGTTATTTTTAAACCTGCTGCAAATACTGTGAAAGTATTTGTGTGTGTGGGGGGGGGGGGGGGGGGTTCTTTTATCCTTGTGGGGACATAAAATCCTCAAGTCCCACCAGGGACAGTAAAACGAGGAAAACTCAGCCCCGTTTCCCACATCCCCATGAGGTCAAAGGTTATTTTAAACTTCAGTGTTAGGGTCACAATTAGTGTTAGAATTGCGGTAAGGGTTAGCGGTTAGGGTTGTTTTATTGTTCTTTTTTTACTTCAGTTAATTTGAATACTTTCTTAACACTTATTTTTCTTTCAACTGCATTGTTGGTTAAGGGCTTGTAAGTAAGCATTTCTCTGTAAGGTCTGTTGTATTCGGCGCATGTGACAAATAACATTTTATTTGATGTTAGGGGCTAGGGAAAAGAGGGTTTTGAATGGACATTTCTTTTAGGTCCCCACGAGGATAGAAGAACATAACGTGTGTGTGTGTGTGTGTGTGTGTGTAAGCGCATGCTATCGGGCTCATCTGAAGTGTCACGACACCAATTTCAGGTGTCGTCATCCAGCTGGCTTTGTTTTATCACTGATAGATCCACCAGAGGTATTCTACTTCACACGTGATGATGAGTGCACTGGAATCTGAGAATTGGACACAGTTATGCCCTGTTAATCAGTGAGTTTGAGTGCCTTCACGAAAGTGTCACATCGAGTGAAGAAATGTCTGAACACATCTGAAGGCCAGTCAATCTCACTTGCTCACAGAATAAAAGAACAGTGATGTAAAGTAATTAAATAAAAATACCCCAAAAAATGTATTAAGTAGTACTTTAAAGTATCTGTACTTTACTATCTGTATTTTTGGCAACTTTTACTTCTACTTCACTATATTCTTAAAGAAAATGTACTTTTTACTCCATACATTTTCCCTGACACACACTTGTAATATTTTGACAGGAAAATTGTCCAATTCACACACTTATCTAGAGAACATCCCTGGTCATCCCTACTGCCTCTGATCTGTCAGACGCACTAAACACAAATGCTTTGTTTCTAAATTATGTCTGCGTGTTGGATTGTGCCCCTGGATATCCGTCAATAAAAACAATAAACATTTGTGCCGTCTGGTTTGCTTAATATAAGTAAGTTGAAATGATTTCTACTTTTGATGCTTAAGTACATTTTAGTAATTCCATTTACTTTTGAAACTTAAGTATATTTAAAATCAAATACGTTTAGACTTTTACTCAAGTGGTATTTTACTGGGTGACTACCTTAATAGAAAATGACTCAAGTAAAAGGGATCTTTACTCTAGTGTGACAATTGAGGACTTTTTCCACCACTATAAAAGAGTAACCCAGGATTGCTTTAGAATGTTTTGATATAATACCAAACAACTGTACCACACCCCAGTATTCCATACTCTGTATCCTTCCAACTAAACAAACACTGAGGCCATATTTAGTTGGCCTACACCTTTACTGTACAGTACTTCAGCCTTGTTCTCTCCTCTCCCCATCTAGTCTCAGATATCCCTGACCTTGGAGCAACGTAATCCAAAATATATATTTTTTTATTTATTTTATTTTTTACAGACAACTCTCTCAACAAATCACGAGTTTGGGTAGGCGGGGCTTAAAATGCGTCCCAACTGATACATTGCCGGAAGCAAACCATCTGTCTAGAGACTACGCTTCACCAGGCCCTTCATTAACTCCTAACCTCCCAGTAAAACAGTCCCCCTGTCTTTCAGCCCACAGTTTATGTATTAGATTCCGTACTATTAACCAAACACTGACTCCATAATATTATTTTGTTACCCTGGACCTTTACAGTGCATCAGCCTTGCTTTCTGCTCTTCCCCTGCCCACCACCCCTCCAATCCATACAACCCACAGCCAGAGCCCAGTAACACAGCCAGTGTTGTTATCCACACACACAGATGCACAATCTGCCTCTTTGTGAGGCAGGCCTTCATCTCTAAATACTTTGCATGAGCAGTTATGAAAGACACATTATTTCCTTCCCCGGTCGGTTCATTGTCTTAGCGCAGGCAGAGGGCCGGGGGAGGCAGGCTACAGGGGAATTACAGGGAAAGACTCGGGGGATTAGCCTAACAGCTAGTATGTGGGCTCAAATATGTGGGTTTTAAAGAGGGTTCTTATGGTAATGCTAATGGTGGGCTAGCCAAGCTGTAATCCAGACGAGGGTAAATTATTTTGACATGGACACGGTTGGGTTTGCCTGTACACTTTGCCTAAATGTACCCTTTGCCTAACACAAGCTGAAGATTTTGACTTCATCCAATCATGAGTACAAACGCAACATTTAAGTTGTAAACCATGTTTAGCTACTGTACATTTCACACATTGGAGCCAGTTTCTAGGGCTGTATTAATGGCAAATATTTGGTAGGCCTACAAATGTATTTGACTTTACTGTTTCCACAAGTGTTTACTCTGCATTTGATAGGAAATTGTGTGGTAACAATGGTTACTTCCTGGTGACTTTCAGTTTAAAAAGAAACTTTTTTTTTTCCAACTGTGGCTATGGCTCATGTTATATCACCTAGACTAACTGTACCATGTACCTTGTAACTTTGTCTCTTCTGCTGTCAAACAGTTTGCACGCATGCACACACACCCATGCACGCAGAAAAACATCTCACACACACATATCGCACAGGAAGAACAGAAATAAGCACCACCACCTGTATTATGTGTCATACTGTTCTGCTCCTTGAAGCCAATAAGGAAGTTATTAAACAAATCTCTCTCACAGACATACACATTCTGTGTCTAAGAAGGGAAATATCCCGAGAACAAACTGATCTCTTGTCAAGCTCATAGTCTGTAGAGTTATGTTTCAAATACTGTGTGTTGGCAATTCCACGGTAACAGAATGATGCTGATAATCTGATTTTTCACTTTAAAAGTATGCCAAATAAAAACTATTGATTTGAAAGGTAAAAAAACTCTATGCACGAGGACTACTTTGAACAATTTCCACAAAGTTTTGCAAAAACACATTTACTCAAACAGTGCACATGTAAAGTTTGGTAATAGAATGACTGTAAAATCTCCCTCCAATTTATGTGACCACGTTTTCCAAAAACTCTGTTAAATACCTACTCTGAATTAAGATTCAAAGATGCCTGAAGAATGTGGTGTCAGCTATGAAATTATAACTATTTTGGTTATTGACCTACAGTAAGTGAAGTGGGTGAACACCCAGTAACAGCATGATGGTAACAGAATGACATTGTTCCCTGACCTGTACTATTGACCCTTACAAATGTCTTTTTGAGAAGAAGTGGAAGTGAACCCTGGAACCCCAAAGAACTTTCATTGTGTTTGTAAACAATAAGCAGAATGTCTGTTAAATCGCGGCTGTAAACAGCTAGCTGGCTAAGCTAGCTAATCTAGTTTAGTTGTTTTCTCAAGGTAGGAATTTGCAGTTTGACAGAATGTATTCCTTGGTGGGATGGTCCTTACGTCCCGAGACACATCTATTTTTCTAAATTAAAGTTTATAGATTTCCCAAAGAAGCAACGCAGTGGGCTGCATTGCCTGCATGTATGGCTAGTAATGTTAGCTGCAGCAGGAGGTGGTGGATGATGTGTAGCACATGGGTAAGTTGTTTATTAAGTTAACCATCTATTCTAGGCAATGTCAGGTATCTAGCTAGCTACCTACGTGTAAATATGATAGACTGCCATCCATTAGTTGTTTTTTATGACACAAAAATAAGTTTAATCTGCTAACAATGTTAGCTACCAAGCTAGTAGCTAAGCTAGCTAGCTAAAGAACAGATGTCCAGTCCCAAAGAGAGAACTATGACAATACAAAAGCACAATTGAAACGAAATATCAAATGTTATATCATTTGAGAATAATTAAACTGGTCTAATTTCTATGTTTCCTAACCTCAGATACAGAGACCTGTGAAAGCTGCTATTCCCTGTCTGTGGATGAAGTTCACAAAGAAACTCCATCCAAGATCTAGCTACTGGGTGTGCAGGATTCTGTTACAGCCCTGACATTCTGCTTATTTTATTTTAAACCCCATATTCATTTAACTATTCAATCATCTCCAGTGGTGTAAGGTACTTAAGTAAAAATACTTGAAAATACTAATTAAGTAGTTGTTTTGGGTATCTGTACTTTACTATTTATATTTTTGACAACTTTTACTTCACTACATTCCTTAAAGTATGTACTTTTTATTCCATACATTTTCCCTGCCACCCAAAACTACTCATTACGTTTTAAAAGCTTAGCCGGACAGGACAATAGTCTAATTCACACACTTATAAAGAGAACATCCTTGGTCATCCCTGCTGCCTCTTATCTGGTGGACTCACTAAACACATGCTTCATTTGAAAATGATGTCCGAGTGTTGTAGCGAGCCCATGGCTATCCGTTAATACATTTAAAAAAACAGAAAATGGTGCCATCTGCCTTGCTTAATATAAGGAATTTGAAGTAATTTATGCTTTTCCTTTTGATACTTACGTCTATTTTAGCAATTACAGTCGTGGCCAAAAGTTTTGAGAATGACACAAATATTAATTTTAACATTCTGCTGCCTCACTTTGTATGATGTCAATTTGCATATACTCCAGAATGTTATGTGGAGTGATCAGATGAATTGCAAAGTCCCTCTTTGCCATGCAAATGAACTGAATCCCCCAAAAACATTTCCACTGCATTTCAGCACTGCCACAAAAGGACCAGCAGACATCATGTCAAGGCTGGAGATCACTCTGTTAGGCTGATTGAGTCAGAATAACAAGCTTCAAAAGGAGGGTGGTGCTTGGAATCATTGTTCTTCCTCTGTCAACCATGATTACCTGCAAGGAAACACGTGCCGTCATTGCTTTGCACAAAAAAAGGCTACACGGGCAAGGATATTACTGCCAGTAAGATTGCACCTAAATCAACCATTTATCGGATCATCAAGAACTTCAAGGAGAGCGGTTCAATTGTTGTGAAGAAGGCTTCAGGGTGCCCAAGAAAGTCCAGTAAGCGCCAGGACCGTCTCCTACAGTTGATTCAGCTGTGGGATCGGGCACCACCAGTACAGAGCTTGCTCAGAAATGGCAGCAGGCAGTTGTGAGTGCATCTGCATGCACAGTGAGGCGAAGACTTTTGAGAATGGCCTGGTGTCAAGAAGGGCAGCAAAGAAGCCACTTTTCTCTCCAGGAAAAACATCAGGGACAGACTGATATTCTGCAAAAGGTACAGGGATTGGACTGCTGAGGACTGGGGTAAAGTCATTTTCTCTGAATCCCCTTTCTGATTGATTGGGGCATCCGGAAAAAAGCTTGTCCGGAGAAGACGAGGTGAGCGCTACCATCAGTCCTGTGTCATGCCAACAGTAAAGCATCCCAAGACCATTCATGTGTGGGGTTGCTTCTCAGCCAAGGGAGTGGACTCACTCACAATTTTGCCTAAGAACACAGCCATGAATAAAGAATGGTACCAACACATCCTCCGAGAGCAACTTCTCTCAACCATCCAGGAACAGTTTGGTGACGAACAATGCCTTTTCCAGCAAGATGGAGCACCTTTCCATAAGGCAAAAGTGATAACTAAGTGGCTCTGGGAATAAAACATATTTTGGGTCCATGGCCAGGAAACTCCCCAGACCTTAATCCCATTGAGAACTTGTGGTCAATTCTCAAGAGGCGGGAGGACAAACAGAAACCCACAAATTCTGACAAACTCCAAGAATTGATTATGCAAGAATAGGCTGCCATCAGTCAGGATGTGGCCCATAAGTTAATTGACCGCATGCCAGGGCGGATTGCAGCGGTCTTAAAAAAGAAGGGTCAACACTGCAAATACTGACTCTTTGCATCAACTTCATGTAATTGTCAATAAAAGCATTTGACACTTCTGAAAGGCTTGTGTTCCATAGTAACATCTGACAAAAATATCCAGACACTGAAGCA
The DNA here is from genome assembly GCF_057628025.1 of Oncorhynchus mykiss. Taxonomy (NCBI): domain Eukaryota; kingdom Metazoa; phylum Chordata; class Actinopteri; order Salmoniformes; family Salmonidae; genus Oncorhynchus; species Oncorhynchus mykiss. Next base: position 32,199,818 of record NC_143028.1, on the reverse strand, counting down.
GCAAAATTTGTGGATATTAATGTGTGTCATTCTCAACTTTTGGCCACGACTGTACATTTGCTTTTGATATTTATGCATATTTAAAACCAAATTATTTTAGACTTTTACTCGTGTAATATTTTACTGAGTGACTTTTTTTGTTAAGGTATCTTTACTTTTACTCCAGTATGAAAATGTGGGTACTTTTAACACCACTGATCATCTCTTGTTTTGGAGTAAGATGAATGTCTAAACCCACTAACCATGTACATAGGCATCCTTTGTATGATATTACATAGTGTTGACTCTTTGATTTAAGTATAGTGTATTTTTTCGTCGTTGAACTTTTCCTTTTTTGTCTTGTTTTATTTGAATGTCACGCTCATTTTGTCTGATGATATTGCACAGATTTGCAGCTGCAGCTGAAGTCCTTGATCATTAGGTGTAACGATCTCTGTACGGCTGACCTAGGATGCAACCCCTGTCCACAACAGCACTTCATACCCACAAAGCAGTGTCCATTATCCTACCAAAACCATGGTCTTTAGGTCTCAGGGTGGTCTACATCACCACAAGATGGCTATGGGTGCTTTGTCTCTCCTTGATTACTTGCATCCTATCTCCTCACCTGTATTGGAGAAGGTACAAGGACCTTCATCAATGGGTTTTTAGAAGGAGGAATCGAAGGATGAATTGAGAAAGAGCCTAGCACTTACCTGTCAACTAGCTCACATGTGCTACACACTCACCCCTCTGCTACACTCACTGACGACCTCCGCCGCCACATCAGCAGCCAGCAGAGCAGACTTTGAACTGAGTCAATCTAGCACCCAAATAAAACATTTTGTGGGTATTTATTTTTGCTACATACTCAGATCACACAGTCGGGGGATGAATGAGCCAGTTGTAAGCTGGGGATGATTAGGTGACAATGATGGTATGAGGGACAGCTTGGGAATTTAGCCAGGACACTGGGGTTATCACCCCTACTCTTACGATACGTGCCATGGGATCTTTAATGACCTCAGAGTCAGGACACCCGTTTAACGTCCCATCCAAAAGACAGCATCCTACACAGAGCAGTGGCCCCAATCACTGCCCTGGGGCATTGGGATATTTTTTTAGACCAGAGGAACGAGTGCCTCCTACTGGCCCTCCAACACCATTTCCAGCAGCATCTGGTCTCCCATCCAGGGACCAACCAGGACCAACCCTGCTTAGCTTCAGAAGCAAGCCAGCAGTGGGATGCAGGGAGGCTAACCATGTTGAAGGATACCAGATTTGACTCATAATGAGGCTAACCATGTGGAAGGATACCAGATTTGACAACTACAGCTACTGTACATGCCATCATGAAATGGATTAGTGCAAGCCCTGCTCTTGTAATGAAGGTAGGCCTTAAAGATGACATGCACAGTTGAGAGACATTATTGGCAAATATCACTGTCATCAGGGTGTGCAGAAAGGACTATTTTAAGGTTATTATATTACATTTCTAAATACATGTTGCTTAAAATAAATAATAATAATAATAATTTTGCGTCTTTATTTAGCCGCCTTACATATAAAACCATATTTGTTCATCAAAAATTGTGAATAACTCACCACAGGTTAATGAGAAGGGTGTGCTTGAAAGTATGCACATAACTCTGCAATGTTGGGTTGTATTGGAGAGTCTCAGTCTTAAGTCATTTTCCACACACAGTTTGTATTTAGTTTTCATGCTAGTGATGGCCAATAATCCACTCTCGCATAGGTATGTGGTAGCAAAGGGCATCAGCTTACAGCAGGACACTGAGCGCCACCGTATCCAAAATTCTGGCAGTGGCTTCTGATTTTAAATTACATTTTCACAACCGCTTGTTGCAATTTCAATGAGGTTATCTTGTTCAGCTTTCGGTAAGTGGGCTGTAGGTTGGGCATGAAAGTGATAACGAATTCAGTTGTTTTTGTTGTCCGTTTCGGGAAAGCACATGCATAATTGCACACCCAGCTAACTCAAGTACTTCGCTGTATCACATTTGACAATGATGGAAAGACCTGTGTGTTGTTCTTAATGCAGGCAGAGAAGAGCTCCAGCTTCTTAATCATAGCCTCAATTTTGTACCGCACATTGAATATAGTTGCGGAGAATCCCTGTAATCCTAGATTCAGATCATTCAGGTGTTAAAAAACATCACCCAGATAGGCCGGTCGAGAAACTTGGTGAGAAACTTGTCATCAGGCACAGACTGTGTCATCATGCAAGCGCTCAGACAAGTGAAAATTATGGTCAGTAAATTTTTTTATTTTTTTTAACAATGTGTCAATACTTTCCCCCTTGATAACAAGCGCACTTCTGTATGTAGTAAAAGCAATACATGGCCGCTGCCCATATCAATTGCATAATGCAGAAAACACCCAAGAGTTCAGGTGCCTTACTTTTCACAGGAACACCCCCCCCCCCCCCGTGGTTGAGCTAACGTAGGCTAATGTGATTAGCATGAGGTTGTAAGTAGCAAGAAAATTTCCCAGGACATAGACATATCTGATATTGGCAGAAAGCTTAAATTCTTGTTAAATTAACTGCACTGTCCAATTCACAATAGCTATTACAGTGATATAATACCATGCTATTGTTTGCACAGTTATGAACTTGAAAAGTTCTTAATAAATCAATTAGGCACATTTGGGCAGTCTTCATACTAAAGTTTGAATTGAAATGCAATGGTTCATTGGATCAGTCGAAAACATTGCACATGCACTGCTGCCATCTAGTGGCTAAAATCTCAATTTTGCCTGGGATGGAATCATAAATTGTGGCCTTTCTCTTGCATTTCAAAGATGATGGTAAAAAAAACAGTAGATAGTTTTTTTCCTCTATTTTCTTATACCAGATCTAATATGTTATATTCTCTTAAATTAATTTCACATTTTCACAAACTTCAGTGTTTCCTTTCAAGTGGTATCAAGAATAGGCATATTATTGCTTCAATGCCTGAGCTACAGGCAGTTAGATTTGGGTATGTCATTTTAGGAAAAATTGAAAAATGGTTCCGATCCTTTCTTGGAACTACCCATCCCGGATCCGGGAGAATTGTCATCAACTACACTAATTAGCAGATCCTTAACTTCTTTTAAGGTATAGGGGGCAGCATTTTTACTTTTGGATAAATAGCGTGCCCAATATCAACTTCCTGCTACTCATGCATATTATTAGTAGATTTGGATAGAAAACACTCTGAAGTTTCTAAAACTGTTTGAATCATGTCTGTGAGTATAACAAAACTTATGTAGCAGGCAGAACCCCGAGGACTAACCGTTCAGATTTTTTTTTTTTTAGGTCTCTCTGTTCAGTGGGTTCTCATTGGCAAACAATATTTCTTAGGAACTTTTCAGTTCCTACCGCTTCCACTGGATGTCACCAGTCTTTGGAATTTGGTTGAGGTTATTCATTTGTGCAATGAAGAAGTACGGCCATCTAGGAACTGCGTAACACTGTTGAAACTTGAAAAGTAGCTTGTTTTGTTGTGTTCCTGTATTGAACACAGAGAGACCCGTCTTCAATTTGATCGATTATTAACGTTTAAAAATACCTAAAGTTGTATTACAAAAGTAGTTTGAAATACTTTGGCAAAGTTTATAGGTAACTTTTGAAATATTTTGTAGTGACGTTGCGCATTTTGGAAGCCGTTTTTTTCTGGATCAAACACGCCAAATAAATTGACATTTTGGATATATATGGACGGAATTAATCGAACAAAAGGACCAATTGTGATGTTTATGGACATATTAGAGTGCCAACAAAAGAAGCTCGTCAAAGGTAAGGCATGTTTTATATTTTATTTCTGCTTTTTGTGTAGCGCCTGCAGGGTTGAAATATGTTACCCTCTTTGTTTACTGTTGTGCTTTCATCAGATAATAGCATCTTATGCTTTCGCCGAAAAGCCTTTTTAAAATCTGACACGTTGGCTGGATTCACAACGAGTGTAGCTTTAATTTAGTATCTTAAATGTGTGATTTAATGAAAGTTTGATTTTTAGATCATTTTATTTGAGTCTTCCGCGCTGCATTTTCCCTGGCTTATGCCCAAGTGGGACGCGAGCGTCCCCTATACCATAAGAAGTTAAGAGGTTTTAAGTTAAGAAAGTTAACCATTTTCACTGTACTGTCCAAAACGTCTTTCAAGCTGTCAGGCATTCCCTTGGTTACAAGAGCCTCTTGTGTATGCTGCAGTATACCCAAGTGGCATCGGGAGCAACTGCTTGCACGTTACCACTCCACTATGTCTCCCTGTCATGGCTTTTGCACAATCAGTACAGATAACACATCTTGACCACCAACGTCCATTTGATGTCACAAAGCTTTCCAGTACTTTAAAATATCCTCTCCTGTTGTCCTGGTTTCCAGTGGTTTGCAGAAGAGGATGTCTTCCATATTTGAACCCCCATAAACATAACGGACACATACCAGGAGCTGTGCCATTCCCGCCACGTCTGTTGACTCATCCAGCTGTAATGCGTAGAATTCACTGGCTTGTATGCGAAACAGTAATTGTTTCTAAACATCTCCTGCCATGTCACTGATGCGTCGTGAAACAGTGATGTTTGATGAAGGCATTTCAATGGCATTTGGCCACTTCCCACAGCATTGTCCCAGCCATATCCGTGGCAGCAGGAATAATGAAGTCCTCCACAATAGTATGGGTATTGCCTGTCCTAGCCACTCGGTAGCTCACCATATAAAGATGCTTCTAGCCCCTTATTAATGGTATTGGTTGCTTTTATACATGTCTTACTACTCGAAAGTCATCTTAATTGTCACTCAAACTCCTGTGGCTTTTTTTTCAAATTGGCATGTTTCGTTTCTAAATGTCTGTGCAAGAGTGAAGGCTTCCCGCGAGAGAGTAACGGTTAATGTGATTGGATGTTAATTATTTGACTAGGCTACCTGTATTTGACTGTGTTGTTATTTCGCTGAACACTGGATAGTTTAGTTTTATTTTTGGCAGTGAAACGAGGCTACTCAGGCGAGGGGGAAAAAACATCACCCAAATGTATTGCCCCATTGGAAAATCTGAATGGACTGTTTGAAAATGTGAATTTTTGACGTACCCCCGACGGCGTTGCAAAGCCAAGTTAGAGGTTGCCAGTTACACATGCAATACAAATTCACCATTCTGGTTTAGATTCAGAATGAGGAAGGAGTAACTCTCTATCAGAAAGGACCAATCAAGATATTAATTGGCCACAGCGGAAGTTGGGTACTACCCTAGGCCCGGTTTCCCGATAGCGATGGAGTGAGTGTTTTAACAATCCATATTTACTGCAACGGCCGAAGATGTAACGTGTGTTTCACAAAACATGTTCACTAAGTGTGTCTTTGAGGCATGTGTCGATACTGATAGGATCTAAATGAAGGCAGCGCTGCCCTTGTATTAGCCTTTCGCCATTCAAATTTGACCTTCATTTAGAGTAATTCTAAATTACTGACGAAAGATCAGCTTCTAGAAAGATACTGTCACCTATGGCCTCAAATATTGAGGTGGCGTATTCTAATGATTGCTTACTCCTATAATTATGCACTAAATCAAGATTTTGCACGTCATTGCGCACATGGTGTTAGCCGACTCATCGTGAAATATATTGTGGCAAAAATTAGACCGCCTACAATTAGCAAATTAATAATGAATGAACAATTGATTTGTAGCCTAATACTGTAGGCTACCGGTAATTAGCTTTTAATGCAGTCATCTCGGTTTTCATTTGAAGCATCTTTTTATCTATCACTTGTTTGTAACATCTGCAAAGACATTGGCAACTTTGTATTCGTAGTCAACTTCGTTGTGAAGTTACCGGCGGTCACAGAGAGAGAGAATCAAGATGTTTATCTACATTTAAAGGAGATCTTCTGTGTATAAAGTGACGTGGTAGGGAGGAAACACATCTAAATATGGATTTCGGTGTTCTATGCATGTGTTCAAGTGCATCTTTAGTAACAGTGGTTTTGGGAGATAGCTCGGAGATTCAATTTAGCCTCAACATGCTTTTGGGAAAGCTGGCTCAGATTATGCCTTTAAGTTTGACTTGGTCCTTGGGAAACCCATAGATGAGCATACAATGGTGAATGTGCGAGCCTCTGATTTTCTAGTTTTCTGCTATGATGAAAATTGGATTGGAATTGCAGATGATGTGGATGATTAAAACTTGGACGTGAAGGTGAAATTCAAGCATTCAAGTTTCCAGCAAGGTAATTTTCTTGGCCAAACAGAGAGGATATGTCATGTACCAAAAACAAGCACAATCTACAACATTAAGGCACCAACCACTGAAACTGGTTGCCAATATCATTTGGGATGTAGCGACATCACTCCAATAGAAGATGCACTGAAGCAAGAAAATAAAGTGAAAGACTAAATTAAGAATTAGTAGTCCTCTTGGCAGTTTTTTTTTTTATTTCATATGAATGTATCTGGACAAACCCATTGTTCTAACTTTAACTCTTCCCTCTACATTTTATAAATCATTATCATTTGAAGGTTAAGTTTTGAATTAACATTGAGGGAACACCATCTAGTGGTTAGAACCTGGTAAGGTAACACTTTATTTGGATAGTCCATCCGTAGATGCTCTATAGCAGGTATTCCCAAATTGGGGTACGTGCAATGCTGTCGGGGGTACGGAAAATAAAAATGTGATTCAAATACAAAAATATATAATAATTGTGTGTGTGTGTGTGTGTGTGTGTGTGTGTGTGTGTATGTGTATGTATACACAATTTATTTTATTTTTATTTTTTCATTTTTTATTTTTGCAGTGAAACGAGGCCACTCAGGTAAGACAAAAATAATATCATTTTTTTTTCCTTAACTGAGTAGCCTCGTTTCACTGCCAAAAAATAAAATTAATCCATCTAGTGTTAAGCCAAATAACAACACAATGTCAAATACAGGCAACATAGTCTAATAATTAACATCATATCACATTAACCGTTACTCCCTCGCGGGAATTCCACTAACGGTCCATATGTAGCCAAACGTAGCTGCTGCTCATTCTGTTTGCTCAAAAATGGATAAATGGTGAAAAAAAGTAAGGCCTGTGTCCATAGAGACACGTACCAGCTCTACTGGTAGTACTGCTACTACCAGAAGTACTACACCTGCACCTGTCGACTACACAAGTTGTTCTGCTTTCACGAGCAAATCCAGTGCTGGCATCAGTAATTCTACATTTGCCCAGCTAGCATGGACACTGACAGTTGTGAATCTAATGCAGCCGAAGAGCACCTGCCCCCTTACCCGGGAATGTATGTAAGGAAACACCCCCCTGAAATGGACAAAAATGAATGGGAAGTCATTGGCACTGGATAAACCATATACACGGTATCCAATACCACTCAATTCGGCGTCATTTCGTTCAAAGTTGATTGCAAATGCCATATGGCAATTGTCAGGTGTAACACTTTAAAAATCCAACAGGTGGCGAGCGCGCTCCACCGTGGTTTTTCATATTGCAAATGCAACACAAGTCAACATCCAAAAGTAACATTTTGAAAAAGTGAAAAAAAATTCAAACGCCTAGCACCCCCTTAAAGTGCTTTTTGGACCGTTTTTCGAAATTCTTTCGATTTAAAAAATATATATTTATTATTTATTTTTTGTCAATTACACGTGTAAGAACTGTATGAATATACTTTTGTCCAATATTATTATCATAATTTTTTTTTTTTTTTTTCAACTTGTGCATAAGGCATGTGTTTGGTCCATTTGCAATATGATTTCATAGGAAGTCAAAAGTTACTTTTTTTTGGCCAAATGCCATAAGAAATGTCCAAATGCAATATGAAAGATTTGAAAATGCAAAATCAGGATGTTATGTCCATTTGCCAAATGCACGTGCATTTGCAATATGTTTCAATGGGCATTTACCATCACAAATTTGTCATGCTCAAAAATCATGCAGAATTGCAAAATTGACTGACCTGATGAACACAGGATGGCCGGGCAGTGATGGAAAGGAACAACAATCGCTTGTTGTTGATTTCATCATCATCATGTCCAATTGGTGATGTTTTTTTCACTGTTGAATCATATTGCAAGTGCACGTGCATTTGCAATATGTTTCAATGGGCATTTACCATCACGAATTTGTCATGCTCAAAAATCCTACAGGAATGCGAAATTGACTGGCCCGATGAACTCGGGATGGCTGGGCAGTGATTCTGGTTCCTCTCTATCGCTCGTTAGGGTTGATTTCAGAATGTCACTCTGGTGATGGTACCTCACTGTTTAACAATAGACAATAGTCACCAGCAAGTCGCCGTCCATCAGTCAATTAGATATCATTCTGACACCAAACCAACTTTTTCCAACTCGTTTAGTAGCCAACTATCACATACTTCAGAGCTGGCCCAAAATTCACAACACCTTCTGTTCAAACTATAATAAAAACGTAAAACACGTAGTTACGTTCTAGCTGCGGGTCCAGTTCTGATGTTATGTGTAGGCCTAGTTGAGGCGACCCCGAATCCCAAGTTTCAGCTCGATAGGTCATTTGGTGCCCGAGCAAGACCCTAATTGGTGCTGAAAATCCACTTTTTCCATGCCTTGCTACGGGGTCCTTGAATGAGCTATCGGACAGAAACGTTGGGGTCCGTCTGTATGGGCCGAGGCGGTCGCAATGCACCTAGTCTTGCGACTCTGGGACATTTCTAAATGTCGTCATTTTCGTGATGCAAAAATGAATTTAAGTTATTGCAAATGTACAAGGCTGTTTCTCGGTCCGAGAACCTTCTAGAGCCACATAACTCACCACGCACTATCGACCTGAGGTCTAGAACAGGTTTCTAAAGTTTTGGAACTTTAGGTCTAGTTCCAACAAGGTTAACTAATGCAGGCAGTGTATGTCTCTACTCTCTCTGTGTGTGATTTTGTTTTTCTTTGCAATTTTATGGGAGAAATGACTGATTTGCAGTTCAGCCTAATCACACATATGAAGTTTTGGAAAGATCTGACTTTTTTAACCCTTCGAAACAGCCCCTGTGACACCATTTATGACACTTCCGGTTGACACAGGAAGCTATAAGTCAACACACATCCTCATTGGGGTATGCTTTTAAGTTTTAAGTATTTATGTTAAGAACTGACTGATTTACACAGGGTTGAATGCACTATTTCTATCAAACTGCAGGTTGGGTATGGATATACACTTTTAGGGTGATTTTTAATCACTTCCGGTTGCTCCAGGAAGCTTAGAATCAACACAGGTAGACCTCAGAGTGGCCTGATGGATTGTCACCGAAGACAGGTTCATAAGGCATTCATAACCCACATAGGCTTCAGGTTGAATTTAGGGGTGCAGGCAATGTATTCCTATGGGGAGAGAAGTCAATGCAAACTGTTTGATGTAAACACCTTCTTTTAACTTTTAAGGGTTAATGCCACACGGTCAAGGTTAGGCTTGCACAGATCATCCTAACGGTTCTCTCACTGTCACCCAAAAGCAAATGACAATTAGGGCCAGGCTTCATTTTGGGCCTTCTCTTTTTCAAGGTCGCTGCACTCAGAGCGAGCTACGGTCAAGCGGGGCGTCTCGTTGAACTCGGCACAGTCTGGAGACTATGGTGATGCCGTTTTTAGTGTTGATTTCAGAATGCCATTTTGGTGATGGTCCCTCTCCGTTTAAACATATTGCAAATGTACAAAAGTCAACTAGCAAGTCAGTGTCCATCAGTCAACTAAATGCCGTCATTTTCGTAATGGTTAAAATGAATTGAAGTCATTGCAAATGTATGAGGCTGTTTCTCGGTCCGAGAACCTTCTAGAGCCACTTAACTCACCACGCACTTTAATCAAAAGCCACTGCCAGTTTACTGGATTGGGCTGCGCTCAGTGTCCTGCCTTGGCAAATCGCGCTGTTAAGGCACTGATGCCCTTTGCAACCGCGTACCTATGTGGGGGTGGATTCTCGGCCCTCACTAGCATGAGAACTAAATCGAGGCACAGACTGTGTGGAAAATTATTTAAGACAGACTCTCCAATACAACCCAACATTGCAGAGTTTTGTGCATCCTTTCAAGCACACCCTTCTCATTAACCTGTGGTGAGTTATTCACAATTTTCGATGAGCAAATAAGATTTTATATGTAAGATGGTTAAATAAAGAGCAATTATTGATGATTTTTATTATTTGTGCCCTGGTCCTATATGAGCTCTGTCACTTCCCACAAGCCTGGTTGTGAAAAAACTCACACTCATTCTTATGTTAAATGTATCGTATAATGTGTGTGGCAGGCTTATAATGATGGCCAAAAACAACATTGACAATAATATAATGATGGCCAAAAACAACATTCACAATAACATTGTGAAGAACAAGGCTTGCTAGGGGGACAAAGCAATGCTTGTTGTAAGGACAACATGTTAGAAGCGTAAAGCGTGGGGGCTGGTGGCTAGCAAATCATATCTCATGTAAACAGCGTAATAAGCTAGATAGTTAGAATGCTTGCAGATAACATCTAGCAATAATGAGCACAGTAGAACGCTATAGCCACGAAGCTAGTGGGGCATTAGCTAGCTAGCAGCTACCTCGTGGTCAAGGTGCCGTGGCTAGCTCAGTGCTGCCTGAAGAAAACTGTATGGGGGCACAGTTAGTCTTCAGATAGTGTGCTCCTGTGACCGAATGAGCCACGAGGCTGAGACCGTCGCTCTGGTTAACACAAACGGGGGAACTTAGGTTAAATTACGCGAGAGAAGGGAGCTAACAATGCTAACGTGTTGCAGGTAGGGTATGCTAGTGAGGTTAGCGTGCCACTCAGCGAGCTTACCAAGTTAGTCTAAGCTTTGTAGCATGGGATAATCGAGTTGCAATAGCTGGCCATGAAGCAAGCTACCAATGGAGACTGAGAAGTAGAAAGGAATTTTTACACAAAACAAAAATCTTTCGTTCAGTACTCAACTTCTCGACAGGGTCCGAAGACCTACGCTTGGCAGCGATGTCCTTTAAGGTTCACTTGTGAGCAGTTAAGCAGGAAAACAGGGATCCAGTCGATCTGAGGAGAGCTAGAGAATGGTTCTCTTTGTGAGGAAGAGAAGCGAGAATAACCAGAGGTCTGGAGAGTACCTCATTTTAAGAAGGTGATGGGCTCACATCATTTGCCACTACCTGTCTGTCTCCAACAGATTATTTTGATTGGTTATTCCAAGAGTAGGTGATCTTAGCGAATCCCCATTGTGAGATATCAAAACAAATAATTGTAAAGAGAACTTTGTTTATTGTCTTTCAAGGTTTGCCATACAGTATCTCTGATCTCTATGTTCCTTTTCTTTAATTTGTCTCTGTCATTCTCTGTACAGCCTATTATAGTGACACACCTCCATGGCATTAGCAGTGGTATAAAGTAACTAGGTAAAACTACTTTGAAGTACTTACGTTGTTTTGGGGGATATCTATCTTACTTTACTATGTATATTTTTGGCATCTTTTACTTTTACACTATATTTCTAAGGAAAATATGTACTTTTTACTCCCATACATTTTTCCTGACACCCAGAAGTACTTGTTACATATTTGAATGTTCAGTCAGGACAGCAATATGGTCCAATGCACGCACATATCAATAAAACGTGTTGTCATCCCTACTGCCTCTGAACTGGCATACTCACTAAACATACATACTGCGTTTGTAAATTATGGCTGAGTGTTAGTTTGCCCCTGGCTGTCCTTAAATAAATAGAAATGCTGCCCGTTTTGCGTAATATAAGGAATTTGTAAGGAGCATATAGCATTTTCTTTTTACTTTTACTCAAAGATGACAACTGATACTTTTTCCAGCACTGTACTTAATTATATTTAATACCAGATACTATTACTCAAGTAGTATTTGACTGGGGGTGACTTTACTTTTACTCAAGTATGACAATTGTGTACTTTTACCACCACTGAGCATTAGTTAGCTCCAATTATTTCTGATGGAGAAAAGAGCTGTTTTCCACACCCTGGTAATTTGTTTGTTTTAGTTTTAGCCCACTTCCTGCTGTTGAGAACACACACAACCCACACAGCAGTGGAGATGTCAGAGTAACATCTTTGTGATGCTTAATGTATTCTTAACAAGTCTCAGTGGAATTATAAAGTTCTATAAAATACATTTATACAGCATTAGAGATTCTGTCTCATAGATTCTACAGGGTCTTGTTACATCAATGCATTTAGTTTGTTGCATTAAATGAAGCTAATATTCCATTGCTTCCTCTCTTGCTACCTCTCTCGTTACCTCTCTCTCTCTCTCTCGCTACCTCTCTCTCTCTCCCCAGTGCTGTATTGATAACTATGAGGAGATGGTAAAGATCCTGTTGAATCGTAGTGCCAGTGTAAACGCCCAGGACAATGAACTTTGGACCCCGCTACATGCTGCTGCCACCTGTGGACATGCAGGACTGGTCAAGGTCCTCATACAACAGTAAGACAGTGGCTTAGTCACACTACATATAACACTGCAGCTTTCCATCTATATGTCTTGTATTTATTAATGTCAGATCTGTATTTTATTTGGTCCAAGACTATTACAGTACAGTTAGAGCATACATTTTTACTATGTTTTTGATCCCTGGGGAGATTAAACCCATGACCTTGGCATTGCTATCGCTATGCTCTAACCAATTAAGTCACACTTATCTCTTATTGGTTTTCCACCTTCCCAGTGGAGCAGACCTGTTAGCTGTGAACTCTGACGGCAACATGCCCTATGACCTGTGTGAAGATGACCCTACCCTGGACATCATCGAGACCGCAATGGCAAATCGAGGTGAGCGAATAAAAAAAATATATATACTGTTTTGATATGTCAGTCGGCTTTCACTGTAGCACCTGAAGTCCCAGTTCTCTGATATCCTCAATAATATAGCTGAACGGTAGAGCAGTGGAGGCTGGTGACTTGAAAAATGTAGGAGGATGGGAGACCCACGGAATAGGCGTGGACTGCACGGAGACGACAAAGCGTGTTTCAGAGATTGTCTTTTTTTTAATTTTTTTTTTAACCTGAAACCATTTAATAAAGACATTTATAGTCAAATATTATTGGGCTACTTACACAGTGTTGGCAAGGGATCACAGCAGTGATTGAATGATTGTATCCATCGATCAATCAAATGTATTTTTAAAGCCCTTCTTACATCAGCTGATGTCACAACGTGCTGTACAGAAACCCAGCCTAAAACCCCAAACAGCAAGCAATGCAGGTGTAGCAGCACAGTGGCTAGGAAAAACTCTCTAGAAAGGCCAGAACCTAGGAAGAAACCTAGAGGAACCAGGCTGAGTGGTGGCCAGTCCTCTTCTGGCTGTCCCGGGTGGAGATTATAACAGAACATTGCCCAGATGTTCAAATGTTCATAGATGACCAGCAGGGTCAAATAATAATAATCACAGTGGTTGTAGAGTGTACAACAGGTCAGCACCTCAGGAGTAAATGTCAGTTGGCTTTTCATAGCCGATCATTCAGAGTATCTCTACCGCTCCTGCTGTCTCTAGAGAATTGAAAACAGCAGGTCTGGGACAGGTAGCATGTCCGCTGAACAGGCCAGTGTTCCATAGCCGCAGGCAGAACTGTTGAAACTGGAGAAGCAGCACGACCAGGTGGACTGGGGACAGCAAGGAGTCATCAGGCCAGCTAGTCCTGAGGCATGGTCCTAGGGCCCAGGTCCTCCGAGAGAGAGAGAGAGAGAGAGAAAGAAAGAGAGAATTAGAGAGAGCATACTTAAATTCACAGGACACCGGATAAGACAGGAGAAATACTCCAGATATAACAGACTGACCTTAACCCCCCGACACAAACCAATACAGCATAAATACTGGAGGCAGAGAAAGGAGGGGTCGGGAGACACTGGCCCCATCCGACGGTACACCCGGACGGGGCCAAACAGGCAGGATATAACCCCAACCACTTTGCCAAAGCACAGCCCGCACATGACTAGAGGGATATCTCCAACCACCAACTTACCATCCTGAGACGAGGCTGGGTATAGCCCACGAAGATCTCCCCCAAAGAACAACCCAAGGTGCGGTGCCAACCCGGACAGGAAAATCACATCAGCGACTCAATCCACTCAAGTGGTGCACCCCTCCTAGGGATGGCATGGAAGAGCACCAGTAAGCCAGTGACTTAGCCACTGTAATAGGGTTTGAGGCAGAGAATATGAATTGAGTTTTTTTTTTACTTCAGTGCAGGACGGGTTGAGATGTTCAGGGGCTAGGCTTCAATGCAGGACAGGCTCACCATGGATGGATGGTGTTGAAGTGCTCAACTCTTCCATTGAGGACAGGATTTGACTTGGAAAACAAAAAACAATAGCACAATGCAGTTAGACAAATGATAAGTTCATTTAATAAAAATAAAAATAATAAGTTCATCAAAGGAAGGATTAAAGTCACATTGATTTGTAATAATGTGATTATGTTTGCGTATGTGATGGACTCTACATACAGTAATGAGAGAAAAGGGATAAGCTATTAGCAGTGCTTGGAGAATAAATATTCCATGTGCCAGTAGATGAGAGGGCACATGAGACATGGCTTCAGTTCATATCAGGAGAGAGTTGACACTGTTGATGGAGTGGTCATCCCCTCTTAGAGCTGCAATATTTAACCTTTTGGGCGACCTGACCAAATTCACATAGAATTGTGTGTTATAGATCTGTCATTCTCATCGAAAGCATGTCTAAGAAGCTGTAGATCTGTTCTATGTGTGCTATTTCTGTGTTTTCCGTTAAGTTCTCTTTCAGTTTTGTACACCAACTTCAAACAGCTGCAAATACAATATGTTTGGTCTGACCCACAATTCCAGTGGGTCAGAAGTTTACATACACTAAGTTGACTGTGCCTTTAAACAGCTTGGAAAATTCCAGAAAATGTCATGGCTTTAGAAGCTTCTGATAGGCTAATTGACATTTGAGTCAATTGGAGGTGTACCAGTGGATGTATTTCAAGGCCTACCTTCAAACTCAGTGCCTCGTTGCTGGACATCATGGGAAAAAGAAATCAGCCAAGACGTCAGAAATAAAATTGTAGACCTCCACAAGTCTGGGTCATCCTTGGGAGCAATTTCCAAATGCCTGAAGGTACACGTTCATATATACAAACAATAGTACGCAAGTACAAACACCATGGGACCACAGAGCCGTCATACCTCTCAGGAAGGACACTCTTTCTGTCTCCTAGAGATGAACGTACTTTGGTGCGAAAGGTGCAAATCAGTCCCAGAACAACAGCAAAGGACCATGTGAAGATGCTGGAGGAAACAGGTACAAAAGTATCTATATCCACAGTAAAACGAGTCCAATTTCGAAATAACCTGAAAGGCCGCTCAGCAAGGAAAAAAGCCAGACTACGGTTTGCAACTGCACATGGGGACAAAGATTGTACTTTTTGGAGAAATTTCCTCTGGTCTGATGAAACAAAAATATAACTGTTTGGCCATAATGACCATCGTTATGTTTGGAGGAAAAAGGGGGAGGCTTGCAAGCCGAAGAACACCATCCCAACCGTGAAGCACGGGGGTGCAGCATCATGTTGTGGGGGTGCTTTGCTGTAGGAGGGAATGGTGCACTTCACAAAATAGATGGCATCATGAAACAGGAAAATGATGTGGATATATTGAAGCAACATCTTAAGACATCATTCAGGAAGTTAAAGCTTGGGTCTTCCAAATGGACAATGACCCCAAGCATACTTCCAAAGTTGTGGCAAAATGGCTTAAGGACAACAAAGTCAAGGTATTGGAGTGGCCATCACAAAGCCCTGACCTCAATCCCATAGAACATTTGTGGGCAGATCTGAGAGAACCTGTGCTCGCAAAGAGGCCTACAACCTGACTCAGTTACACCAGCTCTGTTAGGAGGAATGGGCCAAAATTCACTCAACCTATTGTGGTAAGCTTGATGAAGGCTACCCCAAACGTTTGACCCAAGTTAAACAATTTGAAGACAATGCAACCAAATACTAATTGAGTGTATGTAAACTGCTGACCCACTGGGAATGTGATAAAAGCTGAAATAAATAATTCTCTACAATTATTCTGTTTCTGATTATTTCACATTCCTAAAATAAAGTGGTGATCCTAACTAACCTAAGACAGGGAATTTTTACTAGGATTAGATATCAGGAATTGTGAAAACTGTGTTTCAATGTATTTTGCTAAGGTGTATGTTAACTTCTGACTTCAACTGTAGGTCTATGCAAGGGGGTGAGAAGTACAGGCCTCCTAGGTTTTGTATTGAATTCAATGTAGCCAGAGGAGGATGGAAAATAGCTGTCCTCCGGCTACACAATGGTGCTATCCTAGAGCACAGAGTCCCAACTTTCTCCTTGGGGCGCCTCCAGAGATTTCAGATTTTTGTTGTAACCCTAAACTGACACACCTGATTAAGTTAGTCAAAGGCTTGATGATTAGTTGACTTATTGAATCAGGTGTGCCAGTTTAGGGTTAAAACAAAAATGAGAAACTTCTATGGCGGCCCAAGGAGAGGATTGGGAAATCCTGCCCATGAGCAGTGGTTTCCAACCGGTGTGCCTTGAGTAACTCTCAGGTGTGAGCGAAACCTTTCCTAATCTTGATTTTAAAAAGTAACACTCCCTTATGAACGTGACCTGTGTAATGCACATGTAATTTTCACTGGGAGCACCAGTGCCGCTCATATTATACATTGAATGGGACCTGGTTACATCTGTATCGTTGTTTTATGTCCCCCCCCCCCCCCGAAGTCCACGATCAGCTCCTTGGTCTTGCTGACGTTGAGGGAGATGTTGTTCTGGTACCACACTGCCAGGTCACCGACGGACTCCCTGTTGGCTCATCGTCGCCGGTGATCAGGCCTACCACCGTCATGTCGTCAGCCAAATTGATAATGGTGTTGGAGTTGTGCGTGGCCACCTAGTCCTGGGATAAAAGGGGAGTACAGAAGGGGACTAAGCACACCCCTGTGAGACTCCTGTGTTAAGGGTCAGCGTACTGGAGGTGATGTTGCCTACCCTCACCACCTTGGGTCAGCCCATCAGGATGTCAATGATCTAGTTGCAGAGGGAGGTGTTCAGTCACAGAGTCCTAAGCCTGGTGACGAACTTGGAGGGGATAATGGTGTGGAACGCTGAGCTGTAGTCAATAAACAGCATTCTCACGTAGATATTCCTCTTATTTAGGTGGGTAAGGGCAGTGTGGAGAGCAATTGAGATTGCGTCGTCTATGGATCTGTTGGGGTAGTATGCAAATTGGAGTAGGTCAAGGGTGGCTAGGATGATGGAGTTAATGTGTGCTATAACCAGCCTTCATGGTTACAGAAGTGTGTCCTACAGGGCGGTAATCATTGTGGCATGAAGCCTTAGAGTTCTTAGGAACAGGAATGATTGTGGTCATTTTAAAACATGGGGATTACAGACTGGGACAAGAAGAGGTTGAAAATGACAGTGATTATGCCTGCCAGCTGTTCGGGGCATGCTCTGCGAACGCACTCTGGAATACCAATGGGGCTCGCAGCCTTGCGGGTGTTGACCTGATTAAAGACCTTTCTCACGTCGGCTTTGGAGCGTGAAATCACCCAGTCCTCTAGGTCAGTGATGGCCCTCACCCGGCTCGATGTTGTTGTTGTCAAAGCGTGCACAAAATGCAATAAGTTTGTCTGGTAGAGAGGCATTTTTAGTGTCGTGACTTTACTTTCAGTAATCTGATGATTGTTATTTATCGAATCCACTAACTATTTTTAATAGCAATTAATGTAGCAATTAAGTCATTCGGAGTTTGGGGCACCACGAGAGCAGTTGCTTAAAGAGTTACCATCTCCCGAATTAAACTCGAAAGGTCTTTACTTATCACATCCATAAAACAGTCAACATATTAAATCATAACCTCTTATCATATCATCATTCTGAACAGTCAAAACTTTCTTGGATCTGCAAAACCCCCAGCCTTACTTGTGATTCAGTACTACACAAATTGGTTTAATTATTTATTTACTAGATAAATAAATGACACAGAATAAACATACACACTTAATACATGAGGAAAAGGTCCCTAGTGGACTGACACAATATGGTGATTTTTTTTTTCGGAAGGAAGGAAGGAAGGAAGGAAGGAAGGGAGAGAGAGAGAGAGACTTGTCATTGATACATTTTAGAAACTATTTTCACAGTAATCATATACTTTGAACATGAACCACCACCTGTTTGGAATAAGAAATCATGAATGTGTTTAACGGTACATGTGAATGGCTTCGTTCGCCATTTATCTCTGTCGGAACCAGCCCTCCTTAGGAAGGTAGTTGGCCTTTCAGCGGCACGCTTGTATGGCTCTAACTGTCCAGAAGGGGTCTCCCCTTTCCCGTCTTCTACTGTTGTTCACTCTGGAAGATGCTCCTTGGAAGTGGTTAGCCAGCCATGTCGACGGTTCCCATTGGTGATGAGAGTAGCATACTATGGTGATTTGAGAAGAGTAGTAGGATGGTCCCACTTAGATTCGCTTTCCTAGATATTTGGCTTATGACCGGTAATAAGCTGTACCAGTGATTGTCCGAGAGGAGAGTTTTCTCTCCACCTCATGTTGATGGTCAGATTTTGAACCACTTTACCTGTGCAGCTGCAGCCTGGCGATGTTCTGGTCTAGTCTGGGATTCATATTAATTCATATTACATTGCACAACGTATTGGATGGAAACTTGACAGATAAAGGGGATATACACTGCTCAAAGAAATAAAGGGAACACTTAATCAACACAATGTAACTCCAAGTCAATCACACTTCTGGAAATCAAACTGTCCACTTAGGAAGCAACACTGATTGACAATACATTTAATTTGCAAATGGAATAGACAACAGGTGGAAATTATAGATAATTAGCAAGACACCCCCAATAAAGGAGTGGTTCTGCAGGTGGTGACTACAGACTATTTCTCTGTTCCTATGCTTCCTGGCTGATGTTTTGGTCACTTTTGAATGCTGGCGGTGCTTTCACTCTAGTGGTAGCATGAGTCGGAGTTTACAACCCACACAAGTGACTCAGGTAGTGCAGCTCATCCAGGATGGCACATCAATGCGAGCTGTGGCAAGAAGGTTTGCTGTGTCTGTCAGCGTAGTGTCCAGAGCATGGAGGCGCTACCAGGAGACAGGCCAGTACATCAGGAGACGTGGAGGAGTCCGTAGGAGGGCAACAACCCAGCAGCAGGACCGCTACCTCCGCCTTTGTGCAAGGAGGAGCAGGAGGAGCACTGCCAGAGCCCTGCAAAACAACCTCCAGCAGGCCACAAATGTGCATGTGTCTGCTCAAACGGTCAGAAACAGACTCCATGAGGGTGGTATGAGGGCCCGACGTTCACAGGTGGGGGTTGTGCTTACAGCCCAACACCGTGCAGAACGTTTGGCATTTGCCAGAGAACACCAAGATTGGCAAATTCGCCACTGGCGCCCTGTGCTCTTCACAGATGAAAGCAGGTTCACGCCGTGGAGAATGTTCTGCTGCCTGCAACATCCTCCAGCATGACGCATGACCGGTTTGGCGGTGGGTCAGTCATGTTGTGGGGTGGCATTCCATGTGCTCGCCAGAGGTATCCTGACTGCCATTAGGTACCGAGATGAGATCCTCAGACCCCTTGTGAGACCATATGCTGGTGCGGTTGGCCCTGAGTTCCTCCTAATGCAAGACAATGCTAGACCTCATGTGGCTGGAGTGTGTCAGCAGTTCCTGCAAGAGGAAGGCATTGATGCTATGGACTGGCCCGCCCGTTCCCCAGACCTGAATCCAATTGAGCACATCTGAGACATCATGTCTTGCTCCATCCACCAATGACACGTTGCACCACAGACTGTCCAGGAGTTGGCGGATGCTTTATTCCAGGTCTGGGAGGAGATCCCTCAGGAGACCATCCGCCACCTCATCAGGAGCATGCCCAGGCGTTGTAGGGAGGTCATACAGGCACGTGGAGGCCACACACACTACTGAACCTCATTTTGACTTGTTTGAAGGACCTTACATCAAAGTTGGATCAGCCTGTAGTGTGGTTTTCCTCTTTAATTTTGAGTGTGACTCCAAATCCAGACCTCTATGGGTTGATAAATTTGATTTCCATGGATCATTTTTGTGTGATTTTGTTGTCAGCACATTCAACTATGTAAAGAAAAAAGTATTTAATAAAAATATTTCATTCATTCAGATCTAGGATGTGTTATTTTAGTGTTCCCTTTATTTTTTTGAGAAGTGTACTTTCCAAGTTACAGTATTTCCTTTATAACCTTTTTAATTACATCAAAAAATAAAAACCAATATGACATTAGTTTTCTATAGATCATCTCTGACCATTCCCCGCATTCTTATGTTAGAAATATTTTTACAGTATTCACTTTAGAAACTGTTAAAGTTTCGGCGGGAAGATTGTTTACAAAGACATTCCTTTGGTTAATATTGGAGAGGGAGACCTCTCTGGATCTCCTTTCCTTTAATTTGATCAAACCGGTCCAAAGCTGTCAAACCGGTCCAGTTCCATCCTCCCCTCTGAGGTTCTGGTTACGGTCATCCACCGCCAAGCTGATCTGACCCATTCTGATCCTCACAGGACCATCATGACATTGGGCAGATCACGGTTGGGTCTTCATTTGTTATCACAATGGACTGTAGCCCCTGCCACATGTGGCGGGCTTTGGAGCCTGTGTAATATGATTCCACCTTGTTTCTATATTGTCCTTTTGCTTGTTTGATGACTCTGCGGAGGTCATAGCGGGCCTTCTTGTACTTATTCCTGTCTTTTGCCGTAGCATCAGGATTGTATATGAAAGCTCTGTGTGGGGTAGCCCTGCTCTTTAGTTTAACACCAACCTCGGTGTTCGTTAAGCTCCAGCTTATTTCTTTTGTCCTGAGATAGAATGTATGCAGCAGTCACAATAACAACTGAAGACTCCCTCGAGATATAAGGGTCGGCATTTGACCATCAGGTTTTCAAAGATTCTTAAAAAGTGGTCGACACTTCAACCGCGCTGGAATTGGCACAGTAGTTGGGGTTGAAGGGGAGGCAAACCCCCCCACCCCCCCATTTTATTTTCCCTACTCCAATGTGCTGTGACTGGGGAATCCATCAAGTTGGATAGCCGTGGGGGGTATCTTGTCCAAGAGAAATGTTTCTGAAGAGCAAAGAATATTGCAGTTCCGAGAGTCCCGTTGGTAGCAAATCCACGATCGGAGGTCATCCGTTGTACATTAGCCAGGAGGGGAGAGGTGGCAGGTTTTGCCTTTGCCTTATCTCTCCAGGATCTGTCCTATATTGCCTCTGTAACACCAGTGTTTCATCTTGGGTAGCCCGAAAATTGGGTTGGAATTACAGAGAGAGCCCATGAGTCGAAGTAGAAATTGGGGTAAATGTACTGCTCATCTGATGTTCAAGAGTTCTTGTCAGTTGTAAGAAATGATAGTGGTTACATTTCTTGAAAATAGTGTAAAAATAAATGTCAAAATAGCAAAGGTGAGTCAGAGCTTGCAAAACGGTGGCCATCCGGTACGGCGCCCTCTTGTGTCATGAGGTGATGGCAGTAGATAAATGGAACAACAATGGGCATCAGGATCTCGTCACGGTATCTCTGTGCATTCAAATTGCCATCAATAAAATGTTATTGTGTTCATTGTCCATAGCTTATGTCTGCCCATACCATAACCCCAACGACGCCACCTTGGGGTACTCTGTTCACAACGTTGACATCAGCAAACCGCTCGCCCACATAACGCCATACAGTGTGTGCTATCTGCTCGGTACAGTTGAAACCGGGGTTCATCCATGAAGAGCACACTTCTCCAGCAAGCCATTGGCCATCGAAGGTGAGCATTTGCCCACTGAAGTCAGTTACGACGCTGAACTGCAGTCGGGTCAATACCCTGGTGTGGACGACGAGCATACATATGAGCTTCCATGAGACGGTTTCTGACAGGTTCCGCAGAAATTATTCAGTTGTGCAAACCCACAGTTTCATCAGCTGTCTGCGTGGCTGGTCTCAGACGATCCCGCAGGTAAAGAAGCCCGACATGGAGGCTGACGTGGTTACACGTGGTCTGCGCTTGTGAGGCCAGTTTGACATACTGACAGATTCTCTAAAATGACTTTGGAGGTGATTTATGGTAGAGAAATTAACATTAAATTATATGGCAAGGTAAACATTTCTGCAGTCAGCATGCCAATTGCACTCTCCCTCAAAACTTGAGACATCTGTGGCATTGTGTTGTGTGTCAAAACTGCACATTTTACAGTGGCCTTTTATTGTCTCCAGCACAAGATGTACCTGTGTAATGATCATGCTGTTTAATCAGCTTCTTGATTTGCCACACCTGTCGGATGGACGGATTATGTTGGCAAAGGAGAAATGCTCACTAACAGAGATGTAAACAAATGTGTGCACAAAAAGATTGAGAGAAATAAGCATTTTGTGCGTATTTATTTCAGCCCATGAAACATGGGACCAACTCTTTACGTGTTGCGTTCAAATCCAGGCTCTGGCTGTGCCACGCAAGGACATTCAGAGACTTGTCCCGAAGCCACTCCTGCGTTGTCTTGGCTGTGTGCTTAGGGTTGTTGTCCTGTTGGAAGGTGAACCTTCGTCTCAGTCTGAGGGCCTGAGCACTCTGGAGCAGGTTTTCATCAAGGATCTCTCTGTACATTGCTCCGTTCATCTTTCCCTCGATCCTGACTAGTCTCCCAGTCCCGGCCACTGAAAAACATCCCAACAGTCTGATGCTGCCAACTTTAGGAATAGTCTTGGTGGTTCCAAACTTCTTCCATTTAATAATGGAGGCCACTGTGTTCTTGGGGATGTTTTGGTACCCTTCCCTAGATCTGTGCCTTGACACAATCCTGTCTCTGAGCTCTACGGATAATTCCTTCAACCTCATGGCTTAGTTTTTGATCTGACATGCGCTGTCAACTGTGGGACCTTAAATAGACAGATGTGTGCCTTTCCAAGTATGTCCTTTCAATTGAATTTACCACATGTGAACTCCAATCAAGTTGTAGAAACATCTCAAAAATGATCAATGGAAACAGGATGCACTTCAGCTTCTCAACTTCTCATCGCATAGGGTCTTAATACTTATGTAAATAAGGGTTTTCAGTTTTTTTTAATTTTTATTTGCACATAAAAAACTGTTCTCGCTTTGTCATTATGGGGTATTGTGTGTAGATTTGAGTAAAAATGTGCATTTAATCAATTTTAGAATGAGGCTGTAATGTAACAAACTGTCTAAAGTCAAGTGGTCTGAATACTTTTCGAATGCACTCTACTGGCCTGTTTACGCATCCAACAGGTAGTTGTTGGTACCATGCTGGAAGAGATGTGGTTCAGAACAGGGTGTCATCTGTCTGTCTGTCTGACTTATATCACTTCTTATCTGTTTTTGATTGACAGGCATCACCCAGGAGATGATCAACGAGACCCGGGCGTCTGTAGAGAGGAGAATGATGGGAGATATCCAGGAGCTGCTGACTGCGGGAGAGGACGTCAACCGCCACGACTCACAAGGAGCTACTCTGGTGAGATGATATATACAACCAGACTTCTGGAAGTATTGGATCCCTTGATGAAGATGAACAAAAAAATACTAAAATAAATAATACAAATCATGAGCTATGCATATTTTTTTCAATTATGTTATTTCATTCAAGTACAATTGCTTAGAGAAAGAGATTTTGTTTAACAAGTAATTCAAATTCAAATACAATATTTTTAAAAAGTGTTTAACAAATCAAAACACATTTTCTATTTGAGATTCTTCAAAGTAGGCACCCTTTGCCTTGATGACAGCTTTGCACACTCTTGGCATTCTCTTAACAAGCTTCATGAGGTAGTCACCCGGAATGCAGTTTAATTAACAGGTGTGCCTTGTTAAAAGTACTTTTGTGGAATTTCTTTCCTTCTTAATGCGGTTGATCCAATCAGTTGTGTTGTGACAAGGTAAGGGTGGTACACAGAAGAGCCCTATTTGGTAAAAGACCAAGTCCATATTGTGGCAAGAACAACTCAAATCATCAAAGAGAAACGATAGTTCATCATTACTTTAAGACGGGTTAGTCATTCTGGAAAATTTCAAGAACTTTGTCAAATTTGTTCAAGCTCAGTATCAAAAACCATCCAGCGCTATGATTTAACTGGCTCTCATGATGACCGCCACAGGAAAGGAAGACCCAGAGTTACCTCTGCTGCAGAGGATAAGTTAATTCGTTAACTGCACCTCAGATTGCAGCCCAAATAAATGCTTCACAGCGTTGAATTAACAGACCCATCTCAACATCAACTGTTCAGGGGAGACTGCGTGAATCAGGCCTTCATGGTCGAATTGCAATTAATATTTTTTAAACACTACTAAAGGACACCAATACAATAAGAAGAAGAGACTTGCTTGGGCCAAGAAACACGAGCAATGGAATTAGACTGGTGGAAATCTGTCCAAATTTGAGATTTTTGGCTCCAACCGCAGTGTATTTGTGAGACGCAGAGTAGGTGAGCGGATGATCTCCGTATGTGTGGTTCCCACCGTGAAGCATGGAGGAGGAGGTGTGATGTGTGGGGGTGCTTTGCTGGTGACACTGTCAGTGATTAAAAAAAAAAAATTCAAGTCACACTTAACCAGCATGGCTACCACAGCGTTCTGCAGCGATCTGGTTTGCGCTTAGTGGGACTATAATTTGTTTTTCAACAGGACAATGGCCCAACACACCTCCAGGCTGTGTAAGGGCTATTTAACCAAGAAGGAGTGATGGAGTGCTGCATCAGATGACCTGGCCTCCACAATCACCTGACCTCAACCGAATTGAGATGGCTTGGGATGAGTTGGACTGCAGAGTAAAGGAGAAGCAGCCAACAAGTGCTCAGCATATGTGGGAACTACTTCAAGACTGTTGGAAAATCATTCCAGGTGAAGCTGGTTGAGAGAATGCCAAGAGTGTGCAAAGCTGTCATCAAGGCAAAGGGTGGCTATTTTGAAGATTTTTGGAGATTACACATGGAATGTGTGACTTTCTTTGTTATGGTAGTTTATATTTTGAAGAATCTAAAATATATTTTTGATTTAACACTTTTTAAGTTACTACATGATTCCATATGTGTTATTTCATAGTTTTGATGTCTTCGCTATTATTCTACAATGTATAAAATAGTAAAAATAAAGAGAAACCCTCGAATGAATAGGTGTGTCCAAACTTTTGACTGGTACTATATACATAAAGAGATCATGTACAGTGGGGCTTTTACCTTTTGTGTGCTTTGAACTGAAGAACTGAAGGAACTGAATCTGAATGAGTAGCTGTGGCAATAAGAATGTAGTATAGGTTGTAAAGGAATGTGTCATGCCAGTGCCTAGCCTACTGTGAGGATCACATGCTGTGATTAAGGATTATGATATAAAAACACTGCATGAAAGGATGTCTCAATCGAAAATAAAGACAATTGAATTAAACAAATCAGGAAGTGGACATTAAAGTATACTATCCCAAAATAATGAGCCAAAGGTCATATACAGTAACCAGTCAATGGCCACATAACATGGATTAGTATTTATGCATCTAGTTTACTGGGAAAGGTCAACCTTTCAAACAAACACACACACACACACACACACACACACACACACATAAAGAGAGGGAGACACACGCAGAGAGAGAGAGAGAGTCGGAGAGAGAGAAAGATGTACAGGCAGGCGTGAAAGGCCAGGCGAGGACAAGGGATGATCCTTTTGGCTGACTGTCAACCAGCGGTAATCTTTAAAGTAGCTGTCTCATGAAAATCTCACTTTTTTAAAAGTTCATATTCTGTTAACTCATACCCAAATGTTATTGACTCATACTATACTTCTATTTGTGGATAAAGCATAAATTGGAGAAAGAACACTTTAAAAAAATTCACCTCAAACTTGTATCTCAAACAGACCATTTAAAAAAAAGATTGCTATTTCTTCACGCTAATTCATTTAGCAGACAAGATTTGCTTTGGATTCTGTGGCATATTTTAATTTTATAGTATGAAGATCACAATTGGAATTTTTTTCCAAACCATTTCAAAGAAAGTGCGCACATGCAGCTATTCTGTGTTGAGCGGTTAACAAAGAAACTGGTCCTCCTGTATGTTTAATTTAGAATTATTTATACAACTTTAGTTGTGATACAAACGTTGGGCTATATGTTTTGAAGGTTAATACATTCTAAGTCTGCGTGATGGGACTCTAATGATGATTTGAAAAAAGTGGCAAGCTACACACACTTCATCACTCTCTCATTCACAATTTGACAAGCACTTGATAATATTCTCACCAGGCCTTAAATTTCCCGGCGGCATCCTCCTTGTGTGGCCGTAAATGCACCCTAAAAAATCCATACCTTTTGTGGCCGTTGTGCCCTTGGGCTGAATATAATAAGCTAATAGTCATTTCAATTTTCCAGCTGCCGTGCTCCGAAGCACCTCTCTTTTCTTCATCCAACGAGATTAGTAGGCCAACAGCAAAATCACTAGCCCATGTCAATCTACCATCCCCAATAGCACAAATGACCTATTCTATTGGTCAACTTGTCCTTCTGTGCAATAAATACATTTTCCAAACCTACGCTAGAACAGTTGGGGAGATGCGATAGATCCCAAATGAATACAACCACTCGCTTCAAAAAAACGTTGCTTTTTAATTAGGCTGACCATTTAGCTTAAAATGTTGATAAACTATGAGGCAATTTCTTCACATTATAAGCATAGCAATGTGCATACAGCAGTAGGCTATACGCGCAAATGTTCCAAAATGTAATCAATGAGCTGGAAAACACTGCTCCCGAAAGTGACGGCAAATGCGATTATGCATGTAATGCTTTATTATAAAAGTGCATTTTTATGGGGGAAATGATCTCCCCCAAAGTAGAAAATCCCGCGCAGCTTATGTGTGCCAGTTAAACTCGACACCGGTTAGAAAGCAGATGAATGTGCTTAATTTTAAGAAGTTATTTGGACACTTTAGTTGTGACACAAACTTTATCAAAACATATAGGCCTATGGGCTAGGATACATGAGGTGTGATACTAACCTTATTAAAACATATAGGCCTATGGGCTAGGATACATGAGGTGTGATACTAACCTTATTAAACCATATAGGCCTATGGGCTAGGATACATGAGGTGTGATACTAACCTTATTAAAACATATAGGCCTATGGGCTAGGATACATGAGGTGTGATACTAACCTTATTAAAACATATAGGCCAATGGGCTAGGATACATGAGGTGTGATACTAACCTTATTAAACCATATAGGCCTATGGGCTAGGATACATGAGGTGTGATACTAACCTTATTAAACCATATAGGCCTATGGGCTAGGATACATGAGGTGTGATACTAACCTTATTAAACCATATAGGCCTATGGGCTAGGATACATGAGGTGTGATACTAACCTTATTAAAACATATAGGCCTATGGGCTAGGATACATGAGGTGTGATACTAACCTTATTAAACCATATAGGCCTATGGGCTAGGATACATGAGGTGTGATACTAACCTTATTAAAACATATAGGCCTATGGGCTAGGATACATGAGGTGTGATACTAACCTTATTAAACCATATAGGCCTATGGGCTAGGATACATGAGGTGTGATACTAACCTTATTAAACCATATAGGCATATGGGCTAGGATACATGAGGTGAGTGACTATGATTTGAAAAGCTGGGCATCATTCACAAGTGCTAGGTTAATATTGTCACCAATCAGACTATTCTTAATTTAATGTTGTCTTTACATATACTAAATAATACAGTGCATTAGGAAAGTATTCAGACCCCTTGAATTTTTCTACATTTTGTTACGTTACAGCCTTATTCTAAAATGGATTAAATGTTTTTTTTTTTCCCTTATCAATGGACACAATACCCCATAATGACAAAGTTAAAACATTTTTTCATTTCATTTGAGCAAATGTATGAAAAATAACAAAAATAAATTATTTACATAAGCATTCAGACCCTTTGCTATGAGACTTGAAATTGAGCTCAGGTGCATCCTGTTTCAATTGATCATCCTTGAGATTTTTCTATAACTTGACTTGATTCCACCTGTGGTAAATGTAATTGATTGGACATGATTTGAGTTCCCACAGTGCCTCGACACAATCCTGTCTACTGACAATTCCTTTGACCTCATGGCTTGGTTCTTGCTCTGACATTATATAGGCAGGTGTGTACCTTTCCAAATCATGTCCAATCAATTGAATTTACCACAGGTGGATTCCAATCAAGTTGTAGAAACATCTGAAGGATGCTCAATAAAAACAAGATGTACCTGAGCTCAAATTCGAGTCTCATAGCAAAGGATCTGAATACGTATGTAAATAATTTATTTTTGTTATTTTTGCCAAAAGGCATCTAACAAGATTCTCTGGTCTGATGAAACCAAGAATGAACTCATTGGCCTGAATGCCAAACGTCACGTCTGGAGGAAACCTGGCACCATCTCTACGATGAAGCATGGTGGTGGCAGCATCAGACTGTTGGGATGTTTTTCAGTGGCCGAGACTGGGAGACTAGTCAGGATCGAGGGAAAGATGAATGGAGCAATGTACAAAGAGATTCTTGATGAAAAACTGTTCCAGAGATCTCAAGACCTCAAACTGGGGCGAAGGTTCACCTTCCAACAGGACAACGACCCTAAGCACACAGCCAAGAAAACACAGGAGTGGCTTCGGGACTCGGATCTCGGAATGTACTTACGTGGCCCAGCCAGATTCCGGACTTGAACCAGATCGAACATCTCTGGAGAGACCTGAAAATAGCTGTGCAGGGATGCTCCCATCCAACTTGACCTGACAGAGCTTGAGAGGATCTGCAGAGAAGAATGGGAGAAACTCCCCCAATACAGGTGTGCAAAGCTTGTAGCGTCATACCCAAGAAGACCCGAGGCTGTAATCGCTGCCAAAGGTGCTTCAACAAAGTGTCTGAATTTTTATGTAAATGTGATAGTTCAGTTTTTTCTTTGTATAAATTTGCAAAAATGTCAACCTGTTTTTGCTTTGTCATTATGGGGTATTATGTGTAGATTGATGAGAAAAAAAATATTTAATCAATTTCAGAATAAGGCTGTAACGTAACAAAATGTAGAAAAAATTAAAGTGGTCTGAATACTTTTCAAATGCACTGTATATAGACAGGTGTGTGCCTTTCCAAATCATGTCCAATCAATTGAATTTACCACAGGTGGACTCCAATCAAGTTGTAGAAACATCTCAAGGATGATCAATGGAAACAGGATGCACTTGAGCTCAATTTCAAATCTCATAGCAAAGGGTCTGAATACTTATGTAAATGAGGTATTTCAGTTTTTTTATTATTAATACATTTGCAAACATTTCAAAAAACCTGTTTTCACTTTGTCATTATAGGGTATTGTGTGTAGATTGAGGGGGAAATAATATTTCATCCATTTTAGAATAAGGCTGTAACAAAGTGGAAAAAGTGGAGGGGATCTGAATACTTTTATAATGCACTGTAAATAACAAATGGAAGAAGCTTTTACCATGTTTCATCTTCATACCAGCCAGGTAGGCTATACTGCTGTTGTAAAGTGAAGCAATGTGCTTAATATTCGGAAAGTTCATAAATAAATATACTAGGCCTAGCCTATAGGAAAGTATTTTTAATAGAGGCCATCAAAACTCTGTTTTCTCATGCAATTGCATAGCCTGTGGAAATGTTATGCAACATCAGCTCATGGTTACTCCTGAAGTGTTTGATTTAGATTTTAGATCACATTTGCGTTGATGTCAGAGTGATTAGAGGGACAATAGAGTGCTGAGTACCAGGCAGTTAGCTGGTTTGTTATGCTACTAATGACCATCAAGCAGCATCATAGCTTGGAGAAGCCTAATTACCATAACGTGGAATTTGACTGCCGTCATGACTCGTGAATGCTGGTGTGGTGGTAATACCGGTAATACGCTCACCGTAACAGCCCTATCAGAGTTAGCTTCCAACTTCGGTCCCAGTCTATCGATGGTTAATATATTTCTGAGAAAGGACAGAAAGAGTGACACAAAAGAATCCCAAGAGGACATTAGATGCCTTATATCAAAATAGTATGCAGGGAATCTTTTTAAATAAAAATATGTGTTGAAGTAGCGAACACTCTAAACTGACTACATTCCATCTGTTGTCTCTCCTGTAACCCCATACAGCTCCACATTGCAGCAGCTAATGGCTACGTCCAGGGTGCAGAGCTGCTGCTGGAGGGAGGGGCCAGGATGGACCTGAGAGACACTGACGGATGGCAGCCGCTCCACGCCGCAGCCTGCTGGGGTCAGGTGAGGTAACAAACACACACACACAGGGGAGCATGGACACACGAGGAGTGCACAGAAATGTACACGGGCACACGTACACACGGGCTCAGGCACACAAGGGCAAACGCAGACGCAGACACACACAGATGCATACAAATGAACACAAACACACACACTCTCTCTGAACGTGATTGTGGATGGCCATGTAAATACTCATAGATACTCTCCATTGTTCCAGATGCATGTAGCAGAGCTGTTGGTTTCTCACGGTGCCAGTCTCAATGCCAAGACCTACCTAGAGGAGACACCCATTGGTAAGTCGGCCCTATAGAGATCAAAACTTAAGAGAACCTTATGACCTCTCTGTTGTTCTATCTCTGTGGTCTGCCCTGACCTGCTGTTTATCATGAGAACGATGATGCTATACTGTGTAAGTGATCACTGTACTAGGGTCTAAAACCCAATAGGAACCCCACACGGCCACCCCAGAGCAGAAGTTGTGGATTGTTGTGTTTTGGTTTATGTGTGA
Organism: Oncorhynchus mykiss; assembly: GCF_057628025.1. Classification (NCBI taxonomy): domain Eukaryota; kingdom Metazoa; phylum Chordata; class Actinopteri; order Salmoniformes; family Salmonidae; genus Oncorhynchus; species Oncorhynchus mykiss. Next base: position 32,169,013 of record NC_143028.1, on the reverse strand, counting down.
GCTCTGACTGCTGACCTTTCTGTGACCTGTAGACCTGTGCGAGGACGAGGAGTTCCGTGCCATCCTGTTGGACCTGAAACACAAACACGATATTATCATGAAGTCTCAGCTCAAACACAAGACCTCCCTGTGTAGGAGGACGTCCAGCGCAGGCAGCCGTGGGTACGTACTGACCTCTGCTGGACAGAGAGGAAAACTGCACACTAGTTTTGGGTGCTGTTCAATGGTGAGCCACAACATAAGGGATGGGCTGTTTTTGTTACAGCCTAGCACTAACACATAATTGAACTAATAGCTGCATTTTCTTATTAGCCGAATCAGGTGTGTTAGTGCTGGGAATCCTAGTTACTAGCCTGGGATAAAACTAAAGTGTGCCAGGATTAGGACAAAGAAACCATGACCCCTGAACTAATTCCTGGACCCCCTTCTCCTCCTCTCTGTATAGAAAAGTGGTGCGGCGGGCCAGCTTGTCTGACAGACACAACCTTCGTGTGAAGGAATATGAGACAGAGGCCATCGTGTGGAGAGGTGGGAGGGAAGGAGGGAGGGAGGAGCAGGAGAAAGAGAAGGAGGCAGACCAGGAGAACAGCCATCTGATCAATACGACTGTTACTATGGTTAGTATGGAGGAATGTTTCTCCTATCGCAAATGCAAATCATGTTTGTGTGTGTAAACAAGACCATGCAGCTTATCATTTGACAAAGTAATGACCAGCCTCTAGTCTAGTTAGTCAACTATCCGTCTATTTCGTTTGTGGAGGAAATCAGAGTAAAGGTTTGTTACAGTAATTGATAGCAGTAGTTGGTAACAGTATTGAGTAACCGTTAGTAACAGTAATCTTAATGTTCTCTGTCTCCCAGGTGATTCCGGTGAAGCCAGCAGCGGAGAGGCCCAAGCTCCAGAAAATCCTTAAAGATCCTAGTGGCATCATCAAACAAAACGGCATCATCTCCACGACGACGTCTACGCCCGCTCCCAGTCAGTCGCCGGCCACCAATGGTGAGGCTCCATCCCCTGACACGAAGAGTATGGCGTCCATTCCGCTGCCCGAGGACTCTTCCTCCTTGCCCAGGGAGCGTGCTCAGACACTATCAGAACTTAAAAAGCAGAGGTCGGCCGCCAAGCTGCTCAACCACCCTCTCCTCAACGGTCACCTTGGAAACGGCTCCACAGAAACCGCCGAGCCCCAGAGCCCTGTGGACTCCCGCATGCCGCTGGTCTCCTCCAATGGCAGCGCAGTTTACTACACCCCGGCCAGCGGGGACCCACCCATCCTCAAACTGAAACAGCCAATAGATGATGAGGAACTAAAGGGGCACAGCTGCTGCTGTGTCTCCTAGGGAGGGGTGGAGGTCACCCCAAGACACTGATTTAAGGTCAGGTTTACTATGTTCTCCTCCAATGCATTAAGGTTAGGGTTCGAGGAGGGTAAACTGACCGTAGATCTGTGTAAAAGGGTAACTTCTTCCCGGATAGAGTGTACCAGAGCAGGATGGTCATGTGACTGAAGCAGGAAGAGATTGCACAGCGGGACACCAAAATGCAGAGCCAAGGTCCAAGAATGCAATAGGAGTGGAGCTGGTTCAGCCAGGTGATTGGTTACCTGCCCCTACTCCCTAGTTTTCCTACCCACTGCTGTTTCAACTCCTGGCCACACCAGTATGGAGGATAGGATAACCTTAGAGAAATCGAGTAAAAGATGACTTGGGGAAGAGCCAAACGGTGATAGCTTGTGGTCGATTGACAGGGCAGGTATGTGGTGGACACTGTTGATCTCCCTATGGAGTGGGTGGCTGAGATGGTCCATAGACCTTAAGAGTATGGAGGATTCCCCTACCCCCCCGGAGAACGGGCATGCCACTGTGATAGATTGTGGTTGATGTAGAGGGTAAGGAAGTGGAACGAGATGGCCCTTATCCCCTATGAGGAGAGAACTCTGGTGCCCTATAAAGGGATGGATGCCGAGGCAGCGTGCTCTCCCATGTTAAGCGTATGTGGTGTCTTACTTTTGACTGAATCACTGTTTTCAAACCACATTCTTACTTTATCCACTGTTTCTGAAATTTCTTTGAGGAAAAAATACTCCAACATATCAGAATACTCTCTCTGTGTTTTTACTGAAACAAAGAGGGATACTCTTTCTTAAGACGTATTCTTGTTCAAATGCTGACTATTTCAGAAAAGGGAAGGAATGGTCTATACCAGGGTGGCAGGTAGCCTAGCGGCTAGCGCGTTGGACCAGTAACTGAAAGGCTGCTGGTTTGAATCCCCGAGCCAACAAGGTGAAAAAAATCTGTCGATGTGCCCTTGAGCAAAGCACTTAACCCTAATTGCCCCTGTAAGTTGCTCTGGATAAAAGCATCTTCTACATGACTAAAATGTAAATAACAAAACAGAACAGTATTACAGTCAACGATCTATCTGCTCCTGTGAAGAAGGAGGATTGGAGCACTGCACTATAGACATTTGAAACAATGCAGCATTAAACTCATCATCCGTCCTGATCCGAACTTGCATCGATAAAGGTGGTAAAACGGTGTTTGATATGCCCATGTCTTTTTGCTTATTTGTAGGTAATTTAAGCAAAAATAATTGCTTGAAAATACAGTGCATACGGAAAGTATTCAGTCCCCTTGACTTTTTCCACATTTTGTTACGTTACAGACTTATTATAAAATGTATTAAGTAAATGAAAAATCCTCATCAATCTACACACAATACCCCATAATGACAAAGTGAAAACAGTTTTGTTTTATGTTTCCATTGATCATCCTTGAGATGTTTCTACAACTTGATTGGAGTCCACCTATGGTAAATTCAATTGGACATGATTTGGAAAGGCAGACACCTGTCTATAAGGTCCCACAGTTCACAGTGCACGTCAGAGCAAAAACCAAGCCATGAGGTCAAAGGAATTGTCCGTAGAGCTCCGAGACAGGATTGTGGTGGTACAGATCTGGAGAAGTGTACCAAAAAAATGTCTGCAGCATTGAAAGTCCCCAAGAACACAGTGGCCTCCATCACTCTTAAATGGAAGCAGTTTGGAACTACCAAGATTCTTCCTAGAGCTGGCCGCTCAGCCAAACTGAGCAATCGGGGGAGAAGGGCCTTGGTCAGAAAGGTGACCAAGAACCCAATGGTCACTCTGACAGAGCTCCAGAGTTCTTCCCTGGAGATGGGAGAACCTTCCAGAAGGACAACCATCTCTGCAGCACTCCACCAATCAGGCCTTTATGGTAGAGTGGCTAGACGGAAGCCACTGCTCTGTAAAAGGCACATGACAGCCCGCTTGGAGTTTGCCAAAAGAAATGGAACTCTTTGGCCGGAATGCCAATCGTTATGACTGGAGGAAACCTGGATGTTTTTCAGGGACTGGGAGACTAGCCAGGATCGAGGGAAAGACGAACGGAGCAAAGTACAGCGAGATCCTTAATGAAAACCTGCACCAGAGCGGACATCAGACTGGGACAAAGGTTCACCTTGTAACAGGACAACGATCCCGCGCACACAGCCAAGACAACGCTGGAGTGGCTTCGGGACAAGTCTTGAATGTCCTTGAGTGGCCCAGCCAGAGCCCAAACGTGAACCCGATCGTACATCTCTGGACAGACCTGAAAATAGCTGTGCAGCGTCGCTCCCCATCCAACAAGACAGAGCTTGAGAGGATCTGTAGAGAAGAATGGGAGACACTCCCCAAATACAGGTGTGCCAAGCTTGTAGCGTCATACCCAAGAAGACTCGAGGCTGTAATTGCTGCTGAAGGTACTTCAACAAAGTATGTGATATTTCTGGGAGGTTTTTAGCAAAGAAAATTTAAAAATTAAATGTTTTTGCTTTGTTATTATGGGGTGAAGGAAAAACACTATTTAATTTGTTTTAGAATAAGTCTGTAACGTAACAATGTGGAAAAGGTATGAGCTCCAGAGTATGTACCGTTTCCAGCTTTTTATTTATGAAGAATAATTTTATGAAAAGGATATGGTTTGCAAATTCCTACAGCGTATTTATTTTCTTTTTTATAGCTATGGAGAGTGAATGCAGTATATCTTCCTTTCCTGTGAAGCACTGATCCTAGATCTGTTTGTGATGTCTTGCCAGCTTCATTGCTGCCATTGACATGGAGTAGGCAAAACAGTACAAACAGATCTGGAACCAGGCTAGAAGCACTGCACCTTCTAGAATGGAAATGTTCCTTTGGAGTTGACAAGACAAGGTTATTGTCCAGTCATATGTAGCTTGTGTATAGCCTTTTCCCAGATCTATGTGTGTGCTGTATTGCCAACTCAATAAAATAGGATTTGGCAGGAAAGAGCACAAACAGGTGTGAGTCTAGGCATATTCCACCCAGGCTCAGTTAAAGTGCTTGAAAGCTAAGAGACTTGGCAAAGCAAAGTATAACACTTGCTTATTACCATTACATGCATTATTAACTCAGAAAATGTATGGTATCTGACATGATGTAGCCCACTCTGTATTATTTTTTAGAATGTGTGTCTGTGTTCCAAGTTCCAACACTGGAAGCACCTACCTACTTAACAATGAAAAGTAGGATTGTAGGAAGTAGTTAACGAGGCTGGTTCATCTGTGTTATTGTCCTTTAACCTGTGGATACATACAGTATAAAGTAGCTGTAGACAATTGTCTGCTACCCTCAGATTTGTAGTAGTACTGTAGTAAATACTACAGTGTAGTAGCAGTAGTAGTACCAGCTACCGTCAGCTCTGCCCCCCCCCCCACCCTCCGATTGTGCCCCTATGGGTGCCAAGTAGTCTTCCAAATGAGAGGGGACATGGACTGGGGACGGGGACCAGGGAAGGCGGCCCACCTGTATCAGTGTTGTTCCTCTTATCTCCTGTACCCACCGCCATCCCAACTGCACTGTCCGGCCTGTGTATAGTGTCAAAAATTGTCAACTTTTCCCATAATTGCATAATAAGTTGTCGTTGTTGTTGTTGTGACATTGTACTCCAGCCATTCAGATAGAGACAAAGATAACACAAGTTAGTAACACTTTACATTAAGTTGCTCTTATAACTATGTAGTTACAGGTATAGAGCCCCACATTGGATAATACCCGTGTCATAATACCCGTAAAACCTATTGGTCAAACAGGGAAATGGTTCCAATCATTTTCCACCATTCATTATTCCCATAGGGAATTTTAGAAACATTTAAAATAAGGGCTGTGTTTCATGTAGGGCTTACCATTTTGATAACTATCTCGGACAAGGAGAATTTTGTCAATATATTAGGCTCTATTTACTTTCAGATTCTAAAATGCTAATTAGTGTCAAAGTAGACATAATGCAAAACTACAAATCCCTGTACGTCATCTCTAGCTGACATCTTTTTAAAATATTTATTTATTTATTTATTGAACCTTTATTTAACCTTTATTTAACTAGGCAAGTCAGTTAAGAACAAATACTTATTTTCAATGACTGCCTAGGAACAGTGGGTTTAACTGCCTTGTTCAGGGGCAGAACGACAGATTTGTACCTTGTCAGCTCAGGCATTCGATCTAGCAACCTTTTGGTTACTGGCCCAAAGCTCTAACCACCTGCCGCCCCTGCCCGCTACCTTTGCTAACAGGTGTTGTGTCAATTTAAAACTTTCAGTTTAAATAAATGTAGCCACTTTATTCATTACTAAATTTAGCTAACATTAGATAGTTAATCCAGAGATTCTTACCTTTGTCTTGATTCAGCAATGTCGTCCAGATCATCATGGCATTTGTAGTTCTTTATGATGGCCACATTAGCAGCTAATTAAAAATGTCTCTAGCCTAGTGGTTAGAGAGTTGGGCCAGTAACCAAAAGGTTGCTAGATCGAACGCCTGAGCTGACAAGGTACAAATCTGTCGTTCTGCCCCTGAACAAGGCAGTTAACCCACTGTTCCTAGGCATTGAAAATGCAGGCAAATATATTGATACATTCACCTTGTCCTAGAGAGATTTACACGCTAAGGTAAGCCTACACAAAACACAGCCCTTATTTGACATTTTTCTAAAATCCCCTAATGAATGGTGGAAAAATTATTGGAACCAATTCCTTGTTTGACTGTTAGGTTTTATGGGTATTATGACACCTACTGTGGTACTCTATAAGGCAACTTAAGTGTTCAGGGCTCTAAAGTGCCATCAATTTGGTCACATATGCAACAAAATATCTTGCTGTTTTATTTTGGGAGCACCAGTGCGAGAGAGAATATATATTTTATAATTTTTTAATAATAATTGTTGTAATGATAAGGCTCCGCTGTACTTGTTGTTTCCCGAGTGCAGATTCATTAGTGTCATGCACCATTATTACAGCTAAAACTACTCGTTTCTGAACCCATATTTAGACCCTCTATCTAGACCCGAGCTAACAACCTTTTAACTCTACCAGTATATCCAAACATTTGGTGGCACAGAAAGGAAAAGGGATAGCTCCTTTCATGATCATAGCAAACAATGAATGACAGATCTCTTGCATGTTGTCATCACGAACTTGACGCTCTTAAAGAGACCATGTATCATTTTCAATGTAATGCATCTCAATAGGAAAATAGTGCTTTTAAATAATGAAAAACCTAATATTCCACAAATGACTTTGTATCAACACCTTTTTATAATTAACAAATGTATTTACAAGGCTTCAGAAGTAGAACTAAGCAGGTAGCCTAGTGGTTAGAGCGTTGGACAAGTAACTGAAAGGTTGCAAGATCAAATCCCCGGGCTGACAAGGTAAAAGTCTGTTGTTCTGCCCCTGAACAAGGCAGTTAACCCACTGTTCCTAGGCCATCATTGAAAATAAGAATTTGTTCTTAACTGACTTCCCTAGTTAAATAAAGGTAAAATATAATTCATATAGGCTATGCAATATCTCAATTGGTGCTCCTACAATTTGTTGTGCTCTTAACTTTTTAAAGTTGGGAGCACCAGTGCTACCAATGAAAAATGTTAATTTAGAGCCCTGGTTGTGTTACCAAAAATATTAACTAAACTCAGCAAAAAAAATAAACGTCCTCTCACTGTCAACTGCATTTATTTTCAGCAAACTTAACATGTGTAAATATTTGTATGAACCTAACAAGATTCAACAACTGAGACATAAACTGAACAATTTCCACAGACATGTGACTAGCAGAAATGGAATAGTGTGTCCCTGAACATGGGGCGGGGGCGGGGGGGGTCAAAAGTAACAGTCAGTATCTGGTGTGGCATTAAGTATCTGGCATTAAGTACTGCAGTGCATCTCTCCATGGACTGCACCAGATTTGCCCGTTCTTGCTGTGAGATGTTAACCCACTCTTCCACCAAGGCACCTGCAAGTTTCCAGACATTTCTGGGGGGAATGGCCCTAGCCCTCACCCTCTGATCCAACAGGTCCCAGACGTGCTCAATGGGATTGAGATCCGGGCTCTTCGCTGGCCATGGCAGAACACTGACATTCCTGTCTTGCAGGAAATCACACACAGAACGAGCAGTATGGCTGGTGGCATTGTCATGCTGGAGGATCATGTCAGGATGAGCACCACATGATGGAGGAGGATGTCTTCCCTGTAATGCACAGCGTTGAGATTGCCTGCAATGACAACAAGCTCAGTCCGATGATGCTGTGACACACCGCCCCAGACCATGATGGACCTTCCACCTCCAAATCGATCCCACTCCAGAGTACAGGCCTCGGTGTAACGCTCATTCCTTCGACGATAAACGCAAATCCGACCATCACCCCTGGTGAGACAATACCGCGACTTGTCAGTGTAGAGCACTTTTTGCCAGTCCTGTCTGGTCCAGCGGCGGTGGGTTTGTGCCCATAGGTGACGTTGTTGCCGGTGATGTCTGGTGAGGACCTGCCTTACAACAGGGCTACAAGCCCTCAGTCCAGCTTCTCTCACCCTATTGCGGACAGTCTGAGCACTGATGGAGGGATTGTGCATTCCTGTGTAACTCGGGTAGTTGTTGTTGCCATCCTGTACCTGTCCCGCAGGTGTGATGTTCGGATGTTCCGATCCTGTGCAGGTGCTACACGTGGTCTGCCACTGTGAGGACGATCGGCGTCTCACAGTACGGACATTGCAATTTATTGCCCTGGCCACATCTGCAGTCCTCATTCCTCCTTGCAGCATGACTAAGGCACTTTCACACAGATGAGCAGGGACTCTGGGCATCTTTCTTTTGGTGTTTTTGAGTCAGTAGAAAGGCCTCTTTAGTGTCCTAAGTTTTCATAACCGTGACCTTAATTGCCTACCATCTGTAAGCTATTAGTGTCTTAACGACTGTTACACAGGTGCATGTTCATTAATTGTTTAAGCATGGGAAATAGTTTAAACCATTTACAATGAAGATCTGTGAAGTTATTTGGATTTTTACGAATTATGTTTGAAAGACAGGGTCCTGAAAAAGGGACGTTTCTTTTTTTGCTGAGTTTATTTCAGCATGCCAGGCAGAGGGTTGTTTTCAAAGTGTCCATTGTATTTACGTGTAAGTAGGAATTCCCAGGGGTCCAAATGTTTAATATCTGTATTATCTGACCACTACTATGACCCAAATTTAAAGTGACAGAACCATCTTTCGACTGTTTGTTCCTATTGTGGCCAGTGCTTGTGTATCAAACAGTCTGTCAGATGTGCAAACTGAAAATGGTTGATCAGCGTGTATTTTATAAAGACGTGTTGTTAATAAGAAGAAACTATTAAAACTACTGATTTTGTAATTACTGGAAAATACTGATGGTTGTATTAACATTTTGAATAAATTGTGTATTTTGTGCATTTTGTTGTCTTCAATGTATATGAGAAGCCATTCCTGTTGCATTGTGAAAATCTATTTTTTTCACAGAAAAATTGTAGCTGTCCTCTACTCTCCTCTATGGTAGCCTTGTGTGGCTGTGCAGAGAGAGAGACGGGCAATGTGATAACAGCCCTCTGACCTCCGTTAAGCAGCTGTCAGGGGCTTGGTGCTAGCGGAGGCTCTTCGCTCCTCTCAGAAGAAATACTCATTCACTGGCTGTACTGTGGGGTTACTGGAGTCACACTTCTACAGGCTTGCATGCTAGTATCAGTCACAGCCATAACTCTTGGCATGGCGAAAGAGAGTTTAGAGGAGTGAACGAATCCATCCACAGTGCCCTATTTTCCGTGGTCACGTCATAGAAAGTATTCTATGGCACACACTGAACAAAAATATAAATGCAACAATTTCAAAGATTTCACTGAGTTACAGTTCATATAAGGAAATCAGTAAATTGAAATACATTAATTAGGCCCTAATCTATGGATTTAGTGTGACTGGGAATACAGATATGCATCTTTTGGTCACCGATACCTTTAAAAAAGGTTGGGGCGTGGATCAGAAAACCAGTCAGTATCTGATGTGACCACCATTTGCCTCATACAGTGTGACACATCTCCTTCGCATTGAGTTGATCAGGCTGTTGATTGTGGCCTGTGGAATGTTGTCCCACTCCGCTTCAATGGCTGTGCGAAGTTGCTGGATATTAGCGGGAACTGGAACACGCTGTCGTACATGTTGATCCAAAGCATCCCAAACATGCTCAATGGGTTACATGTCTAGTGAGTATGCAGGCCATAGAAGAACTGGGACATTTTCAGCTTCCAGGAATTGTGTACAGATCCTTGCTACATGGGTCCGTGAATTATCATGCTGAAACATGGGGTGATGGCGGCGGATGACAATGGGCCTCAGGATCTTGTCATGGTATCTCTGGGCATACAAATTGCCATCGTTGACATAAGCTTATGCCTGCCCATACCATAACCCCACCGCCACCATATGGCACTCTGTTCACAGCGTTGACATCAGTAAACCGCTCGCCCACACAACGCCATACACACTCTGCCTTCTGCCCCGTACAGTCGAAACCGGGATATTTTATTTCCGCTCATGGGGACCAACACTTTACGTTAATACCTACATGTTGCGTTTTAATATTTTTGTTCTGTATAGCTATGTAGTTACTCTGTGCCTGTGTTCCTAATGTTTCTGCAATTCTAGTTAAGTAACACAGTCTATCTGGTAATACGGTATTTTAATTCTCAATCTCAAAGCAATCTGTTAAGGAGAGGGAATTGGAGGACTGTTTAAGTGCATGTTACCCTGCTAACATGGGTTAACGTATGTGGCATAATGGTGCTCCATACACAACGAATCCTGGGAACAGGGCAGCGAGAGGCCCTGACCCCAGTAGGCCACTGTAACCTGAATTAGCAGGGTGGAACTCTCGATGGAATAGAACTCTGAATTAGAATGTTTTTAAAAGTGGAACTAATTCAAATTATATGAGAGAAACTCAGAGTCCTGGCACTGTTCCAGCTCCTCCTTATCCAGAGAGGAATAGAGAGGACTGGGGTCAATGCCAGCTGGCCCAGTCTGAATGTAACCAGCTCAGCCGAAAGGACAACACAGCCACAATGAGAATAACAGGCCAAAAAGATGAGGTTATGGCAGAGCCGGTATCATGTGATTTAGCTCCATTGTCCCTCTGCTCTGTCTATAAGGCAGCGAGTGTTTCCATTTCAATCTGTGTCTGCAGCATGGTGCCCCTCAGTCAAAGAAGAAGGGCTACATTCACGAGACACAATGGGTGAGAAAGATCACGTGTAAGGTCTGTTGACATGGCTCTATTAGCTTTTTAAAAAATTGAACCTTTATTTAACCAGGTTAGTCTCATTGAGACAACCTGGATATTGTGTTGGAATGTGCATTCAACTCTCACTGCTAGCCACTCAACACAACGCTTCGAGATTATGAATATTCTACCGTAGGCCTACTACCCTTTTGACATCAGCAGTTGTCACAGTTATTTTACAGTACAGTTTGCATGTGTCTGCCATATTTCTCAGGGCATAAAATAATATTTATATAGAGGATCAAACTGAAAGCAACCAAATATAGTGTATTACATACATTTCATTTTTTTAATGTGCGTGAGCTAAAAAAAACTGGTGCTCTGGTTACAAATAACTACTTTTTATGCCTGCCTGCAGAATAGCAATAAAGGGGTGTTATCAATAAACTGTTTGAAGAATCCAATTTCATGATAAACACTTGAAGTCGGAAGTTTACATAAACCTTAGCCAGATAAAACTCAGTTTATCACAATTCCTGACATGTAATCCTAGTAAAAATTCCCTGTCTTAGGTCAGGATCACCACTTTATTTTAAGAATGTGAAATTTCCGCTTTTAATTATTTCATCACGTTCCCAGTGGGTTGGAAGTTTACATACACTCAATTAGTATTTGGTAGCATTGCCTTCAAATAGTTTTACTTGGGTCAAACATTTCGGGTAGCCTTCCACAAGCATCCCACAACAAGTTGGGTGAATTTTGGCCCATTCCTCCTGACAGAGCTAGTGTAACTGAGTCAGGTTTGTTGGCCTCCTTGCTCGCACATGCTTTTTCAGTTCTGCCCACACATTTTCAACAGGCTAGAGGTCAGGGCTTTGTGATGGCCACTCCAATACCTTGACTTTGTTGTCCTTAAGCCATTTTGCCACAACCTTGGAAGTATGCTTGGGGTCATTGTCCATTTGGAAGACCCATTTGTGACGAAGCTTTAACTTCCTGATCTCTCTGTGAGGTGCACCAGTCCCTCCTGCAGCAAAGCACCCCCACATGATGCTGCCACCCCCATGCTTCATGGTTGGGATGGTATTCTTCGGCTTGCAAGCCTCTCCCTTTTTCCTCCAAACATAACGATGGTCATTATAACCAAACAGTTCTATTTTTGTTTCATCAGACCAGAGGACATTTCTCCAAAAAGTACGATCTTCGTCCCCATGTGCAGTTGCAAACCGTAGTCTGGCTTTATGGCGGTTTTGGAGCAGTGGCTTCTTCCTTGCTGAGCGGCCTTTCAGGTTATGTCGATATAGGGCTTGTTTTACTGTGGATATAGATACTTTTGTGCCTGTTTCCTTCACAAGGTCTTTTGCTGCTGTTCTGGGATTGATGTGCAATTTTGCACCAAAGTACGTTCATCTCTAGGAGACAGAACGTGTCTCCTTCCTGAGCGGTATGATGGCTGCATGGTCACATGGTGTTTATACTTGCATACTATTGTTTGAACGTGGTACCTTCAGGCGTTTGGAAATTGCTCCCAAGGATGAACCAGACTTGTGGAGGTCTACAATTTTTTTCTGAGGCTTTGGCTGATTTCTTTTGATTTTCCCATGATGTCAAGCAAAGAGGCACTGAGTTTGAAGGTAAGCCTGGAAATACATCCACAGGTACACCTCCAATTGACTCAAATGATGTCAATTAGCCTATCAGAAGCTTCTAATGCCATGATGTAATTTTGGGGGATTTTCCAAGCTGTTTAAAGAAACAGTCAATTTAGTGTATGTAAACTTCTGACCCACTGCAATTGTGATACAGTGAATTATAAGTGAAATAATCTGTCTGCAAACATTTGTTGGAAAAATTACTTGTCATGCACAAAGTAGATGTCCTAACAGACTTCCCAAAACTATAGTTTGTGGTTGAAAAATGTGTTTTAATGACTCCAACCTAAGTGTATGTAAACTTCCGACTTCAACTGAACAAGTTTCTGAAGATCAGAGGTGGCGTATTTGTTTTAGCTACAGTCATGAGAGCTGTCATGGCAGTTCAGGCACGGGTTGAGTCCGAAATGGCACCCTATTCCCTACATAGTGCATTACTTTTGACCAGGGCCCAGACATTGACCGTATAATAAAACGCAGGGCGACAGGGTGAGATTTGAGCTGTAAGGATATTTTCTGCTTAGATGGACACCCTGCCTTAGCTGCCTGCAAAGAGCTTAGCAGTTAACCCTGGCCTGCCTGCCACACAAACACAGGTGGGGAGCTGCATGGGACTGCTATTGAGAAGCTGGTTTTACACTACCAAAACAACACACAGCACTGCGGGTGTCCTGTTGCTGAGTGATTGACATTAATCCATAACACCGTGCATGGACACGGCATATTTGGTGACTTTCACTAGCACATCAGCCGGATAGGTGTCAATGGAGCGACTGGAATGGGGAAATATTGTTGACTCTTCACACACTGTATCTAACTACTGTATCTATGTCCAGATTTTCTGGTTTCTCACCTGAGCCCCATGTATCAAACAAGAAATAGCAATGTGTTTGCTCTCTATCATCTACTGTATGTAGAGTAGACATTTACAATCATTGACATTATGTGACACATGGCAGCCAGACTACATCTTGCTGTGCAGCAACAATAGCCTTGATGATGGAGAACAAACATGCATCTCGATGAGCTACCAGTCAGTCCCAATAGCCCAGTCATTCTTTGAGTACATTTATGAGTGCAGAGTCAGCATGTTGCGGTTGTGGAGACTGACTGGCTGTGGCCTCTCACTTATTAGCCAACAACATCCTATTTCCACACGACAACATCGAACTGTTATGGCATCCTATTTCACTTCCTCTAAAAAAGGAGAAATTCAACAACATCAGAACTTAATTTAAGTCTACTATAAAAGCGGAGTTAATTCATGAAATGTTAATTTGAAAACGCATAAAAAAATACACTGAGTATACCAAACCACTTTTGCCCTTAGAACACCCTCAATTAGTCGAGGCCTGGCCTCTACAAGGTGTCGAAAGGGTTCCACAGGGATGCTGGCCCATGTTGACTTCAGTTATTTCAAGTTGGCTGGATGTCCTTTGGGTGGTAGACCATTCTTTATAAACATGGGAATCTGTTGAGTGTGAAAATCCCAGCGGCATTGTAGTTCTTGACACAAATCGGTGTGCCTGGCACCTAATACAGTACCATACCCTGTTCAAAGACACCTATCATACATATATCTGACAACCATATCTGAAAAATAGTTGGGTATACAGCCCCACATGTACATGATGATAGCGTGAAACATGACATCCCACTGGGCACAGACATAATTTCAACATCTAGTTTTGATTTACATTTGGTTGAGTTGTCGACTAACGTGAATTCAATATGAAATCAACCAACAATGTCATTGGATTTAAGTTAAAAGTTGAGTTTAAAAAAATGGAAATTCCCTTACTTTGAAGACTTTTTGCAAATCCAATCCGTTTTTCACATTGATTCAACGTCATCAGATTGTATTTTTTTCTGTTGAAATGACGTGGAAACAACGTTGATTCAACCAGTTTTTGCCCAGTGGGATAATTGTAGACCAACTTTATGAATGCAATATGTAACATTGCTTGACAGTCTTTCATGGAATAGAGAACAATAATAATGGGGTCTTTTTCTAGGCATTAACAAAGACTAACTCCAACATGGCTCGTATGACAAAGCCTATGGGGAAATTAATGTTTTTTTTTTGTAGGGTTTTGGATAAATGCCGAAAATAAGGTCTCCTAAGCCTGTGTTAACCTGAGACCTTATTTTCGGCATTTATCCCAAAACCACTTTCTTTCCCCATTAATTTCCCCCATTGGAATTGCTGAACGAACCAGAGGTTTAATTTCCTGTTTTTAGGACTATACAGCATAGGCCCACTAGTATTTTCTCAGAAATTGAAAGTTATAAACTGTGGTTGTTTATAACGTTGACTAGCCCATCACTCCCTTTAAGGTTATTGAATATCTAACTTCCTTCAGGCCAAGATGGGAGAGAGGGCTATCATTAGACGAACTGGCTGGAACTTCATATTACTGCCACATCTCATGGGAAAATACTTAACATACTTCAATGATGTTAGACACTTACTGTCAGACTCTGCTAAATGGGGAGAGAGAGAGTGATGTTATTAAATTAGATTCAGGGTCAAATATAGCATTTATTTTTAATAGATGTCACTAATTGGGAACTTTTGACCCATTCATGGGCTCCAAACATTTACACACAAATATAGATGTTGACTGAACTAAAAGTCACACACTGGTGAATTCCTAATCTACAAAAGGGTAGTGCAAACGGGCCAAAGGGTAGTGCAAACGGCCCAGTACATCACCGGGGCCAAGCTTCCTGCCATCCAGGACCTCTATACTAGGCGGTGTCAGAGGAAGGCCCTAAAAATTGTCAGACTCCAGCCACCCTAGTCATATAGACTGTTCTCTCTGCTACCACACGGCAAGCGGTACCGGAACTGCCAAGTCTAGGTCCAAGAGGCTTCTAAACAGCTTCTACCCCCAAGCCATAAGACTCCTGAACCTCTAATCAAATGGCTACCCAGACTATTTGCATTGCCCCCCCCCCCCCCCCCCCTTTACACTGCTGCTACTCTCTGTTGTTATCATCTCTGCATAGTCACTTTAATAATTCTACCTACACATATATATTACCTCAACTAACCGGTGCACCCAAACATTAACTCTGTACCGGTACCCCCCTGTATATTGTCTCTCTGTTATTTTACTGCTGCTCATTAATTACTTGTTACTTTTATTTATTTTTTTATCCATATTTTTTAAAACTGCATTGTTGGTTAGGGGCTCTTAAGGGGCAAATTTGATTTGTGTTCCACACTGCCTCTGGAAGCAAGGTCAGCACAAGAACTGTTCATCAGGAGCTTCATGAAATGGGTTTCCATGGCCGAGCAGTCACACACAAGCCTAAGATCACCATTCACAACCCCGAGCGTCAGCTGGAGTGGTGTAAAACTTGCCACCATTGGACTCTGGAGCAGAGGAAACGCGTTCTCTGGAGTGGGGAATCACGCTTTACCATCTAGCAGTCCGACGGACAAATCTGGGTTTGGCGGAGGCCAGGAGGACGCTACCTGCCCGAATGCTAGTGCCGACTGTAAAGTTTAGTGGAGGTGGAATAATGATCTGGGGCTGTTTTTCATGGTTTTTCATAGGCACCTTAGTTCCAGTGAAGGGAAATATTAACGCTACAGCATACAATGACATTCTAGATGATTCTGTGCTTTCAACTTTGTGGCAACAGGTTGGGGAAGGCCCTTGCTTGTTTCAGCATGACAATGCCCCCGTGCACAAAGCAATGTCCATACAGAAATGGTTTGTCGAGATCGGCTGTAGAAGAACTTGACTGGCCTGCACATTGCCCTGACCTCAACACTATCAAATATCTTTGAGATTAATTGCAATGCCGACTGCGAACCAGGCCCCACTCTGTCTGACTCCGGTCTGAACAAATGTGACGTAGACTAATTAAGCATGTGTAGTAATTGTTAGAATTCTATTTCCCCATGGAAAAGTGATTGCTTTTGATTTTATTTTTTTTAAAGCTTTATCTGCCTCCCCAATGAAAATGACTTATATATTTCATGGAAAATAGATGTTCTATGTTTATGGACAATGCACCTGCTGCCTTGCTGACAAAATGACCGAGCGGCGCAAATTACTGTTCGATTTGAGAACAATAGCGGGTCTGGGGGACTGTGACCACAATTTTGGACCCCCTTGGGGCTCCCCTAAATGTAGAGTAAGCAAAAATTAGTTATGTAAAAATTATTTCAATCTTTTTTTTTTACGTCCGTTATTAGACAGCGGCAACGATGATGATTATGAACATGGTATTTTGCCTGCTAATGCCTGAAATGCAGTGAAGAAAACGATATGACAACAATAACATCTAATGTAACTGGCCCCCCCAGTTGAAATGGTCTAGAACCGCCACTGTTCGAGAAGGGCACTCCTCCCTCCCCGCTTTCGACTGATAACGTGACGGGGCCTTTTTAACCCGTTCCAGTGTAAAATAACTCCCTTATTATTACAGCGCTCACCTACATGCGGGCTCGTTATTGGTGGAGCCATATCTGTGTCCTATTGGCTCTTCCACCCACACCGTAATCAGAAGCGCGAGATGGACAGAAGTTGAGATTACATTTTATGAGCGTCCTCAACAAACGTTAGTTTTATTTTTAATTAATCAGCTTTACAGTCCGTGCTTTGTTTGTAGTTTGAGAGACATGTTTGTGTGTCGAGGAGCGAGGCTGTCGGCGAAGGCTTTGGAGCAGGGTTTCAACTCCACGACAGGGGCACAATTTAAAACGAACAGACTAACGGTAGTTGACGTTACCTGCACTTTGCCATTACGTAACATCCATGCATTCAAATGCTCCCGAGCTTTTTGTGGATATTTTGTGGCACTTTCGCCTGATGGAAAGCGAGAAAAAAGGGAGAAGGATATGTTTTCCGTGAAGAACCGGGACTCTGTTCGTTTCATAATCACGCATCAGCAACAATTAACTCGAGTAAATTCGTTTTCTTTAAATCTCTCCAACAAAAGTAAGGGTAAAAGCTTATTCAACCGTACACATAATGTCACTAGCTCAACTCTTTATCGGACGAATGGAGGCCAAAGCTGGCAGAAGAAACAATACGTAGATGCACTTGAATCTGTGTTTACGTCTGGCGCCAATGTCTGCAATCATCGATTATATCCCACAATGACTGTGCAAATGAGACCTTTTTCCTCTGTTGCTGTTGCTCCCAAACTGGTGGAGGACTCGCCCGCAGATCACGAAGTGGTAAATTCAACTTTGAATGGTATTTGTTTAACCCATGTGACATCGAATTTAAATGAACAGTGTTTGACCATCAATCATGCCAGTGGAGTAAAGTACTAAGTGGCAATTAATAAGTATTCAGACACTTTACTCAGTATGTTGTTGAAGCATCTTTGGCAGCGATTACAGCCTCAAGTCTTTTGGGTATGACACTACAAGCTTGGCACACCTGTATTGGGGAGTTTCTCCCATTCTTCTCTGCAGATCCTCTCAAGCTCTGTCATGTTGGATGGGGAGCGTTGCTGCACAGCTATTTTCGGGTTTAAGTCTGGGCTCTGTCTGGGCCACTCAAGGACATTCGGAGACTTGTCCCGAAGCCACTCCAGCATTGTCTTGGCTGTGTGCTAAGGGTCGTTGTCCTGTTGGAAGGTGAACCTTTCCCCCAGTTTGAGGTCTTGAGCGCTCTGGAGCAGGTTTTCATCAAGGATCTCTCTCTAATTTGCTCTGTTCATCTTTCCCTCAATCCTGACTGGTCTCCCTGTCCCTGCCGCTGAAAAAACATTCCCACAGCATGATGCTGCCACCATGCTTCACCGTAGGGATGGTGCCAGGTTTCCTCTTGTTGTGACGCTTGACATCCAGACGGGTTCAATCTTGATTTCCATAGAATAGAGAATCTTGTTTCACATGGTCAGTCTTTAGGTGCCTTTTGGAAACTCCAAGTGGGCTGTCATGTGCCTTTTACTGAGGAGTGACTTCTGTCTAGCCACTACCATAAAGGCCTGATTTTGGTGGAGTGCTGCAGAGATGGTTGTCCTTCTGGATTGTTCTGTCAGTGACCATCACATTCTTTGTCACCTCCCTGACCAAGGCCCTTCTTCCCCGATTGCTTAGTCTGGCCGGGCAGCCAGCTCTAGGAAGAGTCTTGCTGGTTCCAATCGTCTTCCATTTAAGAACGATTGAGGCCACTGTGTTTTTGAGACTTTCAATGCAGCAGAAATTTTTTGGTACCCTTGCCTAGATCTGTGCCTCGACACAATCCTGTCTCGGGGCACTGCAGACAATTCCTTCGACCTCATGGCTTGGTTTTTGCTCTAACATGCACTGTCAACAGTGGGACCTTCTATAGACAGGTGTGCCTTTTCCAAATCATGTCCAATCTATTGAATTTACTACTGGTGGACTCCAATCAATCAAGTTTTAGAAACCTCTCAAGAATGGTTGATGGAAACCAGATGCGCTGAGCATCCATTTCTAAACCTATGTTCACTTTGTCATTATGGGGTATTGTGTGTAGATTGAAGTTTTATAAGGCTGTAACGTAACAAAATGTGGAACAAGTCAAGGGGTCTGAATACATTCCAATTGCACTGGAAGCACAAAATCAGCAGACAGCAATTGCGGAATCATGCCACAGTTGGACTAGATAATGCTAAACAAGGTTGGACTGTTATATAAATTAAACAAAAGATAATTGGTTGTTTTACTTTGAGCAAATTAATCTGAATTCCTACTGTGGCTGTATTAGACTTTTGCATTGGGGGCATACTTACATTGCGATGTACAGGCCGTGCTGGGGGTCATGATACCTGTGCTGAAGGGCAAGTGGGCAGGCATCACCACAAATAACCACTAGGACTTCTGTTAAGTTAAACCACTTCTGCCAATACCACCTGCAGTACCTTGTTTCCATAAACATTTCCATAGACTATTCTCTCACACACTCTCTCTCCCATTTATATATTTACATATTTTATTAGGTACACCCATGTAGTACTGTGTCGGATCTCCCTTTGCCTCCAGAACAGCCTGAATTCCTCGGGCATGGATTCTACAATATATGTTCAACCGTTGCTCAATTGGTATCAAGGAATCTAACATGTGCCAGGAAAACATTCCCCACACGATTACACCATCGCCACAAGCCTGTACCGTTGACACCAGGCAGGATGGGGCCAACGACTCATGCTGCTTATTCCAGATCCTGACTGCCATGACGCAATCGGACCAGGCAATGTTTTTCCACACAATTGTCCAGTGTTGGTGATCGTGTGCCACTGCAGCCGCTTCTTCTTGTTTTTTTAGCTGATAGGCGTGAAACCCGGGTCGGTCATCTGCTGCAATAACCCATCTGTGTTCAAGGACCGACATTCTGTGATGCCGTTCTGCACACCACTGTTGTACTGTGCCGCCTGTGTGTTGCCTGCCTGTTAGCTTGCACGATTATTGTCATTTATCCTTTGACCTCTCAACTAGCAGTTTTTAACCACACAACTGCTGCTGGCTGGATGTTTTTTGTTTGTCGACGCATTCTCGATAAATCCTGGGCACTCTTGTGTGCGAAAATCCCAGGATGCAGGCCATTTCTGAAATAATGGAACCGGCGCACTCGTTTTGCCCATTCTAACAGTTCAATCGAACAGTAACTGGATGCCTATTTGCCTGCTTCATATACAGTTGAAGTCGGAAGTTTACATACACTTACAGGCTGACTACACAGCTCGCGTTGCATGCACGAGCTTTGCAAAATAAATTTACAAAACTATATTATTCAATTATTGCACCCACACTGCTCGTGCACGCCAATGAGCGTCTGCGTTACCAAGGGCTAAAATAGAAGTCTGTTCTATTTCTGACGTAGATTGCGGTGAAAGTCCTGCCTTTCCCATCTCCTCATTGGTTTATAGAAGCGTGTACCCACGTGCCATTTCCTCATTGGTTATACCCACATGGGTGACTGAAAGACGAATGAGGTCGGTGGCGGTTATGCACCTAATTTATGAAAGTTGCCAATCACAATATAAAGTCCAGAGAAGAAAAAGCCTGGAAGGAGGAGAGATGACTAGAAACGGTACGGTTGTACATTTTATATGTGGATTAATTGTCAGAGTAGAGGACCTTGTGCATTTCACGTAAAATATCAACTCAACTCAAAGTGCAAGCTAGCTAGCTAAATTGCCATACATGTTAAATGCTTTTCGACCTGTACCCAAATTAATGTAATCGGTTCAGAGTTAATTTTTTATATTGTGACCTGCGTGTCGTGATCGCGTTTGGTGTCGGGTGGCAAAATACATGTATGCACAGTCACGCAAGTGCGGTTTGGGTTCTGGGTTAGGTTGGAATCATTAAAACTACTTTTTAAACCACTCCACAAAATTCTTGTTAACAAACTGTAGTTTTGGCAAGTCGGTTAGGACATCTACTTTGTGCGTGACACAAGTATTTTGTCCAACAATTTGTTTATAGACAGCTTATTTCACTTATAATTCACTGTATCACAATTCCATTGGGTCAGAAGTTTACATACACTAAGTTGACTGTGCCTTTTAAACAGCTTGGAAAATTCCAGAAAATGATGTCATGGCTTTAGAAGCTTCTGATAGGCTAATTGACATAATTTGAGTCAATTGGAGGTGTACCTGTGGATGTATTTCAAGGCCTACCTTCAAACCCGGTACCTCTTTGCTTGGCATCATGGGAAAATCAAAAGAAATCAGCCAAGACCTCAGAAAAGATTGTAGACCTCCGCAAGTCTGGTTCATCCTTGGGAGCAATTTCCAAATGCCTGAAGGTGCCATGTTCATCTGTACAAAAAGTAGGACACAAGTATAAACATCATGGGACCACACTGCCGTCGTATCGCTCAGGAAGGAGATGTGTTCTGTCTCCTAGAGATGAACATACTTTGGTGCGAAAAGTGCAAATCAATCCCAAAACAACAGCAACGGCCTTTGTGAAGATGCTGGAGGAAACCGGTACAACTGTGTCTATATCCACAGTAAAACCACTCCTATATCGACATAACCTGAAAGGCTGCTCAGCAAGGAATAAGCCAGACTACGGTTTGCAACTGCACATTGGGACGAAGAGCGTACTTTTTGGAGAAATGTCCTCTGGTCTGAATAAGCAAAATTCGAACTGTTTGGCCATAGTGACCATTGTTATGTTTGGAGGAAAAAGTGGGAGGCTTGCAAGCCGAAGAACACCATCCCAACCGTGAAGCACGGTGGTGGCAGATTCATGTTGTGGGGGTGCTTTTCTGCAGGAGGGACTGGTGCACTTCACAAAATAGATGGCATCATGAGGGAGGAAAATTGTGGATATATTGAAGCAACATCTCATGACATCAGTCAGGAAGTTAACCTTTTTGGGATAGGGGGCAGCATTTTCACTTTTGGATGAATAACGTGCCGAGTGAACTGCCTCCTACTCTGTCCCAGATGCTAATATATGCATATTATTAGTAGTATTGGATAGAAAGCACTCTGAAGTTTCTAAAACTGTTTGTTTGATGTCTGTGAGAATATAACAGAACTCATATGGCAGGCGATAACCTGAGATAAATCCAACCAGGAAGTGGGACATCTGAGGTTTGTAGTTTTTCAAAGCTTGACCTACCGAGTACACATTGAGATATGGATGAGATTGAACTTCCTAAGGCTTCCACTAGATGTCAACCATCTTTAAAAACTTGAATGAGGATTCTACTATAAAGGAGGGGCTCATGAGACCTCTTTGAGTCAGTGGTATGGCAGAGAGCCTTGGTCTCATGACGTGCGCTCCCGACAGAGTTACCTCGCGTTCCAGTGCTTTTTCTGAAGACAAAGGAATTCTCCGGTTGGAACATTATTGATGTTTTATGTTAACATGCTAACGATTGATTCCAGACATGTTTCTTAAGGATTGTAATGGAACTTTTCGAGTTTTTGTCTGGATGAAATGCTCGCACCTCATGAAGATGGATTACTGGGCTGAACACGCTAACAACAAGTGACTATTTGGACATAAATGATGGAACTTTATGCAACAAATCAGTCATTTATTGTCGAAGCTGGATTCCTGGGAGTGCCTCCTAATGATCATCAAAGGTAAGTGAATAACACTAGTATCTTTTATCAATGTTTATTAGTATTTCTGCAAAATCACTGGATGTTTTGGAATCAAAACATCACTGCACGTAAGGCGCCAATGTAAACTGAGATTTTTGGATATAAATATGCACATAATCGAACAAAACATACATGTATTGTGTAACATGATGTCATATGAGTGTCATCTGATGAAGATCATCAAAGGTTAGTGATTACTTATCTATTTTTCTGCTTTTTGTGGCTCCTATCTTTGGCTGGAAAAATGGCTGTGTTTTTTCGACTTGGTGGTGATCTAACGTAATCATATGTTGTGCTTTAGCTGTAAAGCATTTTTTAAATCGGACACGATGGGTAGATTAAGATTATCTTTCATTTGCTTTTTTGTTAATGTGGGAAAGTTACATATTTCTAAAAGATATTTTGGAATCTTGCGCGCTGCCTTTTCAGCGGTATGTTGTTCCGCTAGCGGAACCCCTGCGCTAGAAAGGTTAAAGCTTGGTCGCAAATGTGTCTTCCAGATGGACAATGACCCCAAGCATACTTCCAAAGTTGTGTTAAAATGGCTTAAAGACAACAAAGTCAAGTTATTGGAGTGGCCATCACAAAGCCCTGACCTCCAGCCTATAGAAAACTTGTGGGCAGAACTGACAAAGCGTGTGCGAGCAAGTAGGCCTACAAACTTGACTCAGTTACACCAGCTCTGTCAGGAGGAAAGGGCCGAAATTCGCCCAAGTTATTGTGGGAAGCATGTGGAAGGCTACCCAAAACGTTTGACCCAAGGTAATAACTTCTTAAGGTATAGGGGACGCTTTCGTCTCACTTGGCCAAGAGCCAGGGAAAATGTAGCGCGGCAAATTCAAGTAAAATGATATAAAATCAAACTTTCATTAAATCACACATGTAAGATATGATATTAAAGCTAGACTCGTTGTGAATCCAGCCAACATGTCAGATTTTTAAAAGGCTTTTCGGCCAAAGCATAAGAAGCTACTTTCTGATGATAGCACAACAGTAAACAAAGAGTAGCATATTTCAACCCTGCAAGCGCTACACAAAACGCAGAAATAAAATACACTGCTCAAACAAATAAAGGGAACACTAAAATAACACATCCTAGATCTGAATGAATTAAATATTCTTATTAAATACTTTTTTTCTTTACATAGTTGAATGTGCTGACAACAAAATCACACACATTATCAATGGAAATCAAATGTATCAACCCAAGGAGGTCTGGATTTGGAGTCACTCAAAATTAAAGTGGAAAACCACACAACAGGCTGATCCAACTTCTATGTAATGTCCTTAAAACAAGTTAAAATGAGGCTCAGTAGTGTGTGTGACCTCCACGTGTCCTGTATGACCTCCCTACAATGCCTGGGCATGCTCCTGATGAGGTGGCGGATGGTCTCCTGAGGGATCTCCTCCCAGACCTGGACTAAAGCATCCGCCTACTCCTGGACAGTCTGTGGTGCAACGTGGTGTTGGTGGATGGAGCGAGACATGATGTCCCAGATGTGCTCAATTGGATTCAGGTCTGGGGAACGGGCGGGCCAGTCCATAGCATCAATGCCTTCCTCTTGCAGGAACTGCTGACACTCTCCAGCCACATGAGGTCTAGCATTGTCTTGCATTAGGAGGAACCCAGGGCCAACCGCACCAGCATATGGTCTCACATGGCAGTCAGACTACCTCTGGCGAGCACATGGAGGGCTGTGCGGCCCCCCAACAAAATGCCACCCCATACCATGACTGACCCACCTCCAAACCGATCATGCTGGATGATGTTGCAGGCAGCAGAACGTTCTCCACGGCGTCTCCAGACTCTGTCACGTCTGTCACATGTGCTCAGTGTGAACCTGCTTTCATCTGTGAAGAGCACAGGGCGCCAGTGGCGAATTTGCCAATCTTGGTGTTCTCTGGCAAATGCCAAACGTCCGGCACGGTGTTGGGCTGTAAGCACAACCCCCACCTGTAGACGTTGGGCCCTCATTCCACCTTCATGGAGTCTGTTTCTGACCGTTTGAGCAGACACATGCACATTTGTGGCCTGCTGGAGGTCATTTTGCAGGGCTCTGGCAGTGCTCCTCCTGCTCCTCCTTGCACAAAGGCGGAGGTAGCGGTCCGGCTGCTGTGTTGTTGCCCTCCTACAGCCTCCTCCACGTCTCCTGATGTACTGGCCTGTCTCCTGGTAGCGCCTCCATGCTCTGGACACTACGCTGACAGACACCGTCAATCTTCTTGCCACAGCTCGCATTAATGTTCCATCCTGGATGAGCTGCACTACCTGAGCCACTTGTGTGGGTTGTAGACTCCGTCTCATGCTACCACTAGAGTGAAAGCAAATGTATTGTCAATCAGTGTTGCTTCCTAGGTGGACAGTTTGATTTCACAGAAGTGTGATTGACTTGGAGTTACATTGTTGTTTAAGTGTTCCCTTTATTTTTTTGAGCAGTGTATACAATATGCCTTACCTTTGACGAGCTTCTTTTATTGGCACTCCAATATGTCCCATAAACATGGCAGTTGGTCCTTTTTGTTCGATGAATTCCGTCCATATATATCCAAAATGTCAATTTTTGGGGGGGCACGTTTGATCCAGAAAAAAACAGCTTGCAATTTGTGCCTATAAACTTTTCCAAAATATTTAAAATTACTTTTGTAATACAACTTCAGGTATTTTTAAACATTAATAATCAATCAAATTGTAGACAAGTCGATCTGTGTTCAATACAGGAAGACAACAAACCAACGCTACTTTTCAAGTCTTGCGCAACTCTCAACAGTGTTACCCAGTTCCTAGATGGCTGAACTTCTTCATTGCACAAAACAATAACCTCAGCCAAATTCCAAAGTCTGGTGACATCCAGTGGAAGCTGAAAACAGGAACTGAACTGAAAACAAGTGCCTAAGAAATATCGTTTCCCAATGAGAACTCACTGAACAGACAGAGAACCTAAAATAAATTCTGAACGGTTAGTCCTCAGGGTTTTGCCTGTTACATAAGTTCTGTTATACTCAGACATGATTCAAACGGTTTTAGGAACTTCAGAGTGTGTTCTATCCAAATCTACTAATAATATGCATATCTTATATTCTTGACATGAGTAGCGGGAAGTTGAAATTGGGCACGCTATTTATCCAAAAGTGAAAATGCTGGCCCCTATACCTAAAGAAGTGAAACAATTTAAAGGCAATGCTACCAAATACCAATTGAGTGTATGTAAACTTCTGACCCACTGGGAATGTGATGAAAGGAAAAAAAGCTGAAATAAATCATTCTCTCAACTATTATTCTGACATTTCACATTCTTAAAATGAAGTGGTGATCCTATCTGACCTAAAACAGTGAATTTTTACTGGGATTAAATGTCAGGAATTGTGAAAAACGTGTGTTTTAAATGTAGTTAAATGAAGGCCATAAAGATCATCAAGGACATCAACCACCCGAGCCACTGCCTGTTCACCCCGCTATCATCCAGAAGGCGAGGTCAGTACAGGTGCATCAAAGCTGGGACCGAGAGACTGAAAAACAGCTTCTATCTCAAGGCCATCAGACTGTTAAACAGCCACCACTAACACTGAGTGGCTGCTGCCAACACACTGACACTGACTCAACTCCAGCCACTTTAATAATGGGAATTGATGGGAAATGATGTAAATATATCACTAGCCACTTTAAACAATGCTACCTTATATAAATGTTACTTACCCTACATTATTCATCTCATATGCATACGTATATACTGTACTCTATATCATCGACGGTATCCTTATGTAATACATGTATCACTAGCCACTTTATACTATACTATGCCACTTTGTTTACATACTCATCTCATTTGTACATACTGTACCCGATACCATCTACTGTATCTTGCCTATACTGCTCTGTACCATCACTCATTCATATATCCTTATGTACATATTCTTTATCCCCTTACACTGTGTACAAGACAGTAGTTTTGGAATTGTTAGTTAGATTACTTGTTATTACTGCATTGTCGGAACTAGAAGCACAAGCATTTCGCTACACTCGCATTAACATCTGCTAACCATGTGTATGTGACAAATAAAATTTGATTTGATTTGATTTGGTAGTTGGCTAAGGTGTATGTGAACTTCTGACTTCAAATGTACAGTCGTGGCCAAAAGTTTTGAATGACACATTAATTTTCACAAAGTTTACTGCTTCAGTGTCTTTAGATATTTTTGTCAGATGTTACTATGGAATACTGAAGTATAATTACAAGCATTTCATAAGTGTCAAAGGCTTTTATTGACAATTACATGAAGTTGATGCAAAGAGTCAATATTTGCAGTGTTGACCCTTCTTTTTCAAGACCTCTGCAATCCACCCTGGCAATGAACTTCTGGGCCACATCCTGACTGATGGCAGCCTATTCTTACATAATCAATGCTTGGTGTTTGTCAGAATCTGTGGGTTTTTGTTTGTCCAGCTGCCTCTTGAGGATTGACCACAAGTTCTCAATGGGATTAAGGTCTGGGGTGTTTCCTGGCCATGGACCCAAAATATCGATGTTTTGTTCCCCGAGCCACTTAGTTATCGCTTTTGTCTTATGTCAAGGTGCTCTATGATGCTGGAAAAGGCATTGTCCATCACCAAACTGTTCCTGGATGGTTGAGAGAAGTTGCTCTAGCAGGATGTGTTGGTACCATTCTTTATTCATGGCTGCGTTCTTAGGCAAAATTGTGAGTGAGCTCACTCCCTGGGTTGAGAAGCAATGAATGGTCTTAGGATGCTTTACTGTTGGCATGACACAGGACTGAGGGTAGCGCTCACCTTGTCTTCTCCGGACAAGCTTTTTTCCAGATGCCCAAACAATCGAAAAGGGGATTCAGCAGAGAAAATGACTTTACCCCAGTCCTCAGCAGTCCAATCCCTGTACCTTTTGCAGAATATCAGTCTGTCCCTGATGTTTTTCCTGGAGAGAAAAGTGGCTTCTTTGCTGCCCTTCTTGACACCAGGCCATCCTCCAAAAGTCTTCACCTCACTGTGTGTGCAGATGCACTCACAACTGCCTAAGCAAGCTCTGTACTGGTGGTGCACCGATTCCGCAGCTGAATTAACTTTAGGAGACAGTTCTGGCGCTTGCTGGACTTTCTTGGGTGCCCTGAAGCCGCCTTCACAACATTTGAACCACTCTCCTTGAAGTTCTTGATGATCTGATAAATGGTTGATTTAGGTGCAATCTTACTGGCAGCAATATCCTTACCTGTGAAGACCTTTTTGTGCAAAGCAATGATGACAGCACGTGTTTCCTTGCAGGTAACCATGGTTGACAGAGGAACAACACTGATTCTAAGCACCACCCTCCTTTTGAAGCTTCCAGTTAGTTATTCAAACTCAATCAGTATAACAGAGTGATCTCCAGCCTTGTCCTCGTCAACACTCACACCTGTGTTAACGAGAGTGTCCCTGACATGTCAGCTGGTCCTTTTGTGGTAGGGCTGAAATGCAGTGGAAATGTTTTTCTGGGATTCATTTGCATGGCAAAGCTGGACTTTGCAATTCATCGGATCACTCTTCATAACATTCTGGAGTATATGCAAATTGCCGTCATACAAACTGAGGCAGCAGACTTTGAAAATTAATATTTGTCATTCTCAACTTTTGTCCACGACTGTAGTCATGTGGGTCGCACGTCAGGCATGCAAATGTTTCTTATTCCATGAAGTTGTATAACTGATCAAACCTTTTCATCCCACAGTACTGCCCTGCTTCTATTCCCTTGTCCGATGTTCACCGTATAGGCATGCAGTTTTTAAAACAGGTTTATCCTTTCTAGCGCAGGCATTCCGCTAGCGGAACTCCTCGACAACATTCCGCTGAAAAGGCAGCGTGCAAAATTCAAAAATATTTTTTAGAAATATGTAACTTTCACGCATCAACAAGTCCAATACAGCAAATGAAAGAAACTTCTTGTTAATCTACCCATCGTGTCCGATTTCAAAGAGTCTTTACAGCGAAAGCACAACATATGTTAGGTCAGAGCCAAGTCAAAAAAACACAGCCATTTTTCCAGCCAAAGCTGGAGTAACAAAAAGCAGAAATATAGATAAAATGAATCACTGACCTTTGATCTTCATCAGATGACACTCATAGGACATCATGTTATATAATACATAAATGTTTGTTCGATAATGTGCATATTTATATCCAAAAATCTGTTTACATTGGCGTGTTACGTACAGTAATGTTTTGATTCCAAAACATTCGGTGATTTTGCAGATAGCCACATCAAATCCCAGAAATACTCATACTAAACATCGATAAAAGATGCAAGTGTTATTCACAGAATTAAAGAGACTTCTCCTTAATGCAACCGCTGTGTCAGACTTTTTTAAAAACTTTACAGAAAAAGCATAATCTGAGTAGGGTGCTCAGAGCCCAATCCAGTCAAATCCACCATGTTGAAGTCAACATCAGCTCTCTCTCCTCGCGCTCTCTCTCTTCTCGCGCGCTCTCTCGCTCTCTTCTCGCGCGCTCTCTCGCTCTCTTCTCGCGCGCTCTCTCGCTCTCTTCTCGCGCGCTCTCTCGCTCGCTCTCTCGCTCTCTTCTCGCGCGCTCTCTCGCTCTCTTCTCGCGCGCTCTCTCGCTCTCTTCTCGCGCGCTCTCTCGCTCTCTTCTCGCGCGCTCTCTCGCTCTCTTCTCGTGCGCTCTCTCGCTCTCTTCTCGCGCGCTCTCTCGCTCTCTTCTCGCGCGCTCTCTCGCTCTCTTCTCGCGCGCTCTCTCGCTCTCTTCTCGCGCTCTTCTCGCGCGCTCTCTCGCTCTCTTCTCTCTCTCGCTCTCTTCTCTCTCTCGCTCTCTTCTCTCTCGCTCTCTTCTCTCTCGCTCTCTTCTCGCTCTCTCGCTCTCTTCTCGCTCTCGCTCTCTTCTCGCTCTCGCTCTCTTCTCGCTCTCCTCTCGCTCTCTTCTCGCTCTCGCTCTCTTCTCGCTCTCTTCTCGCTCTCTTCTCGCTCTCGCTCTCTTCTCGCTCTCGCTCTCGCTCTCTTCTCGCTCTCGCTCTCTCGCTCTTCTCGCTCTCTTCTCGCTCTCTCCTCGCTCTCCTCTCGCTCTCCTCTCGCCCCCTTTCTCGCCCTCTTCTCGCCCTCTTCTCGCCCTCTTCTCGCTCTCTTCTCGCTCTCTTCTCGCTCTCTTCTCGCTCTCTTCTCGCTCTCGCTCTCTTCTCGCTCTCGCTCTCTTCTCGCTCTCGCTCTCTTCTCGCTCTCTTCTCGCTCTCCTCGCTCGCTCTTCTCGCTCTCTCTTCTCGCTCGCTCTTCTCGCTCTCTCTTCTCGCTCTCTCTTCTCGCTCTCTCTTCTCGCTCGCTCTTCTCGCTCTCTCTTCTCGCTCTCTCTTCTCGCTCTCTCTTCTCGCTCTCTCTTCTCGCTCTCTCTTCTCGCTCTCTTCTCGCTCTCTTCTCGCTCTCTCTTCTCGCTCTCTCTTCTCGCTCTCTCTTCTCGCTCTCTCTTCTCGCTCTCTCTTCTCGCTCTCTCTTCTCGCTCTCGCTCTCCTCTCGCTCTCCTCTCGCCCCATTTCTCGCCCTCTTCTCGCCCTCTTCTCGCTCTCTTCTCGCTCTCGCTCTCTTCTCGCTCTCGCTCTCTTCTCCCTCTCGCTCGCTCTCGCTCTCTTCTCGCTCTCGCTCTCTTCTCCCTCTCGCTCTCTTCTCGCTCTCGCTCTCCTCTCGCTCTCTTCTCGCTCTCGCTCTCCTCTCGCTCTCCTCTCGCCCCCTTTCTCGCCCTCTTCTCGCCCTCTTCTCGCCCCCTTTCTCGCCCTCTTCTCGCCCTCTTCTCGCCCTCTTCTCGCCCTCTTCTCGCCCTCTTCTCGCCCTCTTCTCGCTCTCGCTCTCTTCTCGCTCTCGCTCTCTTCTCGCTCTCGCTCTCTTCTCCCTCTCGCTCTCTTCTCGCTCTCGCTCTCT
Organism: Oncorhynchus mykiss; assembly: GCF_057628025.1. Classification (NCBI taxonomy): domain Eukaryota; kingdom Metazoa; phylum Chordata; class Actinopteri; order Salmoniformes; family Salmonidae; genus Oncorhynchus; species Oncorhynchus mykiss. The sequence continues at coordinate 32,138,809 of NC_143028.1, read as the reverse complement.
TCTCGCTCTCGCTCTCTTCTCGCTCTCGCTCTCTTCTCGCTCTCCTCGCTCTCTCTTCTCGCTCTCTCTTCTCGCTCTCTCTTCTCGCTCTCTCTTCTCGCTCTCTCTTCTCGCTCTCTCTTCTCGCTCTCTCTTCTCGCTCTCTCTTCTCGCTCTCTTCTCGCTCTCTTCTCGCTCTCTTCTCGCTCTCTTCTCGCTCTCTCGCTCTCTTCTCGCTCTCTTCTCGCTCTCGCTCTCGCTCTCGCTCTCGCTCTCTCGCTCTGTTCTCGCTCTCTCGCTCTGTTCTCGCTCTCTCGCTCTCTTCTCGCTCTCTCGCTCTCTTCTCGCTCTCTTCTCGCTCTCTTCTCGCTCTCTTCTCGCTCTCTTCTCGCTCTCTTCTCGCTCTCTTCTCGCTCTCGCTCTCGCTCTCTCGCTCTGTTCTCGCTCTCTCGCTCTGTTCTCGCTCTCTCGCTCTGTTCTCGCTCTCTCGCTCTGTTCTCGCTCTCTCGCTCTCTTCTCGCTCTCTTCTCGCTCTCTTCTCGCTCTCTTCTCGCTCTCTTCTCGCTCTCGCTCTCGCTCTCTTCTCGCTCTCGCTCTCTTCTCGCTCTCGCTCTCTTCTCGCTCTCGCTCTCTTCTCGCTCGCTCTCCTCTCGCTCTCTTCTCGCTCTCTCGCTCTCTTCTCGCTCTCTCGCTCTCTCGCTCTCTCGCTCTCCTCGCTCTCTCGCTCTCTCTTCTTGCTGTCTCGCTCTCTCTTCTCGCTCTCTCTTCTCGCTCTCTCTGCTCGCTCTCTCTTCTCGCGCTCTCATTCTCGCGCTCTCTTCTCGTGCTCTCTTCTCGTGCTCTCTTCTCGTGCTCTCTTCTCGCTCTCTCTTCTCGCTCTCTCTTCTCGCTCTCTCTTCTCGCTCTCTCGCTCTCTCGCTCTCTCGCTCTCTCGCTCTCTCGCTCTCTCTCTCTTCTCGCTCTCTCGCTCTCTCTTCTCGCTCTCTTCTCGCTCTCTCGCTCATCTCGCTCTCTCGCTTTCTTCTCGCTCTCTCTTCTCGCTCTCTTCTCGCTCTCTTCTCGCTCTCTTCTCGCTCTCTCTTCTCGCTCTCTTCTCGCTCTCGCTCTCTCGCTCTCTCGCTCTCTTCTCGCTCTCTCGCTCTCGCTCTCTTCTCGCTCTCTCGCTCTCTCTTCTCGCTCTCTTCTCGCTCTCTCTTCTCGCTCTCTCTTCTCGCTCTCTCTTCTCGCTCTCTCTTCTCGCTCTCTCGCGCTCTTCTCGCTCTCTCGCTCTCTCTTCTCGCTCTCTCTTCTCGCTCTCGCTCTCGCTCTCTTCTCGCTCTCTCGCTCTCTCCTCGCTCTCTCTTCTCGCTCTCTCGCTCTCTTCTCGCTCTCTTCTCGCTCTCTTCTCGCTCTCTTCTCGCTCTCTTCTCGCTCTCTCGCTCTCTTCTCGCTCTCTCGCTCTCTTCTCGCTCTCTCGCTCTCTTCTCGCTCTCTCGCTCTCTTCTCGCTCTCTCGCTCTCTTCTCGCTCTCTCGCTCTCTTCTCGCTCTCTCGCTCTCTCTTCTCGCTGTCTCGCTCTCTCTTCTCGCTCTCTCTTCTCGCTCTCTCTTCTCGCTCTCTCTTCTCGCTCTCTCTTCTCGCTCTCTCGCTCTCTTCTCGCTCTCTCGCTCTCTCGCTCTCTTGCTCTCTCGCTCTCTCGCTCTCTCTTCTCGCTCTCTCTTCTCGCTCTCTCTTCTCGCTCTCTCGCTCGCTCTCTCCTCTCGCTCTCTCTTCTCGCTCTCCTCTCGCTCTCTTCTCGCTTTCTCGCTCTCTTCTCGCTCTCTCTTCTCGCTCTCTCTTCTCGCTCTCTCTTCTCGCTCTCGCTCTCGCTCTCTCGCTCTCTCTCTCTTCTCGCTCTCTCTTCTCGCTCTCTCTTCTCGCTCTCTCTTCTCGCTCTCTCTTCTCGCTCTCTCTTCTCGCTCTCTCTTCTCGCTCTCTCTTCTCGCTCTCGCTCTCTCTTCTCGCTCTCGTTCTCGCTCTCTTCTCGCTCTCTCGCTCTCTCTTCTCGCTCTCTCGCTCTCTCTTCTCGCTCTCTCGCTCTCTCTTCTCGCTCTCTCGCTCTCTCTTCTCACTCTCTCGCTCTCTCTTCTCTCTCGCTCTCTCTTCTCGCTCTCTCTTCTCGCTCTCTCTTCTCGCTCTCTCTTCTCGCTCTCTCTGCTCGCTCTCTCTTCTCGCTCTCTCGCTCTCTCTTCTCGCTCTCTCGCTCTCTCCTCTCGCTCTCGCTCTCCTCTCGCTCTCGCTCTCCTCTCGCTCTCGCTCTCCTCGCTTTCTCGCTCTCTTCTCGCTCTCTTCTCGCTCTCTCGCTCTCTTCTCGCTCTCTCGCTCTCTCTTCTCGCTCTCTCTTCTCGCTCTCTTCTCTCTCCTCGCTCTCTCGCTCTTCTTGCTCTCTCTTCTCGCTCTCTCGCTCTCTTTTCTCGCTTCTCGCTCTCTCTGATCGCTCTCTCTGATCGCTCTCTCTGATCGCTCTCTCTGATCGCTCTCTCTGATCGCTCTCTCTGATCGCTCTCTCTGATCGCTCTCTCTGATCGCTCTCTCTGATCGCTCTCTCTGATCGCTCTCTCTGATCGCTCTCTCTTCTCGCTCTCTCTTCTCGCTCTCTCGCTCTCTCGCTCTCTCGCTCTCTCGCTCTCTCGCTCTCTCGCTCTCTCGCTCTCTCGCTCTCTCGCCTCGCTCTCTCGCTCTCTCTCTTCTCGCTCTCTCTTCTCGCTCTCTCTTCTCGCTCTCTCTTCTCGCTCTCTCTTCTCGCTCTCGCTTCTCGCTCTCTCTTCTCGCTCTCTCTTCTCGCTCTCGCTCTCTTCTCGCTCTCGCTCTCTTCTCGCTCTCGCTCTCTTCTTGCTCTCGCTCTCTTCTCGCTCTCGCTCTCTTCTCGCTCTCGCTCTCTTCTCGCTCTCGCTCTCTCTTCTCGCTCTCTCTTCTCACTCTCTTCTCGCTCTCTCTTCTCGCTCTCTCTTCTCACTCTCTTCTCGCTCTCTCTTCTCGCTCTCTCTTCTCGCTCTCTCTTCTCGCTCTCTCTTCTCGCTCTCTCTTCTCGCTCTCTTCTCTCTCTCGCTCTCGCTCTCTCTTCTCGCCCTCTCTCTCTCTTCTCGCCCTCTCTCTCTCTTCTCGCCCTCTCTCTCTCTTCTCGCCCTCTCTCTCTCTTCTCGCCCTCTCTCTCTCGCCCTCTCTCTCTCGCCCTCTCTCTCTCTTCTCGCCCTCTCTCTCTCGCTCTCTCTTCTCGCTCTCTCTTCTCGCTCTCTCTTCTCGCTCTCTCTTCTCGCTCTCTCTTCTCGCTCTCTCTTCTCGCTCTCTCTTCTCGCTCTCTCTTCTCGCTCTCTTCTCGCTCTCGCTCTCTTCTCGCTCTCGCTCTCTTCTCGCTCTCTTCTCGCTCTCTTCTCGCTCTCGCTCTCTTCTCGCTCTCTTCTCGCTCTCTTCTCGCTCTCGCTCTCTTCTCGCTCTCGCTCTCTTCTCGCTCTCGCTCTCTTCTCGCTCTCTTCTCGCTCTCTTCTCGCTCTCTTCTCGCTCTCTCTTCTCGCTCTCTCTTCTCGCTCTCTCTTCTCGCTCTCTCTTCTCGCTCTCTCTTCTCGCTCTCTCTTCTCGCTCTCTCTTCTCGCTCTCGCTCTCTCTCTTCTCGCTCTCTTCTCGCTCTCTCGCTCTCTTCTCGCTCTCTCGCTCTCTCTTCTCTCTCTCTTCTCTCTCGCTCTCTCTTCTCGCTCTCTCTTCTCGCTCTCTCTTCTCGCTCTCTCTTCTCGCTCTCTCTTCTCGCTCTCTCTTCTCGCTCTCTCTTCTCGCTCTCTCTTCTCGCTCTCTCGCTCTCTCTTCTCGCTCTCTCTTCTCGCTCTCTCTTCTCGCTCTCTCTTCTCGCTCTCTCTTCTCGCTCTCGCTCTCTTCTCGCTCTCTTCTCGCTCTCGCTCTCTTCTTGCTCTCGCTCTCTTCTCGCTCTCTTCTCGCTCTCGCTCTCTTCTCGTTCTCTCGCTCTCCTCTCGCTCTCTTCTCGCTCTCGCTCTCTTCTCGCTCTCGCTCTCTCTTCTCGCCCTCTCTTCTCGCCCTCTCTTCTCGCCCTCTCTTCTCGCCCTCTCTTCTCACTCTCTTCTCACTCTCTTCTCGCTCTCTCTTCTCGCTCTCTCTTCTCGCTCTCTCTTCTCGCTCTCTCTTCTCGCTCTCTCTTCTCGCTCTCTCTTCTCGCTCTCTCTTCTCGCTTCTCGCTCTCTCTTCTCGCTTCTCGCTCTCTCTTCTCGCTCGCTCTCTCCTCTCGCTCTCTCTTCTCGCTCTCTTCTCGCTCTCTTCTCGCTCTCTCGCTCTCTTCTCGCTCTCTCTGCTCTCTCGCTCTCTCGCTCTCGCTCTCTCGCTCTCTCTTCTCGCTCTCTCTTCTCTCTCGCTCTCTCTTCTCGCTCTCTCTTCTCGCTCTCTCTGCTCGCTCTCTCTGCTCGCTCTCTCTGCTCGCTCTCTCTTCTCGCTCTCTCGCTCTCTCACTCTCTCGCTCTCTTGCTCTCTCGCTCTCTCTTCTCGCTCTCTCTTCTCGCTCTCTCTTCTCGCTCTCTCTTCTCGCTCTCTCTTCTCGCTCTCTCTTCTCGCTCTCTCTTCTCGCTCTCTCGCTCGCTCTCTCCTCTCGCTCTCTCTTCTCGCTCTCCTCTCGCTCTCGCTCTCTTCTCGCTTTCTCGCTCTCTTCTCGCTCTCTCGCTCTCTTCTCGCTCTCTCTTCTCGCTCTCTCTTCTCGCTCTCTTCTCGCTCTCTCGCTCTCTCGTCTCGCTCTCTTCTCTCTTCTCGCTCTCTTCTCGCTCTCTCGCTCTCTCTTCTCGCTCTCTTCTCTCTCCTCGCTTTCTCTCTCGCTCGCTCTCTCGCTCTCTTTTCTCGCTTCTCGCTCTCTCTGATCGCTCTCTCTGATCGCTTTCTCTGATCGCTCTCTCTTCTCGCTCTCTCTTCTCGCTCTCTTCTCTCTCTTCTCGATCTCTTCTCTCTCTTCTCGCTCTCTCTTCTCGCTCTCTCTTCTCGCTCTCTCTTCTCGCTCTCTCTTCTCGCTCTCTCGCCTCGCTCTCTCGCTCTCTTTTCTCGCTCTCTCTTCTCGCTCTCTCTTCTCGCTCTCTCTTCTCGCTCTCTCTTCTCGCTCTCTCGCCTCGCTCTCTCGCCTCGCTCTCTCGCCTCGCTCTCTCTTCTCGCTCTCTCTGATCGCTCTCTCTGATCGCTCTCTCTGATCGCTCTCTCTTCTCGCTCTCTCTTCTCGCTCTCTCTTCTCGCTCTCTCTTCTCGCTCTCTCTTCTCGCTCTCTCTTCTCGCTCTCTCGCTCTCTCTTCTCGCTCTTCTCGCTCTCTCGCTCTCGCTCTCTTCTCGCTCTCTCTTCTCGCTCTCGCTCTCTTCTCGCTCTCGCTCTCTTCTCGCTCTCGCTCTCTTCTCGCTCTCGCTCTCTTCTCGCTCTCGCTCTCTCCTCGCTCTCGCTCTCTTCTCGCTCTCCTCTCGCTCTCTTCTCGCTCTCGCTCTCTCTCTTCTCGCTCTCGCTCTCTCTTCTCGCCCTCTCTTCTCGCCCTCTCTTCTCGCTCTCTCTTCTCGCTCTCTCTTCTCGCTCTCTTCTCGCTCTCTCTTCTCGCTCTCTCTTCTCGCTCTCTCGCTCTCGCTCTCTCTTCTCGCTCTCTCTTCTCGCCCTCTCTTCTCGCCCTCTCTCTCTCTCTTCTCGCCCTCTCTCTCTCTCTTCTCGCTCTCGCTCTCTTCTCGCTCTCTCTTCTCGCTCTCGCTCTCTTCTCGCTCTCGCTCTCTTCTCGCTCTCGCTCTCTCTTCTCGCCCTCTCTTCTCGCTCTCTCTTCTCGCTCTCTCTTCTCGCTCTCTCTTCTCGCTCTCTCTTCTCGCTCTCTCTTCTCGCTCTCTTCTCGCTCTCTTCTCGCTCTCTTCTCGCTCTCTCTTCTCGCTCTCTCGCTCTCGCTCTCTCTTCTCGCTCTCTCTTCTCGCCCTCTCTTCTCGCCCTCTCTCTCTCTTCTCGCCCTCTCTCTCTTCTCGCCCTCTCTCTCTCTCGCTCTCTCTTCTCGCTCTCTCTTCTCGCTCTCTCTTCTCGCTCTCTCTTCTCGCTCTCTCTTCTCGCTCTCTCTTCTCGCTCTCTCTTCTCGCTCTTCTCGCTCTCGCTCTCTCGCTCTTCTCGCTCTCTCGCTCTCGCTCTCTCGCTCTCTCTTCTCGCTCTCTCGCTCTCTCTTCTCGCTCTCTCTTCTCGCTCTCTCTTCTCGCTCTCTTCTCGCTCTCGCTCTCTTCTCGCGCTCTCTTCTCGCTCTCTTCTCGCTCTCTTCTCGCTCTCTTCTCGCTCTCGCTCTGCTCTCGCTCTCTTCTCGCTCTCTTCTTGCTCTCGCTCTCTTCTCGCTCTCGCTCTCTTCTCGCTCTCTTCTCGCTCTGTCTTCTCGCTCTCTCTTCTCGCTCTCTCTTCTCGCTCTCTCTTCTCGCTCTCTCTTCTCGCTCGCTCTCTCCTCTCGCTCTCTCCTCTCGCTCTCTCTTCTCGCTCTCTCTTCTCGCTCTCTCTTCTCGCTCTCTCTTCTCGCTCTCTCTTCTCGCTCTCTCTTCTCGCTCTCTCTTCTCGCTCTCTGCTCTCGCTCTCTTCTCGCTCTCGCTCTCTTCTCGCTCTCGCTCTCTTCTCGCTCTCTCGCTCTCTCTTCTCGCTCTCTCTTCTCGCTCTCTCGCTCTCTCGCTCTCTCGCTCTCTCGCTCTCTCGCTCTCTCGCTCTCTCGCTCTCTCGCTCTCTCGCTCTCTCGCTCTCGCTCTCGCTCTCTCGCTCTCTCGCTCTCTCGCTCTCGCTCTCGCTCTCTTCTCGCTCTCGCTCTCTTCTCGCTCTCTTCTCGCTCTCGCTCTCTTCTTGCTCTCGCTCTCTTCTCGCTCTCTCCTCGCTCTCGCTCTCTTCTCGCTCTCGCTCTCCTCTCGCTCTCTTCTCGCTCTCGCTCTCTTCTCGCTCTCTCTTCTCGCCCTCTCTTCTCGCTCTCTCTTCTCGCTCTCTTCTCACTCTCTTCTCGCTCTCTTCTCGCTCTCTTCTCGCTCTCTTCTCGCTCTCTTCTCGCTCTCTTCTCGCTCTCTCGCTCTCGCTCTCTCTTCTCGCTCTCTCTTCTCGCCCTCTCTCTCTCTTCTCGCCCTCTCTCTCTCTTCTCGCCCTCTCTCTCTCTTCTCGCCCTCTCTCTCTCTTCTCGCCCTCTCTCTCTCGCCCTCTCTCTCTCGCTCTCTCTTCTCGCTCTCTCTTCTCGCTCTTCTCGCTCTCGCTCTCTCGCTCTCTCTTCTCGCTCTCTCTTCTCGCTCTCTCTTCTCGCTCTCTCTTCTCGCTCTCTTCTCGCTCTCGCTCTTTTCTCGCTCTCGCTCTCTTCTCGCTCTCTTCTCGCTCTCTTCTCGCTCTCGCTCTCTTCTCGCTCTCTTCTCGCTCTCTTCTCGCTCTCTTCTCGCTCTCTTCTCGCTCTCTTCTCGCTCTCTTCTCGCTCTCTTCTCGCTCTCTTCTCGCTCTCTTCTCGCTCTCTTCTCGCTCTCGCTCTCTTCTCGCTCTCTTCTCGCTCTCTTCTCGCTCTCTTCTCGCTCTCTTCTCGCTCTCGCTCTCTTCTCGCTCTCTCTTCTCGCTCTCTCTTCTCGCTCTCTCTTCTCGCTCTCTTCTCGCTCTCTTCTCGCTCTCTTCTCGCTCTCTTCTCGCTCTCTTCTCGCTCTCTTCTCGCTCTCCTCTCGCTCTCGCTCTCTTCTCGCTCTCGCTCTCTTCTCGCTCTCGCTCTCTTCTCGCTCTTGCTCTCTTCTCGCTCTCGCTCTCTTCTCGCTCTCGCTCTCTTCTCGCTCTCGCTCTCTTCTCGCTCTCTTCTCGCTCTCTCTTCTCGCTCTCTCTTCTCGCTCTCTCGTCTCGCTCTCTCGTCTCGCTCTCGCTCTCTCCCTCTGTCTTCTCGCTCTCTCTTCTCGCTCGCTCTCTCCTCTCGCTCGCTCTTCTCGCTCTCTCCTCTCGCTCTCTCTTCTCGCTCTCTCTTCTCGCTCTCTCTTCTCGCTCTCTCTTCTCGCTCTCTCTTCTCGCTCTCTCTTCTCGCTCTCTCTTCTCGCTCTCTCTTCTCGCTCTCTCTTCTCGCTCTCTCTTCTCGCTCTCTCTTCTCGCTCTCTGCTCTCTCGCTCTCGCTCTCTTCTCGCTCTCTTCTCGCTCTCGCTCTCTTCTCGCTCTCGCTCTCTTCTCGCTCTCGCTCTCTTCTCGCTCTCGCTCGCTCTCTTCTCGCTCGCTTCTCGCTCGCTTCTCGCTTCTCGCTCTCGCCTCGCTTCTCGCTCTCGCCTCTCGCTTCTCGCTCTCGCTTCTCGCTCTCGCCTCTCGCTTCTCGCTCTCGCTTCTCGCTCTCTCTTCTCGCTCTCTCTTCTCGCTCTCTCTTCTCGCTCTTCTCGCTCTCTCTTCTCGCTCTCGCCTCACTCTCGCTCTCGCTCTCTTCTCGCTCTCGCTCTCTTCTTGCTCTCGCTCTCTTCTTGCTCTCGCTCTCTTCTCGCTCTCGCTCTCCTCTCGCTCTCGCTCTCCTCTCGCTCTCTTCTCGCTCTCTTCTCGCTCTCGCTCTCTTCTCGCTCTCGCTCTCTTCTCGCTCTCGCTCTCTTCTCGCTCTCGCTCTCTTCTCGCTCTCTTCTCGCTCTCGCTCTCTTCTCGCTCTCGCTCTCTTCTCGCTCGCTCTCGCTCTCTTCTCGCTCGCTCTCGCTCTCTTCTCGCTCTCTTCTCGCTCGCTTCTCGCTCGCTTCTCGCTCGTTTCTCGCTCTCTCTTCTCTCTTCTCGCTCTCTTCTCTCTCGCTCTCGCTTCTTGCTCTCTCGCTCTCGCTCTCTCTTCTCGCTCTCTTCTCGCCCTCTCTCCCTCCTCGCCCTCTCTCTCTTCTCGCTCTCTTCTCGCTCTCTTCTCGCTCTCTTCTCGCTCTCTTCTCGCTTTCTTCTCGCCCTCTCTCTTCTCGCCCTCTTCTCGCTTTCTTCTCGCCCTCTCTCTTCTCGCCCTCTCTCTCTTCTCGCCCTCTCTCTCTCTTCTCGCCCTCTCGCTCGCTCTCTCTTCTCGCTTTCTCGCTCTCGCTCTCTCTTCTCTCCTCGCTCTCGCTCTCTCTTCTCGCTCTTCTCGCTCTCACTCTCTCGCTCTCTCTTCTCGCTCTCTCTTCTCGCTCTCTCTTCTCGCTCTCTCTTCTCGCTCTCTCTTCTCGCTCTCTCTTCTCGCTCTCTCTTCTCGCTCTCTTCTCGCTCTCTTCTCGCTCTCTTCTCGCTCTCTCTTCTCGCTCTCTTCTCGCTCTCGCTCTCTTCTCGCTCTCTCTTCTCGCTCTCTTCTCGCTCTCGCTCTCTTCTCGCTCTCTCTTCTCGCTCTCGCTCTCTCTTCTCGCTCTCGCTCTCTTCTCGCTCTCGCTCTCTTCTCGCTCTCGCTCTCTTCTCGCTCTCTTCTCGCTCTCGCTCTCTTCTCGCTCTCGCTCTCTTCTCGCTCTCTTCTCGCTCTCTTCTCGCTCTCGCTCTCTTCTCGCTCACTTCTCGCTCTCTTCTCGCTCTCTTCTCGCTCTCTTCTCGCTCTCTTCTCGCTCTCTTCTCGCTCTCTTCTCGCTCTCTTCTCGCTCTCTTCTCGCTCTCGCTCTCTTCTCGCTCTCTTCTCGCTCTCGCTCTCTTCTCGCTCTCTTCTCGCTCTCTTCTCGCTCTCTCTTCTCGCTCTCTTCTCGCTCTCTTCTCGCCCTTCTCGCCCTCTCTCTCTCTTCTCGCCCTCTCGCTCGCTCTCTCTTCTTTCTCTCCTTGCCCCCCCCCCCCACCTCTCCCGGCTCTTACCAACATATCTCTTCTCGCTCGCTCGCTCGCTCTCTCTGCTTGCTCGCTCTCTCTCAGGAAACATCACCTGAAGAGGATGGCATTCATAATTGTTTTTCTGTATAGATCATAGAACCACGATGCTATTCTGTTACCAGGTGTTAGTTCACTTCACTTACTGTAGCTCAATAACTCAATGTGTCATATCAGAGGTGACACCCAATGTTCCCTCTAAGCTGCACGCGCGCTCAGTAGCCCCAAGACTGCCGTGCAGAAATATCAGCCCACAGAGAGAAGCATGTGGCGGAAGAATCAGAATTAGTTAGGTAACATAGATAATTAAGATGTCTTATCTGCATAATATGCTTATATGATATGCTTGTTATTAGAATATATCCCTTTGGACTCTGGTGTTGGCAATTGCACTTCCTCCCTCAGCTGGGGCTCAGTCACTTGGGGCCCAGAGATGGGAGAGGTCAGGCTTGTTTTTCACATGTCCCTGGTGCTATGCAGAACATCAGAAGAGAACCGGACAGGATGGAACATTGTCTTCATATGTGAATGTGTCTTTACCTATTCTAAAACCATGATGTTCTGATTAATGGGGAACCAATTACTTGTCTCCACAATGTCTGTGCGCCAGTCACTCCCTACTTTGGCCTTGGGAAAGAGATCAGGTTTGAGACCAGATGTGTGGGGTAGTGTCTGGAACCATTCATTGTATGTCACATCTGATGTTGCACTTATCTTGGGATAGTGTATGACCTAGAGGCTCACTCCCCTCGGTGAGCTTGTCCAAGCATGTGGTCATGAAGGGGTTTTACTTGAGATGGGAGTATCTGGAGCTGACAATGGATTCATGCCATAGAATGAGTTTGTGTTTTTGTGCTGTGAAGTACCAGGAATGAGATCGTAGTCTCGTATTAGGGGCCAAACTGAACGATAAGAACAGCATTTGCTATAAATCTTGCTGTGGGATATTCCTTTCTCATCTATCAAGTCTCACCTTGTGACCCGTTCCACACATCTGTTTGTTATGTTGACTAATTTAGTAGCTACTAATTTTAGTAGCCTTTGTGTCATGGCCCTCAACGAACCATCTGAGGGTGGTTCGTCGACCAGCCATCGCTATTGCAGTGCTCGCACTAATAAAGATTCAGTTTAAGTATAACTCTGACTTGTGTGACAAGTTTGTCTCTCCTCATTTGATAATACAGAAATGAACCACCACAAGCACGAGATTGAATTCACCAACCGTCGACTGGTCGATCTCCAAGGAATTCCTAGTCGATCGCCAAACATTTCTGTAAAAAACCCAACGATAAAGCCTTGCTTTCTGGGATAATGGTGTTGATGTGAGCCATGACCAGCCTTTCAAAGCATTTCATGGCTACAGACGTGAGTGTGAGTGCTACGGGTCGGTAGTCATTTAGGCAGGTTACCTTAGTGTTCTTGGGTACAGGAACTATGAAACATGTTGGTATTACAGACTCAGACAGGGAGAGTTTGAAAATGTCAGTGAAGACACTTGCCAGTTGGTCAGCGCATGCTTGGAGTACATGTCCTGGTTATCCATCTGGCCCAGCGGCCTTGTGAATGTTGACCTGTTTAAAGGTCTTACTCATGTCGGCTGCGGATAGCGTGATCACACAGTCATCCTGAACAGGGATTAGCCACTGGTCGCCTGGTCCTCACAAGGCACCCTGATCTTTTGCCTCGAAATCTACGTTTCCTAATCCAGCGAATCACGGGCATTGTGGCCTGGTCGGGTGTCAACAGTATATCCCTCGCGTCCGACTCATTGAAGGAAAAACTCTTCGTTCAGTTTGAGGTGAGCAATCCCAGTTCTCATGTTTAGAAGCTCTTTTCAGTCACTATGTCTATCCTATAATACCTCTATATTCCATGCCAATAATACAGATTGACGCTCTACTGCCCCTACTATATGTAATCTTTGGAAGTGTGTGTGTTCTCCCCATGCCCTGCATGCCGCTGTACATGTAATTAACCTACAGATAATGTGTCTAATCTCCCCTCCCGTTCATCTGAGTGTGTCTGTGGCCCGGGGTCACAGACAAAGTAATCACAGCCCTGCGTCATGTCTCGTGAGTGGAGCACCAGCTCTCGCTCTCTCACTCTCGTTCTCTCTTTCTTCCCCCCCAGTAGATTACATGAATAACACAACACTTTTCCAGGCAGACTCCATCTAATTAGCTGACTCAGTAGTACACTGATTCAGTATTCAATAGTTTTCAGTACCCTCGAATGAGTAGTGTGTCCAGGCTCGGTCAGGACCCCCAGGTTTAATGAATGGTTGGGAAGGATATAGTGATTTATTATTCAACATATTGGCTATGTATGATGCATATACAGTTGTAGTCTGAAGTTTACATCTACCTTAGCCAAATACATTTAAACTTTTTCACAATTCCTGACATTTAATCCTAGTAAAAATTCCCTGTCTTAGGTCAGTTAGGATCACCACTTTATTTTAAGAATGTGAAATATCAGAATAATAGTTGACAGAAATCACATTCCTAGTGGGTCAGCAGTTTACTCAATTCGTATTTGGTAGCATTGCCTTCAAATTGTTTAACTTGGGTCAAACGTTTCGAGTAGCCTTCCACAAGCTTCCCACAATAAGTTGGGGGAATTATGGCCCATTCCTCCTGACAGAGCTGGTGTAACTGAGTCAGGTTTGTAGGCCTCCTTGCTCGCGCACGCTTTTTCAGTTCTGCCCACAAATGTAATATAGGATTGAGGTCAGGGCTTTGTGATAGCCACTCCAATACCTTGACTTTCTTGTCCTTAAGCCATTTTGCCACAACTTTGGAAGTATGCTTTGGATCATTGTCCATTTGGAAGACCCATTTGTGACCAAACTTTAACTTTCTGACTGATGTCTTGAGATGTTTCTTCAATATATCCACATAATTTTCCTCCCTCATGATGCTATTTTGTGAAGTGCACCAGAGTGTCCTATGGCCAAACAGTTATATTTCTGTTTCATCAGACCAGAGCACATTTCTCCAAAAAGTACGATCTTTGTCCCCAGTTGCAAACCGTAGTCTGGCTTTTTTATGGCGGTTTTGGAGCAGTGGCTTCTTCCTTGCTGAGCGGCCTTTCAGGTTATGTCGATATAGGACTCGTTTTACTGCGGATATAGATACATTTGTACCGTTTTCCTCCAGCATCTTCACAAGGTCCTTTGATCTTGTTCTGGGATTGATTTGCACTTTTCGCACCAAAGTATGTTCATCTCTAGGAGACGGAACGCGTTTCCTTCATGAGCGTTATGACGGCTGCGTGGTCCAATGGTGTTTATGCTTGCATACTATTGTTTGTACAGATGAACGTGGTGTCTTCAGGCATTTGGAAATTGCTCCCAAGGATGAACCAAACTTCTGGAGGTCTACAATTTCCCATGATGTCAAGCAAAGAGGCTCTGAGTTTGAAGATAGGCCTTGAAATACATCCACAGGTACACCTCCAATTGACTCAAATTATGTCAATTAACCTATCAGAAGCTTCTAATGCCATGACATCATTTTTGGTAATTTTCCACGCTGTTTAAATGAACAGCCAACTTGTGGTGTGTATGTAAACTTCCGACCCACTGGAATTGTGATACAGTGAAATAATCTGTCTGTAAACAATTGTTGGAAAAATGTATTGTGTCATGCATGAAGTAGATGTCCTATCCGACTTGCCAAAACTATAGTTTGTTAACAAGAAATTTGTAGAGTGGTTGAAAAACAAGTTTTAATGACTCCAACCTAAGTGTTTGTAAACTTCTGACTTCAACTGTACATTTCATTAATACTTTTTGAATTTAACTTTTATATGTATTACCAGTATTGATCTTTCTTGTCCAGGGCTCACTTGAAAACTTGTAAATCTCAATGTGACTTCCCTGAGTTTAATTAAAGGATAAATTCTAAATGATATCTCTCTCTGACCCGACCAGGACCAGACTCCAAAGCAGGCCTCATCCAAAGGCCCTGAGGAACCCGAGGTACCGGAGGACAATCCTAGCAAGACCCAGCAGCTGAAGAAGATCTTTAAGGAGTACGGAGCTGTAGGAGTCTCCTTCCACATATGTATGTCCCTCATGTCTCTGGGCATGTTCTACCTCGCTGTGTCCAGGTACTGTATGTTGCAAGACTTCAGCAGTATTTGTCACATATACAAAAACATTACATTTGTCTTCCTAGTTGACATGGCCTGATTGACAGTAGGCTGAATACCAGAGGGATTGAGTCCAGATTATCAGCCAACTCGCAGATCTCCCTTTATTGCTGTAATGGCCCTTGGATTCAACGCCCTCCTGGCCCGCCCAGTGCTACAGTTCACTAACACACAGCATAATTGTTGTGGGAGAGACATGGGGACATTCTGAAATGGCACCATGTTCCCTATAAGTGCTCTGTTAGTACATTGCAGTGCACCATGTAGGGAATAGGGAGCCATTTTAGACGTAGTTAGAAGATAAGTGTAGAGCAGCATTCTAATGGGATGAACCATTAGAAACAGGTTTGATACATTTTATTACTTAATAGTTTGTCTTCATGAAGTATTTCAATTATCTGCGTCTTTGAGGTACAAGTTAGCAAGATCCTACAATTGCTTTGAGGACCATGATGAAATCCTGTTGAATGCTAAAGTTATATGGCTCCCTCTGCTATGTGTGTTCCTCTCCACAGTGGGATCGACATGGCTGCTATCCTGTACAAGATAGGATTCAGTGAATCTCTGGTTCAGTCCAAGTTGGCGGCGGGTACCAGTACGTTTGTCCTGGCGTACGCCATCCACAAGCTGTTTGCTCCGCTCCGTATCAGCATCACTGTGATATCAGTGCCTCTTCTTGTACGATACCTCAGAAAGAGTGGCCTCTTCAAGACACCCAACTCACCTACACACTGAGTGGCTGAGACCCCAACCTCCACTAACTTCGATAACTGAGACTTTCCAAATATGACCATTACCATTTCTGGAATCAAGAGGGAATAAGTGTGACAAATTCTTCCAACCATCCCTAGTTTTTCAACTGGAATTTCTGCAGGAGATAAAAACAGATCCAACCGAGGCTGACTTTTAACCTACCTGTAGATCAGTGGCGGTCTGTGCCGTTTAAGATGAGGGAGGATGATTTTAAAAATGTATTTCTTATGAGCATGGCCTTATTTCTATTGCAGCATTTTGGATGACTGTCATTCATATTTCATTCACCCAGTTCAATATAACAGTGATGGGTTAAGGCTACTACAATAAGGCTACTTACTACAATCCATCATGAGATTACTACAACCTATCTTATGAGAAGTTTACATTGTGAACTTTCATCAAGATCATTTTTAGTAATCAAGGTGAGACTGTAACACATTCAATACTGCCGTGAACTCTCGTGCCTGCATCTAGCTGATCTAGGTTGTAATCATTAGTCAAACAGTTGCAAACGAGAGTTTCTATTCGACAAATTCAGGTATGTTTATCCCCATTCCATTTAAGAAATGTTTTTCAACAGAATCGGTGGAATGAATACACCCCTGATCAAACGCTAACACAATTCACTTTCATAGCAGCCATATAAAAACGGCAAGATCACTTTGCTCATTGTATACTATGAATTCGGAAAGTTTTCACACCCCTTGACCTTTTCCTCATTTTGTTACGTTACAGCCTTCTAAAATGGACAAATTGTTTTTTGCCTCATCAATCTACACACACTATGCCATAATGACAAAGCAAAAGCAGGTTTTTAGATTTTTTTGCAAATGTATTAAAAATAAAAAACTGATCACATTTACATAAGTATTCAGACTCTTTACTCAGTACTTTGTTTAAGCACCTTTGGCAGAGATTACCGTCTCAAGTCTTCTTGGTTATGACCACTATTTTCAGGTCTCCAGAGATGTTCGATCGGGTTTAAGTCCGGTTTCTGGCTGGACCACTCAAGGACATTCAGAGACTTGTCCTGACGCCAGTCCTGCGTTGTCTTGGCTGTGTGCTTAGGGTCACTGTCCTGTTGGAAGGTGGACCTTCGCTCCAGTCTGATGTCTGTCGTGGAAATTCTAATCAATAATGAGGAGAGACAGGGTCAATCACCAATCAGGATATTACTTTATTCAAAATGTATTAATAGGGAAAATATAGAGCAATAACGATGGCTGATCGTCGGGGGTTGGGTTGAGAGCCCTGAGACCAACAATACAAACACCTTTTTATAACAAAGATATACCCCTTTAGTCTACATTACAAACAACAGATGTGTGGAATGGGTCACAAGGTTAGGATTTGTATAAAAAAAATATCTGCTGTAAAGATGTGCTCATTGTGTGGAAACCAGTTTCTGGCCTCTAAAACAAGGTTCCTCTCATAATTATCCATACCCGAGCCCTCTCCACCCTGGTACCTCCCGGCACAGAAACAGCAACTCAGTCCGAGACATGACAAGACCATCATAAATCAGTTGCTAGAGTTACATTTCAGAAGCTCCTCTCAGTTCACACAGACACGATAGAGTTCTAAGAACCCTATTCTGTTGCATAAAAAAAAACATTTGATGCAATAACAGTATTATAACATAATCTTGTAATTTCTCCATGATACATCCTGAGCGCTCTGGAGCAGGTTTTCATCAAGGGTCTCTCTGTACTTTGCTCCGTTCATCTTTCGCTAGATCCTGACTAGTCTCCCAGTACCTGCCGCTGAAAAACATCCCCACAGCATGATGCTGCTACCACCATGCTTCACCGTAAGGATGGTGCCAGGTTTCCTTCCGACGTGCATTCCTTCAGACGTGCATAGCATTCATGCCAAAGAGTTCATTCTTGGTTTCATCAGACATGAGAATCTTGTTTCTCATGGTCTGAGAGTCCTTTAAGTGCCTTTTGCCTTTTACTGAAGAGTGGCTTCCGTCTGGCCACTCTACCATAAAAGCCTGATTGGTGGAGTGCTGCAGAGATGGTTGTCCTTCTGGAAGGTTCTCCCATCTCCACAGGGGACCTCTGGAACTCTGTCAGAGTGAACATCAGGTTCTTGGTCACCTCTCTGACCAAGGCCCTTCTCCCCCGATTGCTCAGTTTGACTGGGCGGCCAGCTCAATGAAGAGTCTTGGTGATTCCAAACTTCTTCCATTTAATAATGATTGAGGCCCCTGTGTTCTTGGGGACCTTCAATGCTGCAGAATTGTTTGGTACCCTTCCGCAGATCTGTGCCTTGACACAATCCTGTCTCGGAGCTCTACGGACAATTCCTTTTGACCTAATGTCTTGGTTTTTGCTCTGACATGCACTGTCAAATGTGGGACAAAGTCTTGTCCAATCAATTGAAACTACCACAGGTGGACTCTAATCAAGATGTATAAACATCTCACCAATGATCAATTGAATCAGGATGCACCTGAGCTCAATTTTGAGTCTCATAGCAAAGCGTTTTAAATACTTATGTAAATGCATTCTAAAAACCTGTTTTTGCTTTGTCATTATGGGGTATTGTGTGAAGATTGATGAAAATAAATGTATAATCAATCAATTTTAGAATAACATGCTGACTAGACTAATTGATTTTGTCCACCCACACCAGATGCAATCAGGTCACGCAGGTTGAAATATCTAATTAAACTCTGAACCAATTATATACATTTTGGGACAGGTCGAAAAGCATTTAACATTTTATGGCAATTTAGCTAACTACCTTGCTGTTGCTAGCAAATATGTACTGAGATATAAACATTGGGTTGTTATTTTACCTGAAATGCACAAGGTCCTCTACTCCGACAATGAATCCACAGATTAAACTGTAAACCGAATTTGTTTCTAGTCATCTCTAGTCACTCTCCTTCCTTCAGTCTTCTTTTTCTTCGGACTTTATATGGCAGTTGGCAACCAACTTTAAGGTGCATTACCTCAACCAACTGGATTCTGGACATCACCCACGTGGGTATATGCACCTAAAAACCAATGAGGAAATGGGAGAGGCAGGTCTTGCAGCGTTTTGAGCGTCACAAATAGAACCAAGTTCTACTTTAGCGCCTGGCTACGCAGACGCTCGTAAGCAGTGTGGATGCAATGATTGTATAATATGTATGTGTACATTTATGTTGAGCATGTGAGGCTGTAATGTAACAGTGTAAAAAGTCAAGGGGTCTGAATACTTTCCGAATGCGGTGTGTATATAATTCCATCTCGAACTACCTATGCGCTCTGTTCCCTGTTCCCTTCGCGTGTGGACTTCTGTGCACAACACATCAGCTGCCAAACCTTCATATCATGACCGCTAACCACTACACACAGCCTACATTGTTGTCATGTCATAGTAAACCTACCTACTAGAACTAACGTGTTATTCAACCCGCTAGCTACAATCACGCAGTGTAGTCAGAACGCAGTTTAGCAGTTACACCGATGGGACCCTGTGGCAATAAATGAATAAAACCAAAATCTTACTTTAACTTGGAAGAGTTCCAGTGTTGGATAGCCATAGCCAGCTAGTTAACGTAGCATCCCTTTCTGTTTAAGTAGGATAAACTGGCTAGCTGCATTCAACTAGCTAAGTGAATGTTTAAAATAATACAACCAAATATAGCTAGCTCTTTCTCTCTTGCTTCTCCTTCATTTTTTAAGATATGAATTTGCTCATCTATTGTCTTTCTCTACTCACCACATTTTATGCACTGCAGTAGCTTATGCTTTCAGTACTAGATTTATTCTCTGATCCTTTGATTGGGTGGATATGTCAGTTCATGCTGCAAGAGCTCTGATAGGTTGAAGGACATCTTCCGGAAGTTGTCATAATCACTGTGTAAGTCTATGGAAGGGGGTGAGAACCATGAGCCTCCTAGGTTTTGCATTGAAGTCAATATAACCAGAGAAGGACAGATGCTAGCTGTCCTCTGGCTACACCATAATGCCACCCTACAGAGTGCTGCTGAGGGTATTGTAGACCATTGCAAAGCTGTATTAATTAATTGTTTGGTGACATTAATATATTTAGCATAGTTTTATGTAAAAAGGTTAACTTGGTTTCATTTATTTGTATTTTGATGAAATTCTTTGAGGATGCTCCTCCCCTTACTCCGAGGAGCCTCCACTGCTGTAAATATCCATATATATGTTTTCCTTTACAAACTAAAGTACAGTAGTTGGTCCTCAATATATGTTTTAAGATTCTATGCAGTTGTCATTGTGTTTTCAGGCCATTGTGTTTCACCTTAGCTCCTGCTTCCTTTTTTGTAACAGAAGTAAGTAAATTATTATCTGAATTATTGGAACAAAATATGAAAGAAAGTAATATGAATTCACTGTTACAGGTTTATCATTTATTTTATAAATACAAATTGAGTTGAAATTCATCCACTCATGACCATAAATAAAAAGACAACAAAAGGGCCATCTGTCTTAGATATATTTATTTACAATCATATTGAACCAGTGGCACCAGATGAAGTTTGATTATCACTGACTGAATGATACTAGAATCTATTATAAACCCTACCTTGAAGTTCAGAATGTTCTGAAGGTTCTAATGAATGGTCTAAATATTTTTTAGGAATAGGAGTTGTGGATACAGGTTGGTCGGGTCAGTCAGCATCTCTTTGTGCTGTGAAGGTTCTCTACAGGGAAGGTTTGTAAAAAAGCTGATCACTCACCTCCACTGACTGGTCTTACTGTTAGCTGAGTAGCCATGTTCTATTCTGTTCCTAGTGCTAGGTGAATGAATCAGCAGAAATATTTAGGTTATCTTCTCTTAACTCTCCCCCTTGTCATTTAGCCTGGAAATGCATATGCATATTTGGGTTCCAGACCAGTTGTAATTAGCTAAGCAGTACTGTTGTGTCCAAGTTCTTGTCCTATATGAAGTAAGGATTTACTGGGATATTTGTAGCCTTCTATATAATTATGTGTGAAATATTTTTTTGAATTGATTGGAGTACTATTTTTTCTATGTGGGTTTTTATTGCAGTACGGTGCATGTTGTCATAAAACATTTTATTCTGACGGTAAGTAGCTCTGGGTAAGAGTCTGCTAAAGGACAAACATGTAATAAAAACATTGTCAAGAAATACAGCCATGATTATAATATGCATGATATATGGCTGCTCTTAAAGGAAAGCATGTGCCCACAGTCAAATACCACCAAGAGCCACGCAGTGGCGCTCCTGAACTACAAATCATTCTGTTTCCGTCCTTTATGGATGCAATGATGGTACTATCAAGAGCTTTACTGCGTCTCTGCACAGCGAACGGCATTTATTAAAACCTCATTCATTTAACCAAGACTGTTCAAATAGCCTCCAGAACTGCAACCTGTTTAAAAGGAAATGTTCTCATAAAAATGCCCTTAAATATCTTCTTTTTATAAAATATATACTTAATTCATCTCAATGGCCCCGTACATATTCAGCTCGCACATGCACAACAGTTGTGATTACCACAGATAATGTTGATGACTTTGTCTGCACAAACATTTCCATTTTTTTTGCAGGCTTCTTCTGCTCAACCCTAAAACATTTTGGTTATATCCCCTGTTCTACCAGGTCAGGTCTTCAGGAGGTTCTCACACTATTGCTTCCCATTAAGGTTTCATAGGTCAGGGGAAAAGGGAAACCAGCAGCCCTGTCTGACTCTGACACACACACACACACTCCAGGCTCATTATCTGGGCGGAGGAGAACTCTTAGTTGCCATCACCTCACCATCCCCTGGATGTCCCCCATGGCTAGGAACAAATTGGTGACAGTTAGGCAGGAAGGCAGCACTTCTAACCACACTGGCAGGCTGTTCTAGCTAGCCTCTTTCCCTCTTGCTCCGTTCTCTCCCTACCCTGTTTCTCATCTCTTTCTCCCTCTTCTCTTTCACCTTTCTGTCTCCCCCCTCTCTCTCTGAGGAGCAGGTCAACTCCCTGGGTAATCTATAATAACCACCCCTAGCTGAGTCCCAGATGAGTCCAGTTTTGATGAGGATTTAATGACAAAAACACTGTTGTTGGTACAGTATATGCTGCCTGCCACCCACAACATAGTCTACCTGTATGAGACCCAGTCTGCATTCCAAATGGCTCCCTATGTAGTGCACTACAGCCCCAGTGTGAATTGTCCTCTGAATAGAAAGTCAACAATTCAACAAGTCTCACTACTTGCAACAGGATCTCTGAGCAGCAGAGCTGGCTCTACAGAGAGGAGCTGAGCACTCTTTCTCCCTTTATCTCTCCCTTTGTCTCACTCCTTCTGACTCCTCTCTCTCTCTCTTCCATTCTCATGCTCCTTTTCTCTCTCTCCCTCTCACTCCCTTTCTCTCCGCCCCCCACATTCTCTCTCTCGCTCTCTCGCTCTCTCTTTCTCTGAGTTAAGTTTAGCGGCTGTAGCGGATGGTGGAGTCAACCTGGCTGCGCTGTCAACTGTCTTCCTTCATCATGATGAGGCTCAGTTGCCATAGAGGCCACAGAATACTGGGGTTGAGACAGTGACGGTTAGAACTCAGAACAGCTACATCTTATTATTTTAAAAACAGAAGCTTCTGCCAGTCTCAAATAGATTTATTTATTTTTCATTCATTGCATTCCCCTCTCACATTTTCCTCTGGGTTTTTTGCAAGTGTGGCAGTTTATAGTAGAAGGAAGGAAGGCTGGCGAGGAGAGGTAGGAGACTGTTCCAGCTTTGACAGTGGTAGAAAAGTATATAAAGTAAGGTCACAACCTGTCACAGTATTTTTGACAGTTGGTGGATTGGTGTTTATTTGGGCTGTGTCATCAACTGAGGTGAATCTAGTAATTACCTGTAATGGCTGGCCAGGTAACAATTTGGTCGGGGCTCGATTTTGTTTCCGCTCAGTTTCAGTCAATTCAGGAAATGCATTGATATTTGATTCATGAATTGAAAAGCGAGTCCACCTAGGAAAACAATGTTCATTTTTCAACTCAATTCATGAGTTGAGTTTTAATTCATTCATTGAATTGACTGAATTGAAATGGCACTGACTCTAACCCTGTTAGAATTGATCTTAATCCTGTCCAGCCAGTAGGTGCAGAGCTCTGCTGTGTGCTGTTCGGTTGATGGCGCTGGTGGCTAAAACCTTCTGCTTTAAAACTAACCCTTCTCCAAACACTGTGGAAAGCAAACAGACAGACAATTTCTTTCAATTAGCCCAAGCAGGCCAGCCCAATAAATTTTAGTTTGTACCTTCAGACGCAGGGCCCTGTTGTGCGTCCGGGACCAAATTATGACTAATGGCTGTTGGGGAGCTGCTGAGCTGATCTTCCACTCTTCTGCTCTCTTTCTTTCTCACCTTCTCTCTCCCTCTTTCTCGTTCTCCTCGCTTCGTCTCTCTCTGTGTCTCTCTCGGTCTGTCAAATTCAGATTGCTTTATTGGCATGAAATACAATTTAATAGATATTGCTAAAGCAGTAGTTGTACAGCATTTCAGTAAATACAGTAACATCCAATGAGGTTAATAATATTGTGTATATATAATAATGTATACAGTTACAACACTACTGCTGTTGTATTGTGTGATCTACAATCAAATAAGGTTCTAAAAAAAGAGATGGCTAATAAATAAACAACTAAATGTACATGGATGATGGCTACACTATGTATTACTTGTAAGTTACATACAATGTACAATAAATCCTTCATGGAATTAATTGTCATGGGATGTATGTCCCTCAGGCTATGGCAATCGCATATCTGGCATATCCCCCCCATCTACACACAATAACTGATAATGGCAATGTTTTTAGAAAATACAGAAATATCTCATTTACATAAGTGTTCACACCCCTGAGTCAATACTTTGTAGAAGCACCTTTACAGCTGTGAGTCTTCCTGGGTAAGTATAAGAGCTTTCCACACGTGGATTGTGCAACATTTGTCCATTTATTCTTTTCGAAATTCTTCCAGCTCTGTCAAACTGGTTGTTGATCATTGCTAAACAACCATTTTCAGGTCTTGCCGTAGATTTAAGTCAAAACTGTAACTGGCCCACTCAGGAACATTTGCTGTATTCTTGGTAAGCAACTCCAGTGTAGATTTGGCCTTGTGTTTTAGGTTATTATCCTGCTAAAAGGTGAATTCATCTCCCAGTGTCTGGTGGAAAGCATACCCATAACATGATGCAGCCAGCATTATGCTTAGAAATATGGAGAGCGGTAGGGTACTAGGGATTAACTAGCCCTGCCCCCTGTAATTCACATTAAAACCACAAGATGTTACCAAGTTATTTTCTTGGTTGAAATTTTGAAAAAGTTGTGGATATATTCCAATGAAGTTAGATATATAATTATTTTTAAAATATACAAGTAAGAAAGCCTTAAAATAAATAATCCACTTGTTTAGAGAGAGACATTTAGATAATTTGAGTAAAGTAGTAATATGTTGGATGAGTGTGTTGGGGGCAACTCGCCCCCCCAACTGGCCCTTGGGGTCTAGTTATCCCTTTATGGTTATGAATGTGTCATTTAGACAATGACTAGCCTAGTTAGCGCATGTTTATACTAATTGCGAGCAAGAAACTTCACTAGCAGTAAATGCTAGCCAGCTAGCTAGTTAGCATAAGCTGCTAGGAGTGCTAGTTAGCAACCTTTACTACCAGATCGTCTGAGGTGAAATACATTAAAATGATAATGTAACTTTAATTGCAGTTGTAAATGTTTCCACTAGTGACTGATAATTGTAAAGCTAATGTTCTTTTATAGCTTTTTATATATTTTACACATTTTGTGTCATATAGCTAGATACGTTTTTAAGAGAGTTTTTCAATTGGCATCTCTTCCCCTGTTTTCAGTTACAGGTGGGGACTGGATTAGGTGTGAGCAGTGCAGGAGGTGGGCTCATGATTTGTGCTCCAATTCGACTGAGAATACCTTTATTTGTGACCTATGTAACCATTAGAATTGTGCAGTAGCAGAGTGTGAGAGTTCCCACATCAAAGTTACACTGAATTATTTCAGTTATTGTTATTACATGTTATATCCCTATGTTATTTAAGTTATATTCTAATGAATATAATTTATTTATTAATTAAAAACAACTTTTGAAAACATTTTGCACCTGAATGTAATTTTAAAGATTGCTGGGATTTAAAATATTGTATTATTCAAGTAATACATTATGTGCAATTGCACTACATATTAAAAAGGAAAAGGAACAACAAAGAAAATGAAAGTGCAAGTGAGTTAAAAAGAGACTTTTAAGTATTACCTACTAAAGAATTTCTAAATGAAAAGGATTAAATGTATTTTAACACAGTAATAATTGCCATTTGATATTATGGGGTATTTTGTGTAGCTCAGTGACAAAAAAAAATCTAAATTGAATCCGTTTTAAATTCGGGCTGTAACAACAACATGTTGAAAAAGTCAATTGGTGTAAATACTTTCTGAAGGCATATTATGGTCTTTTACAAAATAGGGATATCTTCTGTATACCAACCCTACCTTGTCACAACACAACTGATTGGCTCAAACACATAAAGAATGAAAGAAATTAACTTTTAACAAGGCACACCTGTTAATTGAAATGCATTCCAGGTGACTACTCGTGAAGCTGGTTGAGAGAATTCCAAGAGTGTGTAAAGCAAGTCAAAGAAAGGGTGGCTATATATTTAGATTTTTTTGGGGGGGGTTACTACATGATTCCATGTGTTATTTCATTGTTTATGTTTTCACTATTATTCTACAATGTAGAAAATAGTAAAAATAAAGAAAAATGTTTATTGTGTCCAAATGTTTGACTGGTACTATATATATCTGTCTCTCTGTCTTGGAGCGTAAAGACTTTCTCTGTCTTGGAGGGTAAAGTCCCGAAATGGCGCCCTATTCCCTATATAGTGCACTAAAGTTGAGGTAGGCCATGGAATACCGTGCCATCTAGGACGTACACTTGTTTAAGATGGATGGAAGCGTATATTATTCAGTGTGTTCATATTTTAGGGCTGAGCTGCATATCTGATTCACTGCTGTCATTTTTCTTCCCATGGATTTCTTAGTCACACCACTCCACATAGTGATTTCTCTGGTATACTGTAGATATTGACCGGTTTCAGTTTGAATGAGAAGTATATTTCACACGCTAAGGCCCCTCGTCTCCAAAGAACATAATTATAATGTCAATAATAATCATAAAGATGAATAATGCAGAGGTTGTCACTATGATACAATTTTTGTGTCCCAAATGCCACCCTATTCCTTTTATGGTGCACTAGGGGCCCAAAGGGCTCCGGTCAAAAGTATTGCACTATATAGGTAATAGGGTGCCATTTGGGACGAACACTGGAAAAACCGTAGGCCATGCAGATGGTTGATTGAGGAAGAAACACTGTTTCTCTGCCATGGAAAGATATATATTATTTACAAGTGTGTGAAGCAGGAAGAAATAGATTTTGCAATACAGAACTCAAAGAGAATTATAGATAGCTAGCTGGACCACTATGATTTGCCCCCTACTCTACTTTATTTCTATTGCTGATGTTCCCCACGGTTTTAGGAAGGAAATTTAAAGGCGGGTGAATAGTGTGTAGGGTAATTCTAAACTTTGTAAAGAGACACCACACAATGGTTATGTAAACACTTCTGTGCAGACAAACTTTTCAAAAACATGTTGTATCGCAACCGTTGTGTCAAATGCGTTGTTCATCAGTTGTACAACCTGTGTGTTTTGGGAGAGAGATAGAAAGGAAGACACACTCCCTACAGACTCCCTATAATAACAGCACAACACGACACATAAACTACACGCATCAGAGAGTGCCTTTTATTAAAATATTATTTTTATGTCTGCATGCTTCGGGGGCATGGAAATGAGAGCCCTACATTCAACCCATCAATACGGCAGCAGCGTAACAACGATGTATTTCTTTTTTAGATCCCCAATCAGATTTGGTTGCTGCTCCCTGCGGGCACTTATACCAGTCAGCCACAAAGGAGTGGTCCCTGCCAGGCTGACAAACACTACAATCCCTCAGAGAGAGAGAGAGAGAGGGGGGGTATAGAGAGAGAGGGGGGGGGGGGTAGGAGGATAAAGAGAAGTCTGAGAGAGACACTAATATTATTTCTCACGCTAATATTACAGTCCCTTTTTTAAAAACAAAAAAAAGAGAGAAAAAACAAGAGAGGAGAGAAGGGTAAGGTGAGACATTTTTTACATTCAGCATCTCCCGTCAAGGGAAATATAGTTGTATTTCTAACAAAGATATCTACATATATTTCAGGATGTTGTGTATCCCTGGAAATAATCAGAATTCATGTATTACAGTTCCAAAAAAAACATGGTCTATTGGCACAACTGGGGTAAGTTAAGCCGTGAGACTGGGTAAGTTAAGCATCATTAAACCTCTAATGCAATAAATTAATTTGACTTGGTGAAAAGTGTTTTTTTGGGGCCTGACTTACTACCACATTTCCCATGTGGTTTCTTCCTTCACAGACTACATGAAATGATTCCCCTTTCCTAAATATTTGGTGAAATTATACATTTGTGTATGATTTCCTAGAAACAAGGGTGGCTCAACTTAACCCTTAGGTTCAACTTAACCAACTCTCCCCTAATTCTTTGTAATGATTTTTTTTAAAGCCATTGTCACACCTGCAGGTAATTCCATTATGGTTCTGAAATTAAAATGAAGGATTCATGAAGGCAGCATACAGAAAGAGACTGCTATTATTTCCTCTAATATTCAGATATTATACCTGCTGATATTGGCACATTTTGTAGAATTTTTGTTTTTTTACAAGGATTTATTCATATCTCCATCCCTGAATTAAAGTGTTCAGCAAGCATGTAGTCAACAAAACAACAACAATCTCAACATAAAGGTATGATCCTCCGTCTCCAGAATTGTCAAGATTCCACATCCCCAACACTAAATCAACACTGCAGGATAACGCCTCATTAAAATTACTTATTTTGTAAATAAACGATATATACCAAAGTATCTGGACACCCGATCAAATTAGTGGATTTGGCTATTTCAGCCACACCCGTTGCTGAAAGGTGTACATATACAAACATTGGCAGTAGAATGGCCTTACTGAAAAGCTCAGTGACTTTCAACGTGGCACCGTCATAAAATGCTACACAAAGCTTGTCGCCATTGGACTCTGGAGCAGTGGAAACGCGTTCTCTGGAGGGATAAATCCAGGGGCACAACTTTCACTGGGGGGGAACATCCCCTCCCACTTTCTGAAATTGCATTTTTGTCCCCCCCTGTCGTATCATTGGAATGTGATAGAAAACGAGGCTACGGTGTGCTTTAGGACCATGCGGAACCCTCCAAGTGGTCGGGTAGGTTGTTTGGAGGGTTGATCCAACTGGATAAAATGTTTTTTTATCTGCCCTCCTCTTCTAAAACCAAAGTTTCACCCCTGGATGAATCACGCTTCACCATCTGTCAGGCCGACAGACTAATCTGGGTTTGGTGGATGCCTGGAGAACGCTACCTGCCCCAATGCATAGTGCCAACTGTAACGTTTGGTGGAGGAGGAATTTCATGGTCCGGGCTAGGCCCCTTAGTTCCACGGGAAGGACATGTTAGTGCTACAGCATAGAATGGCATTCTAGACAATTCTGTGCTTCCAACATTGTGGCAACAGTTTGGGGTAGGTCCTTCCTGTTTCAGCATGACAAACTGAACAAGTTCCACAGACATGTTACTAACAGAAATCGAATAATGTGTCCCTGAACAAAGGGGGGAGGGGGGGTCAAAATCAAAAGTAACAGTCATTATCTGGTGGGGCCACCAGCTGCAGTGCATCTCCTCATGGAGATGCACCAGATTTGCCAGTTCTTTCTGTGAGACGTTACCCCCTTTTCCACCAAGGTACCTGCAAGTTTCCGGACATTTCTGAGGGGAATGGCCCTAGCCCTCACCCTCTGATCCAAACAGGTCCCAGACGTGCTCAATGGGATTGAGATCCGGGCTCTTCGCTGGCCATGGCAGAATACTGACATTCCTGTCTTGCAGGAAATCACGCACAGAATGAGCAGTATGGCTGGTGACATTGTCATGCTGAGGGTCATGTCAGGATGAGCATGCAGGAAAGGAGGGAGGAGGATGTCTTCCCTGAAACACACAGTGTTGAGATTGCCTGTAATGACAAGCTCAGTCGGATGATGCTGTGATGCCGCCCCAGACCATGACAGAGCAACCACCTCCAAATCGATCCTGCTCCAGAGTACAGGCCTCGGTGTAACGCGAATCTAACCATCACCCCTGGTGAGACAAAACCGCGACTCGTCAGTGAAGAGCACTTTTTGCCAGTCCTGTCTGGTCCAGCGATGATGGGTTTGTGCCCATAGGCGACATTGTTGCCGGTGATGTCTGGTTAGGATCTGCCTTACAACAGGCCTACAAGCCCTCAGTCCAGCCTCTCTCAGCCTATTGTGGACAGTCTGAGCACTGATGGAGGGATTGTGCATTCCTGTGTACCTCAGGCAGTTGTTGTTGCCATCCTGTACCTGTCCCGCTGGTGTGATGTTAGGATGTTAGGATCCTGTGCAGGTGTTGTTACACGTGGTCTGCCACTGCGAGGATGATCAGCTGTCCGTCCTGTCTCCCTGTAGCGCTGTCTTAGGCGTCTCACAGTACGGACATTGCAATTTATTGCCCTGGTCACATCTGCAGTCCTCATGCCTCCTTGCAGCATGCCTAAGGCACATTCACCCAGATGAGCAGGGACCCTGGGCATCTTTCTTTTGGTGTTTTTCAGAGTCAGTAGAAAGGCCTCCTTAGTGTCCTAAGTTTTCATAACAGTGACCTTAATTTTCTACCTGTAAGCTGTTAGTGTCTTAACAACCGTTCCACAGGTGCATGTTCATTCATTGTTTATGGTTCATTGAACAAGCATTGGAAACAGTGTTTAACCTTTCTGATCTCCCCATCCCGGATCCGGGATCGTGAATACAGACTCAAGCTCATTACCATAACGCAACGTTAACTATTCATGAAAATCGCAAATGAAAGGAAATAAATATGCTAGCTCTCAAGCTTAGCCTTTTGTTAACAACACTGTCATCTCAGATTTTCAAAATATGCTTCTCAACCATTGCAAAACAAGCATTTGTGTAACAGTATTGATGGCTAACGTAGCATTTAGCATTAGCATTCAGCTGGCAACATTTACACAAAAAAACAGAAAAGCATTCAAATAAAATCATTTACCTTTGAAGAACTTCAGATGTTTTCAATGAGGAGACTCTGATAGCAAATGTTCAGTTTTTCCTGAAAGATTATTTGTTTAGGACAAATCGCTCCGTTTTCTGCGTCACGTTTAGCTATGAAAAAACCCCTGTATCCAGGATTGTGTAAATCTATCAGCAAGCTCATTAGCATAACACAACGTTAACTATTTATGAAAATCGCAAATGAAATGAAATAAATATGCCATCTCTCAAGCTTAGCCTTTTGTAAACAACACTGTCATCTCAGATTTTCAAAATATGCTTCTCAACCATAGGAAAACAATCATTTGTGTAAAAGTAGCTAGCTAGCGTTAGCATTTCGCGTTAGCATTTAGCGTTAGCATTAGCGTTAGCATCCAGCACGCAACATTAACAAAAACATAAAAGCCTTCAAATAAAATCATTTACCTTTGAAGAACTTCTGATGTTTTCAATGAGGATACTCTCAGTTAGATAGCAGATGCTCAGTTTTTCCAAAAAGATTCCTTGTGTATTAGAAATAGCTCCGTTTTATACATCACATTTGGCATACAAAAAAAATCAGAAAATTCAGTCCTCAAAACGCGAACTTTTTCCCAAATTAACTCCATAATATCGACTGAAAACATGGCAAACGTTGTTTAGAATCAGTCATCAAGGTGTTTTTCACATATCTCTTCATTGATACATCGTTCTTGGACACATGCTTTCTTCCCTGAATCAAATGGTAAAGTAGAAGCAGCTGGCAATTGCGCACCGAATTCGACGCAGGACACCAGGCGGACACTTGGAAAATGTAGTCTCTTATGGTCAATCTTCCAATGATATGCCTACAAATACGTCACAATGCTGCTAAGACCTTGGGCGAACGACAGAAAGTGTAGGCTCATTCGTTGCGCAATCACAGCCATATAAGGAGAGAATGGAAAACAGAGCTTCAGAAATTCTGCTAATTCCTGGGTGATGCATCATCTTGGTTTCGCCTGTAGAATGAGTTCTGGGGCACTTACAGACAAAATCTTTGCAGATTCTGAAACTTCAGAGTGTTTTCTTTCCAAAACTGTCAAGAATATGCATAGTCGAGCATCTTTTCGTGACAAAATATCGCGCTTAAAACGGGAACGTTTTTTATCCAAAAATGAAATAGCGCCCCTAGAGCTCTAACAGGTTAAACCCTTTACAATGAAGGTCTGTGAAGTTATTTGGATTTTTATGAATAATCTTTGAGGACAGGGTCCTGAGAAAGGGACATTTCTTTTTTTGCTGAGTTTAGTTAGTGGATTAAATAAATAACAGTCATCAGATTAATGAATATAAAGTCACAACATATTGAATCTAAAACAAAATTAGGCCTTTCTGTTTAATTCAGTCTATATGAATTGTGTAGCAGATTACGTTATACACCAATAAAGTGTAGGTAGGATTATTGTTGAGAGTGACTGTGTGTGTTTCCATTTGACCAAGATACTAGAAAGATTGCCTCCGGTGTTGCATACTGAGTAAGGGTCAGAGTGAGCAGACTCAGCGAGTATTAATTCCTAGAGCTAGGACATATTGGCCAGCCAAGGAAATTTGAGAAGATATATTTGTTGGCCAAAGCAAAACATTATATCTCTGTCTATCGTGCTTAAGAAAAACGTGAAAAGACACAGTAAATATTTATTTGTTATTGCGTGTTCTAGTAACATTGCTGGCAAAGAAACGCCGATTGGGTTGAAATTGAGACGTCATTAGTAAACCCCTGGTCTCGTATTGAAGAGGACCCTGTGTGACAGCAAGTTAACATTCCTGTACAACAACGGCTAGCTTTGCATTCAGCTTAAGCTAACTTGTTATGGCTAGGGGAAGTATTGAGTAGCTTGGATGAATAAGGTGCCCAGAGTAAACTATCTGCTACTCAGGCCCAGTTGCTAATATATGCATTAGTAGATTTGGATAGAAAACACTCTGAAGTTTCTAAAACTGTTTGAATGATGTCTGTGAGTATAACAGAACTCATATTGCAGGCAAAAACCTGAGAAAAAAATCCAACCAGGAAGTGGGAAATCTGAGGTTAGTCGTTTTTCAATTCATTGCATATCGAATACACAGTGTATGGGGTCATATTGCACTTCCTAAGGCTTCCACTAGATGTCAACAGTCTTTAGAACCTTGTTTGATGTTTCTACTGTGAAGTGGGGGTGATTGAGAGGGGAATGAATCAGAGGTCTGCCAGAGAGGCATGAGCTGACCACGCACGTTCACGTGATCGTTAGCTTGCATTCCATTGCAATTCTACAGACAAAGGAATTCTCCGGTTGGAACATTATTGAAGATTTATGTTAAAAACATCTTAAAGATTGATACTATACATCGTTTGACATGTTTCTACGGACTGTAACGGAACTTTTTGACTTTTCGTCTGCACCTAGTGATCGAGCGTCATGAATTTGGATTACTGGGCTAAACGCGCGAACAAAAGGGAGGTATTTGGACATAAATGATGGACTTTATCGAGCAAATGTAACATTTATTGTGGTACTGGGATTCCTGGGAGTGCATTCTGATGAAGATCATCAAAGGTAAGTGAATATTTATAATGCTATTTCTGATTTCTGTTGACCACACAACATGGCGGATATCTGTTTGGTTGTTTTGGTCTCTGAGCGCTGTACTCAGATTATTGCATGGTGTGCTTTTTCGGTAAAGCTTTTTTGAAATCTGACACAGTGGTTGCATTAAGGAGAATTTTATCTAAAGTTCCACGCATAACACTTGAATCTTTAATCAATGTTTATTATGAGTATTTCTGTAAATTGATGTGGCTCTGCAAAATCACCTGATGTTTTGGAACTACTGAACATAATGCATCAATGTATACAATGTATTTTTTTTATATAAATATTAACTTTATCGAACAAAACATACATGTATTGTGTAACATGAAGTCCTATGAGTGTCATCTGATGAAGATCATCAAAGGTTAGTGATTAATTTATCTCTATTTCTGCTTTTTGTGACTCCTCTCTTTGGCTGGAAAAATGACTGTTTTTCTGTGACTAGGCACTCACCTAACATAATCATTTGGTGTGTTTTCGTCATAAAGCCTTTTTGAAATCGGACACTGTGGTGGGATTAACAAGACGTGTATCTTTAAAATGGTGTAAAATACCATTTTTAAAATAGGAATTTTAATTGTGCGTTTTCTGTTTGAATTTGGCGCCCTGCACTTTCACTGGCTGTTGTCATATCGATCCCGTTAGTGGGATCTCAGCCCAAAGAGGCTAACAACAGGGTTTCGCCCTGAAAGATGGCGAAACCCTGTTGTTAGCCTCTTTGGGCTGAGATCCCACTAACGGGATCGATATGACAACAGCCAGTGAAAGTGCAGGGCGCCAAATTCAAACAGAAAACGCACAATTAAAATTCCTATTTGATGTCCCACCTCTGCTGGAATCCCTTGTGAGTTCAGCTTTCAGGGATAAGTGACCCCTTGTGGTGAAGAATCGGCAGTAATTTTATGTGGAAAAATAATCCATTGTGAGAACCAACTTCTTCTCACATTTGTAACAGCTGGTTACACTTTGAGAATATCCAACCCATCTCAACTGATAGGATATCGTTGTCTGATTCTATTTAACAAGGAAGTTAAATTGCCAAACAATTGCGCCTTCTTCACCACACTGCCTCTGTGGTTGGACCATTTCAGTTTGTCCATGATGTGTACGCTGAGGAACTTAACTTTTTCCCTTCTCCCCTACTGTCCCGTCGATGTGGATAGGGAGGTGCATCGTCTGTGGACCTATAGGGGTGGAAAGCAAATTGAAGTGGGTCTAGGGTGACAGGTAAGGTGGAGGTGATATGATCCTGACTAGTCTCTCAAAGCACTTCATGATGAAATAAGTGAGTGCCACGGGGCGACAGTCATTTGGTTCAGTTACCTTTGTATTCTTGGGTACAGGAACAATGGTGGAAATCTTCAAGCCTGTGGGGACAACAGACTGGGATAGGGAGAGATTGGTCTGCGCATGCTCTGAGGACGCGGCTGGGGATGCCGTCTGGGCCGGCAGCCTTCCGAGGGTTAACACGTTTAAATGTCTTACTCACGTCGGCCACGGAGAAGGCGAGCCCACAGTCCTTGGTAGTGGGCCATGTCGGTGGCTCTGTAGTATCCTCAAAGCAGGTCAAAGAAGGTGTTTAGTTTATCTGGGAGCAAGATGTCGGTATCCATGACATGGCTGGTTTTCGTTTTATAGCCCGTGATCATATGTAGACCCTCCACTTTATTTCTGTACTCACATGTTGCTTGTTTGATTGCATTGTGGAGGGAATAACTATACTGTTTGTATTCGGCCATATTCGCCTTTCCATGGTTAACTGCGGTGGTTCGCGCTTTCAGTTTTGCACAAATGCCGCCATCTATCCACAGTTTCTGGTTAGGGTAGGTTTTAATAGTCACAGTGGGTAAAACATCGCCTATACACTTTATAAACTCACTCACCGAATCAGCGTATATGTCGATGTGGCTTCCCGGAACATATCCCAGTCCATGTGATCAAAACAATCTTGAAACTTGGATTCTGATTGGTCAGAACAGTGTTGAATAGTTCTTAGCTTCCTGTTTGAGTTTCTTTCTATAGGAAGGGATGAGCAAAATGGAGTCATTGTCAGATTTGCCGAAAAGAGGGCGGGGGAAGGCCTTGTATGCATCGAGGTAGTTAGAGTAACAGTGGTACAGTGTTTTTCCAGTGCGAGTGCTACAGAGTGCTACAGACGATATGCTTGAATTTAGGTAGCCTTGTTCTCAAATTAGCTATGTTAGTCCCCAACTACAATAAATGCAGCCTCAGGATATATGGTTTCCAGTTAGCATAAAGTCCATTGAAGTTCCTTGATGGCCGTCGTGGTATCGGCTTGAGGGGGGGGGGCATATACACGACTGTGACAATAACGGAAGAGAATTCTCTTGGGAGATAATACGGTTATGATTTGATTATGAGGAATTCTAGGTCAGGTGAACAAAAGGAATTCAGTTCCTGTATATTTTTACAATTACACAATGAGTCGTTAATCATGAAAACCCCCGACCTTCTTCTTTTCAGAGAGGGTTTTTCCTGTCGGCGCGGCTTTATCTACTCCGACAGCAAGAGAGCCATGTTTCCGTGAAACAGAGTATGTTACAATCCTTGATGTCTCTTTGGAAAGCAACCCTTGCCCTAATTTTGTCTACCTTGTTGTCTAGAGACTGGACATTATCGAGTAATATACTCAGAAGCGGTGGGTGGTGTGTGAGCCTCTGAAGTCTGACCAGAAGACAACTATCAGAGGGGGTGGTCCCCATTCTCACGTTAATTAATTAGTGAAGCTTCACATGTAGAATGATTGATTGCAGACCTCAGCAGCGATATAAACCCAAACTATGCCATATGCAATAAAACAGCAGAAATGGTAAAATACCTTGTAAAGGTTATCTCCCGTTTAGCCCTGATGTTTGGCCACAAGCAGAGATCGACATCAGTCCAGTACCGCAGTGCACAGCAGAAGCAAGAAACGGTTGCTATGAAGGGACAGGTAGAGAGAACCGGGAAACTGATGACAAAAGCAGAAAAGGGAAAGATATTGCTAGCCTTGGAACTGCATTTGAAAACTGAATAATTAAAAGTAATGGCAAAAACGTCTTCTACAGGAACAACACGATTTAGCCAAAACTAAATACGACGAAGTCCACGCAAAACTAGATAAATCTGACGATTTACCTACAAACGGGCACAAGATTTGATAGCATGCATGCAGTTTTGATGAACAACACTCAAAGCAATAATGTTCTAGTCCAAATGCTGCAGACCAAAGACAATCAATTAATGAACACAATGACCAAGTTGGATGAAAAAATAGCGGAACTCATTGAAGTCGTTGATCAAATGATTGATGAGACAAAAAGGGAAAAATGTATCTCTCATCACAGAATCTCTTGCTCCGCACTCAAGACCTCTACCTGCAAACCATGACATATATGTGCTGTAATGATATGTTTTTTGGTTCGTAAGGACAGCGTAGCTAATAAATTGTCAGCCAACATAACGTGTAAGGTAACTTATTTGAAAAGTCATTACTTTATTACATTGAGTAGCAAGCTACCCCTTGGTCATTAGGGCAAATCTAGTCTGTGATAGGAGGGGGGGTTTTCACACCTAGCTCAACTATTAGACTATTCTATAGTGAAGCTTGAGTAGTCTATTGTTCAGCTATTGTTGTTCCAATCTTGTTCCTTTCCCTCTTCCACGTGTCATCATTCTGCACCTGAGTGGCACGCTTTTGGGCCTGCTGGCAGGATATGACAGCATCTTCGGTTGTGTGTCAAGAATTCTGCATACAGTAGCACGTTTGTATGAAGGTGTGGTTATTCGCAGGCAAATTTTTATTTAACATTTTTATTTAACCTTTATTGAACTAGGCAAGTAAGAACAAATTCTTATTTACAATGACGGCCTACCCCACCAAACCCCGACGACGCTGGGCCAATTGTGCGCCGCCCTAAGGAACTCATGCTATGGAGGTATATTTGTGTCTTTTTGTCGAGAGCAAAACGTTTTGTTATTTTCAATCAAAAGTAATTGTTCTGAGACCAACTTTTTTCTTAGAAAGGAAGTCATAGCAGACACCTACGAGAAGGACTGTGTGATGATGGCATCTCAGGTAAGCAGCACTGGGCGTTCTTCCATCCATCTTTTACATAGCTAGTAGTTAGTTCCTACGATTCAGTGTCGGTTCATAACATTCTACTATATTACATACATACATACTGTAGCACACATATGTCAGAGTCAAGGCCCGCGGGCCACATCCGGCCCGCAAGAAGGTTTTTTACGGCCCCTGGGATGATCTTGATTTATTATTAGAACCGGCCCGCAGCAAGCCGGCAGCCCGCAGATCTTTTACACGCACCAATACTACATTTCCCACAATGCAAAGGTGACGCACCGAGCAGTAGGCTGCTTCATTTCAATATTTATTGGCACAGCAGTCGTCAGCATCACAGTAAAATTAACTTTCAGATACCCATCAAAAATGGCAAAACGGAAGGTGGATACTGAGAACCGGGGGTTTCAAACAAGGTGGGAGTCGGAGTATATGTTCACGAAGGTAGCTGGAAAACCTGTGTGTCTTCTGTGTGGAGAAAGTGTGGCGGTACTGAAAGAGTATAATCTGAGACGACATTATGAAACGAAACACGCGGACAAAAACAAGAATATGGACATGGAACAAAGGCTACAAAAGGCCAGTTTTATTTTGGCAGAAGAGATCGCTAAATCAGCCCGGCCATTTACGGAGGGGGATTTCATCAAAAACTGCATGATTAAAGTTTGTGACGAAGTTTGCCCAGAAAAAAGGCAACTCTTTTTAAATGTGAGTCTGAGCAGAAACACCATTGCCGAGAGAGTAGACCAGTTGTCCATCAATCTAAAAGAGCAGCTTGTGAAAAAGGGAAAAGATTTTATTGCATATTCCTTGGCTGTGGATGAGAGCACCGACATTTCTGACATTGCCCAGTTGTCAATTTTCATCCGCGGAGTGGACTCCAACCTAAGCGTGACAGAGGAGTTTTTGGCTTTACGTCCTATGCATGGCACAACTACGGGGCATGATTTGTATGAAGAGGTGTCAAGATGTGTAAATGAGATGGAGCTGCCTTGGGAAAAACTCGTGGGTTTGACAACCGACGGAGCACCTGCGATGTGTGGACACAGGAGCGGACTGGTGGCGAAGATACGGGAAAAGATGCAAGAGGAAAACGCGACAGGTGAGCTGACAGCTTATCATTGTATCATACACCAGGAAGCGTTGTGCGGTAAAGCCTTGAAAATGGAGCATGTAATGAGCATCATCACGCGCACAGTTAACTTTATCAGAGCCAAAGGTTTGAATCACCGCCAGTTCAAGGCATTTCTGACGGAGTTAGAAACGGAGCATGGTGATTTGCCTTATCACACAGAGGTGCGATGGCTAAGCCAGGGAAAGGTGCTTCAAAGATGTTTCGAGCTTCGTGAGGAGATTTGTCTGTTCTTGGACAGCAAAGGGAAAGACACAACACAACTCCGAGACGAAATGTTTCTGTGTGAAATGGCTTTTCTGTGTGACATTACGAGTCATCTGAATGCAATAAACTTGCAGCTGCAGGGTCGGGATCGTGTCATCTCTGATATGTACAGTACAGTGAAGGCATTTAAAACCAAACTGACTCTGTGGGAGACGCAGATGCGGAAAGAAAATTTGAGCCACTTTCCCAGCTGCCAGACCATGAAAGAGAAGCTCTCTACCAGTGCGTTCCCGAGCACACAGTTGGCTGATAAAATAGGTATGCTTGCCGCTGACTTTCGACGCCGATTTGCTGACTTTGAAGCACAAAAAAGCAGGTTGGAACTGCTCGGTAACCCATTTGCTGTTGACGTGGAAAGCTCACCACCAAACCTCCAAATGGAGTTGATTGACCTCCAATGCAATGATGCACTGAGGGCAAAATATGCGGCAGTGGGTGCTGCGGAGTTCGCCCGTTTCCTCCCCGGCACAATGCCCCAGCTGCGCATCCAGGCTGCTCAAACGTTGTCTATGTTTGGCAGCACATACCTGTGTGAACAACTGTTTTCTTTGATGAACCTGAACAAAACATCACACAGAAGTCGACTTACTGCTGAACACCTCCACTCAA
This sequence comes from Oncorhynchus mykiss, assembly GCF_057628025.1. Taxonomy (NCBI): domain Eukaryota; kingdom Metazoa; phylum Chordata; class Actinopteri; order Salmoniformes; family Salmonidae; genus Oncorhynchus; species Oncorhynchus mykiss. Next base: position 32,101,289 of record NC_143028.1, on the reverse strand, counting down.
TTCTGAGGATTTCTTCAGCTCAGAGCCTTACCCCGAACATTGATGAACTTGTGGAAAAGATGGGACACCACCAAGTATCACCCTCAACCTCAAACAAGTGAACATTACTGTGCAATCACATATTTAGAGTTTTTACTCAGTTCAAGTTTAAAAGTTAAAATTTAATATTTGTTTTCACTGCATGTTACTTCTCCTTAAACAAAGTGTTGTTTTTGATTAATAGATTTTTGCACTTTATTTTTTTGTATTTCAATCCAATTATATTTTAAAAATATTTCAGTTGAGTGGATGATAGAAAATTGCTATTATTGTTTTTTCTTTGAAGTAAATTTAGCCCACTTTTGCTAAAATAGAAAATATAGTCTACTGATGGTGCCTTGAATACCGGTTTCTTTCATTTAATGTTCATGTTATGGGGATATTTATATAAAGGAAATTTGTCTTTTGTGTCTGTTGAAAATTAAAGATTACTGACAGAGCCATAAGAAAATATTGCTTTATTTATCTGATCATATTGTAATATATTTGTTAGGTTTTCAGTAGGTTCAATTAGGTTCACTAGACTATATGCGTCATTTAAAAATTTTTCAATGAACATTCGAACAGTCCGGCCCTCGTCTTGTAGCTGATTTTTTTATTTGGCCCTCCGTCCATTTGACTTTGACACCCCTGCTGTAGAATGATAAATTATGCAATTATTATTCTCAAGCTAACCAAAAGCATTTAGCTACGATTGCCTGTTCTCGCCATTTTCAGTTGAATTAATCTAATTTTCTTTCATGGCAACTCATAAGCAGGCCATGTCATATATGTTTCATAGTCGATATATAATCATATTTCATGACAGCGTAACGGTTAGCTTTTTTACAGAAGGATGAAAGAACACAATATGTCTGTCACAAAGAGTTAGGGAGTCTTTGCAGCGTGTAGATGGTGCAGGTATCGTTGCATATTTCCCATCACACAATGAACAACCACAATACCAGTCTGGTGTTAAGCTTTCAGTTCTGTATTGACGTATCCTGAAAATGACATCTGCTGCTTTCGATTGAACGGTCATATCTCAGTTATTGTTTTCATATCTTCAAAAAATAAGCTATTTTCTTTACTTTCAGAGAGTGAGCTGATCAAGGGGTCAAAGATGTAGTTATTGCCAGATGTTCATTGTCTGAGGAACAGGCAGTGGAAGCTTTATTGCTGGCAAAAGTGTCCATAACCAGAGGTAATTAAACTGTTCTGTTCTTTTTCTCTCTTCATCTCTGCCTGTCTTGTACATGGAACCTGTCTAACGTGCATTAATTAAAAAAACTTAAGATGTCAGCTGCTAATTTTCACATTTACACCACATAAACACAGCCATTTTCACTGGACTATCTATTGCTGCCAAGTCATGATTTCCCTGGGGGTTAGCCTTGCAATAACCAAGTGGTGAGACACATAGCCCTCTATATTTAAATGTTTCAGGTACACTCCGATAGGTGTCTGCGTCACCTACAGTATCTACTATTGACATTATCATCTATTGTTTGTCCTCATGTGTCTGTTTTTCAGCATAAAGTACTCTGTAGCCACTTAGTGTGGACACCAGGTGAGACCACACACACACTATAACAGTCTCTCTTCTTCACTTCATCCCTCTCTCCCTTCTCCCTAAATCTTCTAGGTTATATCAGCTGCTTTGGTGAACCCCTCCCGCATCTGAACTGGCTGACACAGAGAGCACAGCATGTTCATAGGTGAGAGGTCACTTGGTCGGGTCAACAAAGTATTATTAAAGAGATGCTTAACTTTGAAATACAGACAGAGATGTAGTAGTCCCAGAGTTAATGATCCAAGGTCAGTTTTGCATTTCACCTCCTGATGATTATGATGACTGACCATGTTAGAATAAAAAAAACAAGGCTTAATCATGCTCTCTCTCTATCTATCTGTCTCTCGTCTGCAGGTATGTTTTGATGTGAGAGAGGAAGCCAGTCCCGTCATCGCCACCTCACCCGCTCTTAAGGTAACCTTCGGGCCAACTGGGGAACCAAAGCTGGTTAGGAGACACCGCAATTGTGATGAACTGAGAGAATATTAGGGTAGCACTGTAATTCATTAATCATATGCTGTCTGCCACTGTTCTTACCTCTTTACCTTTCTGTCTTCTACATCTCTCCCCCCACTTTCTTTCTTCCTCGTTTTATTTATAATATAATATTACACTTATCATAATTACAATTTATGTATTTATAACACCTGGATAATGAACTTCTTTCAAGGAAGCGCTTCACATTCTCCACTGGTTGAAATTAAGTATCTCATTGAAATACTATCCTGTGTCCTCAAATGAATGCAGATGAAGGGAGTTAGATATGCATAGTTTTTTTCTGTGTATATGAATTACAAGTCAGACTTGACTTAAATCATGATTATTGTCTATTGCATAGTTACAATGTGTAATCATTGATGTCTCAGGAGCAGAAGGGGTAAACACTGTTGAAGTGTAGAATTGTAATACATACCTGCAGACACAGCATCATTCAAATAATGGAGATTGATATGAAAAAAATAAAAATAAAAAGAATGTGTAAGAGATTCATACCTGAACCGCACCTATATTTGCCAAGGAAGAGTACATAATCAGTGAATATATTCAATGTACATGCTACAATGTGGAAATCTCATATGTGGTAATAACTACAGTACATGTATATAGGACAATAATGTTATTATATTCTACTCTATCCATAGGCTTCATTAATTCCATTCAGACTTGAAGTTGATACAACAACTATGATAGCTGAGGTTGATAGATAGGTTCTGAACTAATATTCATACCAAACGTTTTGGGGTCCATACACAGATTGGCTACACACTGCAGCTAGCTACACATCCATAGGCATAGTTATTTTTATCCTCCACTACACAATAAGCAACTAAATAGTTAGCTAGCTATGTTACTTCAGCTGCGTTGCAAGGCAAGCTTATACAATTGTACATTCAATTTGCAGTAAATGCAAATGCAGTAAATGCTTTAGCTAGCCAATTCCACTCAAACTCCAATGAGTCGATCTGTTTAAACCATGAACACAAATGACACATCACGCCGTTGCAAACAATCAGTCCACTTTGTGGGGAATATGACCACAAAACGCAACTCAGAGGCCATACCTGGAAACCGTACTAGAGGACCGCTTAGCCTGTGATGCGCTTATTGATTCGGGTTCTACATTATTGCTCATCTCCCAAACATTGTTCCATGATCTCAAAAGGGCTTTGAACCCAGCTAAACAGTGGTTTAACACAGAACGATGCAACACTAAACTTTGAGGTTTCACTCAGACTACCTCGCCTCTCACAATGCGACTCATGCTGAAACTACACTTCCAAGACGTACTGCTTGTTTACCCTGTGTATGTTACTGAACATCTGCTACTCGGAGCGAACTTGATGGATCGTTTGGTCCCACTGATGGATTGGAAAAACAACCAATTGTGGCCACAGGTAACTGTGCCGTTCCACTGACCACACTGTCTTCTCCTAACGCTGGCATCCACAAGGAGTATCTGTCCAAAGTAACCCTTGGGAGAAAGACGTTCGACACTTCTTTGTGCAGAATCTGACTCAAGCAGATATTACAATATCGCGTCACATTCAATCAGCAAACCTGATTGACCATTATTTTCATGATTTAGAGCCAGCAGTCTCTGTGAGTGAGCAACTTCCCTCCTCCTTGGAGTCATATGATACTGTAGCTAAGATAAACTTCTCTTGTCCTTCGGACACTTCCGCAAGAACGGTTGCCAAACGCGGACGTTGTGGTGACTGGCAGGCCACGACAGCCGCTGAGCGTTTTGTAGCACAAACACCAGGAGATTTGGTTGAGAGATTATAGCCAATCTACTAACAATGTGGCAGCTGACAACTCGTTCAAAGGGCCCAACCTTTTTGTTTGTGCTTTGGACACCAACTGCTGGTGGGGGGGGGTCCTGAGACACAACGGGGGGGGGAATACTAGCCCAGACCCACGATGAGCCTCGTCGAGGACAGTGGGGGGGTCGAGACTACGTGCCACCCGATAAGGAAACAAATCAAGTCGTATACTTCCCCACGAGAACAGAGAGCCCTCGATGGGGATAACCTTACATCTGAGAATATATCTGAGAATACATCTGAGATATCGCTGCAATGTACCACACTGTTCGTAAAAGAAGTCCAGTGGACATTCCACCTCCTTAAACAAATGGTAACAATAATCATTCCATGCTACGTGTAGTCTCAACATTTCAGAATAAATTGGTAGGATAGCTGGTCCCCTTGGGTACCACTACCAATGCCAGCAACAGTCAGTCCAACCACAATCAGAAAGAAGGTTAGAGACCTAACAATTCGAATTGTCATTGATAGTGGAGGTAGTAGTCACTCATGTTGCAACACATGGAAGGGAATCTCTAAAAAACTATTCTGATGGTTAACACACTTGCCGCTAATAAATAGAAACCTCAAAGTAATTTGAAGTCATGAACCATGATCACACATTTACCCTTGATTCTACAGCTACATTAACACCTGTTGAATCTATGGGGGCGCTATTTCATTATTGGATAAAAAAAACGTGCCCGTTTTAAGCGCAATATTTTGTCACGAAAAGATGCTCGACTATGCATATAATTGACAGCTTTGGAAAGAAAACAGTCTGACGTTTCCAAAACTGCAAAGATATTATCTGTGAGTGCCACAGAACTCATGCTACAGGCGAAACCAAGATGAAACTTCAAACAGGAAATGAGCAGAATTTCTGAAGCTCTGTTTTCCATTGTCTCCTTATATGGCTGTGAATGCACCACGAACGAGCCTGCCCTTTCTGTCGTTTCTTCAAGATGTCTGCAGCATTGTGACGTATTTGTAGGCATATCATTGGAAGATTGGCCATACGAGACTACATTTTCCAGGGGTCCGCCCGGTGTCCTTTGTCTAAATTGGTGCGTAATCTTCAGGTGCAGGCATTTTCTCCTGGGATTCAGGAGAGAAAGCACACTTCCACGAACGATATATCATCGAAGAGATATGTGAAAAACACCTTGAGGATTGGTTCTAAACAACGTTTGCCATGTTTCAGTCGATATTATGGAGTTAATTTGTTTTGATGACTGGATTTTAGTTTTTTTTGGTAGCCAAACGTGACGCACCAAACGGAGCGATTTCTCCTAAACAAATAATCTTTCAGGAAAAACTGAACATTTGCTATCTAACAGAGTCTCCTCATTGAAAACATCTGAAGTTCTTCAAAGGTAAATGATTTTATTTTAATGCTTTTCTGGTTTTTGTGAAAATGTTGCCTGCTGAATGCTAACGCTAAATACTACGCTAGCTAGCTACTGTTACACAAATTATTGTTTTCCTATGGTTGAGAAGCATATTTTGAAAATCTGAGATGACAGTGTTGTTAACAAAAGGCTAAGCTTGTGAGCTAGCATATTTATTTCATTTCATTTGCGATTTTCATGAATAGTTAACGTTGCGTTATGGTAATGAGCTTGAGGCTGTATTCACGATCCCGGATCCGGGATGGCTAAGTGCAAGAGGTAATCACCAGTTTCCCTCCAGAGGTCCATAGGTAATCCTTGTAGACAGTCAGAAGCTAGTGCCTTACAGCTGTAGACTTATCATGTAGTTATCAACTTAGGATAGTGCCCTAAGCAAGATCGCCCTAGATATGACATTAGACAAAATGCTATGATAGAGTGATTTAGCCAAGACCGTGGACATATATAGTCCAATTAGATTGTGACAGTGTGGTAACTATATAACGTATATATATATTTATATACATATATATATATGTATATATATATTTATATATATATATATTTATTTTATTCATTTTTGTTTAATTAGCTTTGATACTTAGGAAGTGATAGAGCCATAAACAAGTTCCCCATACAACCACCAGTTAGTGCCACAACTCCGCTCATTTGGGGAAGAAATGTAATGATGTATTGCCTGACTGTTGTATGTTATTAATGTCTGCCTAAGTTACTGCCTAGATCCACCAGCCTGAACAACCGGACGATGGGTCTGGAACAACTATCCACAACCAGGACATCCCCTGGCCATTCTTGTGGTGGTATGCAGCTTGCAGAAATCCTACCAGGGTAAACCACCAGAGAGGGACTGCTACGATGATCCACAAACCAGGACATCCTTTGTCATTTTTGCAGAATTTGCAGAATACTTTCAAGATTGAACCCACCTGAGGGGGCCTGTCATGACTGTCCTGTGAGGATCACAGTTGGTCAGATCAGCTTGACAATAACCATACCTTCTCTCACCCGCAGAGGGGTGGAGGGAACTGGTGTGAGGGTTTTGACACCTCCACACCTGGTCATAAATTAAACAGGAGAGGACTCTCTCTCTACCCTTTAGTATCAACCAAAGGAATATCTTTGTTTCACAGACTGTTCCCGCTGAAAACTCTAACATGGTCAAATGTGGATAGTGGAGCAATATTTCTAACATAACAATGTGAGGAACGGTCAGTGGGGAGCTATGGAAAACAAATATAATATTGATTTTCATTTTGTGATGTCATTAAAAACTGTATGGACGAAATACTGTAACTGGGAAAGTATATACCCTTTATCTGTCAAGTTTCCATCCAATACATTGTGTATATAGTATGAAATGTGATGAAAGCATTTCTGTTAAGATAGTGATGTGATTTTAGGAGGTATAAAATAATCTCCTATGAACTGTGCAAATGTAAGTAGCCACGCCCTGAGTGAGGTTGGAGAGTATGTCAACTAAATTAACAATAGACCAGAAAAGCATGGAGCGGTCGCCACACGTCTGAAATGGTTGGAACTTTGAACCTCAACACGAAGTGAAGAAAATTAACTCACTGACCAGACCAGGACATTGCCAGTCTGGAGCTGCGAGTGGGAAGTGCTTTGGAACTTTGACTATCTTCCCGAGGTGGAGAGAGGAGAACTCCCATCTCAGATGACCACTGGTACAGCTACGTAGCTGTTCTGAGGAATGAACACCCCATGGAGACCGGACAACTAAGAAGGACATAGTGACCTCTGGTGGACCATCAGAGCATGTACAAGTGGGCCACTGAAATGCCCAACAAAACCCTTTCCAAGAAGGCTTGGTTCAGAACAGAGATAAACAATGAACGAAGGCATTTCACACATAAATACATTATGATTTCTTACTCCAAACGAGTGGCGATTTGTGTGCAAAGTATGTGATTAATGGGAGAATAGCTATAGAATGTATAGAATGTCTCTCTCTCTCTCTGAATAATGAGCACGGTTTTGGTTTTTGCAGATGGAAGGAGAAGACGACATTCAGAATGATGCATATGATAAGAGGTAATGATTAACAGTCATCTTGACTGTTTATCGATGAAATAGATATATACAGTGCCTTGCGAAAGTATTCGGCCCCCTTGAACTTTGCGACCTTTTGCCACATTTCAGGCTTCAAACATAAAGATATAAAACTGTATTTTTTTGTGAAGAATCAACAACAAGTGGGACACAATCATGAAGTGGAACGACATTTATTGGATATTTCAAACTTTTTTAACAAATCAAAAACTGAAAAATTGGGCGTGCAAAATTATTCAGCCCCTTTACTTTCAGTGCAGCAAACTCTCTCCAGAAGTTCAGTGAGGATCTCTGAATGATCCAATGTTGACCTAAATGACTAATGATGATAAATACAATCCACCTGTGTGTAATCAAGTCTCCGTATAAATGCACCTGCACTGTGATAGTCTCAGAGGTCCGTTAAAAGCGCAGAGAGCATCATGAAGAACAAGGAACACACCAGGCAGGTCCAAGATACTGTTGTGAAGAAGTTTAAAGCCGGATTTGGATACAAAAAGATTTCCCAAGCTTTAAACATCCCAAGGAGCACTGTGCAAGCGATAATATTGAAATGGAAGGAGTATCAGACCACTGCAAATCTACCAAGACCTGGCCGTCCCTCTAAACTTTCAGCTCATACAAGGAGAAGACTGATCAGAGATGCAGCCAAGAGGCCCATGGTCACTCTGGATGAACTGCAGAGATCTACAGCTGAGGTGGGAGACTCTGTCCATAGGACAACAATCAGTCATATATTGCACAAATCTGGCCTTTATGGAAGAGTGGCAAGAAGAAAGCCATTTCTTAAAGATATCCATAAAGAGTGTCTTTTAAAGTTTGCCACAAGCCACCTGGGAGACACACCAAACATGTGGAAGAAGGTGCTCTGGTCAGATGAAACCAAAATTGAACTTTTTGGCAACAATGCAAAACGTTATGTTTGGCGTAAAAGCAACACAGTTGAACACACCATCCCCACTGTCAAACATGGTGGTGGCAGCATCATGGTTTGGGCCTGCTTTTCTTCAGCAGGGACAGGGAAGATGGTTAAAATTGATGGGAAGATGGATGGAGCCAAATACAGGACCATTCTGGAAGAAAACCTGATGGAGACCTGAGACTGGGACGGAGATTTGTCTTCCAACAAGACAATGATCCAAAACATAAAGCAAAATCTACAATGGAATGGTTCAAAAATAAACATATCCAGGTGTTAGAATGGCCAAGTCAAAGTCCAGACCTGAATCCAATCGAGAATCTGTGGAAAGAACTGAAAACTGCTGTTCACAAATGAGCTGTTTTGCAAGGAGGAATGGGAAAAAATTTCAGTCTCTCGATGTTCAAAACTGATAGAGACATACCCCAAGCGACTTACAGCTGTAATCGCAGCAAAAGGTGGCGCTACAAAGTATTAACTTAAGGGGCTGAATAATTTTGCACGCCCAATTTTTCAGTTTTTGATTTGTTAAAAAAGTTTGAAATATCCAATAAATGTCGTTCCACTTCATGATTGTGTCCCACTTGTTGTTGATTCTTCACAAAAAAATACAGTTTTATATATTTATGTTTGAAGCCTGAAATGTGGCACAAGGTTGCAAAGTTCAAGGGGGCCGAATACTTTCGCAATGCACTGTACCTTAAATAGTTTATTTCAGGAGATGGTAACTCTTTAAACAACGTCTTCCGTGGTGCCCCACATCCTAATGAGTTAATTGTCACATTATTAATTTAATTGGGTAACAATTAAATATAGTTAGTGGATTAAATAAATAACAGTCATCAAATTAATGAAGGTAAAGTCACGACATATTGAAGGGGTTTGATTAATCACACCTCTAGCGTATTTTGCACCAGCTGAAAGTTTGGTCATGTAGTGTACCACCACTCATGTGAACCTTTCGAAACAAACAAGTAGACTATACAAACATGCAACATAGAAAATTCAAGAACCTGAATGCTTGTTTATTTTCACACAGTGAAAATAATGACCGTATCAGAAGATGGGCTGGTAGTTAGCACATCCAGAATAACCCACGGAGGTGTTTACTCATTCACGTTCCCCCCTCACATGGGAAACACAGACCTGCGAAACATCTGGTTCCACCATAACACAGAGCAAAGTGAAAACCAAAACAGCACAGCTTTAAATAAAGGTTAAATAAAAAATGTAAGCTTCTCAAAGACCTGGGTGCAATACTATAATGACTTACTTGCCTGGCACAATGGAACCATTAGAATTGTCATAAGAGTGCAAACCCATCTGGAACTGCAGGAAAACTAGAGAAAATGCTCAAAGTATTTGAACGACTTCAAATAGTGTTTGAACCCAGGTCTGGAGCCAAGTGAATACCACAGCTTCTCACAGTGCCACCATTCTGTCAGCAGGGAACACACAGGAATGAACACATAGAAATGAGAAAGGGAGGCAGGGAAGGAGATGACAGTCACAGGGCACCAGGTTCAACAAAGACAAAGAGAGAAGGAGAAAGAGAGGGCAGACATATTGTATTTTTTATGTGTGCTAGAATTGGGCCATGGCATTTTTGGCATTTGTGTCACAGTCTTTTGAAAAATGCATCAAAGCCACTGGAAAAAGCAGGAGAGACCGGGACTCTGGGCATACGGGTAGCCAAAACATAGGACAAGGATTTGAGGCTAGGCTACTCCGGCTGCCTTCCTCCCTACTCACACAGGTGGCTTTGAAATAAAATGTCACATCTTATGAAAATAAAAACTGTCTGAAATTACGGAAATATGGACCTGTTTTTCTTCTTTTATCTGTCCACCTTATGTAGCCCTGCCCACTTGACCTAGTTTCTTTTCTACTTCTGGCCCATTCTCAAACAAGTAAACCCATCGTTAAATATGAATTACATTTGTTAAAACTTATATAAAGAGCACAGAATTTGATAGGTTAATTCTATGTTAAGGAAAATGATTGCAAAACATTTTCCCTTGGTATAGGCACTTGGAAGCCAACGTTAGCATAATTAGCATTATCATAGACTTAACATGGCGGGGGACATACACACCTGATCTCGCACTTTTCTCTCACTCGCTCTTTCTCTCTTCTCTTCTTCTTCTCTCAGCTCTCTCTCTATTGTCGAGAACTGTTTTATAATTGAATATGTTTCTTGTTTGTCTATCCTTTTTATGTACTTGTCTACATGTTTATATATGTTTACAACAAGCAAGGGGAAGATATCAGAATAGGGACATTGGGGAATAATAACATATTGTACGGGATACATTTGTACTGTAGTGAAGCCATCTCTATAGTAATGCAAGGTCTCTTTCATGATCATGTGAAACATCAATTGCTATGGAAATGTTACACACAGACACTCAACTATGCAAATTTCCGGAGTCGTTATTTATTTGGACAGCACACATTCTAGTCTTACTCTTATACAGACATCGTACTGACTATCACTAAATCACATCCAATATCATACACATCAACCTACTCAGATTTACTACACACATAATATATTGTCTCAATTTTCTAACATCTGTGGCATTGGCTCACAGGCAAATAGGCAAGGGAATAAAACAAATATTGCTAGAACCTATTTCTTGAATACTAAATATCAGACATTTGAAAGCTCTAGTTTAACCTTCATAATACCTCTGATGGCAGTAAATTTACAAGCACTAATTATGGTCAATTTAGACTGAGAATAGTATCTAGTTATGGTAAGGGGTGAAATAAGTATAGCCAGCTACAATTGTAACGGTTTAGCAGATTATAAAAAAAGAACATGTCTTTACATGGCTAAAAGAAAGGGAATATAACATCTACTGTTTACAAGAAACTCACTCTACATCTTTAGATGAAAAAGGAATGGGGTGGTGAAATAATTTTCTGTCATGGACAAAGGAACTCAAAAGGTGTGATGAATGTGCAAATAGTCAGGACTGATTTGCAAGGAAGGTGGATCTTTTTGAATATGAAAGTGGATGAAAAAGAGATTTGGCTCATTAATCTATATGGTCCAAATCAGGATGAGCCATACTTCTTCGAGAATATTTATACCAATTTATTGAACTTACAGGCAACAAATGATCAAATCTTTATGGTAGGAAAACTATAACACAGTGTTAAGTACCTCAATGGAGATCAATCTACAAACTATCATCACCGTGTCCTTAAGGAAATCACAAATATTATGGACACATTAGAAATAGTGGATATTGGGAGACTAAAAAACCCCGACCTAGTGAGATATACACAGAGGAGACGATCAAGCGAGTCCTCTTGAATACTTTCTTGTCTCTTTCTCTCTTGCATCAAAGGTAAAAAAAAAAGTTTTAATAGGAGACAGAATGTGATCAGATCATCATCTAATTGGTCTTCAAATAACTTTCCACGTGGATGGGGATATTGGAAATGTAATCAAAGTTTACTGGAGGACTTATTTTTACTATGAAAAAATATTTTTTCCAGGATAATATAGGTTCAGAAAATCCCCTTATTGTTTGGGATACCTTTAAATGTACCTTCAGTGGTCATTCAATTCAATATTTATAAAACATAAAAAATAAAGAGGTTTCTGGCTAAAGAGACAAGACTAAGAAGGGAAATACATGAAAAATACTAGTACAGGTAGATAGCAATAAAAATGATACTATATGTTAGAGGAAAAACAAAAAGAACTTGAGGAACTTAATCAAGAATCTAATGTAAACTATTACAAAAATAAAGCAAACTGAATGGAATATGGAGAAAAATGCACAAGACTCTTCCTGAAACTCCAATACATGAACACTAACAAAAATAATTTGCAGAAACTTGTTACTGAATATGGAGTCATCTATGATTCTCCAAAATATGTTTTAAAATAGGAAGCTAAATATTTTAGGCAGATCTTCTCTTTTCCGCCTCATCCTCTTCCACTGAATGAAGATTACAGTAAGGAATTCTTTCCAAATAATATCAAAAATAGAAAATTAACAAATGTACTGAAAGATCAGTGCAGAGGCCAAATTACAGAGGTGTAACTTTTTGAGGCTATTAAATAATTTCAGGAAAAAAACCCAGGGCTTGATGGCATACTGGTAGAGGTATATAAAGCCTTTTTGATATACTAAAATCTCCATTGTTAGATTGTTTTAACTATGTCACGTTCTGACCTTAGTTCCTTTTTTATGTCTTTATTTAGGTTGGTCAGGGCATGAGTTGGGGTGGGCATTCTATGTTGTTTTTCTATGTTTTGTTCTGTTATATTTCTATGTGTTTGGCCTAGTATCTTTCTCAATCAGAGGCAGGAGTCAGTCGTCTCTGATTGGGAGCCATATTTAGGTAGCCTGTTTTCTATTGTGTTTTGTGGGTGGTTGTATCCTGTGTTAGTGTTTTCACCATACGGGACAGTTTCGGTTGTTAGTTTGTACTTTTGTTATTTTGTTCAGTGTTCTGTTGATTTTATTAAATATATCATTATGGACACTTACCACGCTGAACATTGGTCTGATCCTTGCTACTCCTCCTCTGAAAACGAATCCTGTAGAAATGTTAGTCTGTGAGGTACTCAGCAAGAAGGTCTGATTTCTCTATTATTAAAACAAGACCCAGATTGCAAATATAAAGATCCAATCTATCTAAAAAAAAAACTGGAGGCTCCTTACCTTTCAATGTTGTGATGCAAAAATACTAGCGAATGCATAGCACTCAGAATTAAAATGGTTTTACCAGGTATTGTTCATCCTGATCAGACAGGATTTTTACATGGACCATACTTTGGAGATAATATACTGACAACTACTAGAAATAATAGAACATCATGAAACATCTAAGAAGCCAGGCCTGGTATTTATAGCAGATTTTGAAAAGGCATTTGATAAAGTAAGACTGAATTTTATTTATAAATGCCTGGATTTTTTTCAATTTCGGTGATTCTCTTCTAAAATGGGTAACAAATAATGTCTAGCAATGCCATGTGTAAAATAGTAAATAACGGCTACTTCTCAGAGAGTTTTGAATTGTCAAGAAGAGTTAAACAGGTGTGTCCGCTGTCACGTTATCTATTCATTATGGCCATTGAAATGCAAGCTATTAATTTCAGACCCCATAACAACATTAGAGGATCAGAAATCCAAGGCTTAAAAACAAAGGTGTCTGTGGGGCAAAAAAGTGGGGCAAAAAAGTATTTAGTCAGCCACCAATTGTGCAAGTTCTCCCACTTAAAAAGATGAGAGAGGCCTGTATTTTCATCATAGGTACACTTCAACTATGGCAGACAAAATGAGAAAAAAAATCCAGAAAATCACATTGTAGGATTTTTAATTAATTTATTTGCAAATTATAGTGGAAAATAAGTATTTGGTCAATAACAAAAGTTTCTCAATACTTTGTTATATACCTTTTGTTGGCAATGACAGAGGTCAAACATTTTCTGTAAGTCTTCACAAGGTTTTCACACACTGTTGCTGGTATTTTGGCCCATTCCTCCATGCAGATCTCCTCTAGAGCAGTGATGTTTTGGGGCTGTTGCTGGGCAACACGGACTTTCAACTCCCTCCAAAGATTTTCTATGTGGTTGAGATCTGGAGACTGGCTAGGCCACTCCAGGACCTTGAAATGCTTCTTACGAAGCCACTCCTTCATAGCCCGGGCGGTGTGTTTGGGAACATTGTCATGCTGAAAGACCCAGCCACGTTTCATCTTCAATTCCCTTGATGATAGGAGGTTTTCACTCAAAATCCCACGATACATGGCCCCATTCATTCTTTCCTTTACACAGATCAGTCGTCCTGGTCCCTTTGCAGAAAAACAGCCCCAAAGCATGATATTTCCACCCCCATGCTTCACAGTAGGTATGGTGTTCTTTGGATGCAACTCAGCATTCTTTGTCCTCCAAACACAACGAGTTGAGTTTTTACCAAAAAGTTATATTTTGGTTTCATCTGACCATATGACATTCTCCCAATCTTCTTCTGCATCATCCAAATGCTCTCTAGCAAACTTCAGACGGGTCTGGACATGTACTGGCTTAAGCAGGGGGACACGTCTGGCACTGCAGGATTTGAGTCCCTGGCGGCGTAGTGTGTCACTGATGGTAGGCTTTGTTACTTTGGTCCCAGCTCTCTGCAGATCATTCACTAGGTCCCCCTGTGTGGTTCTGGGATTTTTGCTCACCGTTCTTGTGATCATTTTGACCCCACGGGGTGAGATCTTGCGTGGAGCCCCAGATCGAGGGAGATTATCAGTGGTCTTGTATGTCTTCCATTTCCTAATAATTGCTCCCACAGTTGATTTCTTCAAACCAAGCTGCTTACCTATTGCAGATTCAGTCTTCCCAGCCTGGTGCAGGTCTACAATTTTGTTTCTGGAGTCCTTTGACAGCTCTTTGGTCTTGTCCATAGTGGAGTTTGGAGTGTGACTGTTTGAGGTTGTGGACAGGTGTCTTTTATACTGATAACAAGTTCAAACAGGTGCCATTAATACAGGTAACGAGTGGAGGACAGAGGAGCCTCTTAAAGAAGAAGTTACAGGTCTGTGAGAGCCAGAAATCTTGCTTGTTTGTAAGTCCGCAAGCTACGTCCCTGCAATGTCTCATCAAAGTTCTAGACAACTTTTCTGTACTCTCTGGACTAAAACCTAGTTTTGATAAGTGTACAATACTACCTATTGGATCTTTAAAAAAAATATCATTTACATTACCCTGCAGTTTAACTATAAAATTGGCTGATGGTAGAGTAGACATACGTGGTATTCATATCACAAAATATATAAATAAGCTCTCCACAATGAATTTCAGTACAAAACTTAAAAATAGACAAGATCCTGCAACCATGGAGAGGTAAAGACCTGTCTATTTATTGAAAAATTGCCCTGATTAACTCCTTAGTCATATCTCAGTTTACTCTGGTGCTTCCTACTCCTGATTTATACATTTTTCAAATCATATGAGCAAAAATATTTAGCTTTATCTGGGACGCTAAACCAGACAAATTAAAGCATACCTATCTATATAATGAATATGAATTGGGTGGGTTGAGATTATTAAATATAAAAGCACTAAACGTCTCTCTAAAAGCTTTACTTATTCAGATTACTAAGACAATCTCATCCTTTGTTTAGAAATGGCCTTTTTACTTTTGTGCAGATTGCCATTTCTCATTTTCGATTAATTGAAAATGATACTTTTTTCGAAGTATCTCTGTTTTTCAAGCAAGCATTGCAGAGCTGGGTACAATTTCAATTTCATCCCCCTAAAAAGATAGAACAAATATTACAACAAATATTATGGCCGAAATCAAATGTGCTGGTTGATAAAATACCTGTATTTATGGGAAAGATGTTTGAAAATGTTATTATTGTTCTGAAATGATATTGTAAATTGGAAAGGTAGAGTTATGTCCTTCATGGAGTTATCAGAATTGTACAGGAAGTTCTGCTCAATCCAAGAGTATAACCAATTGATTACAGCATTACCCCAAAAATGGAGGAGGCAGGTGGCAGCGGGAGGAGGTAGGGAACTGGTCTGTCTGCCCAATATAAAGGATCAAAATTGGCGGAGGAATAAACATAGCATAAATAAGAAAGTATACAAGTTTAATTTGAGGACCAGGATGTTGGCAACTGTGCCATAGATTGCAAAATACTTGGGAAGACATTTTTGATGTACCGATTTCATGGTACATGGTGTATGATTTGATATATTTAACGACACAAGATTTAAGACTTTGTGCTTTTCAGCTAAAATTATTATATAGCATTCTTGCCACCAACAAAATGTTGAATATTTGGGGCATAAAATCATCAAAGCTCTGCAGATCTTGTTGTGAGGATACAGAATCAAAAAACCATTTACTTTGGTATTGCCCTCAGGTAGCCTGTTTCTGGTTTCAGGAATGGCTGAAAATGCATAGAATCGATTTAAAATTGACCCTAGAAATAGTACTGTTAGGAGATCTGGAGAGACCGGGTCAGTTAATTACTAGTATACTAATACTAATACTATTGGTATTTATCTTCAACTCGCAATCTGTGGAGTCTATTCGGTTAGATAGATTGAAATTGTAAATTAAACATCACAGCATACTACCATTCAAAAGTTTGGGGTCACTTAGAAATGTTTTTTGTCCATTAAAATCACACCAAATTGATCATAAATACGGTGAAGACATTGTTAATATTGTAAATTACTATTGTAGCTGGAAACAGCGGATTTTTTATGGAATATCTACATAGGCGTACAGAGGCCCATTATCAGCAACCACCACTCCTGTGTTCGAATGGCACATTGTGTTAGCTAATCCAAGTTTATAATTTTAAAAGACTAATTGATCATTAGAAAACCCTTTTGCAATTATGTTAGCACAGCTGAAAACTGTTGTCCTGATTAAAGAAGCAATAAAACTAGCCTTCTTTACACTAGTTGAGTATCTGGAGCATCAGCATTTGTGGGTTCGATTACAGGCTCAAAATGGCCAGAAACAAAGAACTTTCGTCTGAAACTCGTCAGTCTATTCTTGTTCTGATAAATGAAGGCTATTCCATGTGAGAAATTGCCAAGAAACTGAAGATCTCGTACAATGCTGTGAACTACTCCCTTCACAGAACAGTGCAAACTCGCTCTAACCAGAATTGAAAGAGGTTTGGGAGGTCCCGGTGCAGAACTGAGCAAGAGGACAACTGCATTAGAGTGTCTAGTTTGAGAAACAGATGCCTCACAAGTCCTCAACTGGCAGTTTCATTAAATAGTACCCGCAAAACACCAGTCTCAAAGGCAACAGTGAAGAGGCGACTCCGGGATGCTGGCCTCCTAGGCATAAACTATATACGATTTAGGAATTATAGATTTATTATATATGTTTTTATTAGGTAGGAATATTTCCACACTTTTCTACTTATTTTTTTTGTGGTTTTGAGTTGTGTTGTCAGTGGCTGTGGTTTGTCAGTGGCTGGTTGGGTGTTCTGTCAGATTTTTTTTTTAAACAATTCAAACAGATTGTGTTGAATAAAAAATTGTCATTCACTGACAGCCATAGCTGCCAATGCCTTCTGTTTATGAACAACCATTCCTCACACCTTCTGCTCCGAGGGATGGTGAATATCAACGTTAGTTGGATTTTTACCTCTAACAAGCATCTCACTGTCAATGAAAATGAGATAAAATGATTAAATGATAACGTTTTCTTGAACCAGCTAAGCCAATAATGACAACCTGGCAAGGGGCAAGTGCATGGCGGTATAAAAGTACAAGTCAGATATTGACATAGGCAGGTTGAATAGGTGTAATATAATGGTCCGGTTTGGCTCAGTTGGTAAAAGCATGGTGCTAGCAACACCAAGGTCCTGGGTTAAATTCCCACAGGGATCATGTCTATGCACTCACTGTACTGTAAGTCACTTTGAATACGTGTCTGCTAAGTGACATTGTTTACTTTCATGTCTATAACCGTTTCCGTGTAGCCCCTGGTCATTCTGCTCCAGCCCAGTTCCATTGTATAATAACACCATGGCCACAGAGGAGCAGAAAGCAGTCAAAGCAGCATCCATCATTTTTCAGGGAGGCAGGTGGGTCATAGCCAGGGTCAGTATGTTGCTCCAGAACCTGGTTTAGTTGAAATGAGACATCTGTATTCCCCTGGCAAACTCTTGTCACTGAGTCTGCGCCTGTGCATCAAATTGCACCCTACATAGGGGATAGGGGGCCATTTGGGACACATACTGGGACCCACATCTCTCCACTCCTTTCCCCTCTCCACTTTGCAGCCTGCAGGTAAATCAGCCATCCTATTAGAAAATGTAAAGGGGTTGTGTGTGTCAGGTCTTGCAATGTATTGGGGGATCCAGGCCTTGGCTGACGGTTGGTTTGACCTCCCTTTAGTGTGGTTTGGTGTGGGGCATGTAGAAGAGTGTGTGACTGCGTGTCATCCATGTGCGCATGTGTGTGTGTCATCCTCATCCGTTCTAACAGAGAAATTTAATCAGAAGCACTCTTCCTGTTAACTGAATCATAAATGGAAAACATTTAAATGTGCTGGATTGATATTGCACTCTGATTCTTCTTTTGAACACAGAGCGGAGCAATCCTTTGGGAGAACAATGGCTGATGCCTGAGACTGATGGGGAACGGGCCAAAAGTATTGACTTTTTTCCCTCTCGTAATGCATCTCATTTTCCCATCCATCTTTTGTTGAACACCTTTCCTTCCCGACCGTCATCAATTTCTCTATCCTCGATTCCTCGCTGCGTGTTGAATGTTGGCGGCCATTACCGTTGTCATGATGAGGTACAAAAATAGCATATTGTTCTCCTGAGAAATGTCAAATACAACTTCTTTATATAAACTCACATTGATTTTTCTGGGCAGGGCACATCACAACATAGAAGTAGAATGATTAGAACGGGAGGCTCTAACTCTGGCAATTTGACTGGTAAACTCATGGGTACACTCGCAATGGCTGCCTGGTATTGTGATGCAATCATTTCCATGGTCATTTGGAATGTTCTATCAACTGATGCTGGATCACCATGGTACTGTAGAATGTTCATTCAAATGATGCTAACTGATATGGCTCATGCAATGGAATGTACAGTTGAAGTCGGAAGTTTACATACACTTGGAGTCATTAAAACTTGTTTTTAATCCACTAATTTCTTGTTAACAAACTGTAGTTTTGGCAAGTCGGTTAGGACATCTACTTTGTGCATGACACAAGTAATTTTTCCAACAATTGTTTGCAGACAGATTATTTCACTTATAATTCACTGTATCACAATTCCAGTGGGTCAGAAGATTACATACACTAAGGTGACTATGCCTTTATGAAACAGCTAGGAATACTCCAGAAAATGATGGCTTTAGAAGCTTCTGATAGGACAATGTACATTATTTGAGTCAATTGGAGGTGTACCTGTGGATGTATTTCAAGGCCTACTGTCCCAGCTTTCTTCCTGGTAAGGAGAGACGGACCAAAACGCAGCGTGGTTGAAGTTCATGGTTCTTTAATAAGATACAATTAACATGAACAAACTACAAAACAATAAACGTGGCAAAACCGAAACAGCCCTATCTGGTGCAGCAAACACAAAGACAGGAAAGAATCACCCACAAAATATCCAAAGACTATGACTGCCTAAATATGGTTCCCAATCAGAGACAACAATAAACTCCTGCCTCTGATCGAGAACCAATCTAGGCAACCATAGACTTACCTAGACACCTAAACTGAACACAACCCCATAAATCTACAAAAAACCCTAGACAAGACAAAACACATAAATCACCCATATCACACCCTGGCCTAACCAAAACAATAAAGAAAACAAAGATAACTAAGGCCAGGGCGTGACACCTACCTTCAAACTCAGTGCCACTTTGCTTGACATCATGGGAAAATCAAAATAAATCATCCAAGACCTCAGAAATAAAATTGTAGACCTCCACAAGTCTGGTTCATCCTTGGGAGCAATTTCCAAACACCTGAATGTACCACGTTCATCTGTACACACAATAGTACGCAAGTATAAACACCATGGGACCAAGCAGCCGTCATACCGCTCAGGAACGAGGCACGTCCCTATCTCCTAGAGATGAACATATTTTGGTGCAAAAGTGCAAATCAATCCCAGAACAACAGCAAAGGACCTTGTGAAGATGCTTGAGGAAACAGGTACAAAAGTATCTATATCCACAGTAAAACAAATCTTATATCGACACAACCTGAAAGGCCGCTCAACAAGGAAAAAGCCACTGCTCCAAAACCGTCATAAAAAAGCCAGTTCGCAACTGCATGTTGGGACAAAGATCATACTTTGTGCAGAAATGTCTTCTGGTCTGATGAAACAAAAATAGAAATGTTTGGCCATAATGACCATTGTTATTTTTGCAAGCTGAAGAACACCATCCCAACTGTGAAGCACAGGGGTGGCAGCATCATGTTGTGGAAGTGCTTTGCTGCAGGAGGGACTGGTGCACTTCACAAAATAGATGACATCATGAGGTAGGAAAATTATGTGGATTTTTTGAAGCAACACCTCAAGACATCAGTCAGGAAGTTAAAGCTTGGTTGCAAATGGGTCTTCCAAATGGACAATGACTCCAAGCATACTTCAAAATGGCTTAAGGACAACAAAGTCAAGGGATTGGAGTGGCCATCACAAAGCCCTGACCTCAATCCTGTAGAACATTTGTGGGCAGAACTGCAAAGGTGTGTGCGAGCAAGGAGGCCTACAAACCTGCCTCCATTACACCAGCTCTGTCGGGAGGTTTCAGCCAAAATTCACCCAACTTATTGTGGGAAGCTTGTGGAAGGCTACTCGAAACGTTTGACGAAAGTTAAACAATTTGAAGGCAATGCTACTAAATACTAATTGAGTGTCTGTAAACTTCTGACCCACTGGGAATGTGATGAAAGAAATAAAAGCTGAAATTAATAATTCTCTCTGCAATTATTCTGACATTTCCCATTCTTAAAATAAAGTGGTGATCCTAACTGACCTTAGACAGGGAATTTTTACAAGGATTAAATGTCAAGAATTCTGAAACTGAATTAAAATGTATTTGGCTAAAGTGTATGTAAACTTCCGATTTCAACTGTATTTGTTGTAATGTCAGTTGAGTTGACTCAACAGATCACAATAATTGAAGGGTACACTTCCTGCTTTTCCTTCCTGGCATGGGTACACTCAAAATGGCTGCCAGTCCACGCATTATGCCATCATTGACTTGAATTGGGACATCAGTTTTATTAATTTTATTTATCTGCATCAGAAGCACAATAGTGTGCTACTGTGTTCTGGATGTAGAACTTGCTACTACTTAGATTTTAGAATGTTTTGGCCACGCATTCTAAGTAGTATGGTGGTTGTGGACAGTGGATATTGACGTACAGGTACATCCAAAGCCATGCATTTAAATTGCTCTCGGTACACCCTTTGCACTGTAGAGGACATTAACAAATTGTGTCTCATTACTTCCATATATAACAACTTGTCTCTGTCCAGTTGTGTTGTGCTGTCTGGAGAGTTTCTATTTCCCCTGAGGTACGGCCTTTGACTCAGGGATGATAATAGTCATTGATTGGCCCGTAATGCAGCGACTGCAGACCTTTAAGTTCCTTAACACCAGTAATGTAATTACTAACTTCCAAAATGCAATGTTAAAAAAAAAACACGCAATCACTGCGACACACTACAGGTGTGGCCTGTAGTATACCAGACCTGCTGTAGCCACACACACGCGCTTCATCGTTTATATTCCCCATTATCAAGTCAGTGTCCGCCCTGAGATTGGAAGGTTGGGGGTTGATCCCCGGTCGAATCATCCCAAAGCCTCTTTTGTACACTTGTGGTGTTCCCGGTCATGACCGGCCATTAGAAATGAATAGGTGAGACTACAATTAGTGTATAAAATTGAGTTCAGGCACATACCGTTCCTCTCCAAGAGTCCCACATGCATGTGTTGTATGAGCACACACACACACACACACACACACACACACACCGTACTCCCCTTATTGGCTTCCATTGGCAACCCCCACAGGAACCTTTCCCCTTTAGAATCTTTCCTCCACGGGAACCACACATGTTGGCATTCTCACAAACAATAGCAACATTGTTTCAATAATATATAGAACTTTTCTCGCAGCTCTGGTATACTGTATAAAGCTTTTTTGAGGCCTTGCTCACAATTTGTTTTGTGGCAGCACAATGACCAAACTATATACTGTATGTGAGGCTCTTGATCATATCTTTGATCATGACACTGGTGAGGAGGAGAGAGTCCTTGTTAAACTTTGACACAAAGTAATCTGTGATAAATAGCACAATGTGTTTCATCTGAGTATTTGTTATTGTCAAAATAATCCATACATTATGCTTTTTTTGAACTCAAAAATGAGTTGTATGAGCTCAGGTCAATGAGGCCTACAGGCCATAGATAGCAAATAGAAGTTCAAAACTTGTAATGTTCACAATAACGTACGTTGACAAAAAGATCTAACACAACATTAGGTGATAATATATGTATTATTATGGATTTATAATCAGCTATAATGGGGTGGTCATTTTGAACCTGGATCACAGAATTAACATGAAACGAACACAACAGGAGGGTTAAGTTCATATAAACTCTACAACCCTATAAAAGAACAGCTTAGATGGAATTGTACTGTGAGTGGCCTAAGTTAGCCTCTACTATGACCCCTTGAAGTATCCCAAAAATGATTCGATGGAAAATGATTAATTATTAATAGCCTTACTGCTATTAGCCCATACAAAAGCATTGAATAACAGATTCACAACATTGAACAACAGTCCCCCTCCAAAAAAATCGAAAGGAAATTTGTTCTGAAGTGTCTGTCCATTATCTGAGACATCTAGAAATATCAGGAAACATTTGTATTTATTTATTTACATGTATTTAACCCCTTACACACCACTCTAGCTCTGTCACCATTCACCGCGGATTGAGACGCAGCCCATGCAAAAAACCCAGATATCTCTATCTTAAACTGACAGATTTTTATGGGGATTTTTTATTATTATGCTAATTAGATTTGCGCGAGGGCGTCGACATCGACTCTAGGGTTTTTAAAAATACTAATTGAACCCAGGTCTGGTTGTCCCTGCCACTCACTCACCCCTCTCTCTCCTCTCTTCCTTTTCCTCTGACCCCCTTCTGCAATCTAGGGAGCAGAGAGGGCTTGCAACAGGTCCCTGCTCTGCCCTGCACGTTCACTCAAGTGTACATAAATCAGCATAAGAGAGCTGGTTCCACATGGACACAATAGCATACATTTAGTTAGTTTGTATTTAAAACATATATATTTTTATTTTGAAGTGTTTTTGGATCTGGGATAAATATGCTGATAAGGAAAAAAGTTTGATTTCAATCCTCTTGAGTCAGTTTCAATCTGTAGCACTTGCCACACATTTAAGTGCTTTAAAATAATAATCATGGGTGTAAATAGGGGAGACCTGGTTCTCCAAGGGAGGGAAATCATTTTGACAGGTGAATTCGAAATTTTACATTAGTGGATTCCCACAGTGACTTTTTCCAATTACACCCCTGCTAATAATCAGTAGAATGTTGCTGACTCTCTCATGGATGATGCCCATCATCTGCCCAATGTCTCACCACTACGCTGGTTGTAGTCTAGGCAGGTTTGTGCATATACCCAAGTAGCACATTTAATACCATAACACATGATTCAATACTTCATAATACCTTATTCAGTAGAAAATGATATAGACGCCCTGTGTCACTGCAGTGCATATATTTACCAAATATTATAAAGCACTGACTCAGTCCTCGTGCTTAATTTGTTGTGTCACTACAGACATGAAAATCAAGCTGCGGGCGACCCAAATTCTTAAATCGACAGACTTGACTTGGTAGTCCACAAAAATAGTAATAAATGCAACAACAATATCGAACCGAGCTCACAGAATAAGCATGCTTTGTCTCATGTTGGTTGGAGTCACGATAATGTAGGTAGGGAAACTTTCCCAGCTGCAGGTGCCGCAGATGTTTAAACTTCCATGCTAGGAAAACATCAGCACTAGCGAGTGGACAGCTTCCTGTTTGCGTCCAAATTGGCACCATATTATTATTATTATTATTATCCTGTCTGTCTGTCTGTTCGCTGCCCAGGAAACATGTTCATGTGTTGCAACACTGGCAAAGGCTGGATTACTTTTTGCGGTGACCTAATCATCTAGTCTATCAAACAGCTTAGAGTCAGATTTAGACCAGCACTGTTGACTGAATAGGCCCCTGAGTCGCTTATTGATCTCAGAAAGCTGTGAACAACATGTTCACATCTTATATCACACGTTTATCATTAGGCTATCATAATCAACATCATTTGTTTATAAGCCTATTGTCCATTCATGTAGACCTACTAAAATGTGGAATTAGAAAGGAATATTTATGGAAAACATTGGTCAGAATGCACAACATAGCCCAGCTAAGTAGGCTACTTAATCTACTTAATGGGTTGCTTATAATGTAGGTTACTGTTTCACCAGCTGCTGGGGTGGTGCCACAAGTAGCATGTTATGACACAAAGCCTGCCAGTGTAATTAAAATAACCAGATCATAATATAATATGAGAGGATTGAATCAGCCTCACTCTCTCTCTCTCTTTCTCTCTCTTTGACTATCTCTCTCTCTCTCTCTCTCTCTCTCTCTCTCTCTCTCTCTCTGTATCACCCCTGCCTTCGTGGTTTAATTTGACGTTTCAACATCCCATCTATCCCTTAATGTGCGTTTTCTATTTAAATTCCTGTCGTCGTCACCCTGCTGTCCCGGAAGTCTGCGGTGTCTTATCCTGTCACTCACATTGACAGGCAGCCAGGCAGAGGCAGGCAGGGAGGAAAGGGGCTCTGTGTGGGTGGGTGGGGGTGGGGGGTGGGTGCGTGTGTTTGAGAGAGGCAGGAAACCATGCAGCGAGCGAGCAGCGATCTCTCTCTTTACCCTGCTAGTGTCCTTGCCCGCTCAACCCAGCCTGACAGCCTCAGCGCCTCACATGGCCCTCTGGCTCATACATATGGAGGAGGATAGGGAGAGGAGAGGAATAACAACCACAGAAAGTGTGTGTGTGTGTGTGTGTGGGTACCATATATTTTTCTTCCTGAATATGTGACAGGCAGCCCACATACGTACACACAACAATGTGCACACACGTCTGGCTCTAACACCAATATATCCTCCTTACTTCCTCTAGCCCTCAATCCCTCAGTTCTTCTTCCTGATAATAGGCTCGACTGTCTGACCAAGGGACCCCACATCAGGTAGGACCTCCTACATCTTATTTGTTTATTTCTCTGAAGATTAAACACGTTACCTGTGCATTTTATGACCAATTGTTTCTGCATCTTGGTTGTTTAGCAATATCTTAAAACACAATCACTATTTAGTAATCAGCACTGTGGTCATTCCTATTTTGATACAGTATTTGGACACCGAAGTCATCCCTTTGTTCTAGTAAACTCTTTGGTCTTTGGTCATTATTGGGCCACATGATAGAGAGCAGAGGGACGTGCTGGCCTGGCCATCAGTCTGTATGTATTTGTGTTTGACCATGCAATAGGGAGGAATAGACACTCAGTCATTCACTATGAAAACTGAACAGCGAGTGAACGGTCACAATATGAAGAGTTTATTTATAAAATGCTATATTTTTTTTAGCTGAAATTCTTACTTCTGAGTACCTTCATGTGTGTTAAATATTACATTTTTTTTTATTCATAGATTTTAGATGTGTATGAAAATGGAAATTCTTTGCAAAACAATGCACGAATGGAATGTTCGTATTATGTGTATTTGACTCACTTGTCTCCCTCTCAATCTTAAGATGAATGCTCTACTGTAAGTCGCTCTGGATAAGAGCATCTGCTAAATGACTAAAATGTCAAATCTAAATGTTTTGCTTATAGGTCTCATTATACAGTATTGAATTATTTAAGAAACAAATAACAATAATAGTGATGTCTCAAATGTAACATTTTTACATTTCTTTTATAAGCAATTTGGTTATTAGTTTCAATGAGTTTTGTGAAACCTAGCCGTCTCAAATCAAATCAAATCGTATAGTTCACACACACATGGTCACTACTACCTATTTGTCTGCGAGTGAGGCGGATATATAGCATTTAGAAGAAAAAAAAGATATTTAAAAAAAAATCTGAAATGAAACCATCAAGCGTATTGAACAACTCCATGCCTGTGATTAGATAGTGGAACAAAAAAAATTGTTGAAACAATAAAAGCTAACTTACCAACATTTCTGAAAAGGATTTGTAGCGTTTTGGAATGAAACTCTTCATATAGAAAGTAGGGGGATGTGCCAGCCTGGCTATCGTTGTCTAGATTCACTAGAGTGTCTTTGCTTGAGTATGACTGTGCAGAACAATGGGAACCAGACTTAGTTACTGTAATGAATAAATTAAGTCTGCCATGAACGGTCTGTCTTAACCCCATATATATATCTCTCTCTCTCGCTCTCTCTCTCTCTCGCCCTCCTATCCTCCACCTATTCTCTCCAGTTGGAACCGAAAGAACAACCCAGACCCTTGGAGCACATACGGTCCACACTATCAGTACAAGGTAAATATCCTACCCTCCTCTTCACACCCACAATAGCACTACACCTCAAGGCTACAGTACATCCCAAATGGCACCGTACTCCTTACATAGTGCCTACTTTTGACCAAAGCCTTATAGGCCACTTGGGATGCAGCCCTAGACAGTGGCACTACACAACTACACTGATTACCTTAGTGGCCAAAGCAATCCAGACATTGAGCCCCTCTTCTTACTCTCATAACAAATTGAAGTGTCTCTATTCGCCATAACTAACACAATACATTTTGTATGGCTAGTTTCCTGAATCCACATACCTTGAATAAGGAGCATCACCTCAAACAGCTAATGTTCATATTTAACAAGAAAAACACAAATTGAATGGACAACAACTGAACAGAAACCCCAAAGGATGGTCTGACTGGCTGCATGTTATTCCAACAGAAACTGTTTGAGTGGGTTTTTCAAGGCTGTAGCTTTGTGTGTCTGTGCTTCCGTGCGTGTGTGCATTTGTATGTGTGTGTGTGTGTCAGCCTTAGTGCCATAGTGAAAGTCATGCCCGATGAAAGGTCACAACACACGCCATGTTTAATTCTCTAAAGCAGGCAAAGGTCTCACATCCACATTCCACTTTAGTCCACCACAATAATAGTATTGAAGAGAGGATGGCGGAAGAGGAGAGGAGAGGAGGGAGACAAGGGGTTGACAGCCGACCAATCAAGGAAAATATGCAGGGTGAAAACAATCATTGGCGACGCAAAAACGTGTCGTCTGTCACGTTTCGTTGGGACGCTGTGTAGCCCTGAACAGTGCTGTTCGTGACACATGCATGGACGCATGCACACACGGTGCTGTTCATGACGTCTGCAAAGAGCAGCGTGTGTGTGTGTGTGTGTGTGTGTGTGTGTGTGTGTGTGTGTGTGTGTGTGTGTGTGTGTGTCAGGCGGCTGGGTTCATAGTGATGGATGGAACGGAATAAATGGAATGGTTTCAAATACATCACACATGTTTGATACTGCTCCATTCACTCCATGCCATTATTATGAGCAGTCTTCCCCTCACCAGCCTTCTGTGGTGTGTGTGTGTGTGTGTGTAAGCAGCCAGTTTGTATTCCCTTTCCTTAAAACACACTGATTAATGTAATTTAAGCAAAACGTATTTAAATGTATTCACTCCCTCCGCAGTTGGTGGCCGTCAATATGGACTACAAGGCTCTGAAGAAGGAGGGCCCTGACTTCTAAAGGTCCTTCAGGCAACTCCAGGAGCACCAAGTTTGGCAGGACCTCCTGTCATCCTAGTGGCAGGGTCGGGGCAGCCTGAGCCTCGGTCGGGTCCTCTGTCTGTCCCCTCTGCAGTCTCTTCAGAATGCACACCATTTCATATTAACTGTCTTTCCCGTGCACTAACCTACAGTTATAGAAGCAATTGTCTGCATGTGCACAGCAAATACTGTTATTATAACCTACCTGTCTCTTCAGACACCACCCTACAGTATACATCTCTTCATGCATAAAAACCCTAAAGAGATGTCATGTAACAGGCTCTTTCACTTTCACAACCCTACAGTTATTGTAACCTGTCTCTTCACGACCCACAACAGCACTGTTATAGATCTGTCTCTTTATTTTCACCCTAAGGTGATGTATCCTACTTCATGCACAACAGCAACCCTAAAGTGATGTATCCTTCTTCATGCACAGCAACCCTAAAGTGATGTATCCTTCTTCATGCACAGCAACCCTAAAGTGATGTATCCTTCTTCATGCACAGCAACCCTAAAGTGATGTATCCTTCTTCAGGCACAACCCTGATGTTACATAACTGTCTCTTAACGCTACCTTGAAAACAACACAATTAAACATCAGTCAAAGAAGTCTGGTTACGTTGATTTACATGGTCTGTGTATATACAGTACAATCAAGGGGGGTATACATGCCTACATGTGTTGAGTAGAGTTTGAAGGGTGTAGTGGAAGAGAATAGGAGTTGAGTACATTTAGAATTCATCAGAAAGTATTAAGTGAAAAGCAGTGTATTTTAATAACATTGGAATCACCAGTGTACAAACATTTGACTTCACAAATAAATCAGCCGAACAGAAAACATTTTGTGCTGTGAAATACAGCTGCTGAGCACTAAAATTGTAACAACAAAATACTAGTTCAATCAACGTTGTTTTAAGGAATTTCAACGTAAAAATAATGAAACGTGATGACATTGAATCAACGTAGAAAATTGTCATTAACGTAAGGGAACTTAGCATTTTTTTCACACAACTTTGAACTTTTAATCGTGGCATGGTGAAATGTTTTGTTGATTTCACATTGAATTCACGTTAGTAGACAACTCAACCAAATGTAAATCAAAACTAGATGTTTAACTGACGTCTGTGCCCAGTGGGAAGTGTTGAGGCAGCTCAATTATAAAATTTGAGTAGACAAAAAACACATTGTGAACTGATTGGTCTTCCTGACCACCACTAGAGGTAGTCGAAGATGCGTCTTGTCCACGGATATCCTTGAAGTCTAAACGAATCATGACAACAAAATCGTATGAATTTGGCCAACTTGGCGGTTTTGCCGCCCTCCTAAAAATAAATCACACCGGACAGTTGAGGTAAATATGGACAAAGATACCTCTACAATTCCTCCAGATATAAGATAATGGTCTTCGTTAGAAACCTTGTACCTACTGACACTCTGGTTGGATGCCACAGTCCAAAAAAAGATAACGCATACAGTATAGAAATAAAGATATTTATGTAGAGATATCGTACCAAATGAGAGAAAAGGGTCTCTCACATTCCCATGTCCAATGCAGCACAAAATCAAATATTTGAAAACGTTGTACAGAAAGGCCAATGACTGAAATAGCAGGAATGAGAACGGGAGAACTCTATGCCCAGCAATACTGGAAGCAGGATTCCACCGCCTGCCCACACTTCGTTCTGGACAGCGCTGTGGAGGACTGGATGGCAGGAAGCTTGGCCCCAGTGATGTACTGGGCCGTATCCACTACCCTCTGTAGCGCCTTACAGTCGGATGCCAAGCAGTTGCCATACCAGGCAGTGATGCAACCGGTCAGGATGCTCTCGATGGTGCAGCTATAAAACTTTTAGAGGATCTGTGGACCCATGCCAAATCTCCTGAGGGGGGAAAGGTGTTGTCGTGCCCTTTTCATGACTGTCTTGGTGTGTTTGGACCATGATAGTTTGTTGGTGATGTGGATACCAAAGAACTTGAAACTCTCGACCCCCTTCACTGCAGCCCTGTCGACGTTAATTGGGGCATGTCCGGCCCTCCTTTTCCTATAGACCACTATCAGCTCCTTTGTCTTGCTCACATTGAGGGAAAGGTTGTTGTCCTGGCATCACACTGCCAGGTCTCTGACCTCCCTATAGGCTGTCTCATCGTTGTCTATGATCAGGCCTACCACTGTTGTGTCGTCATCAAACTTAATGATGGTATTAGAGTCGTGCTTGGCCATGCAGTCGTGGGTGAACAGGGAGTAAAGGAGAGGACAACAGCCATTAAACTCTGAAAATGTTTTAAAGTCACCATTGGCCTCATGGTGAAATACCGGAGCAGTTTCCTTCCTCTCCGGCAATTGAGTTAGGAAGGACACCTGTATATTTTTAGTGACTAGGTGTATTGAGGCACCATCAGTCTCTCCTCAAAGGGATATTCAATGTTTGGTAAAAAATAAAAATAGCAATCCACCAATAGGTAGTTGGTATTTTATTAGGATCCCAATTAGCTGTTGCAAAAGCAGCACCTACTCTTCCTGGGTTCCACACAAAACATGAAACATGACATAATACAGAACATGAATAAACAAGAGTAGCTCAAGAACATAACTACATAAATTAAAAATGAATTTAAAAAAAGGCACACGTAGCCTACATATCAATACATACACACAAACTATCTAGGGCAAAAGGGGAGAGGCGTTGTGCCACGAGGTGTTGCTTTTATTTGTTTAAAAAAAACTGGTTTGTGTTCATTTGAACAATATGAGATGGAATTGAGTTCCATGCAATAATGGCTCTATATAATACTATACGCTTTCGTGAATTTGCTGTGGATTGGGGTACTGTGAAAAGACCCCTGGTGGCATGTCTGGCGGGGTAAGTGTGTGTGTCAGAGATGTGTGTATGTTGACAATGCAAACCATTTGGGATTTACAGCATATTAATATTTCTGAGAAAAATAAGAAGTGATGTAGTTAGTCTCTCCTCAACTCTTAGCCAATAGAGACAGGTACAGCATGTATAGTATTTACATATACAGTATCAGCCCCTCTGATTACAATGAAGAGCAAGACATGCCGCTCTGGACTGGGCCAGCTGCAGCTTAACTAGGTCTTTGCTTGCAACACTCAACCACACGACTGGACAATAATTAAGATAAGACAAAACTAGAGCCTGCAGGATTCGCTTTTTGGAGTGTGGTGTCAAAAAAGCAGAAGTCTCCCCATCTTTACAACCGTTTAATCTATATGTTTTGACAGTTTACGATCTAAGGTAACGCCAAGTAATTTAGACTCCTCAACTTGTTCAACAGGCACACCATTCATTACCAGATTCAGCTGAGGTCTAGAATTTAGGGAATGATTTGTAGCAAATACAATGCTCTTTAGTTATAGAGATGTTCAGGACCCGTTTCTTTACGATGCATCGGAAAACGTATGTGGTCTTTCTGGTTGAATCTGTGTTTGAAATTCACTGCTCAACAGAGGGACCTCACAGAGAATTGTATGTGTGGGGTGCAGAGATGAGGTAGTCCTTTAAAAAATAATGTTAAACACTATTATTGCACATGTAGTCCATGAGTCCATGTAACTTATTATGTGACTTGCTAAGCACATTTTTACTCATGAACTTACTTACACTTGCCATAAAAAAGGGTTTGAATATTTATAAACCTCAAGAGGTTTCAGCTTTTGGTTTTAAATTAATTTGAAAATGTATATACAGTGGGGCAAAAAATAATTTAGTCAGCCACCAATTGTGCAAGTTCTCCCACTTTGTAGGATTTTTAATGAATTTATTTGCAAATTATGGTGGAAAATAAGTATTTGGTCAATAATAAAAGTTTATCTCAATACTTTGTTATATACCCTTTGTTGGCAAGGACAGAGGTCAAACATTTTCTGTAAGTCTTCACAAGGTTTTCACACACTGTTGCTGGTATTTTGGCCCATTCCTCCATGCAGATCTCCTCTAGAGCAGTGATGTTTTGGGGCTGTTGCTGGGCAACATGGACTTTCAACTCCCTCCAAAGATTTTCTATGGGGTTGAGATCTGGATACTGGCTAGGCCACTCCAGGACCTTGAAATGCTTCTTACGAAGCCACTCCTTCGTGGCCCGGGCGGTGTGTTTGGGATCATTGTCATGCTGAAAGACCCAGCCACGTTTCATCTTCAATGCCCTTGCTGGTGGAAGGAGGTTTTCACTCAACATCTCACGATACATGGCCCCATTCATTCTTTCCTTTACACGAATCAGTCGTCCTGGTCCCTTTGCAGAAAAACAGCCCCAAAGCATCATGTTTCCACCCCCATGCTTCACAGTAGGTATGGTGTTCTTTGGATGCAACTCAGTATTATTTGTCCTCCAAACACAACGAGTTGAGTTTTTACCAAAAGGTTATATTTTGGTTTCATCT
Organism: Oncorhynchus mykiss; assembly: GCF_057628025.1. NCBI lineage: Eukaryota > Metazoa > Chordata > Actinopteri > Salmoniformes > Salmonidae > Oncorhynchus > Oncorhynchus mykiss. The sequence goes on along the minus strand of NC_143028.1, from coordinate 32,069,222 downwards.
GACCATATGACATTCTCCCAATCTTCTTCTGCATCATCCAAATGCTCTCTAGCAAACTTCAGACGGGCCTGGACATGTACTGGCTTAAGCAGGGGGACACGTCTGGCACTGCAGGATTTGAGTCCCTGGCGGCGTAGTGTGTTACTGATGGTAGGCTTTGTTACTTTGGTCCCAGCTCTCTGCAGGTCATTCATTAGGACCCCCTGTGTGGTTCTGGGATTTTTGCTCACCGTTCTTGTGATCATTTTGACCCCACGGGGTGAGATCTTGCGTGGAGCCCCAGATCGAGGGAGATTATCAGTGGTCTTGTATGTCTTCCATTTCCTAATAATTGCTCCTACAATTGATTTCTTCAAACCAAGCTGCTTACCTATTGCAGATTCAGTCTTCCCAGCCTGGTGCAGGTCTACAATTTTGTTTCTGGTGTCCTTTGACAGCTCTTTGGTCTTGGCCATAGTGGAGTTTGGAGTGTGACTGTTTGAGGTTGTGGACAGGTGTCTTTTATACTGATAACAAGAGTGGAGGACAGAGGTGCCTCTTAAAGAAGAGCCAGAAATCTTGCTTGTTTGTAGGTGACCAAATTCTTATTTTCCACCATAATTTGCAAATAAATTCATTCAAAATCCTACAATGTGATTTTCTGGATTTTTTTTCTCATTTTGTCTGTCATAGTTGAAGTGTACCTATGATGAAAATTACAGGCCTCTCTCATCTTTTTAAGTTGGAGAACTTGCACAATTGGTGGCTGACTAAATACTTTTTTGCCCCACTGTATATATATATATATATATATACATTTTCAAATTAATATATATATATATATATATATATATATATATATATATATATATATATATATTAAAAACAGAAATTCCTTATTTACATACGTTTTCAGACCCTTTCCCATGAGACTCGAAATTGAGCTCAGGTGCATCATGTTAAACACTATTATTAGTATTCCCCTTTGACATTATGGGGCATTGTGTATAGGCCATATCAATATAATACATTTTATATTCAGGCTGTAAGTCAACAAAATGTGGAAAAACTCAAGGGGTGAGAACCTTTTCTGAAGGCACTGTATATAATATTTCAATTACATTTATTATTTCAGCTGGAAAGTTGAAAGCTTCCAAAGTTTTGAGTAGAAAAGGCTATTCAAGACGGTCAAAATACTTTCCGGCATGAACAGCCATTTTTGATGAATCTATATCTTGTTTTTTAGCCTATTAAACTGAAACATGTTCTTGTATATGTTTGTAAGTGTCTATTTTTAATAAACACTGTTTGATTAATATTTATTGAGCGTGGTAAGACTTTTGCCATTTAATTGCTTATGAGCTTTGTTATTATTTTATTGTCACAATTTATTAAATGTATGAGTCTAATCAGCAGGGGACTCTCTAGATTTTCCTGGTTTTCATATAACTGAAATAACTGATTGATAAATGGAACTAGCCTTTTCATGTGTGAGTTCCAAATCTCTCTAACTGCTTATGAGCTTTGTTATTATTTTATTGTCACAATTTATTAAACGTATGAGTCGAATCAGCAGGGGACTCTCTAGATTTTCCTGGTTTTCATATAACTGAAATAACTGATTGATAAATGGAACTAGCCTTTTCATGTGTGAGTTCCAAATCTCTCTAACTGTCGCCCCAACATGAGTTTTTTGATGCGTGTGATGGCAGAATGCACTCACTGTTACAAAATGTGATTGTTACGCAACAATTCAGTTAACCCACTCTGCCCTCAAACCATGGCGCACAGCCTGGTAATTATCTAAAGGATATGTTTAGATTTGTCAATTTCAAATTATTTTCTAACAAATTTTATTTTTTAGCAACAGTTTGAATTGAGGTGAGTTGTGTTCCGCCTAATCATTAATTCACTTAGAAGTAGCCCAGTTCACTGTTGCAAACAATTGTGACTCATTATAGGAAACTAGGCACATGTTGCACGTCACTACTTCACAGGAGAGTTCACAGTTTATTTTGTTTCAAAATGGGCTTTTTGGCTGAAATGCCTTATTCAACATGTGAACTTTCATGTGCCTTAATAACAAACTTGTATGCCATCTGTAAATACACATCAAATTGTTAAATCACAAGTTTTATTGGTTTAGCCACGGAAAAAGACAGCAAGATTGGCTGAGTTAATGGTGGGCTGGACATGCCGAGAGTTGAGTTCATGTAGCACATGTACTGCTCAGTAAGTGTTTTCTAATCCTCTCTAACACAGATTTTTTGAAAGATGCTCTCCACTTTCTGGAGGACCAAGTTTGAAATCAGTGGAATGTCCGGTGGAAACAGAGTGTGATAGCTAAGGAGATGGAGAAAATTCTGTCTTTTGATTGCAAATATGTGGAGTGATTCAAAAAGAGAACACACAGAAGGCTGTTGTATAAAACACCTGTCTCTGGATTACATCTTGAAACTAAGGGAAACCATGGCATCCGTGAAAGAGAGGGAAAAGTGTTCATCCATATATTCGGATAAGAGAGTCTAGCTAGCTACATTTTCAGATATCATACGTTTCTAATTTTGTCAGAAAGTTGCTTTGTTTTAGCTGGCTGGCTCACTATCTAACATCATGTGTATGATCTGTGTAGTAATATTATTTGTATCTCAGAGTCATTTGCATTGCTAGTTATAACCTAATGTTAGCTAGCTAGGTAACATTGACTTTAGTTGGTTAGTTTTAACTACCAGCAGATTCATGCAGGGTAGTAACGTTATGAGATGGGATTGGTGCTGATCCTCAACACTGGAGCCCCACAAGGGTGTGTTCTCAGCCCTCTCCTGTACTCCCTGTTCATCCACGACTGAGTGGCCATGCACGACTCCAACTCAATCATCAAGTTTGCAGACGACACTACAGTGGTCGGCTTGATTACCAACAACGACGAGACGGCCTACAGGGAGGAGGTGAGGGCCCTCGGAATGTAGTGTCAGGAAAATAACCAACAAAAATCAACAAAACAAAGTAGATGATCGTGGACATCAGGAAACAGCAGAGGGAGCACCCCTCTATCCACATCGATGGGACAGTAGTGGAGAGGGTAGAAAATGTTAAGTTCCTCAGCGTACACATCACAGACAAACTGAAGTGGTCCACCCACACAGACAGAGTGGTGAAGAAGGCACAGAAGCGCCTCTTCATCCTCAGGAGGCTGAAGAAATTCGGCTTGTCACCAAAAACACTCACAAACTTTTACAGATGCACAATCGAGAGCATCCTGTCGGGCTGTATCACCTGCCTGGTACGTCAACTGCTCCGCCCACAACTGCAAGGCTCTCCATAGGGTAATGAGGTCTGCACAACGCATCACCGGTGGCAAACTACCTGCCCTCCAGTACACCTACACCACCCGATGTCACAGGAAGGCCAAAAAGATAATCAAGGACAACAACCACCCGAGCCACTGCCTGTTCACCCCGCTATCATCCAGAATGCGAGGTCAGTACAGGTGCATCAAAGCAGGGACCGAGAGACTGAAAAACAGCTTCTATCTCAAGGCCATCAGACTGACCATCGCTAACATTGAGTGGCTGCTGCCAACATACTGACTCACCTCCAGCCACTTTAATAATGAAAAAATTGATGTAATAAATGTATCACTAGCCACTTTGAATAGTGCCCCTTTGTATAATGTTTACATACCCTACATTACTCATCTCATATGTATATACTGTACTCTATACCATCTACTGTGTCTTGCCATCTTGATGAAATGTATCACGGGCCACTTTAAACAATGCCACTTTTATATGTTTACATACCCTACATTACTCATCTCATTGTACTCTATACCATCTACTGCATCTTGCCTATGCTGTTCAGCCATCACTCATTCATATATATTTTTTATGTACATATTCTTATTCATTCCTTTACACTTGTGTGTGTATAAGGTAGTTGTTGTGAAATTGTTAAGTTAGATTACTCGTTGGATATTACTGCATTGTCGGAACTAGAAGCACAAGCATTTCGCTACTCTCGCATTAACATCTGCTAATCATGTCTACGTGACAAATACAATTTGATTTGATTTGGTTCATTCTTTAGCGAGCTACATGTCTAAACAAAGGACTCCACTATGCAACTAACCATTTCACTGTACCATTTACACCTTCTGTATCCTGTGCATTGGACAAATAAACTTTTTTTATTTTTATATAGTGTGTTTACCAGAGACGGTATTGTGAAGAACAACATGACCTGCACCAAATTCAAATGAGGATATAACGTTAGGCCAAAAAGACAATGTCCAATATCAAAAAAGTTTTGGTAGAATGCCCTGCTTCTATTTCGTCACACTCACAGCCGTGAGCTATTTTCTGTTATTAACTCACCATTAACTTGTAAATAATGATCCTGTTGTAAATTTATTTTCCTGCAAAAATGTATACAAATGAGCTAAAATTAAGATGTTGTCAGCTATATGATATGGTCATTATTTGAGCTGGCTAGCCAGTTAATTTCACATTAGCTAGCTAGCTAACAAGCTAGAAACAAACCCCACATTTTCTTTGGAAAATTGCTTTTTGTTGTGTCGTTTGCTAGATTGACTAATACTAAATTCATGTTAAACGGATGGGTTTGTGTCTATTTTGGAAAACCACTTCCAAAAATGTCTAAACCTGTTTTTGCTTTGTCCTTATGGGGTTTTGTGTGTAGATTAATGTGGAGGAAAAAAATGATTTAGTCAATTTTAGAATAAGGCTGTAAAGTAACAAAATGGTAAAAAGTCAAGGGGTCTGAATACATTATGATTACACTGTAGTTTTATTCATTTTTCTCAACTGGTACCGAGCAACCTTCAGAGAGTCTTGTGAGGCCCGTGGGCTTCCTAGAGCAGAAGTCAGAAGTTTACATACATCTTAGCCAAATACATTTAAACTCAGTTTTTCACAATTCCTGACCTTTAATTCCAGTAAAACTTCCCTGTCTTAGGTCAGTTAGTTTATTTTAAGAATGTAAAATTTCAGAATAATAGTAGAGAGAATTTTTTATTTCAGCTTTTATTTATTTCATCACATTCCCAGTCGGTCAGAAGTTTATGTACACCCAATTAGTATTTGCTAGCAATGCCTTTAAATTGTTTATCTTGGGTCAAACATTTGGGGTAGCCTTTCATAGGCTTACCAGAATATATTGGCTGAATTTTGTACCATTCCTCCTGACACAGCTGGTGTAACTGAGTCAGGTTTGTAGGCCTCCTTGCTTGCACACACTATTTCATTTCTGCCCACATATTTTCTATAGGATTGAGGTCAGGGCTTTGTGATGGCCTCTTCAATACCTTTACTTTGTTGTCCTGAACTCCACTAGGGTAGGGGCAGCAATTCAGAATTTTGGATGAAAAAGCGTGCCCAAATTAAACTGCCTGCTAGGATATGCAAATAATTAGTAGATTTGGATAGAAAACACTCTAAAGTTTCCAAAACTGTTACAATATTGTCGGTGTGTATAACAGAACTGTTATGGCAGGCGAAAACCTGAGGAAAATCCTTCCAGAAAGTACTATTATTGTGAAAGGCTGTTTTTCCATTGAAAGCCTATCCACCATACAAAGACTTAGGACCCAGTTCACAATCTCTATGGCTTCTTCTACATGTGGCCAGTCTTTAGGCATTGTTTCAGGCTTTTACTCTGAAAAATGAGGGAGATACAGCACTTTCAATGAGTGGACAGTGGACATTTCCAGCCATGAGCCCAGCGCGTGATCGGGAGCGCGCCTTTCTTGTTACTTCTTTTCTATTGACAAAGCTTTTGTCCGGTTGAAATATTATAGATTTTTTATGCCAAAAACAACCTGAGGATTCATTTTAAACATCGTTTGACATGTTTCTATGAACTTTTATTGTTCTTTTTTGACTTTTCGTCTGGATGTTGAGAGCGCGCATTGTGCCTTTGGATTATTGAACTAAACGCACCAGCAAAACGTTTTTGGACATAAAGAGGGACATTATCAAACAAAACAAACATTTATTGTCTAACATGGAGACCAGGGAGTGCCACCAGATGAAGATCATCAAAGGTAAGTGATTCATTTTAGCGCTATTTCTGACTTTTGTGACACCTCTCTTTGATTGGAAAATAGCTGTATGGTTTTCTGTGGCTAGGCGCTGACCTAACATAAATGAGTGGTGTGCTTTCGCCGTAAAGCCTTTATGAAATCTGACACAGCGGCTGGATTAACAAGAAGTTTATCTTTAATCCTATGTATAAAACTAGTATTTTCCATCAATGTTTATGATGAGTATTTCTGTAATTTGATGTGGCTCTCTGAAATTTCACCGGATGTTTGTTTGAGACAATGATTACTATACATAACACGCCAATTTCAACTGAGGTTTTTGGACATAAAGATTAACTTTATTGAACAAAACACACATGTATTGTGTAACATGAAGTCCTGTGAGTGCCATCTGATGAAGATGTGATTAATTTAATCGCTATTTAATCGCTATTTTCCTCTCCTTGGCTGGAAAATGGATGTATGGTTTTCTGTGACTAGGCGCTGACCTAACATAATCGCGTGGTGTGCTTTCGCCGTAAAGCCTTTTTGAAATCGGACACGGTGGTTGGATGTACAAGAAGTTTATTTTTAAAATGGTGTATAATACTTGTATGTTTAAGGAATTTTAATTATGGGATTTCTGTTGTTTTGAATTTGGTGCCCTGCAGTTTCACTTGCTGTTGTCGAGGTGGGACGCTACCGTCCCACTGGTACCAGACAGGTTAAGCCCTTTTGCCACAACTTTGGATGCATGCTTGGGGTCATTGTCCATTTGGAAGACCCATTTGTGATCAAGCTTTAACTGATATTGATATTGCTTCAATTTCTCCAAATAATTTCTCGTCCTCATGATGCCATCTATTTTGTGAAGTGCACCAGTCCCTTCTGCAGCAAACCACGCCCACAACATGATGCTGCCACCCCCGTGCTTCACGATTGGGATGGTATTCTTTGGCTTGCAAGCCTCACCCTTTTTCCTCCAAACAAAATGATGGTCATTATGGCCAAACAGTTTTATTTTTGTTTCATCAGACCAGAGGACATTTCTCCAAAAAGTACGATCTTTGTCCTCATGTGCAGTGGTAGTCCAAACTGTAGTCTGGCTATTTTATGGTGGTTTTGGAGCAGGTTATGTCGAAATAGGACTCGTTTTACTGTGGAAAAAGATACTTTTGTACCTGTTTCATCCAGCATCTTCACAAGATGTTTCACTTTGCTGTTGTTCTGGGATTCATTTGCACTTTTCGCACCAAAGTACTCTAGGCAGCTCCTTCCTTCCTTCGTCTCCTTCCTTAAGCGGTATGACGGCTGCGTGGTCCAATGGTGTTTATACTTGCGTACTATTGTTTGTACAGATGAACATGGTACCTTCAGGTGTTTGGAAATTTCTCTCTGATTTCTTTTGATTTCCCCATGATGTCAAGCGAAGAGGCACTGAGTTTGAAGTAGGCCTTGAAATAGATCCACAGGTACACCTCCAATTGACTCAAATTATGTAAATTAGCCTGTCAGAAGCGTCAGAAGGCACAGTCAACTTAGTGTATGTAAATTTCTGACACACTGGAATTGTGATACTGTGAATTATAAGTGAAATAATCTGTCCGTAAACAATTGTTGGAAAATGTACTTGTGTCATATACAAAACTATAGTTTGTTAACAAGAAATTAGTGGAGTGGTTGAAAAATGAGTTTTAATGACTCCAACCTAAGTGTATTTAAACTTCCGACTTCAACCATATATATGTGGTTGTGAGAGTCTCATCAATATTTCAAGCAGTTGGTGGTATTATCTCTCTAGGAGCTTATCCGTCATCAGTAATGTAGAATAATTCTAATGTTTGGGAGAACGCTGATCCGATACAGAGAGCAGTGTTGCCTTTTTTTTAATCCTGTCAGTATTGACAAATGCCTCAATGATGCACTCAGTGAATGTTCTCTCTGCGTGGTGTTATGGGAAAAGCATGTTACAATTCGAACTGTTGTATAAAAAGTTGCATCGGTAGAACATGAATAAGTCAACGTTCCATCGCTGCCCTGAGTTCCAACCGGGCCAAGATGTCTTTGGAATCCAGCTGTGTTAGTTTCTGCTGAGCTATCATGTCACCACATATGGATACTGATCATCTTCCATACTCATTTGCGTAGCTGTGCTCCACCTTAATGACATTGAATAGTTGAACGTTTCTCCTCTAATTTGTTTTACACAAGCTACTGTATGTTAAAGTAATTTCTTACTGAGGTTGGGTCTATGTAGGCCACATTCACTGTGGTACATTGACATTCTGTGTAGTACATTGACAAATTATGGTGTCAAAGGACACCATAATTTCAAAGTGTAGCTAGGTATTCTATCTTTCATTCATGATTCATCTTTAGAAGTTTAGAAGTATTGCCATTAGCCTTATAAATAGGATGCCAAATCAACTTTAGCCTTTGTACTGTATATTGTATTTTATAAATATGTTATTCACAATATATATGGATAAGACAATATCCAAATGTAAATGTTTATTATATTGATATCTTGAATTTGGAGTTCTATTTATAGGGCTAAGTTGCCATATGATGTTTTGTGATTTACATTGCATGAAGTGTTGCCACACTAGTGAAAAATGTGTTTTGTGAACCTGATGTGTAATCATTAGACCAATTCTGTTGCAAAACGTTTTGTCTGTTGCAAAACATTCTGCAACAGAAACCGTTTACTCCAAATGGAGAATGCTAATTCAGGTAGGTCACTCCCCGTTTGGTTTGTTCGGTTCTTAAATGGTAAACGGTGTCCATAATGAATACACCCTTGTTTGTGATGTCATCTGACCGCTGCACCTGATTTACCTGATTTCCTTAATAGAATCGGTAGCCCACGATAATTAACACACAACTCAATCAATTTCAAGTTAATCAAGTGATGAGATTAAGAGGTTGTCAATGTCTGAAGCAGGATCTTCTCAAAATGCAACGAAGGGTGGGTTATGTGTGAAACTGGCATCTTGGGTTAATGAAAACAACCTCACCAGGGGTGCAGTAAATCGTTTATTGGTAATTGTCAGAGGAGAAGGGCTTAAAGATCCAAAAGATTGACACACACTTATGCATACACCCAGCCCTTGATCATGATTCTCAGTTCCTTTGCATTACACGTGTCATTGGACGAAGGCCTCTTCTGCACGGGGGAGTTTCGTTAGGAGCCCCAGCGCTTGGTCTGAACATTAACCCGTACAGTTTTGGAAGCATAAGGACCTTATTTTTCATATCAGCGAGAAAACAACGTTAAATTGATACACATCTTTATATTGTTCTTGTTCCCACACAGCCATATCTCCATGTTGCAGCGTGTGTTTATGGAAGACAGATGGAAGGCAGAGGGACCACCTGTGCTAATTGGCTATCTAGCATGCTCCGAACACCTGTGTATAACGGAAGGAGGTCGCCAGTATCGTGTTGCCACAGAAAAATGCTGTCAGCTGCAACTGTGATAAAGCTGGTTAAAACTACAGAGTTTTCCATGTTAGTCTCCTTAAGAGTACATCTTGGGAAAGGATACACCCAGAGAGCAACACTGTGGAGAAATGTGAGGGTAACTACGCATATTTTGGTGTTGAGCAGGGTATAGTGAAGACTCTAGTTGAACATCCAGATTTCATTGAGGATTCGTTAGATTTGAAAATCAAATGTGATGGTGTTCCTTTTTTCAAATCATTTAGCTGCCAACTTGGGCCTATTTTATACATTTTTAATGATTTCCATTCATTTGTTGTTGCCTTATTCACTAGAGAGGCTAATCCAGTGGATGATTACCTGAGTGATGTCCTATCTGAGTTGAAGGTGATCCTGGTTTTGGGTATGGAGCTGACAAATGGTCATTACCAAGTCACAATCAAAGATTTTCTGTGTGATGCACCAACCATGCTAAAATGCATCAAATCCCATAGTGGATACAAAATGCAAAATATGTCAGATTAAAGGCTCTTGGAATGGAAGGCTAGTGTTGCACTCTGAGGGGACACAGGGGGGGAGGGAAGGGGAGTTAAATTATGGTGAATTCAATAACTTGGCCTACATGGCTAGCCATCAGCTAACTACATCTCCATTGATAGACGGTGGAGTTTCTTGCATCTCAGGTTTCCATTATATGCATATGGTGTGCTTGGGTGTCATGAGGAGGATAATGATTTTTCTTAAACAAGGCCCTAGAACACATATGTCAGAGTCAAGGCCCGCGGGCCACATCCGGCCCGCAAGAAGGTTTTTTACGGCCCCTGGGATGATCTTGATTTATTATTAGAACCGGCCCGCAGCAAGCCGGCAGCCCGCAGATCTTTTACACGCACCAATACTACATTTCCCACAATGCAAAGGTGACGCACCGAGCAGTAGGCTGCTTCATTTCAATATTTATTGGCACAGCAGTCGTCAGCATCACAGTAAAATTAACTTTCAGATACCCATCAAAAATGGCAAAACGGAAGGTGGATACTGAGAACCGGGGGTTTCAAACAAGGTGGGAGTCGGAGTATATGTTCACGAAGGTAGCTGGAAAACCTGTGTGTCTTCTGTGTGGAGAAAGTGTGGCGGTACTGAAAGAGTATAATCTGAGACGACATTATGAAACGAAACACGCGGACAAAAACAAGAATATGGACATGGAACAAAGGCTACAAAAGGCAGAGGAATTAAAACGAGGCCTCAAATCTCGACAGGCTCTGTTCAAAAAAGCCAAATCACAAGGCCAGGCTGCTGTCAAGGCCAGTTTTATTTTGGCAGAAGAGATCGCTAAATCAGCCCGGCCATTTACGGAGGGGGATTTCATCAAAAACTGCATGATTAAAGTTTGTGACGAAGTTTGCCCAGAAAAAAGGCAACTCTTTTTAAATGTGAGTCTGAGCAGAAACACCATTGCCGAGAGAGTAGACCAGTTGTCCATCAATCTAAAAGAGCAGCTTGTGAAAAAGGGAAAAGATTTTATTGCATATTCCTTGGCTGTGGATGAGAGCACCGACATTTCTGACATTGCCCAGTTGTCAATTTTCATCCGCGGAGTGGACTCCAGCCTAAGCGTGACAGAGGAGTTTTTGGCTTTACGTCCTATGCATGGCACAACTACGGGGCATGATTTGTATGAAGAGGTGTCAAGATGTGTAAATGAGATGGAGCTGCCTTGGGAAAAACTAGTGGGTTTGACAACCGACGGAGCACCTGCGATGTGTGGACACAGGAGCGGACTGGTGGCGAAGATACGGGAAAAGATGCAAGAGGAAAACGCGACAGGTGAGCTGACAGCTTATCATTGTATCATACACCAGGAAGCGTTGTGCGGTAAAGCCTTGAAAATGGAGCATGTAATGAGCATCATCACGCGCACAGTTAACTTTATCAGAGCCAAAGGTTTGAATCACCGCCAGTTCAAGGCATTTCTGACGGAGTTAGAAACGGAGCATGGTGATTTGCCTTATCACACAGAGGTGCGATGGCTAAGCCAGGGAAAGGTGCTTCAAAGATGTTTCGAGCTTCGTGAGGAGATTTGTCTATTCTTGGACAGCAAAGGGAAAGACACAACACAACTCCGAGACGAAATGTTTCTGTGTGAAATGGCTTTTCTGTGTGACATTACGAGTCATCTGAATGCAATAAACTTGCAGCTGCAGGGTCGGGATCGTGTCATCTCTGATATGTACAGTACAGTGAAGGCATTTAAAACCAAACTGACTCTGTGGGAGACGCAGATGCGGAAAGAAAATTTGAGCCACTTTCCCAGCTGCCAGACCATGAAAGAGAAGCTCTCTACCAGTGCGTTCCCGAGCACACAGTTGGCTGATAAAATAGGTATGCTTACCACTGACTTTCGACGCCGATTTGCTGACTTTGAAGCACAAAAAAGCAGGTTGGAACTGCTCGGTAACCCATTTGCTGTTGACGTGGAAAGCTCACCACCAAACCTCCAAATGGAGTTGATTGACCTCCAATGCAATGATGCACTGAGGGAAAAATATGCGGCAGTGGGTGCTGCGGAGTTTGCCCGTTTCCTCCCCGGCACAATGCCCCAGCTGCGCATCCAGGCTGCTCAAACGTTGTCTATGTTTGGCAGCACATACCTGTGTGAACAACTGTTTTCTTTGATGAACCTGAACAAAACATCACACAGAAGTCGACTTACTGCTGAACACCTCCACTCAATTCTGAGGATTTCTTCAGCTCAGAGCCTTACCCCGAACATTGATGAACTTGTGGAAAAGATGGGACACCACCAAGTATCACCCTCAACCTCAAACAAGTGAACATTACTGTGCAATCACATATTTAGAGTTTTTACTCAGTTCAAGTTTAAAAGTTAAAATTTTATATTTGTTTTCACTGCATGTTACTTCTCCTTAAACAAAGTGTTGTTTTTGATTAATAGATTTTTGCACTTTATTTTTTTGTATTTCAATCCAATTATATTTTAAAAATATTTCAGTTGAGTGGATGATAGAAAATTGCTATTATTGTTTTTTCTTTGAAGTAAATTTAGCCCACTTTTGCTAAAATAGAAAATATAGTCTACTGATGGTGCCTTGAATACCGGTTTCTTTCATTTAATGTTCATGTGGATATTTATATAAAGGAAATTTGTCTTTTGTGTCTGTTGAAAATTAAAGATTACTGACAGAGCCATAAGAAAATATTGCTTTATTTATCTGATCATATTGTAATATATTTGTTAGGTTTTCAGTAGGTTCAATTAGGTTCACTAGACTATATGCGTCATTTAAAAATTTTTCAATGAACATTCGAACAGTCCGGCCCTCGTCTTGTAGCTGATTTTTTTATTTGGCCCTCCGTCCATTTGACTTTGACACCCCTGCCCTAGAACATCTCAGAAAACCAAGTTGTCAGAGGCTGATTTCCTTTCGAGCCATATTGCCAACATAATTTGCCCGACAACCTCAGTCACTGGCAGGACTTGACCAATGGAAAGCCACTGAGTACAGGTGGTTTTTGCTCTACACGGGTCCCATAGTATTGAACGCTGTTGTTTCCAAAAAGGTCTATTGCCACCACGTTCTATCCCTGTAGCCATGTCAATTTTGTGAGATTCCGATGACAGTAGATTTTCCTTGATTATGCCAAACAGCCGCTGATGCACTTTGTTGTGGTGAGCTTGTGTGTCTATGGTGATAAATTTACAATGTACAATTTACATGGTTTCACTCACTTGGCAGATGAGGTTGCATTTCACAACTTCTCACTCAAACTACCTTAATTGCTAACATGCGAGATGGTTACTTTCTCCTCCAGGACATTTGTCAAAGAAATAAGAGACGATGGAAACCTTGTCTGTGACGTCATTCACCATTTTCAAACTGACAACTTCTTCATTCTTCCATGTGCCTCCAAAGACTTCAACATCGCAAGTATCTAAAATGTCCGCAAATGCAAGAAATACCTTATTTTCCCGAGGACCTCATCAGCAAGGCTGTGTCTGCCCTATCCAAGGCAATATGTAGTGATCCCTCTATTACAGTTTTGTCAAGTAAGATTAGGGCCAGGTTTCCCGAAAGCATCTTAAGGCTAAGTTTATCGTCAGAACTTTCGTAGGAGCATCGTTAAATCTCAGAGCTGTTTCCCATACCAGCGTTACTAGCATTGCACTTAAAATGCTCAAAGTCTAACGATTGCCTCAGACCAAAACCACGCTGGTCTACAACACTAAAACCACGTTGGTCTACAAAACCGTCATCACAAACATTGGCACGGCCTACAACCCAACTATAGTTATCTTCAAAGCACCAGTGAAAGGAATCTACTACTTCAGATTCACCGCTACGGACTTCCGTATCTCTGCTTTGGTGGGTGTAAACTTGTATAAAGGGTGATGAGAATATAATTAACAATGGCATCTAAAATCTAAAGTGGGACCAATGAGCCCATTTCCAACACGGTGGCTCTCGACTTGGAAGTGGTATGAAGTGCATTCGGAAGTATTCATACGTCTTGACTTTTTCCACATTTGTTACATTACAGCCTTATTCCAAAATAGATTAAATACATGTTTTCCCGAATCAATCTACACACAATGCCCCATAATGACAAAGCGCAAACAGGATATTAGACATTTTTGAAAATGTATTGAAAATAACAAACAGAAATACCTTATTTCTGTAAGTATTCAGACCCTTTGCTGTAAAACTCGAAATTGAGCTCAGGTGTATCCTTTTTCTATTGATGATGCTTGAGATGTTTCTACAACTTGATTGGAGCCCACATGTGGTAAATTCAATTGATTGGACATGATTTGGAAAGGCACACACCTGTCTATATAAGGTCCCACAGTTGATAGTGCATGTCAGAGCAAAAACCAAGCCATAATTTGTTCGTAATTGACTGTGCCTCAACGGAATTGTCCGTTGAGGCACAGGAGCCACAGATCTGGGGAAAAGGTACCAAAAATGTCTGCAGCATTGAAGGTCCCCAAGAACACAGTGGCCTCCATCATTCTTAAATGGAAGATGTTTGGAACCACCAAAACTCTTCTTAGAGCTGGCTGCTTGGCCAAACTGAGCAATCGGGGGAGAAGGCGCCTTGGTCAGGGAGGTGACCAAGAACCGATGTTTACTCTGACAGAGCTCCAGAGTTCTTTTGTTGAGATGGGAGAATCATGCCTTTATGGTAGAGTGGCCAGACAGGCCGTCATGGTAGAGTGGCCAGACGGATTTGGCCAGACGGAGTGGCCAGACGGAAGCCATTCCCCAGTAAAAGGCACATGACAGCTCGCTTGGTGTTTGACAAAAGAAAGATTCTCTGACCATGAGAAACAAGATTCTCTGGTCTGATGAAACCAAGATTGAACTCTTTGGCCTGAATTCCAAGCGTCAAGTCTGGAGGAAACCTGACACCATCCCTACTGTGAAGCATGGGGGTGGCAGCATCATGCTGTGGGGATGGTTTTCAGCGGCAGGGACTGGGAGACAGGATCAAGCAAAAGATGAACGGAGCAAAGTACAGAAAGATCCTTGATGAAACCTGCTCCAGAGCGCTCAGGACCTCAGACTGGGGCGAAGGTTCACCTTCCTACAGGACGATGACTCTAAGCACACAGCCAAGACACCGCAGGCATGGCTTTGAGACAAGTCTCTGAATGTCCTTGAGTGGCCCAGCCAGAGCCTGGACTTGAACCTGATCGAATATCTCTGGAGAGACCTCAAAATAGCTGTGCAATGATGCTCCCCGTCAAACCTGGCAGAGCTTGAGAAGATATGTAGAGAAGAATGTGAGAAACTCCCCAAATACACATGTGCCAAGCTTGTAGTGTCATACCCAAGACAACTCGAGGATGAAATTGCTACCAAAGGTGCTTCCACAAAGTACTGAGTAAAGGTTTTGAATACTTCCATTTTTTATATTTATATACAGTGCATTCTGAAAGTATTCAGACCCCTTATTCAGACCAATTGGCTTTTTCCACATTTTGTTACGTTACAACATTATCTTAATTACTCCCACAGAATTTTACCTTGGAGTAGCGGCTTCTATGGACGAATTTTTAACGTCTTTAACTTCCAAGTTAGTTTAACGTTGGACTCACACACACCCCCGTTGGCAAAGATTTCCAGATGGCAGACATGCAGTGGAATACGTTTCTGAGTGACAGAGTGAGGGTTTTGCATAAGCGATTTGTTACGATTTTTGTGAGACTGGAAAAAATGTCCAGAATGTCAAAAAGTTATTAACTAGTTCCCATGCTATTAAAATAATGTTTCTGTTCCGGAACAGTATAGAACACTTGCGTTTTCAGTTTGGGTTCTGTTCCTCAAATAATTTCATTATTTAACAGTTTTCTGTTCTCTTCCCTGAACTGATTCCAACCCATGGTTTATACACACATTGACATTTTGTGCACATTCAATTTACTTGGCATAGTTTTTAAGTCTGTATATTAAGTCTGTTTTTAAGTCTGTATCTCCTACCTCCAGCCACTACTGCCTTCAGGTTATGTCAGTATGGTGGCCTGCAATGCTGAATACTAATCAACCCCTTGTTCCCAAACCCTAGCCACTGA
The DNA here is from genome assembly GCF_057628025.1 of Oncorhynchus mykiss. Classification (NCBI taxonomy): domain Eukaryota; kingdom Metazoa; phylum Chordata; class Actinopteri; order Salmoniformes; family Salmonidae; genus Oncorhynchus; species Oncorhynchus mykiss. The sequence continues at coordinate 32,053,161 of NC_143028.1, read as the reverse complement.
ACAGCCACCTTGACATTTGATAGACTGGGAGGACCTTTTACCAATTAAAAATCACAATTATTTGTGCAGTGAAATTTTTTTGAAATTGGCTAGGGGGTAGGGGCTTGGGAGGTTAACTTTGGCATGTTGCAGAATTTTGGTTTAAAGTTTGGTAATGGCTTTAGGTTGACTTTTTAAATCTTCTTCATCCAAAACTCTCCACATAGAATTTTGCTTTAACGTTTGGTAGAAAGGATATAGTTTTTGGTTTCCTTACAGACAGTACCCAGGGTTATTCTTTATTTGTAATATTTTCTACATTGTAGAATAATAGTGAAGACATCAAAACTATGAAATTACACACATGGAATCATGTAGTAATCAAAAAAGTGTTAAACAAATCAAAATATATTTGATATTTGATATTCTTCAAAGTAGCCACCCTTTGCCTTGATGACAGCTGTGCACGGTTCAGCTTTGCACGCACTTGGCATTCTCTCAACAAGCTTCATGAGGTAGTCACCTGGAATGCATTTCCATTAACAGGTGTGCCTTGTTAATTTGTGGAATTGCTTTCCTTCTTAATGCGGTTGAGCCAAACAGTTGTGTTGTGACAAGGAGATGGTGCAATTTGGTAAAAAAACAAGTCCATATTATGGCAAGAACAGCTCAAATAAGCAAAGAGAAACAACAGTAGATCATTACTTTAAGACATGAAGGTTTCAAGATCTTTGAAAATCTCTTCAAGTGGTCACAAAAATCATCAAGTGCTAAGATGAAACTGGCACTCATGAGGACTACCATAGGAAAGGAAGACGCAGAGTTACCTCTGCTGTAGAGGATAAATTGATTAGAGTTAAATGCACCTCAGATTGCAGCCTAAATAATTGCTTCACAGAGTTAAAGTAACAGACACATCTCAACATTAACTATTCAGAGAAGACTGCATGAATCAGGCCTTCATTGTCAAATTGCTGCAAAGAAACCACTAAAAAAGGACACCAATAATAAGAAGAGACTTGCTTGGGCCAATAAACACGAGCAATGGACATTAGACCGGTAGAAATCTGTCCTTTGGTCTGATGAGTCCAAATTTGTGAGACACAGAGTAGGTGAAAGGATAATCTCTGCATGTGTGGTTCCCACCGTAAAGCATGGAGGAGGAGGTGTGATGGTGTGGGGGTGCTTTTCTGGTGACACTGTCTGTGATTTATTTAGAATTCAAGGCACCCTTAACCAGCATGGCTACCACAGCATTCTGCAGCGATATGCCGTCCCATCTGGTTTGCGCTTAGTGGGACTATAATTTGTTTTTCAACAGGACAATGTAGATACTGCTGAACGTTACTCTCATTCTTGATCGATGTGTTTGGGAAAGGTATTCTAATTGTACCAAGAGTTGCCATGATGTTGTCCAATATTATACTGCAGAGATTCTTGAGCATTCATCCTCCAGGATATGTCATGTGGGACACAGAGTTCTCCTTTTGCCTCTTCAGATGAGAGATCCCTGTCACCAAAGCGTTGCAAAGGCTGAGACCCTTTTCCTATGCCGGGGACATTTATTTTTAAACCACTTTCTATGATATTGAAATTAGGCTTTTAATACTGTATTTAGAAGTGTAGAAATGTAAAACTACTGTTTCAGAATAAATAAAAAATATATCCTATATCTCCTTTGTGAGATCCGTGACCCTTTTAAAGGACAGTCACCGGAGTCTAGTTGAGAAATTTTTCTTCAACCTGAATGACTTACTAAAGATGGAAGAGCAGCTAACGGAGAGTGATTTTCAAAAATACATGGTGAGAAATGAAATGCTTCATTGGTATGGCTTGAATGACATTATATCGCCATGTTGTACTGGATGATCCTATACATGTGTAATGCATTAGTGTCCATTTGTAAAATGACAGATATCTCAAAGCTGGGAGGGAAATACATACTGGACCAGGTGAAGAGTGATGTACTGGTAAACCATTGCTATATTTGTTTAACTTTTAAATCAGGTCATAGTGTGTTCCTTGTGCAGTACATATTTTGTGTTCAATACAGAACCCTGACAAAAGGCCTTGTGTCAACGATGAATATGAAATTAAACAAAGGGAAGGGGGCCTTTTCGGTCTCCAACCTTTGCAGCATCATTATAGGTACGGTGGAGTCCAAATCATGACATTTTTACATGACATTTGAATTCCTTCTCTAGCTAATATTTGTTTTCCCCCTTTACTGCAGGTGAGTGTCTTGGTGAATCAAAGGGTACAGAGGCAGAAATACTACAGGCAACATCAACCTGCCTGAAATATGCACCTGACTGCCAGCGGGACAGTGGGAGGGCCAATGAGTAAGGGGATGAAAGAGTTCTTAAGAAGTTAAAAGCATCAAATCTGGTCTGACAGTGCCTGTTTTCTTTTGTATATCCAAAATGGCAACACTTTACTTGACACTTAGCATCATAACACGTCATGAACTGACATAACTTGTCATAACATGGTCATAACACTGTTATGACACATATATTTAGACCTGTTGTGACATATATTGCATTGCGTTATGGCTGGCTATGACACCTACATAAGAGTTTCAAAACCAAAAACACACAAGGCAAAACATGCAATTACATCATAGCTTACTTCTCCACAGTGTTTTTGTTATAATGTTTTCTGAAATTGACCATATTAAATTGTAATTTTAATTGCATACACATTGATGTCAGACATGCACCTAACCCAATGCTCTGTTGCTGATGACTGGGATGAATGCAGGAGCAGATTTCAGGAGCAGGATAAGGTGCCCTCTTTTTGACTGATGACCGATGTGATAGGCCTATCTGGCTAATATGATGCAGATGGTTATAATGCTTCATGACAGTGTCATAAATGGTATTTTCTACAAGTACTTTAAAATATGGGGGAAAAACTATTTCGTTTTTAATATAGATTTTTTTTCATAACCAGCCATAAAATAATGCAATACATGCCACAACAGAACTAAATATATGGGTCATGATACCGTTATGGACATATTTTGACAGGTTATGACAAGTTATGTCAGCTATTATGAAATATTATGACATGTTTATGACCGTGTCATAACGTATTATGATGCTAGGTGTCACGCCCTGACCATAGAGAGCCTTTGTTTCTCTATGGTGTGGTAGGTCAGGGCGTGACTGGGTGGGTATTCTAGTTCATTATTTCTATGTGGGGTTCTAGTTAATTTTTCTATGTTGGTGATTTGTATGATTCCCAATTAGAGGCAGCTGGTAATCGTTGTCTTTAATTGGGGATCATATTTAGGTAGCATTTTTCCCACCTGTGTTTGTGGGATATTATTTTGTGTTTTGTACATGTACACCACGTAGTCACGTTTCATTGTTAGTTTATTGATTTATCTGTTTTGTTCTTGCTAAGTTTCACTTTAAAATAAAAATGTGGAACTCAAAATCCGCTGCGCCTTGGTCCGTCTCTCCTCACGAATGCGACACTAGATGTCAAGTAGTGCTACCCTAATTTGTTTCCAAGAAGCCTGTGCCAGAAATGCATTGTTGGCCTTTTTTATGTAAAAAACAAATGAGGATTGTACATCTATTTGGTGGAGCAATCAACTTTCATTTCAACCGTTTTTGGATTTGACGTGAAAAAAAATGGCATTACAGTTTTTACATAGACAAAGGATTACAAAATGCTGTTCCAAGTTACTGCTGTTATTGTGTTACAGATTTTTTTTGCCAACAGTAGTATAGACCCTAAAGCTCTGTTTGCACCACATTCGTTTTATTGGGGAGATAGGGTAATGCAATCATGTTCACAAGAACAAATAACCACATCTGTAATTTAAATCCAGTCCGAACCTAGTATTATCAGAGGACCTTGGAGTTAGTCAAAATGACTGACATGACAGGGGAGTAATAATTCCAGGCAAAAAAAGGGGGCTTGACTAACTCCAAGGTCCTCTGATAATACTAATGCTGTGCGAATCGACATCCCTGTGTTTTGAGAGAAATGTCTGAGTTTGACAGGTGTTTGCTCATGGTTGGAGCAAGAAAACAACTTATTCAATAAATTGATGCTTAAAATTAAGTGCTGTGCATAGACTATATATGAAGGGCTTACATGTATGTATTAACTTTCACATTGAATGCGTTCATTTATGCCAATGAATGCATGAATTAAACATGCCAAATGCATCAGTAAAAAAATATTTGCCTATTAAATCCTGATAATATCACAAAGCAGGATTACAACTGAGCTAAATCTTTGTAAAAGTTCACCTTTTCATCCAAAGCCTAAAAAATCATCTCAAATGCATGTGCGCTGTTTAGCTCACATCTGCAGTCTGGGGGACATTTAGGACGTATTCTACTGCGGATCACAAAGATTATGATTATGATCACACTTCCTCAATTCAAATATTATGGCAACACCATATCAAAGATGGTTTGATATGGTTTAGAAACTTGGGAGCCAAGCTTGAGTTATAAATGTATCCCATTATCACCTGGTCTCTGTAATATTTGTGTTGTGGAGAAATGACCAGGCAGGAGACGGGAGTACAGTTAGTTTTGTTTAGTCAAAAACCCCTCGTGCTCTATAGTCCCCTGGCCCAATTGTGTACATGTGCATTTCCTATTAGGTGTAGTAACATAACACTGCCGTAATACATTACTGCTTAGTAATAGCATAGTAACTAATGTAAACAGATTTAGATCACAGATACTACACTCCTCCCCCATAGTGTTTAACTCCCAGAGAACAAGGTAAATACATTAGGGAACTACTAATGCAATATCGGAACAATGCATTCTTAAACATGTTTCAACTACTGGATTGAAGCCGACTTTTCAGAGCCCAGCACAAATCCAGGGGATTATTCTGCCCCGAAGATTGAATTTTGTGTTTTAATAACTAACCCAGGTGATGTCCTTTGTCTCTCCTTTTATCTAGGACATATTAATGTATTTGTTTGTCTTACTGTCTGTTACCTCCTGAAACTGCTCAACTCACAGGTCAAGATTTTGAGGTGCCCTTTGTTGTTGAATATGATATCTCCGCTCCTTCTGGGCTTCCGGTGGTGGGCCAGGTTCGGGTGGAAGGTCAGGCTCTGTTTCTCTCATACGTCCACAGTTATGAGAATAGTCCTGGGGTTCGTTATTGTTCTTGTTCTCTCTGCATGTCTCTGCTGGTGTGTTGGACCGTAGCAGATGATCCACATGAACGTTGACATGGCAATGACCATATTGGACTTGGTAAGTCCTCTGTGTTGCAAGATCCCACCTGAGTTCCACAGGCTCTTGGGGTGTCTGAAATCACGTACCATCACCCTCTCTCCCTCTTTGAATTTTCTGACAGTCTTTGAGTCTCTGTCATGAGCTTTCTTCTGCTGTAGCTGGTGCTTTGCCACACTGCTTGACAAGTCTGGTTTCAACAATGTCAGGCGGGTTCGTGGTTGGCGTTTCAGAAACAGTTCAACTGGTGTACATTCCGTTACTGTGTGTGGTGTGTTACGGTAAGTAAACAGGAAACGGGGAAGCCTTTGGTGGGTGGGCACAGACTGAACCTCGATTCTTGTCCAGGCCTTCTTAAAGGTTTGCATGGCTCTCTCCGCTGCTCTGTTTGATGCCGGATGGTAAGGTGGTGACAGGATGTGCCTTACTCCGTTGTTCTTGAGAAACATTTCAAAATCGTTTGATGTGAAAGGAGGGTGATTGTCCAATACGAGCTCCTTGACTAGTCCAAAGGATGCGAACAGGTGTTTGATTGTCTTCTCAGCTGTGGTCAGTTGAATAGGGAACATTTCCATCTACTTGAAATGGGGACGACAACAAGGAAATGTTGCTTGTCAATCTTGGCGTAATCCACATGGATGCGTTCCCATGGTGTAGCAGCCCAGGACCATGGATGAAGAGGTGCAGCAGCAGGCTTGTTGTGAACAGCTTCACAAGGTGAGCAGTGACCTACATGCTGTTGAATGTCCTGATCCAGTCCAGGCCACCACAGATAACTGCAGGCGAGTGTTTTCATTCGAGTGATCCCTGGATGCCCCTAATGCAGGTCAGATAGCAGTCTCCTTTGGAATTTGGGAGGTACCACCACCCTTGATCCCCACAGCAGTGGACAACTTGGTCTTTCTTGTCAATGAATGAACGAAGGTTATCGTCATTTACAAAGGTTGTCCAACCGCCTAATGTTAAGTCCAAGACCATGGAAAGCACGGTGTCTTTCCTCATTTCCTCTGCTATTTCTGAACCAGATATGGGCAGTTCGTCGATGAGAGAGATCTGGAAGACTGCTCTCTACCATCTTCACTGTCGGAGTCACTATTGCATGGTAGTCTTGATAGTGCATCTGCAAATGTACTCAATCTCGTAGTCGTAGGCTAGCAATATCAGAGCCCAACGTTGCATTCGAAGTGCAGCAAGGGTTGGTATTGCTGATTTTGGTCCAAGGATGGCCAACAGAGGCTTGTGATCTGTCAGCAGTTGGAACTTTCTTCCGTAGAGGTATTTGTGAAACTTCTTCACTCCGAATATTATGCTCAGGGCTTCCTTCTAAATTTGAGCATAATTTTTCTCACTTGTTGACAGGGTTCGTGATACAAATGCAATAGGGTGTTCTTCACCTGATGGTAGAACATGTGAGATGACTGCTCCTACTCCGTATGGAGATGCATCACTCGTGAGTCTCAGCTTCATCTCTGTGTCGTAGTGAGCAAGCCACTTGCTCTTTAGCAGACGCTGTTTGCAAGTCTTGAATGCTTCTTCGCATTGTGGGGACCAATTCCACTTTGTATCGGCCTGCAGCAGTTGGTGAAGTGGATGCAAACAATTTGGACAAGTTTTCCACAAACTTTCCGTAATAGTTCAGGACTAAGGTGCTCTCCAATGCTTGGTGCTGACATGAGGATGTAGTCCATGAAGCACATAACATTGCCTATACCATACAAGATCTGATCCATTGTGTGTTGGAGTATAGCTGGAGCTGTCAAGATTCCATAGGCCAAGCGATTGAATTGGAATAGCCCCTTGTGTGTATTGATGTTCAGATACTGTTCTGACTCAGGATCCAGCTTCAGTTGCTGATAAGCGAATGACAGATCCAGCTTACTGAAAATCTTCCCACCAGCTAGTGTGGCAAACAGACCTTCAGCGTTTGGTAGTGGATATTCCTATCCGATAGCTCAAGAGTATCCCTGTGGGCAAGCTCGAGTCCAAGTGTGATATCACAGGCTTTCTTAGAGATCAGGTCCTTCTCTGACAGAAGCCTTCTGCGAAATGCTTCAGCTGTGAGACCACATACAAACCTTGTCTCGGAGAGCGTCATCGAGAAATCATGGAAACTCGCTTGTTGTTGCCAGGCTTTATATAGCCACGTTTTCCCCTTGACTCTGGTGACGTTGGTAAAATCTGAAACCTTCTGCAATGAGAATTGGTTTAGGCTTGAAATGCCTTGAAAGAGTTTCAGTCAATTCTGCATAGGTCAACTCCACTGCTTTTATTGGTTCAATGAGACCTTTCAGCAATCCATACTCAGGTGGACCCAAAATACTGAGAAATACGTCCGCTTTTTTTTCATCTTTGATTTAATTTCATCTGGTGGTGAAGGAGACCAGACTACAGAGGTAAAGAGGGAGTTTAACCCAAAAGGGCTTTGTAGATGAACACATACAAATATATCTTTCTGCGCAAATATAAAGTGAGGTCCAACTTACCATTTGGTACAATGTATAATGGTGGGTGAGTGACTTGGCATTTGTAATAAAGCGCAAGGATGCATGATAAACAGAGTCCAGTCTCTGTAAGATGGAGGAGGCTGCATGCATATACAACAAGTCACCATAATCATGGTGTGAGTGTGTGGGTATATAGGATCCCCAATTAGCTGCTGCAGAGGAAGCGGCTACTCTTCCTGGGGTCCAAAGAGGAAACAACACAACAAATAAAATACATAATATACACAAATATATATACATCGCACTACATTTATATTACAAATGAGCTATTCAACAGATGCTCCATCCCACAGCAACCCACAGCTAGTACATTCATCTTAATTAAGATAGCCAGGCGAAGAACACATCACAACCACAATACAATACATAATACAATGCAAAATGCATACACATTTCTGTGTGTCCCTTCACAGTCCCGTCATACCGTGAGGTGTTCTTTTATCAGTTTTTTTAATCTGTTTTTATTTTTAGCTTTTGTTACCTGGGGTGGCAGAGAGTTCAATTTAGTCATGGCTCCATTTTCCCCAGACTCTGTTCTGGACCTGGGGACTGTGAAGAGACCTCTGGTTGTCTTGTGTGATACCAATGAGTGTCGGAATTGTGTGTCAACTGCTTGAAAAGACAGTTCGGTACCTTCAACACCTCACACAAAGACCAACAGTGGGTGGGTGTGTCTGTGTGAACATTGGACATGTTGACTCAATCAGTCACTGTTGTGACAGTGGTATGGTAGTCCTGCGGTACAGGCTTGGTGGGCCAATAATTTGCATTCCCAACACCGCACCCAGACCTCCTGTCACAACTAACCCTGACCCTTGCAGCCATTAGCTAGCTTGGATTTTTTCTACAAATCAAGTCAAATGTTACTTGTCACTTGCGCCGAATACAACAGATACTGTGAAATGCTTACTTACGAGCCCTTAAATACTAAGAAAATATTTACAAAATAAACTAAAGTAACACAATACAATAAAAAGTAACACAGTAAAATAATAACAAGGCCATATACAGGGGAACCGGCACCGAGTCAATTTGGACCTAGACTTGGCTCTCCGGTAACGCTTGCCGTGCGGTAGCAGAGAGAACAGTCTTTGACAATTTTTTGGGCCTTCCTCTGACACCGCCTAGTATATAGGTCCTGGATGGCAGGAAGCTTGGCCCCAGTGATGTACTGGGCCAACGCACTACCCTCTGCAGCGCCTTATTGTCGGATGCCAAGCAGTTGCCATAGCAGGTGGTGATGCAACCGGTCAAGATGCTCTCGATGGTGCAACTGTAGACCTTTTTCAGGATCTGGGGACCCATTCCAAATCTTTTCAGTCTCCTGAGGGGTAAAGGTGCTGACTACAGTAATTTGTTAATTTTGGTACAATCAAGTTTGAAAACTACACTCAATAATTACATTTAAATATTGGAGTGAGGTTGAGAACCCATTGGGATCCGATTTGACCAAAACACACTATGAATTCAATAGGGATTATCACCAATCCATGAAGGGTGGTGATTAGATGTTAAGAAGTAGTTGCCATTTTGTGATGTAGGCTTCTTTACATTAAATGAGGATAAGAGCCTGAGCTAAGAGTAGGAAAATAAACTGTATCAACCAGGTCCTTTCTGACGTTGCACACTCTTTAAAAGCTGGTTTGTATAATACAAATTCTACTGATGATGGAAAACACAGTATATCTTCCAGACTTAAGCCCTATTCGCACCGACTAGTACAGTATTACTAGAGAACGTTGGTTATGTAATTATTACCTCAGGACATCCATTATTCCAGAGGAGGATTCAGACGGGATTTGTTTTTTCCAAACTGTCCCTGTAATATATTTTTTTAGTAAATTGACCATTATGATGGAGTCCTGTAGGTTTTTATTCTAGGCGTGAACATATTTCAACATTTCCAATTGTAACGATGTATGCTGAGAGTTGGGAAGCAAGTTCAAGGAGTGAATACATTTAAAAAATAAATGAACAAAAACAAGAAACACAAACAGCGCACCAACATGAAACAGCGCACCAACATGAAACAGCAACAATGACGAATGGGAAAGAAACCTAAGGGAGTGACATACATTTGAAGTCGGATGTTTACGTACACTTAGGTTGGAGTCATTAAACCTAGTTTTTCAACCTGCTGAAATAAGGGGAGGCCCAAGGCAGGTTGGATTAATTTGTATAGGGACCAGGAAATCTGGTCACAATGCTGACGCAGTGGGCAGATGAGAGACAATTTTATTACCATGTGTAAACGCAACAAATCTCGATCAGATAGTGATCGGGTCATCTTGATTGGATGACAAAAACTACATGTTAATGCAGTGTGTAACCACAGCTTCTGTGTCATAGATCTGTGAATTACATTTTATTCTGGGTTGCAAGTAAAACTTACTGAACATCAACAAGGTGCATTTGAATCCCAACGGATAAAATATGAAAACATAAAGGAAAACACCTTTTTACCAAGCTGTCCTTGATTGTGAAACAAACTTTGGAATAATATTTCAGGTCTGTTTTTCCCGGTCTAGTCACGTGGGCAGTCAGGGAAAACACTTGGCCCTGATGATATACAGACAGAAACATGACTTTCATTTGCAAAAGATTCATTTGAAGAGTAAATGGCTGACTTGAAATCAATAATTTCTCCAAATATTCCCGACCGCTGTTCTTTTTCTCCTACATTATCAAGTCAATTGAAAGAGTGTACCTGTGATTGACTACATAATACAACACATACACATGCAATCATATGTCAATCTACACTCCAAACTCACTGTAATTGTCTCCATGGCAAGTCATTCAGCTCTGATAATACACAATAAAACAGTCCATTCCGGTGTCTCTGAGTTTATGACAGAAAATATCCAGCAGAGCAGACATGGCTCAGGAGAGGAAGCTGCTAGCAGGGGGTCCTAGGTAAAATATTGCCCACTTGATAGTGTGGTGTGCTGCTGTGGATGGTGTCACACAGTCACAGTGTGGCTGTGTGTAGCCCGGTGTGTGTAGCACGGTGTGCACAGTGCCACATGCACACACACACTCACACACACATTATCCAAGAGGAAGGCTTCACAGGCCATCATGATTGCATTCCCTCCATTTGTTACTCTATGTATTACTATCCAACTGGAGACAATAGGTAATTGTAATAGACACACCAACCCAGATTGAATTCCAAAAGTTGACATGTAGGTAAAAAGACCTCTATTAGCATCTTTTGTGTTTCTTTGCTTGTGTTGTTGCTACTGTCTGAAAATATTTTGAAGTAACTTTTCACATTTGGACACACACTTTGCTCAATCTGCACAAATGTCCTCTCTGTCTCCCTTTTTCAAACCTCTGATTTGTGGTAAATGTTTCTCTGTTTGTCTCCAATCACAAGCACAGTCCCGTGACAATCACAATCACAACACCAGACTCTCTAGCCCTGGGCAGCTGGAGAGAGAGCAGGAGAGAGAGAAAGGTTTCCAATTTCTGGTATTGCGACCACGAGGTAGTCCGGTGAAGGTGATCCGTTTGGCATTCCCTGTCTTTACAAAAAATGTGCCTCTTAAATAAGAAAGATCTCGACTCTACGGTCAGTCAAAAATAACTGAAACGTTATGTTGGCAACTGCATGTTATGGTAAATGCTAGAACACTGCGAAACAACAAGACCATGGACTAAGTAGCTGAAGACTCGACTAAAGTGAGTTTAGAGACACTACTAACAGACATTCACACTGGCAATGAGATACTGTCCAAGCAGATGAAGAAAATATCCGATGATGTAGAAAAAAATCTAAACTGATATGACTGAACTGCGCAAACGCATGGACGAGGCCGAAACCTGTTTAGCCCTGGAGAAAATCACATGTGAAAAGCTCCAGAAAACTGTGTATGAACAGAAATACATCATTATTGGGCTTACTAAAAGATTAAACGGGATCGTGGACATGTCAGTACTGACAATCTTTGGTGCAGGTCAGTCAAAATCAAATAGAACTTTATTGGTCACATACACGTACTGTATTCAGTTGCCTTTCAAATCTTAATTTCGGAAATTTCCCAAAATGGAAGAATTCCTGGAAAAGGGAATATCACAACTACTGGGCCAGGAGAACTTCACATGAGCTCCCCCACAATTGAACAAGCACATCTAACAGGTGACTTGAGAGGGTACATGAGCAGCAAACCAAGGGGCATCATCGCAAAGTTCCTTAACTATAGAAACAAAGATCAACGTCGGACCTTTGATGTACAGTATTAGTGCAACCAGGCTTACATCAACTCTGACATGAGCAGAGACTTCTACAAGAAATGCAGAGATTTTGGCCCCATAAAGAAAAAGCTATGGGAAAATCGAATCCCACTCTCTCTGGTGTATTCCACACAACTACGGGTCAAATGGACGGAAAGAGAAGTCACACTGAAATCAGCAAAAGAAGCTACCCAATTCCTGGATAACCTGGACAAAGAGAATGGTGGAAATGGCAATTCACTTTAACAGATGCATGGGGCTCTGGAGTATTGAACTGTTTAGGCTACAGAAATGATGTGAACAATGGACTATTGCACCCCACCGCATTAGACACAAAAGAGAAAGGTATGTGTTGTTAATGCCTTCACTCACACGCCTTATTGGAAGACAATCACAGCACCATCCAGGCGATCTGCCTAAAGGAATAACACTTTAATGACTATTGGCTCTACAGCCTAAATGACAACACATTCATTGGTGGGCTATAGCCATGATCTATTTGTTTAAGTAACGAACTGCCAAGTGAACTAGACAACATGATGATTGCTATGATCTGGGCAATTATTTTTGAATGCTCCCCAGCCCATGGGTTTACAAAGGTTTAAGTAGGTGGGGAGATCTTAAATGGCTCGTGCACGTATGTGAAAAAAGACTGAGACTCAGTCCTTTTATTTCCGTTGCGCTCTCTCCTTTCCTTCAAATTCTTATTTACTGTTGCCCGAATTAAGGTATGATAATGAGGAAACAGGATCGTGGACTGATGTACGAATTGAAAAATATGTGTTATCAATGTGGGCAACATGATATCATCACGTGTCGATTGTCCTTTTCTTGTTATTCTCCCATAGAAAGAACAAGTGAAAAATGTTAATTAATTGTTGAATGAATGTTTAAGAAACATGGGCAATTACCAAATGTATAAAAGAGAGAGACCAAAAAGCAGGCTGTGTGAGCAAAGCCCACAAATATGCACCTTTCAATCATTATTTCTAGCTTCATGTTGGACAATCATATCAAATCAAAATCAATATAGCCCTTCTTGCATCAGCTGATATTTCAAAGTGCTGAACAGAAACAAAGCCTAAAACCCCAAACAGCAAGCAATGCAGGTGTAGAAGCACGGTGGCTAGCAAAAACTCCCTAGAAAGGCCAAAACCTAGGAAGAAACCTAGAGAGAAACCAGGGGTGGCCAGTCCTCTTCTGGCTGTGCTCTGTGGAGATTATAACAGAACATGGCCAAGATGTTCAAATGTTCATAAATGACCAGCATTTAGGGGCCTGGAGTTGTTCCTGGAAATGGCCAGGTTCTAGTTAAACAGTTACTACCAGTTTTTCCTGGTAAGGCCATGTGAGCTAGTAAGTTATTCAGAGAAGACAGTCCTGTATTATGGACATTCAGGGAGAGTTTGGAGACTGTACTGCACTGCAGTCACAATGTGGTCAAATTATTCTGTTCCAACTTCCAGGTATCGTCCTCCTGAGCATTGCTTCTTATACTTGCCACAAGCATGTTTACAGCCGCTAGATGAGAATAGCTCACAGTGAGAAAAACAGGACAAAGATTTCTGCTGCCGGGGCACTTATTATGTACAGTATCCCTTCACATCGCAGGGAGGCGGGCAGTGGGAAGGAGATGGGGGGGGGGTATCTCGTGAGAGAGGAGGTGAAAACGGTTTGCAAGAATTGTTGGTTGCAGCCAGAGGTTGAATGTGAAAATCTGTTTATCTAGATTGCGTGTGGGGATGTGGATTTCTCACACACACACACACACACACGCCTCTCTCTGTCAGTTATGTGAGATGTGCCTGGTGTACTTCAGCACCTCTGTTGGGCCTGTCAGACAGCTAATTGATGAGCTGAACACTTCCTTACTCTCCCCAGTGTGTGATGGATACACATACCCCAGTGGCGGTCGGTGCCGTTTAAGATGAGGGAGGACCATTTTTTTAATTAGCATGGCCTTATTTCTATTACAGCATATTGGATGACTGTCATTCATATTCCATTTGACCAGTTCAATGTAACATCAATAGGTTGCTACAACCTTGGCTATGAATGAAAGTTAACAACGTCGGTGGCACAGGTCGAGAGGAAACAGTTGCAAGTGAGAGTTTCTATTGGCAGAAACGTTTTCAACAGAATCAGCAGAATGATTACACCCGTGATCACACGCAAACATACACGACATGAGCAAAAGTATAGTACCAGTCAAAGTTTGGACACACATAATCAAGTTAGCCCTATTTGGTAAAAGACCAAGTCCATTTTATGGCAAGAACAGCTCAAATAAGCAAAAAGAAACGAATGTCCATCATTACTTTAAGACATGAAGGTCAGTCAATCCGGAACACTTCAAGAACTTTGAAAGTTTCTCCAAGTGCAGTCGCAAAAACCATCAAGTGCTATGATGAAACTGGCTCTCATGAGGACCTCCACAGGAAAGGACGACCCAGAGTTACCTCTGCTGCAAAGGATAAATTCATTAGAGTTACCAACCTCAGAAAATGCAGCCCAAATAAATGCTTCACAGAGTTCAAGTATTAGACATCTCAACATCAACTGTTCAGAGAAGACTGCATGAATCAGGCCTTCATGGTTGAATTGCTGCAAAGAAACCCCTACTAAAGGACACCAATAATAAGAAGAGACTTGCTTGGGCCAAGAAACATGAGCAATGAACATTAGACTGGTGGAAATCTGTCCTTTGGTCTGATGAGTCCAAATTTGAGATTTTTGGTCCTAACCGCAGTGTCTTTGTGAGGGACAGAGTAGGCGAACGGATGATCTTCGCACGTGTGGTTCCCACGGTGAAGCATGGAGAAGGAGGTGTGATGGTGTGGGTGTGCTTTGCTGGTGACACTGTCAGTGATTTATTTAGAATTCAAGGCACACTTAACCAGCATGGCTACCACAGCATTCTGCAGCAATACACCATCCCATCTGGTTTGCTCTGAGTGGGACTATCATTTTTTTTTCAACAGGACAATGACCCAACACACCTCCAGGCTGTGTAAGGGCTATTTTACAAAGAAGGAGAGCGATGGATTGCTGCATCAGATGACCTGGCCTTCACAATCACCTGACCTCAATCTAACTGAGGTGGTTTGGGATGAGTTGGACCGCAGAGTGAAGGAAAAGCAACTAACAAGTGCTCATCATATCTGGGAACTCTTTCAAGATGGTTGTAAAAGCATTCCAGGTGAAGCTGACAGAGAGAATGCCAAGAGTGTGCAAAGCTGTCATCAAGACAAAGGGTGACCTTTGAAGAATCTAAAATCTAAAATATATTTCAATTTGTTTAACACATTTTTGGTTACTACATGATTCCACATGTGTTATTTAATAGTTGTGATGTCTTCACTATCATTCTACAATGTAGAAAATTGTAAAAAAAAAAAAAAAAAGATTGAATGAATAGGTGTGTCCAAACTTTTGAATGGTTCTGTATGTGGACACCTGCTCGAACATCTCATTCCAAAATCATGGGCATTAATATGAAGTTGCCC